>NW_027256881.1:66514178-67182511 GCF_029215685.1 Pituophis catenifer annectens | reverse complement strand
ATAGTAATAATAAATAATAAACAAATATTATAGTAATAATAAATATTTTGAAGAAATAAAAAGTAGAGCCTAAATGTGTTGTAAGTACACATTTAAAATTATTTGTTATTGCTATATTTTGGGAACATTAAGCTCACTGTCTGTTCTTTCATTGTATTCTCCTTCCTTACTGTCACTATCTACCTGTTCTGACCCAGCTCCCCAAACACAACTAATCCTCTGAAGTTAAATCAATGATTCCTTTATTAGGAGCGACAGCAGCCTCGGCAAAAAGTTTCTCTCTCACTGCAGGCTAACAAGTCTGTTTGGCAGGTAGATGAATAGTTGTCTGACACATCTATTCATCTCTGCCCCCTGCCTTTTATCCCCAGAGCTAGGGTGAGACTTTGCTAGCAGCAGTGGCTCTTCTGTCCCGAGGATCAGCCCACAGATTTCCACTGCTCTCCTTTCCTCTGCTTTCTGCACATCCACGCATCAGGCACTGGACCCAGCTGTTCCTCCTTTTCCTCATCAGCCACCTCCAGACCTGGAGACTGTTGACTCTCCATCTGAGGGCTGATGAACAGCCCAGGCTCCACCTCTGTCTCTCTCTCTGTAACACTCCATTCCCTCTTCCCCCTTGGAGCTCTCAAATTGCCTTGATGCTAACCCTGACTCCCACGCCTCCTCGTCATCTGATTCAGCTGCTAGAGGGGCTGGCGGCTGATAGACTACAACACTATCTTTCTAAGGAGGCCATCCTACTGGAACTCTTTTTTTTTCCCAGACACAGATCCTGAACAAGACTAAGAAGAAAACAGAATTCCCAGTAACCAAGGATTTATCGCTCTAAAATTTCATGCATTTATTAGGTATGGTTTGAGTTCTTAGTGGAACTTACCTTTGACTACAAAAAAGCTTAGATGAAACAAATTCAGTGTTTGTAGCTTTGTACAATTAAATTATATCTGCTGTGAAGTAAAGAAATCATACTACATCGACTATACTTATATAACTTTCTAAAATGTTTTGACCTGCTCTTATCTGTTTTCCTAAGTTATAGTCCTACAATTACTTTCAAAATGATACAAAATAAATGTCAACATGAAATTAATTTGCTCATGCAAAGATGCAAAATAAATATAGGCATGGATCCCACCATCATTATGGGATGCTCAGATTGAACTAAACTCTTCACCTACCAGATATACAGCTCATTTACCCAAAGAGAGAACGATAGATGGGAACCACTGCTGAAAGAATAGAAATACATAGAAAAGATGGAATAATACCTTCTTCTTGGCCTGCAGTAATTCCTGGTAGGCACTGGATCGTATGAACCGTGGATATGAATCACTTTTCATCAACTTGTAGATGTGCTCCTAAAATAAAAGAATATAGAAAAGTTTTCACTTTTGAAATCTGATCTTTTGAAAGTAATTTTTTTAAAATAAAAAAAGAGGATACCAGAGAAATAGTGCAGATTATTATGTACATGTGAAATTCATTCCTAGGGTAGCATAGAAATCTGGTTCTGTTAATACAGTGCTTACTAAATGATTTCTAATAAAGTTGCAAACTTTAGGGTTTTCAGTTAAAGAAATTAACAAGATTTGGCATCAATCCAAGCATTATGAGAGTCTTCTGCACAAACTAGTTTACAAGGGTTTTGTTTCAGCAAAAAGAGGCTTTGAATGGCCATTTATCTAATTTGCATGAATTAGTTAATTTTACACCAGTGTAAAATTTAGTGCAAAAATGTCAGGATACTCAAGAACTTTGGCTCTGTGATATTCTCAAACTAATGATTGTTTAAGGAAAATCTACAAGCAAAAGAGATTCTTGCCAGATCACTGAGTTTGGGATCATCACAATCAGTTCGGTCTGATGCCATATTGCATTGTGAATGAAAAGTTAATAATGCTGAATATTTTGTTGACATCTTTGTCACGTCTACAGGAGCAACTATATGGGAGAAGCAAATGAATCCTTCTCAAACAAAAAAAAAGAGAGAAGTGAGTGCTTTTTGAAAGCAGACTGAGAGACAACACAATGTGACACAGAAGATCAAGTCAGAGCAGAAGTTTGATTGGAAGTTGGCTCATCAGAAACCTCTCTTTGGCAACCCTATTGCAGGACATTGAGCTGTTACAGACTTTCAGTGTTCTGTGTTTCACTTACCAATAAACCAAATATTACAAACAAACTTCTTCTAACGGAGGTGAAGAGTTTTTGTTCCTATATTTTTTTACTGCTCAGGAAGGTGGGGACGTGGCTAGCAACAGTAGTGTTTTGGACTTTGTATTATCTTATTTATGTTTTTAATTTATATAGCTTTATAATTGTCAGCCACCTAGAATTATCGTGAGGTAAGATGGGCGGCCTATAAATTTTATAAATAAAACAAAACAAACAGTGTTTATTTGGCTTATTTGGTTTATTTCTAGGATTACTTACTTGTCCTACAGCTAATGTTATCCTGAGTGATACACATCATAAAAATATAAATAAAATTCTGTATAAATCAAAAAGTAATAATCTGTGACGGCAGGGCATTTTCCCCAATCACATGTCCCAGGTGATTATCCCCACAGGGGGACGCCAAAGGTCCCCAACCCATGAGGGCTGAAGGAAACTAAGTTATCCTCTCTGTGGCTAACCACCCCCTCTCAAAAAAAAAAAAAAAAAACCTTAGCCTTTTTCAAGTGGATAAAATCAATTTTATTTTGTAGTGGTTTTGGATGCTGGTACATTTGGGTTTCTAGTTCCATGGGTCTCTTTTTAATGTCATTGTATTGTAAGTTTCTTGGAGTCTTTGAAATGAGTAAGTATACAGAGCATTGTATAATTATAAAATAAATAAAATAATTTAGTAACAGAAACAGAGGCTAAAAGAGATATCATATAATAAAATGGAAGAAAAGGCTCAGCAGCAGGATAAAGTTACAAAGCATTAAAAGACTACGAGATTTTTTTTTAAAGTATTTCCCTGGTGCTGAAAAGATAACAAATGATAGCGTAATTTGGAAATGGCTACTGAAAAGTCTTGCTTCCAAGTAGTCACCCACTAAGTCAACATTTGAGGATTTCTATAATCTTTAAAGGTGTAACAGGATAAAAAGTACATAAAGGACCTCTTCATTTTTAAACAGTAGTACTTCTGTTTAGACAGCTGCCAGCTGATATTTTTTCATATAACACAGCTACTAAAACAAGTGCGCTCAAGCACACAGCTCATATCAGCCCACAGTCTTAAACACAAAGCTGTATCTCAGAAAAACAAAGATAGAACAGTGTTTCTCAAACTTGACAAGTTGACAAGTTGACATGCTGACTGAGGAATTTCAAGAGTTGAAGTTCACACGTCTTAAAGTTGTCAGGTTTGAAGAACACTGCACTATCCAATCACTTCCACTAATGCAAACCTACAGGAGACCAACAAGGCAGTTGGTATAGAAAATACGTATATAGACAGCCATCTAGTGGTGTGAAAAATTATTAGCATTTTCTGTATAGATTTTAGCAAGTAGAAAAATTCAGATGCATTTTTAAATAATCTGTGTCACCCTACATTTCTGGGCCTTGTCAGTAAAATGCAGGCAGCTGCAGCCAATGTCTCTGGCCAATTTACTGTGAGTTGAAGATAAAATTCAAGACATTGGACAGCTGCCTAAAGTTCAACTACTAAAGTTAGGAAATGCACTACTATGTTGATTTAGTTTATACCCTTGAAGAAGACTGAATTTGGGTATGATTCTCCAATTCATTTGAGGAAATAAATAATTGTTAGTGAAAGTGATTTAGCATGATTTGGATTAATTAAGTAGCTTGCTTTCTATAAAACAATTATTCAGTTTGTATCTGAAAGCTATGTGAGTAAACTACAGATTTTATATTTTGAAGTCAGGTCCTACCTTTTCCTTGTACTCAGTTTCTTGTGCATGTAACATTTTGGGGTAGAACAGCCTAAAAATTTTATAGGTAATTTCAGTGCCAAATAAGTATACCAAATCCAAAACAATATAATACAATTCTAGAACAATTTGTTATTGCAAAGCTCAATAATACGTAATATTTTGGCTGAAATAACATATATGAAAATTGACTTTTTGTAGAAAATTTGTTTCTTTGCAGATTAATATGTTGTAAGGTCTACCAGGCTCGGCTTGGCACTTCACAGGCATCCTACTATCAAAGACTAGAATGGTGGGGAAGGATAGATGGGCAATGAAGCTGTGTATGTACGATGGGAAACAGGGAGATGGGGGAATGGCAGGTGATAAAGATCAGAGAAGCCCAGAACCAGTTGTACCAAAATCCAAGACCAGGCACCCTGGGAAAGAATGTTGATTACCCCAAAACATCTCAGCCTTCCCAAACCACTTCAGCGAGTTCCAATTGGCTGAAGACGGACTAGTCACAGGGGGAGGGCTGGGATGAAGGAAACCTTTCTGAATCCTTTGAGCGTGGGAAACCCAGAGCTAGCCTGATTTTACTGTAGCCAGCATCTTTTTAGTAAAAGAACCTTTCACTTCAACCAAATGGAATCGAGGGTCTTTCTTTCCTAAGGGATCAGATTAGGGCAGGTCTGACCTATGTAATGTTGAGCCAAAGAGAGCATTTGTCAAGATAAAAAGAAAGTGTTGTTTCATTTTAAATTAAATTGAATTATTTCAGTTTAATCAAACTCTTCCCTAGTCAGAAGGATTCTCAGAGGGAATGAGGCAAGCAAGTGACAAAAACAGCACTGTGGATTCTTGACACAAGTTCTATCATCTGTAAAAAGAGGCAGGGCTTCCATTACTACAACACTACTTTGCCTTCATCATACTTTGACCTTCTGTTGCATTAAAAGTTAGCTTGGAATAGTTCTGCAGCCATTCCCAAAACTTTAGGAGCTTAGGAGATTCAAGGTGCTGGTAATGACCTATAAAGCTCTACATGGCTTAGGCCCAGGATACTTGGCGGACCATCTGCAACCACCAACAGCTTCCCATTGCCTGGTGCGTTCCCACAGGGAGGGCCTGCTCTGGGTACCGTCAGTTAGACAATGTCGGCTGGCGGCCCCCAGGGGTAGAGCTTTCTCTGTGGGCGCGCCCACCCTTTGGAATCAACTCCCTCTGGGGCTCCAGCTGGCTCCTGATCTCCGCACCTTTTGCCGCGAATTAAAAACATGGCTGTTCACGGCGCCTAGCCTGGACTGAGGGGGTTTTCTATTATTTTAATGGGTTTTAATATTTGTTTATGTAGGTATTTTATGTTTTTATTGGTTTGTTTTAATTGTTGTGAGCCGCGCTGAGTCCTATGGAGATAGGGTGGCATATAAGTTATATTAAATAAATAATAAATAAATAAATAACTTGTTGGTTAGGATCAATATGCACCTAGCTGCAAGGGGGGGGGAAGAGTTATAGTATATTTCCATTACTTACATAGTTATTTTTAGAATGTAAATGAACTTGGTTAGCCTATAAACCACAGTACATTATATGCTTATTAAGAAACTTTATTATTAGACAAAAATTTGTTGATTCAGGGAAATTATATCTAGGATTTATTGGCACAAGCCTATTTTTAATTAGTGGGCAAGTTATTAAAGCAGAATTTAAGCTGAATTTCTAGCATATTGCATATACATATAGCAATATGTATGCAATATGCTAGAATGTTATTTTTAGAATGTAAATGAACTTGGTTAGCCTATAAACCACAGTACATTATATGCTTATTAAGAAACTTTATTATTAGACAAAAATTTGTTGATTCAGGGAAATTATATCTAGGATTTATTGGCACAAGCCTATTTTTAATTAGTGGGCAAGTTATTAAAACAGAATTTAAGCTGAATTTCTAGCATATTGCATACATATAGCGCTCTTTGTTAAATACAGATCTAGAATATATTAGAAAAGGAATGGTAAAGTCGGAAACAGTTTTTCACAGCTCTATTTCTCCATCAAGACATCACTGGTACATATCTGTGAAAATAGTTATACCAACCTGAGCATCGACAAATGTATATCGCCCTGCTTCCTTCACATTCTGTGTGGTTTTGTCATAACTTTTTGAGTCTAGATTAATGGCACTTGGTGCTCCAGGGGCAAGGAATTCTTGCCAGATTTCCTGTACTCTAACAGGAACCTCACGGATGGGTCTCTTCTTCAGATCTTCTACTGCTAACCAGAACCTGTATAAGTAAATGGGCAAACAGCAGTAATGGACTGGATACTGAATCATCTTGAAAGGTTGGTTTGATTTTTAAAATACCCCTTTAAAAATACATGTAGAAGCCTGAGAACATTGCATCATCTCTCTGGGGTCTCATTTCACTTTAATGTGAGGTAGATGAATCCATTTCTCATCCATATTTCTGGTGTGGTTTTTTTTTCCCCCATTCATAGTTCTTCTCCGTGTTCACATTACTTTTGAGATGTTTCAAAAATAACTCCAAATATTAACTTAAATACATGTTTAAAGTATTTTTTTTTCTGAAAAAGTCGATAGATAAATAACTTCAGAGTAAGGAGCTAGTAAATTGTGTATAGACATGTCAGAATTTGCAGCGACTAATGTCTGCAACTATCTTGCTGTAGTTGGGAGTTCAAAGCCACTGAACATGCATCTCCAATGTCAGGGCAACTGTATTTAAGGCACTGTTATTTTATTTATTAGGCATATCTTGTGGACAGAGACAATTCAGGAGAAACGGACAAATGATTAAAAAAAGCTGCATTGTTGTGATTAAAGCTCTGCCCCTTTTATATGTGCATCATGGTGGCACGTGTTGGTTTTGACCAAAACACCAGAATCTATCAGTGCTATGGTTATAGATATGGGAACTATAGATATGAGCAACATTGGCTCATTTTGTATTCAGTGACTCCTTTCAATAATCTATAATCATACTTTAAAACTAAGAGACATGACAATATGTAGTATAAAAATGGATAAATTATAGTATTATAATCATTGTGGCATTATAAATAGCCATGGTTTTAATTAAATCCACAGTTAATCAACACTTAAACATAGAATATATCAATATAAGAGAGATACTGTGTTTGATTTGAAAAAAATCCTCTCTAAAGAGTTTTCTTTAGGATTCTAATTTGATAGGCCAAGAAAAGATACATGAAACATAGAGTCAGATGGGAACAAGTAGATTCTATCTAGAGATGGGTTTGCCTTCTTTCCTTGTTGAATACTTCTACTCATGGAAGGCAGTGTGCTCAATTTTCATCATCCCTTTGGTCTTTTGCAGTCTTCTGTGATAGATGCCATTTTAATCCCTAGATCAGTACACCTTACATTCTACGTGTAATTGTGCAAGATGAGATCCAGTGTGATGTAGTGGTTAAAGCACCAGGCTAGAAACCAGGAAACTATGCATTCTAGTCCTGCCTTATGTACAAAAGCCATTGGAATAATGGCAGTCATACTTTATCAGCCATTGATATCAGGCTTAGTTGACAAGCCAGTTGGCTAATTCCTGTTGCAACCTTAGGGTTGATCTGAAAAAAGCAGACCCTGCACTTGTGGGAAGAAGATGAAGGAGGAGGAGGACGATGATAACGAGGACGAGGAGGAAAGGAGGGGGAGGGGGAGGAAGAAGAAGTAAATCCTTGATTATCTGTGGTTAGTAGGACATCAAGTGCTAAGAATCAATGTGCCTGGATTTATACCTTTAACACTCTAACCTAAGAGTGAGCAACTATGGCAACTTTATGACTTGTGGACCTCATAACTGGCTCAGGAATTCTGGGAATTGAAGTCCACAGGTCATGGTTGCCCACCCCGTCCAAATAATCTTCAACACTTCGGAGAGTAGAAGAAGCAATGAAAAATAAGGCTTGCCCTCTTGCTTATTCCACCAAACCAGGGGTCGGCAACCTTAAACACTCAAAGAGTTACAAAGGTCTTAACTGGAAGCCCCCGTTCAATTCTAGAGCCGACCAGAAGTCTGGTTCCCACACCATAGATCTCCTCCTAGCACGGCGTCCTTTTTCCTCTGCCTGTCCTAACCAAAAGCCCTATCAATTGTGGAGCCGACCAGCAACAGGGAGCTGCAGCAGAGGGATGAAAGAGCCACATGCGGCTCCAGAGCCACGGGTTGCTGAACCCTGCACTAAGCCAATGCACTGACTGTAAGGAATATGTCACTGGATTAAAATTCTTTGGATCAAGTAACTGACAGTTTGGTTTAGAAGAATATAATTACTCTTGTGCAGAAAACTGTGCAGAAAATCACAGTATAAACAAGTCAATATTTAAATATCTATTTAAAGTATGTAACAGGATAGTTCACACCAAAGAACAATTTCTTTCATGTAATCAACCTTAAATAACCTCCTCAGCTCACAAGGATATGTCAGTAACAATATTCAGTGGAGGCCTCTGCTCTCTCTTTGACTCTCCAGTTAGCCATTCTAACATGGAGTATTCATCAAGCGAAAGATCTCTTGCATCTTCATCCAGCTGGCCTTTCAATAAGATCACAATTTATGGTACTCCCAGTCAGGAAGGCAAGAAGGCTACAAACACCATCTATGCTTTCAGCAATGCTGTACTAAGAGAAATTATCAGGTGTGTGGGACAGGTTTTGCCTTTTTTGATTTTACATTTTAAGAAATAGATACCTACCTATAAATAAAATTCATGCCTAACAAAAAATGATACCAAGAAAAATTCAGCAGTAGTGATCGTTCATGCAATGGAATTGAGTCCTAACATTTATGGTTAAAGACATTGTAAGATAACAGTGAAGATATGGGAGCTGCATTTCATCATATATGAACCTGTACCCAGCATCCATCAAAATTATAAGAAAGAAGGAAGACAGGAAACAGATACTTAAGGGTACCACTTCTAAGCTTCCTATGGTTTTTGCCATGCCTGCCTGATTTCAGAGCATATTGTGGCAAGAGAATCAATGTTTATTTATTTTTCTGCAGAGAAGAGCAAACAAGAATGATTAGGGGTTGGAGACTAAAACATACAAAGAACAGTTACAGGAATTGGGTATGTCTAGTCTAATGAAAAGAAGGACTGGGGAGACATAATAGCAGAGTTCCGATATTTGAAAGGCTCCTACAAAGACGAGGGGGTCAGACTATTTTTCAAAGTACCAAAAAGCAAGTCGAGTAGCAGTCGATGGAAACTAATCAAGGAGAAAAGAAACCTAGAACTAAGAAGAGATTTCTTAACAGTGAGAGCAATCAATGGAACAACTTGCCTTCAGAAGTTGTGGATGCTCCATCACTGGAGGCTTTCAACAAGAGATTGGACAATCATTTAACTGAAATGATATAGGGTCTCCTGCCCAAGCATAGGGTGTGGACTAGAAGACCTCCAAGGTCCCTCCCAATTCTATTGTTCTATGTTCTTTCTCCTATGAGTTACATAGGCGGTAATCACATATTGGAATGAAAATGGACAATGCAAATAATAATGAAAAATAACAACAAAGCTGAGGCCAAGAGTAAGAACAAGTCAAAGAAGCATCAGAAGAAGAGGTCTGAGTCTCAGATGAACAACAGATGCTGCAAACAACTCAAAATAGAGGAATTGTTGCTGCACAAAGAAATGGCAAGTGAGTCATGCATCTTCTTATTTTTCAATAAATATGCTGTTTTGGATTTGGATAAAGAGCTGTCATGCCTAGAGGACAAGGAACAATTAGAAAATAGACAATAACCTAAGGACAAAAGGGCAGAGGAAGATAAATTTATCTTGAAAAAGACATGACATTGCAAGAAGCATTACCAAAAGATAACGAAGAACCCAAGCCACAAGAAATATTATAGGAATGAAAGTAAAACAGAAAAGAACACCAAGGCATCACAGGGAAGGGAGGATTGATGTATTAAATGTTTGCTTGTCTTAAAAAAAAATTACGAAAAGAAAAGAAAAGAAAAGAAAAGAAAAGAAAAGAAAAGAAAAGAAAAGAAAAGAAAAGAAAACACTGGGAGCCACAAAACCCTTCCTGTGCCTGACTATTTCTTGAGCGGCCACAAAACTAGCATATGTAGTTGAATTAAACATTCTGTTTTCTTCTGAAACTTTTCTTTTCTTGGATTTATCCATGGTTGGCCTACCAGGGGTTGAAAAGCTCAATAAATTGCGTGCCGGCGGGTGTCGCACATTGGCGGTTGTAACGTATATTTTGAGTGACAGGGAGCCGCCGCAGAGGGGTGAAAGAGCCACATGCGGCTCCAGAGCCGCAGTTTGCTGACCCCTGCCCTATACTTAACTTTTCTCTAGAATGAGTAAATTCCTTTTAAACAGGGAGTAGAAAGAAAATTGGCTTCACAAAGCAGGTAGAAACATTGATCTTAAATACATCTTCTTTTATTTCTCCTGTTCTAAGCTTCAGAAAGAAATAATAATTATGCAGCAGAGATTATTAACATGATGGTAATGATCACTGGCAAAATAATACATATTCTCAGGAAGGCTCAACAATTCCCCTCTGATAGATTACTTACTGGTTATACTCTCCTAACCAGGAAAAGAGAAGTGGAAACATCACTCAGGTCCTCCCAGAAGGATTGTATAAGCTAGGCCAGATGTGAAATTGGACTCCTGCTGTTGCCTCATTTAAAAACTCCCATGGGTGGGGAAAGTGGTGAGCACATTGAGGAGAAATAACAGATTCATCCCAGTTATACTATTTCCTTAGACAGCCCAGATATCAATGAGTGAAGGGAAAACCTAACCTTAAATTCTCTGAACTAAATTCAGACTCCAGGAATTTGAGGAACTGTTCTCTTCCCACCGGGTCTTTCAGAGCTTCATCCATGCGAAAACCCCATCGCTTTACTCTTTGCTGATGTGGCTCTTTGCTGAAAGGAAACAAACAAACCAACAATCCCTCAGACTTGTTGAAATAGCTCAATTGGCTATGTATCTGCCTTGCTATTGGGAGAAGAAGGGTGTGGGCCATGCAAAGTAACCTAATCACATAAGGGGCTACTTCAACTGTATATTTCTTTAACTGCAGTAAATATGTACCGCACTACAGCTATGGTACAGGCAGATAACTAAAGCTTTTTTTTCCATGCTAAAGTTCAAAGAATGTTAATCTCCTATATAGCATCAGTTCGGTTCAGCATTTTGGCCAAGAAAAAATAATCCTATTAGTGTATTTGGTTCCACTATTATTAGGCCTCTGTTGTTAGCACATTCACACGGGTGGTTATATGGAAACTGTACTATTTTCGGCATGGTGCAATTCCTCCAGCCTATCTGTGTGTGTTTTTTTCCTTGCTTCACACTAGCAACTAATCCTAGGGAGAGAGCACTGCTTGATAACACAGACAAAAGGGAATTTAGAAACATAAAAACTGGGTCCCTGCTGTAATCCTTGATTGTTCTTTACTAAGGAAAACCTTTAATGGCGGAACATTGTGAAAAATATTATTTCTCCTTCTTTCTTGCAATCTGATTTTTTTAAACTAATGCTGCTGAATATCTGTTATTTATTTGAAAAAAAAAAAAGACAAAATTTACCCCCAACATACCTTATTTCTGTTTCCCAGAAAGTAGCATCATCTGACAGCCAAGGATTAGAGGGATCAGATGGCTGCAGGAAAGGGTCATATTCCACATACTGCTCGGTGTAAGTTAATAGACTAGAAAAACACAATCAGTTAACATTTTTACAATGCTTTTATTACAAAGAGTGTTGAGAATTTTACAAAGGAAGGTCCCAATTAAATACATTTTTTTCAGTTATGTTGGAATCATTCGTTTAATAATTGCCCCCCTTCCTCTCCCATTTTTTTTTCGTGAGTACAGAAAATGGCAGCTTTTTTACTTTAATCAAATTCATGGTAATATACATACCTTTCTGCAACTTTTGACATTTTTAACCGGTGTTTGTCTAGCTGCATTTGCCAATATTTTATCTACAAAGGGCAAAAAAAAACAGAAAAACTGATAAAAGCAGTCTAAGGTTTGGAGTAAACAGAGATAAATTTGGCCTAAGGAAAATGAAGCATTTTATATGAACTCATGCTAAACCATGAGACCGTATGCATTGATCTGTTTATAAATTAAGTCAAGAGAAAGCACAATCTGGCTCAAGGAAAGATCTCATAACAGTGCAGTCGGGGTCAGTAATATTGAAAGGACTTTTGCCATTAAATCTAAAAGGATGTGGATTTTTGCAGATCCACAGCCATTAAAACAAAAAGGATACAAAATGCATGTAGTTTTGGGTAATTATTCTGTATTTATGATACAAATATGTTTCGTTTTGAATAATTAGATTATCATCATTCTAAGAGAACAACCCCACTTTCACTACCCCTGTAGTCATACATACAGATGTGTTCCATAATATTTATTAAAATCAGGATTCAAAGCAAGTCTGAGCATAAAAATAACTCAGAAATTCAAGTATCTAAGTACAGTTGATCATACCCTAAAATACGATTAACAGTCCACATTACTTTGTAGCTCATGGAAAACTGTTGAAATATTGGGTTTGCAATCAAACATGTATGGTTCATTGGCCTACGGATTGTTCCATGAGAATAATTGGGGCACCTAGAATCCTTGTGGCTGGCAGGAATTGCAGTTTCACCTCATCCAGAGTCCTCTCCAGCCACATACCTTGAAGTTAGGACCGCTATGCCAAGTATGAGAGAGGCTGAAATAAATGATGGAAGCACAGATTGGAACTAGAAGTATCTATATACAGAGCCCTGGTGGCACTGTGGTTACATTCCAGGATTCTTCGATCCTGACATGGCTCAAGGTTGACTCAGCCTTCCATCCCTTTGAAACTGCTAAAATCCCAGACTGTTGGGGAAAATATGCTGACATTATAAACCACCCAGAGAGTGCTGTAAAGCACAATGGAGCAGTATATAAGCCTAAGAGCTGTTGCTATCTATTAGAGAATAGGATTATTTCCTAGGGATTGATTCTTGAAATGCAATAGATAGCTAGATGTTAGCTGGCTAGCTAATGATGATGATAGATGAAGACAGATGATAGATAGACAGACAGACAGACAGACAAACAGATAGGTAGACAGGTAGACAGGTAGATAGATGAGAGAAAGAGCTCTGTGTGTGTTTGTGTTAAAACACACATACAAGCACCTGCGCATGCAGACACACACACACACACACACACACACACACACACACACACACACACACAGAGAGAGAGAGAGAGAGAGAGAGAGAGAGAGAGAGAGAGAGAGCTACCTCTATCATCCACTGAAATCTAGAGAACATAATAGATCAAAATTATAACCTTTAATGTTTTTAGGAAAATGCATGAAATGGAAGCAACTGGTGATGGTGGTAAAAATATGGCACCTTGTATTATATTTAAGTGTGTTGTGAATCAAACCCTGAAAACAATGCTATTCCCAGATGGACATTCCTTTTCTCTCCCATCTATGTTTTCCCATCTATGCTTCCAACACTCTCAGCCAAGACTCCTCTGCTATCTGCATAGAGCAACATCAGACTGAGAGCCTGGGAGCCCTCTGGGGTTAGCCATTATGGATCTGGACTGCCATATATTCTGACAGAATGGAGCATTTCATTCAGTTCTGACATTTTCAAAATATTCCAGACATTCCTTTAAAGTAATACATAATGTGTTTTATATTTCGATTTTTCAGAATGCGATTAAGTTCAGCGTTTTGTTTTGTTACACGGGTGAGTAAATCAAATAAATATAGTCTCACAAACCTCTTGACACAATTGCTCTTCTGTTGGAGCTTTTGTTTCTGGCACTGGTGTATGTGTTGGACTATGACTTCGAATATCATTCTGTAATCCATAAACAGACTGCATATAAAAGTAGAAGAGAGATGTTAATACAACAACAGAGTTTTGCTATCCCTATGCAGTTCCATCAGTGGTCATGAGGCGAAGCATTTAAGTCCATGGGTACTGCCATGAGAGGTTCCAGAAGGCTCAGTGCTCTTCTCTATATTGTTCAACATCTACATGAAATCACTGAAAGAAGTCAAATGTCAGACTGGGGTGAGGTCAATATTTATTTATTTGTTTGTTTGTTTTATTAAATTTTTATACCGCCCTTCTCCCAGAGGACTCAGGGCAGTGTACAGCCAGAGATAAAACCCACAACAATATAAAAGTTAAAAGACGAATTAAAAATATTAAATAATTTGGCCGAAAAAGCTAAAATAAAGACAACCCATTAAAATAGCAGTAGGCCAGCCCTGCTTGGTGAAACAATAGCGTTTTGAGGGCGCGGCGAAAGGTACGAAGGTCAGGAATCCTACGAATCTCCTGGGGCAGCTCATTCCAGAGGGCAGGTGCCCCCACAGAGAAGGCTCTCCCCCTGGGGGTCGCCAATCGACATTGTTTGACCGACGGCACCCTGAGGAGTCCCTCTCTGTGGGAGCATACTGGTTGATGGGAGGCTATCGGTGGCAGAAGGTGGTCTCGTAAATACCCAGGTCCTAAGCCATGGAGCGCTTTAAAGGTGGTGACCAACACCTTGAATCGCACCCAGAAGACCACCGGGAGCCAGTGCAGCTCGCGCAGGAGCGGTGTTACATGGGAGCGTCGAGTCATTCCCATAATCACCCGCGCGGCTGCATTCTGGACCAGTTGGAGCCTCCGTGTGCTCTTCAAGGGGAGCCCCATGTAGAGAGCATTACAGTAGTCCAGACGGGAGGTGACGAGGGCGTGAGTGACCGGCGCAAGGAGTCCCAGTCCAGAAAGGGACGCAACTGGTAGATCAGGCAGACCTGATAAAAAATATGTGAATGAAATTCAGGTGTACATTGCTACCTTGGACCAAATCAGAAATAGTGTTAGAAGTCCTAAATGCCCACATCAGATGAGGCAAAACAAACCCTGGACAGAGTTGCTCTTTATCAGTAAAGAACTAGATAATTCAAAAACATTGGCCCTGCATTACTCTGAAAAGGGTTGTGTTTCCCCTGAAGAAGGGGGCTGGTGACTTGAGGCCTTCTTGTATTCTCATCTCTGCTGAAATAATTGGTAGAAGTGTGGCCAAGGGCACTTTCACTCATGATGTTACCTAGTTTGGATAATGAAACATCTGCAAGTAAACAACCTTGCTCAGAGACCCTTCATTTCAACCCTGAGCTACGAACATTCTCCTTTATGGGAAAAAAGAAGTCTATTACAAGGAGCTACTATGTGAGAATTATATTAACATTAATTATTGGTAGAATAATGAAATGGAAAAGTGAACACTCTAGTGTTTTATTTGTTGGTCTATGAATAAAGATTTGATTGATTAATAAAAGTAAGTTGAATGGGATGTGGGGGGGGAAACAACAAGAGATGGGTTGACGAATTAATGAGACTTAAATGAATTCCAATTGAACAAAAAATGTAAATGATCAGAAATCAAGAAGTATGTTTGATCATACAGAGAATGAATGTGTATAGAACCATAAACAAATGTTTAAAGATAGTGTGAATGGATTGAATAAAGTGGAAGACTGAGAAAGTCAGAGTTGGATGAAGTCTTGAGACAGAAAGAGAGTAGAAGTTCAAAGAACAAAAGCAATGTATAAATTCCTCTTGCATAAAGTAAGAGATGAATGTAAGGGAAAGAAGTATAGTTTGCAGGATTAGAAAGGTATAGTGGATGGTATTGGTATTAACAGATTTACGGGAACCCCGTTTCCCTATCTCACATCTTAAAGTTGTCTGGCTTACTGTTTCTTATTCCTTTTTTGTGCCTTTTATAACATTACTTACATCAATAAGGAAGAGGTTGATGGTTAGTGTGGGGCTGTTTTTATCTATCTAGAGATCCAGAAACAGCTGTTGTGCTTGTGGGCTTATTTTTTAAAAAAAGTTACAAATGCTGTGATGGCCTATTATTTGTACACATCTTCAGGATATGCCAAACATTTGAGATGTGACTAATTCTTGGCATCACTCTTTTACATATACAGCAGCCAAAATGTCATTATAACCTACTGTAACAAAGCTGATTATTGGCTTAAACACTAATATTTTAACTGAACCACATTGCATTTTGGATTGCCATTTTATTTCATTCAAAAAATGTACAATACAGTGAAATCCTAATCCAGTATAACAAATATGCGGTTTTAATTCTAATATCTTTTTCATTCTCACGTTGGATAGTTTTGTAGTCAGGACTGGGAATCTCTCTATATCATTGCATTTTCTAATTTTGTTTTAAAAAGGATGATTACTTTTCTTTCAGAGACTAAATCAAGGGCCAGTTCCTCTGTTGCAGTTATATTGCTGGAACTCACACCTGCTATATTTGTTTCAGATATATAATTACTATTGCCAGAAAAATTTCATGAACACCATGACTAGAAATATCAATGCTGCAAAATCTGACCAACCAGTTACTAGCCATATCAGGACTTGCAATTCCTGAGTTTACAGCAGATGTTCACAATGGTGACATCCATGATTAAATAGGTCTGTTCTTGATGAACAGGATAGAGGTGAGAGTTGAGTCACGAGTGCAGAAACCATTTATTGAAAGGTCAGGTACCAATGTTGCATCTGCTGTCACAGAAGAAGTGCACAGGATGGCTCCTACTGAGACGATCCAGAGCAGTTTATGCTATTTGCAAAAGGGTTGAGCTTGCTAAATCAGAATGAAGAATTGGCAAAGGGCTGGAGAATATTTTTTCTAAACATAAAAAAAATCTAAGCATTCATTCCATTGAGAAAAAAAACACTCGTGTCTAGAATAAATCCAAACCTGTTTTCATTTTTTAAAGAATTTTCTATCAATGTATATACCCAGAATTATTATAATGGATTTCTTCACTATAAGGGAAAGCAAAATATGCTTATATATAATAATTACTAAAGATAAGAACATACCTTTCTTGTTTTGTGAGGATTTCTCATTCTTGAAGACTTTTTAATATCAACTTCAGTCGTATTTACACATCCAGGCTAAAAACATAATGAAGATACATGTGATTGCTTTACGTTAGCATTTGAATTTTAAAAAATTCAAATTCAACATTTTTCTTCTGTGTTATTGTAAAAAATGTATACACATTACAATTGACTCTATTGAACAAAGGGTTTTAATAGTCTATAACAGTGATGGCTAATGTTTCCTGGACTGAGTACCCAAAGCACGTGCCTGAATCCCCCAAATGAAATGTGCGCATTACCCCCACATGCATCCTGCCACCCCATGTGCCCCACTCCCGTACATGTGTGCCCCCTTCATGTGCCCCGCCACCCTGTGCATGTGCATGTGACCCCCCCACACCTCCCACACATGCACATGCAACCCCCACATGCGCCCCTCCCCCTACGCATGCACAACAGAGACCCAAAGACCAGCTGGCTGGTGGGAGGCATGCGCGCATGCATGGCAGAACTGAGCTGGGGCGACAGCTCGCGTGCCCACAGAGAGGGCGTTGAGTGCCACCTCTGGCACGCGTGCCATAGGTTCGCCATTACGGGTCAATAACTATCATTAAAATTGGTCCTTGACTTACAACTATTCATTTAGTGACCATTCAAAATGGCACTGGCAAAAATGACTTACAACCAGTATTTGCACTTACAACCATCACAGTATGTCCATGTTCATGTGATCAAAATTTGGATGCTTCATTTGACTGCCCTTTGTGACCTTCCCAGTTGACTTCTGACAAGCAAAGTCAATGGCAGAAACCAGGTCTGCTTAACAAAACATTTTTTTTAACTTAACTGCAAGTGATTCACGTAACAACCAGGGCAAAAAAAGGTAGTAAAATTGGGTGTGGGTCGCTTAACAACTGCCATGCTTAACAACAGAAATTCTGGTCTCAGTTGTCGTCATAACTTGAGAACTACCTGTATACACAATGATTATAAACAGTTCTTAATCCACAACCAAATTAAGATATTTTGTTTGCTTCTGTAATTTGCTGGAATGGTTTCAGCTAGTGAATAGTCTCATAAACTCAAGATGTCTTCACACAAATATTCTAGATGTTGTTAGACTTCGTTTCCCATTAGCCCCATACATGTAGCCTAGCAAGCAGGCAATATTACATAATACCATCTTAAAATTATATAGATAATTTTATCTATATAAAATTACCCTTCATGATGGCACCCAAATGTAAATAAAATTCCTATATCAATTACTGCTTATATCATAGAAACCCAATGTTTTTCCATGCTTGCTTTAAAAGTTTAAAGTTTTAAAAAGTTTTGCTTAACGCATTGTAAGCCGCCCTGAGTCTCCGGAGAAGGGCGGCATATAAATCAAAATAAAATAAAATAAAATAAAGTAGCTATCTCATCTATGGCAAAACAAGAAATACATTTTATTTACTGGATGAATGAATTGAGAACAGAGGTCCAACAGCAAAAGAGTTGAAATCCCTTTCAAACTTCCCCTCAGTGGAAAACTTGAGAAGGGAACAAAAAGAAGGGAAGAAGAAGATGAACAAAAAAAAACCAAAAACCCAGACGAAGTAGGGCACCTCCTACTGGTGGTTTTTATAACATAAAACTGAAGTTGTGGAGTCCTTGGTGCTCTCTGAGCTTGGTTGTTTGCTTGCAGATGTTTCATTACCAAATAGGTAGTTCAACCCTGAACCACATATATTCTCTTCTACCGGCAAAACTAAAGTCATATGGAAAGGAATCTGTGGCTATCACTTCAGGTAAGAATAAAAACATATCACAAAGCTATGCATGCCATATGGTATGTTCTTGTGTGGAAACATTCTGGCAAATGTTTGCAGAAAATATAAAGTGTCAGTTGTACTTGAATAAGTAAGAACTATTACTATAGCAACAAATGGGCATACTTCAGGTCATGAATATAAAGATTTATCAGACAGACAAAGGAAGTATTACAACATGACAGAAGAAGCAACGTCCATGGGGAAAAACAAGCAATGGAATTTGTCCCTGTGGGTAAGCATGGTAACAAAAAGCAAGAAATCGCAAACAGCCCAGAAGACAGAAATACAATTTAAAATTATCTTCATAGGGTAGAGAAATAGGTAAAAATAAAGAATGAAATTCAAGAAACTTGCAAAGCTCTTCATGCAGAAATGAGATGCATAGGTGTAGCATCTGGGGTACCTAGTTTGGTAATGAAGTGCTTATAACAATTTTGGAATAATATTGACTGCAAAACAAATAAGTGTCAGCAGCATGATCTAGCTGCAAGAAACGTACGTGGAATTTTAGGACACACGTAGACATATAACAGCTTCCAAAGGACAAGAAATAATAGTTCCATTTTATTCTGCATTGATCAGATGCCAACTTGAGTTTTGTGCCTAGTTTTTAGCAGCCTACTTTAAGAAGCATTCAGACTAATCGGAAGAGGTTCAGAGAAGATCGATTAAGTTAATCAGGAAACTAGAAATTAAGTTATTTGAGGAGAGTGAAAGAACTGGAATATTTAACCTTGAGAACAGAAAACCGATGAGACACACAATAGTATTCTTGGCATATCTCAAGTGACATTACAGAGAAAAAGGTAAAGATGAGTCATTGTTCTACATCCAAAACATGGAAAAATGGATTTTAGCTACTTTTAAATTCAGAAGAGATTCCGACTGAATAAGAGGTTTAAAAAATTCTGACAGTAAGAGCAGTCTGATAGTGGAACCAATTGCCCAGAAACTTATCTTCATTGGGTGTGTTCAAGTAGAGGCTTTCTATTAAGAATCTTTCATTTAACTTTTGGCATTGAGGAAGATATTAGACCTGAAGGTCTAAAAGTGCCCTGCTAACTTCATAATTGCATGATTAAATATTATAATCAAATAGCAAATAAATATAGGGCTATTGATCCACTGCTCCCATCAGTAACCATAAAGCATCTGTTTTTCATTTTACAAGCATGGATTTGTAATTACTTTATTGAATTTAATTAAATCTTCTTGTTGCAATTGCTGCTTTATATGTCAGGGGCTCAGGGGAAGGTTTGGCAAACAAATTTAGACACTCTGTGGGAGAATGTCACAGTCTGGATATGATATGATATGATTTTAAGTTAGCATTTCCTTTAGCATTGTTGTAAGTTTTATAGTAAATAAATATACATTACATTACATTATATTGCACCAGTGTAGACATGTTGCACATTGTGCTGGCCCTGCAAGTCTATACTACTAAATAGTTATGGTATTATGTTGCATTCAGAAGTCTGACCGCCCACGGATAGAAGCTATTTTTCAGCCTCTTCATTTGACTGGCTATGCTTCAGGGGTGGGTTCTACTTAACCTTACTACCAGTTCGCATCGTGTGCGCCTGCTCTTCTGTGCATGCGCAAATCAATTTTGATGATGTCCGGGTCAGTGGGCGGAGCCTCCCATCGGTTTTACTACAAGTTCTTGTGAACCGGTCCAAACCAGGGGCAACCCACCACTGTTATGCTTCTATATCTCCTGCCCGATGGTAGGAGAGTAAAGAAGTGCTGACCAGGGTGACCAAATACCCAAATAAGGGGAATTAATGCCAGGTAAACAGTGGAATGCCAAGTGGAAAACAGCACCCTAATCAAAGAACTAGCAAGGAGAAAACTACACTCCCGCTAAAGCTGACAAGTCAAACTACTGTGTATAAACAGAAGGCAAATGCCACACTCACTGGCAGTGATAATGTTACCTAAACTAAGCTATAAAACAACAAGTTCAAAATTAAGCATACCACTTAGTCTTTAACTCAGTATTGTGCAAACATTGCCAAGAACAGTTGGAAGAATGAGTTCTTTTTCGTTTCAGATTACATTTGAACTGAAGAAGAATTCAAGTGGGCAATATGCTTGTTTTGTGAACATTGCAAATTCCAAGCCAAGAAATTGGAAACAGTGATGTAATAATTATAAATAAGCTTATAGATAATAAGTGCACTCCCTGTTGGGAATGCAGATGGTATTTACTTAGAGAATTTAATTAAGTGTTAAATTAATCCTATGACACCCACATTAATCCATATATTTCCCATCTTCCTAGGCATCTATGACGAACTGGGGCATTAGAACTATGAAAACATAAGCACAAACTATAAAAGCACAAACTCCACCCCTGAGTATTTACAGGCTGACAGCTGATGCAGGTAAATAAATCATGTGATATCATGATGCACCTTATGGGATCGGCAAGTGATTTGTGAGTGTTTGTGTCCTTTCTTCATTTTTTTTAAAAAAAAATTAATTTTATTTCACTGATTTTATAGCTCAACTTTTTTGTCCAGTGGTAACTTACATTAGTTGAACCATCCATAGATAAGATTCTTCCATCCTTAGTTTTGAATTGAGAGGCACTGCCCCAGAGAGACCTGGGGTGCAATTTGGAAGTCCTCCTAGACTCATGGCTCCTGCTCAAGGAGCAGGTGGCAGCCATGGCTAGGAGAGAGTGCAGCCATTTTTAACTTTTGGGGGCCAGCATCTCTGCATTTGTGAATTTGAACCTAAGTCATATAATCAAACAATAGGGGGAGAGGAAGGGAAGAAAGAGAAGGGAGGGAGGAGGGAGGGAAGGAGGGAAGAATATATCTCCAAAACTGTACACTAACTACACAACCATTTCTGAATGTAAGGGCTGACAGTCTTAATTTACATACCACTGGCCGGTGTACATCCCAGAATGCTCTCTCCTGGCTATCAAGGATTTTTCTTTCTATCTTGTCCCTTTTCTTGTCCACTCTGTAGATGATGAGATGGATAAATAAATAACATTAAAAAGATAAATTGAAATGCCTCAAAAGATAGCAGATGACAAATCAAGCAATAAAATGTCTGTGGCTACTCACTTGGCTTGTGCTTCTGCTTGCATAAAAATAAATTCCCACTTCCGTGCGAATGCTCGTTGCAACCTGGCCAAGCTTTCCTGAAAACACAGTACATATTAGCAAGTTTCTTGAGTAGGAAGAACTTTGGAAAATTTGAAATTTTCGTTACATAAATGTAATTTAAATCCAAGCCATTGCAATTTTCTTCTGACATTTCAAGATTCCAAATAAGGCTTGCCTGAGTAGGTGACAAGATTCTGGAATCCTAAGCAGGGTCTGACATACTGTAGTTAATACTTTGATGGGAGACCACCAGAAAACCTCACAATTGTAGACTACACTGGAGAGGTGAGGATACCTCCTGAGAGAAGGCAACAGTCATCCATTTCAGTGCCGATGTAAAGAAAACTAGATGGATATACCCATCATTTTAAAAATAAGAAGCTATGTCTTTGTTCACTCTCCTAGATACAGGAGCTTTATTGATTAGCCTATAGGCCATATCAAAACACAAGGTTCAAACACAAATCACCAATAAAATCCCATACAAACAATTTAAAATAAGAGTAGAGTAAAATACAATAGTTATAGGATAAGATACAATATAATTTAATACACAAATATGTGTATTAAATGTTCCTTGGAGGAACATCTGACGGCTGTAACCAGGGGGACCTTTTGTCAGGTTCGCCTGATTCGCCAGTTGCGGCCCTTTCTTGATTGGGATTCCCTGTGCACAGTCACTCATGCCCTCGTCACCTCTCGCCTTGACTACTGCAACGCTCTCTACATGGGGCTCCCCTTGAGGAGCACCCGGAGGCTCCAGCTGGTCCAGAACGCAGCAGCGCGGGTAGTGACGGGAGCAGCATGGCGCTCCCATGTAACACCGCTCCTGCGCGAGCTGCACTGGCTCCCGGTGGTCTTCCGGGTGCGCTTCAAGGTGCTTGTTATCACCTTCAAAGCGCTCCATGGCATAGGGCCTAGCTATCTTCGAGACCGCCTGCTGCTACCGACGACCTCCCATCGACCCGTGCGCTCCCACAGAGAGGGCCTCCTCGGGGTGCCATCAGCCAAACAGTGTAGGCTGGTGACCCCCAGGGGGAGGGCCTTCTCTGTGGGGGCACCTACCCTCTGGAATCAGCTCCCCCCAGAGATAAGGAGAATCCAGGACCTCAGTGCCTTCCGTCGTGCCCTTAAAACCCATTTTTTCAAGCAAGCCGGGCTGGCTTAAGAAGAAATTCTTAAATGTTTTTTAAATGTTTTAATGGGTAGTGAGTTTTAATTGGGCCAAATTTATATATCTTTTAATTGTTTTTTAATATTTGTCCTGCATGTTTTTTAATTCTGGCTGTACACAGCCCTGAGTCCTCAGGGAGAAGGGCAGTATAGAAATTCAATAATAAATAATAAATAAATAAATAAATAAATGTAAAATAGAATAAAATGAAATAAAATTTGTTCACTGAAATGTTTCAGTTCATAGACCCTATATTCCCCAGGCATTCCTTTGTGCCTGTCAAATTTTGCCTTCTCTCCCCAGTCCTAAATGAGATGGGAACATTTTTTCTTTTGTTATTGGAAACATGGTTTTGTTGTGGTCCGCCAGCAGCCTGCGGAGTTGGCAGCGGAGTTGGACAGTGAAGAGGCTGGGGAGGAACATGGGCCAGTCCTGGAGTCTGGGGAAGGCCCAGATGAGGGCTCAGTGTCAGAGGCAGAGATGGGGCCAGGGTCATCTGGGAGTGATGCCTAGACTCCAGAGCTTCCAGAGTCGGACAGCAGAGAGGCAGAAGAACAGGGTCATCTGGGAGTGATGCCTAGACTCCAGAGCTTCTAGAGTCAGACAGCAGAGAGGCAGAGGAACAGGAGGAGCCTGTTTCTAGTGTGTGCATGCGCAGAGCTGCCAGAAGGCACGAACAGTTAAGGCAAAAGGGACGACTCGGGAGTAAGGTCTGGAGATGATTGGCCCCTCCCTTAAGGCTTAAAAGAGGAGCAAAGGCACATGGGCACTTTGCAGGAAAGCAACATTGTTAATTCTGTTCCCAGTCTGCATCTCTGTTTGATTCTGGAATCCGTGTGGCTTTGCCAAGTAGGTCTTTGGCAGCGTGTCAAGGGAGATAAAGGTTGGTGATTATCCCGAAGAACTTCTCCTGAAGGACTTTTTGCAACAAATTGGGACTCAGCTGTGAATGAACGTAATTCACAGCTGTTGCAATAAAAGAGGTTTTTGGGACTACTCGTGGGTTTTAATGACTCAGGAAGCCTAGGTCACAACAGGTTTATACATCCTGCACATCCATGCTCTCAGGCAAAAAATGGATCAATACAAATCTTTATAAGTTAATAGTGGTTTTTCTCCCACAGATCAGACCTGGTTCTAAAAATTGCTATGTAAAAAAAGTTGTGTGTGTTCACATAGTGGTCTACTTTCAAGAAAGATGCAACAATTCTTTTTCTTCAGTTCCATAGCAAATCAATGCACTTTTCCCCTCCTACAGCAGCATGCTATAAATAGATAGGCTCTGAGCACTAAATGCATTCTTTTGGGATAGAAAAACACACTGTCCCCTATTTGAAGTGAGGATACAACCAGTACACAGGTTGGCCTGATAAAATTGCACTGACTTCCCAATCTACATTCTTGCAGTGGACAGACAGAAAATCACCCTCCATTTTAAACAGTGTAAGTAGAGGGTTCAGACTGAGCTTTTCTCCGATGAAGCTTTCTGAGTTAGAGTCATCATAGGCCAAAGCGGGTTTCTGTAACATACACATGGAACCCTTGGTTGTTACCAATGTTTCTGAACATTTTAGAGCTCTTCATGGGGACAACTATAAGTCTTCTGCAATTTAAGTGAAATGATCTCTATCTTTGCCATGATGCTCTTCAATCTTTTTAAAGACAATGTTATCCCATAGACTCTGTCATTCTTTTCAATGTGCTTGTGAAGCTCCATTATCAATGCCTGCCTGCAAGTTGAAGCTTCCAAATATCTTTTTTTTTTTTCAAGATCGGGATTGTTTCAAGGGCTTTGCTTTTGTTTCTGGCAGAATTTCCAAGTCTCGTGACCCAATTTCCAAGTCTCGCTTCTAGAAAAGGGTCCAGATACTTACTGCTTCATAGTCTGCTAGCTCAAGCCGTGCTTTGTTTTGCATTGTTCTCTTGCAGAGGTAAACCGCTGGAACAACAAAAAAGAATCAATCAGTTCTTGCTATCTTGCATACTATCTCAAAGCCCAGACATCAAGACTTAAAGCTTTAATATATGTTTCATTCAGTGGTGAAATCCAATTTTTTTTACTACCGGTTCTGTGGGCATGGCTTGGTGGGTGTGATGTGGCTTGGTGGGCATGGCAGGGCAAGGATACTTCAAAATCTCCATTCCCACTCCACTCCTGGGGAAAGGATATTGCAAAATCTCCATTCCCACCCCCCTCTGGGGCCAGCCAGAGGTGGTATTTGCTGGTTCTCCAAACTACTCAAAATTTCCGCTACTGGTTCTCCAGAACCTGTCAGAACCTGCTGGATTTCACCCCTGGTTTCATTGAGTAAAAATGTTCTGACCATCACAGCTTTGCCTGTGTTTCTTTTCAAAACATGATGATCTGCCCAAAAGCATTAAAATGCAGTAGGTGTCAAAAAGCAACTAACCGCTGTCTGGCAGTCTGTCTTTAAATAAGTGCTCAACTAAATGTTGTTTGTTTGCTTTTGTGTTTGCCATTTACTTAAGAAAGAATGCACTGCTATTAAACAAAAAAAGAATTACAAAATCTGGCGAGTTTTACAGCCTATGCCTGGAGGTGACTTTGAAACCCAAGGACTTCAAGGGTGAAAATGCTTTTGCCACTTGGAATGTAGGGATTCAAATTGCTTAAGAAATAAGTGTATACTATTGATTATGATGTTCTTGTAAAAGAGTTAATGTTTGGTGCTCCTTCAGCCCATTTCCTTTCAATGTATATTGGTTTTGTGGTGCAAAGCTCCCCCAGACCAGTAAACCTCAGAGTGGGGAGGAATATGCTTACATTTTGAAACAGGACATAGACAACCTTGTCCACAAAAATAATTCTGGGCCCTTTGACAACGTATTTCCTATATAAGGCTCCAAATCAATGTTTTTCAGACTTGGCAACTTGAAGATGTGAGAAGTTTAGCTGCCAGAATTCCCATGCTGGCTGGAGAATTCTGGAAACTGAAGTCCACACATTTCAAGATTGCCAAGTTTGAAAAACACCGCTCTAAATGCTTATCTAAGAAAAGTAGTCAGGATAAGTTAGCAACCCGATTCAGTCAATAACAGGTTTTTTTTTAAAAAGCAGGTACATCAGGAAAAAAAAAACCCCTCAAATTTCTCTGTAAGTAAATACAAACTTCTGCCAGTTTTCTTATCTGGTAACTCAAGCTTAAAGGCAGACCAAGATCAACCTGCTGAAACAGCCCTATGTTGTTTTCTATATCCTTGGCAAATATTCAAAATGTACTAAGTTTAGTTATATTTTCTGTGTTGGGCTAAGTCTTATTTTCTCTACCTTTTATACAAGTTTTGATACTGAGTGAGTTCCATCTTCATGTATATCTCAGCCTGTGTTCATGAACTTACATTTCTTTTTTTGTAAGCGTCTTGGGATGTGTAATATTTTGAATTGTCTTTTTATAATCTGTACTATTTCAGGCAGAGGGCTATTCAATTTTAGCTCAGAATAAACTATCCAGAATATTGTTTTTTCATCTGGATTTCTTAAAAATTAATTTGCAAGCTGCTGTGTTCTAGGCAGCTTTGTAATTATCTCCTTTCACAAGGAAGGTCCACATGTTAATACTTATAGTTAAAAAAGCAGGATTACATTTTTTTTCTTTTTGTTGCTTTATAATAAAGTTTTGTTTTGTTTATCTCTTATGAGGGAAGAGATCAGGAAAGAAAGGACTGTCCTCTAGTTACCACATCTATCTGTAACATCATGTCTAGGAAGTGGCACTGTCTCTGTTTTCTGTATTTTAACTTTTAATCCTTAGGATGAAATAGGAACCCTACCTCTTACTGATACTAGGATTAGGGTGAGGGTACCAGATAAAATGTCCCTCTAGAAGATAGGGATAGTAACAAGAATTCCAAAGTAGGTGGGGCATCAAATGTGAAGATCAGAGAATCTCTGAGAGAGGTGATTTGGAACCTCCAGTCTTTCACCCTGCAAGCCTTAGCATTCATTGCAGAAATGTACAAGTAGTCCTTATTCAATGACTGCCCTGTTTAGTGGCTGTTTGAAGCTATTACTAAAAAAGTAATTTTATGACCAATTCTTGGTGTAGCATCCCTGAATCTCTCATATGATCATCATTCAGGGGCTGTGCAATCACTGGGCATTTATGACTCTTGCAGCATCCCAAAGTCACATGATCACCATTTGTGAGCGTCACAGTTGGCTTCCAACAAACAGAGTCAATGGAAAAGACAGCAATAAAATTGTAATTGTGGCCATTTGTGATGTCTCATTTAATGATAATGGGGAAAAGTGACATCTTACATCTGGTGTGATCACATGATGTCATACTTATTGTGTCACTTAGGCATTGTGGTCATATATTTCCCAATCAATTCTGTCAAGTGATATCCATTAATTTAGAAGTATTTTAATATTGTCAGACAAACTAATCACCAATAAATTTGTCTACTGGGTTCTAGAAACATTTTTAAAAAATCATATTGCAGGTTGAACATCCTTGCTCAAGCTCAGAAAATCAGCATATCTAAAGCAAGGGTTGATTCCGATCCTATGATTGAAAACCCCAAAAATTTAATATGTAGGCATACCCAAAGTATTCTGGTTTGATCTCCTGGCCTGGCATAAGGAAGATCATTTTTTTCTATCTCATCCACCTCTTTTCCTCTTCCTACTACCACTCCATTTAAAACTGAACACAAATACAACCAACACTATGGTATTCTGACATCTATTGTGGAACTATGATGGGATAACAAAGGTCATTGCATTTGTGTATCAGAGGAAACACTGGAGAAACATCAAGTAAAACCAGTTAAGTGCTTGGAAAATTATCAGTTCCCTCCCCAAGGTTGGTGGGATCCAGTTCATTTTTTTGCTGACGGCCTTCTTTTCAACTATACTTAAAAAGTTCCTCCTTTTCAGCTATACTTAAGAAGACTGTACATATTCTCTTGCAAACTTTTAGTGTTAGACTATATATAGACCATTTCCTCTTATCATTGGCCTAGCTAGAATTGGAGACTCCTGAGGTATCACTGCATGTTGACCATACTTGATTTAATATTATATAAAGTGTTAAATATAAAGTGTTTTTCTATCAAAGCTACTCCCTCACATATTGGTCTACCCCAATATGTGAGGGAGCATACTGCTTCCCTTTTACCTTTCAGCTCCAATCCAAGAACCCTCAAGCAGCCGCATTCATGATAAACCATTTTATACCAAATTTATATTTTTCTGATAAAAAAATAAAGGGAGACTAGTATAGATCTATTTCAAGCTATTTAGCTCTCATCAGCTAGCCATACCCTTACTCAAACCAAGTTCGAATCCAAGTAAGGGTATGGCTAGCTGAACAAACAAATCTTAACAAATCTATCTGGATCCTTAACCCATTCATAACTTTCCAAAATCAACATTCTAATCAGTCTTTTGCTGTTTATTCCAAAAAAGATGGTTTCTTATGTCCTTAAACTGATATTTAAAACTTCTTTTGTTAAAGGAAACTCACACATTATAAAATGTGTTGGCTGAAGGGTTCTTAATAGTTGAAAGCAGCTAATAAGCATTTTCCAAAATTGATTAAAATATGAGGCTCGGCAGAACTTTGTGTCCATAAGGTTAGATTGCAGGTATGAGCTTGTCAACTCAGATCCGCATAACTCACAGTGAACAATCATAGTAAACTAGGTGCCTCCAAGGGAGCAGAGATGGAATTGCAGTGAGGTTGGTGGTTAAGAAATAATTCTGGCCAGTCAAACTTTTCTGAATAAAGGAGAGATCATGAGATTACCCACCTGCATTCGGGCTAGCTGCTGAATAAACTGCAGGAACTGAGGTTTCCCCTTCCTATAGAAACATACACCTATTTAACATCAGCTGAACTAGATTCAGTGAAGTCTTCCTGAACCTGCCACAGTAGACTACAACTCCTGTAACTCATGCCTGCATGACTACTGGATTATACAGTATTTTAAGGATTACTTTATTCAAATGAGACAATTATGCTAGGGAAAGTGCTAAACTCTCTGCTAAAGCTTCCACTACCATTGTTACTGCAGATATAGTTGTTGAGATATAGTCTTTTTCTCCATACCACAGTTATCAATGGAGAAAAAAAAACATCATTAGGTAATAACAGAAGGGAAGAGGAAGGGGAAAGGGAAGAGGAAGGGGAAGGGAAGGGAAGACTTTACTTGGCCAAGTATGATTAGATACACAAGGAATTTGTATTTCCCAGCTAAGGTTTCTTGGGAATAAACATTCATACTTTTCGAAGATATCAAGTTGGATATGTATGGACATGAGCAATGAAACTGAAAAAGGGGGAGATCTTGTAATGGTATATGGGAATGATAGTTAGAGACACAATGAAGACACTCAGACTGGCCTATAAGAGATAAGAGGCAGCTGAGCCTGGAGAAGGAATGAGTACATGGCAGAAAGGATACACTTAATTTCTAGAATTGCAAATTTTTGGAAGGATAGGTGTATTTTTCAGATTGTAAGATTCTGTTAATGTAACATTACAATAAAGATATCCCTGAGTGTGCGTCTTGTCTCAACTACCTTGCATCAAGTACATCCTTAATGAAATAAAGTTGTTGCCTACTAGGGTTTAACCTGTATGAAAGATAAATACTGAATGGAAGAGCCAATAACATTTTTTTTGGTTTTCTAAAAGACCCAATACAAAGTTAACTTTGCTAAAATGTAGTATGGGTCTTGAAATAGCAACTGAGATCTGCATGCCAATATGCAGTGCTTAAGGGCGCACTGAACTTGGCCAGATATATTTTTATTTAAATACAGATTGAGTTGCACATGGAATGCCACAGGCTATGCATCATTACATGGAATTCAGTCACCGGTCTGAAGCCAAAAAACGTCATATTCAGAACAATTCCTTATAATATTAGCTACCCAGAGCCTGATTTGTTGTTGCATTTTTCTAATCAGTATATTTGCCTTCTGGTAAAAGGCAAAGTATATAGCTCGGTTTATAAATAATTACAACTGATCAGAGTCATAAAAAACAAAGATTGATCTTACTTGAAAGGTTATATAAGCCAATGTGTATATGCATTATCCAAACTAGGGGGAGACAGTCCCACAGCTATGCAAAAGTCGCAGTGAATTGTAACTTTAATGTGATATAATGGAAAAGTACTGATTACAGAGAGAGTTAAATGGAATAACTATACTGGATTTAGTCTGAATTACCTTAATTTAGAACAAATGTAGTTGTCTTCATTCCGTGTCTTTGTCCTGACTATATTAGCTTTTTGAAGTATGGCTCCTGACACATCCCTTTACTTATTTTTAATTTCATTTATTTATTGGTGCCTGAAATATTCCTCAAAAGTTAGGTGTCTCTCTCAAATCCTGAAAAATTATTCGCTCCTAATATGAATGAAACGAGAGCCCATCTTGGGATCCTCTGGCCAAGCATGCCTACCTTGAGCTCTTACAATAGAAGCCCATGGAGAAACGAGCACCTCCTGGTTTTTTGGCAGGCCTTAAAACCATCCAAATGTGATAGCAATCTGCAGAATTGAACTGGCCTCAATGTTTCATGGTTTTCAGAGGAAGAATACAAGAATGCTTTTCTTTAACAGATTTTACACATTAGTTATAAAGAAGAAAAATAAGCAGAACAATGCAAAGGGGGAAGGGGGGTTGGGAATTCCGTTTTGCGCTTTCTACTGAAGTTACTACATCGTTGCCATAACTTTGCAGCCCTTTGAGGAGGAAAACAATAGCTTTGAAAAATAAAAAAAAAAATCAATACCCAGAAAGAGGTTAACTGCCCTGCCTTAGAAATATAAGCAAATTATATCAATAATTAAATAAATAAATAGGTTGTGTTGGATGTTGTTATATACAGCTAGGAAAGGCTGCTTCTAAAGAAACAGGTGATGTATAGATCAATTGATGCCAAAGATGCACTCTGTGCATTGCCCAATGATATCCTGTCATCCCAAATCGTGATATGCCAATATATATCTTCAATTTACACTAAGGAGGAGATTAAATGGGCTTCTCACTGTATACTGTGCATGAGATTAGGAGGCACGAATTAATTTCTGCCATCTTTTGATCAGTATGAACAACTTTATGAACTTTCTGGCTTACGGCATCCAATTTTGTAGATAGTATGCAGGATTTGTTGGATCTTCCAGTAAAGTTACATGGATGCACATACACACTTTATTCCTGCTTCATAACAAACATGTGTACTAGACTACAAGAACAAATTCATTTGGAAAAACAAGATTACACTGTAGTGCGTTAGAGAATACTCTAATATTAAGAAGTTCTACAAAGAAACATATTTTAAATTCTGCACTTTTTCTTTCCTAGCAACAGATTATAAATACATTCCAACACGACAATCGCTTTTCAGATTTACTTGGAGATGTTTTGCTTTCCCACTCTGCTCTGCTGTCAGCGACTTAATTGTACCTTCAAGCTCATCAAAGCCATATGTTTGTTTTTATTTTAGCATGTCTTTTTGGCCAGGAGAGACCAGATAATTATGAGATTCCAAACTATGAGCAAACAAGTGGACTAATTATACTTTATCTGCATTTACTTTGCAGGAAACCCACAGCTTTCTATATATAGTGGAAGCTGAGTCAGGGATTGAAGTAGAATACTAGACATTACTTCCATTAAAACAATTACACCCTACTAAATTTTAATATCTGTTTGACCAGATTGCTACTCCATCTAGTCATCATTGTCTTCAAACGTGCATCAAAGAACAAGAGGGTATATTGTTTTGAAGAATAAAAAAATCAACTAATCCAAAGTCAAAGTTTTCTAATAATCCCCAGGAGCTGTAAAAATTAAGAAGGCTTCCTTGAGGAAATTGAAAGCTTGTTCTAATAAGAAAGACCCAAAAGAAGCACAGAAAAAATGTCAGGGGACATTAAGGAATGCAGAGGCAGACACAGAAACAGAGACAGAGAGACAGAAACATACAGAGAGAGTGAGTCTGAGGAATGTGTGGTTAAAAAACATAAATGGGAAGAGTAAGAACTTCTTTAAATACATACCAAGCAGACCACTTCTTTACATGGTGCATTAATTACTTTATGGCATGGCCACTTAATATGGATGATGTTAAAAAAACTGGATAAATTCATAGAAAACCAAGTCTATTGAGCGCTATTGATCTTGAAGACTCACTGTGTTACATTGGAATTGGGGACAGCATGTCTCCAAAAAATAGTCTCAAAGGAATGACTGTGGGAGATGAGTGATGTCTCTGTGTAATGGAACACACCCCAGTATGGGTTATCATATATTGGGCCCTACTAGAGTGGGACAGGCATGTGTTATAGGCTTTCCCAGAATGAGCACCACTGGCTTACTGAGCTTATTAAATGTCTATTATATATAGCAATATCACAGACCTAGAAGACAGTTGATGAGAGAAAAAGAAAAGGGGGGAAAAAAGGAAAGGACTAATTGGAAAAGCCAGTTTAGTGTAGTAGTAAGAAACCAGGAGACTGTGAGTTCTAGTCTCACCTTAGGCACAAAACCAACTGGATGACCTTGAGACAGTCACTCTTTCTCAGTCCTAGAAAAGAAGCAAGGGCAAATGACTTCTGAAATCTTACCAAGAAAACTGCAAGGATTTGTCCAAGCAGTGGACAGGAGTCAATACTGACTCGAAGGCAACAATCTTTGTCACTGCAAAGTTGAATATTGGACGACCAGGCACAAAAACAGTCAGGGAAGTGATTGAAGCCTGGGAAACAGGCCCCTCGTCAGTCAACAGCATTGCTGATTTACCCCCAGCCTATCAAGTACTCAGAAGGCAAAGCAGCACAAGCAAAAGACAACTAATGACTTAAAAGGCAGCCATCAACACAACCCAATCAACATCTACAAAGCCACTTACAACAGGCACTATAAATATTACACACAGAACAGCACATATTCTGCTAGAGAGAAGTTCCCTGAAGACTCAGGCTCCAGCATGAGTCTGAAAGCTCGGAAGACAAAACCTCTGGTCCCAGTGACCGACCAAGATTGGATCCTGCAACATTATCCTGGGACACATGTATTCACTTTCGTTTGTAAGAATAAAAGATGACTAAGTTGCAAAATAAAGAAAAAATTGGACCTACACAAGCCAAAAGGGGGATTTAATCCCCTTCACTAAGGGTTTAGGCAAAGCAACCCCAATCTAGCCCACAAAAATAAAACAGAATCTATTTCATAACTGGCTGCACTGACCCCACCTTTCTATCTAAATGCAAGTTGCCAGAACAGCTACTCTCAGCTGCATTTTCCTGTTCTATGGTTTGTAGCCAGCTTTGAAGAGGGGGGATAACAAATATTCAGGAGAGAGTAAAGGAGAGAGATTTCAAGCCTGTGAGTTCCTGAATGCCTCTTCACTGTTTGATTTTCCCTGCCTTCAGTTTGATCCACCCGTTAATCCTTAGAGAGCTTGTGCATCTGAAAGTACAGTAGAATTCCTCTACCTTCACTCCACTCTTGTCTCCCACTTGCCAGCACCCTACAGACAACTGTTTGGCTATAGTGAGAAACAAAATACTAGACTAGGAAGACTTAGTCTGTCTCTCATATTGATATGTACTTAACAGGCTTATCTGGGACTCAGTCTCAGAGTGCCCAGGCAGAACTACCTTGCTTTATACACAGATATTAATCAAAGCAGCATTAAATGATGTGTTTCAAGGAATGCATCACTTGATATCACCTCAGAAAGAGCTTGTTCATAACTTTGGTGAAAATCAAAGAACGACTCACAAAAGGGATGAGGGACTATTTCCAAATCAGTTCTAACTGGTTTGAGAGAAAGAAAGAATTCCTTGATTTACAGTTGTTAAAAAAAGGAAGATAAATGTGAGATTGACCTTCCAGTTTCTGTAAACGTGGACCCTCTTGGGATTAACATTTCATTAAAATGAGCTAGCTTCCAAAGAATGCAATCCTATGCTATGCTTCCTACTTTGAAATCTGAGTCCTGATGGAAACAGGCACATAGCATTGTCATTCAATCTTATTTTTACTGCTTCATTCTTTAAAGTTCTAAAACGGCTCTAAAGTATCTGTGCGGCTAGCAGTATTAATTCCTTCCCTGTAACTTTATTCCACGTTATTCAGAATATGCTTTTCAGTGATGAATTCTTGAAGACAAGGAAACACTACCTTATGTTAAGCAGTTGGGTTCCTTTCTACATAACAAAAACAACCAGAATGTGCCATTCTTAATGTAGTCATGTCTAATAATAGTTAATATGTGAAGCTTTTCATGGTGTGGAAGTCAGTTTCTATAATTCAGTATATACTTAAAAACACAGAAACAATTGATTGAAGGATTATTCAGGCTGTGCAATCTAGAAAAATTAATTTACTAGATTGAAATATTATATCCTATGGAAAACAGTATGTACAGGTGTTTTGCATACTACTGGATGACATATGTTTTGATGCATCATCCGCTAAAATAATCTTTTCCTATTGGCTCCACGGAGGGTTATGGGGTCAAAATAGGCAAGTCATGGCAACATGATCTAAACCCCAGTCTTTTTGCACATATATTAATATTGGATGCATGTACAAAAAGGATGTGGGTTAGATTGCACTTGCCCGCTGCTAATTTACCCAAAGCCATACCCTTGTTGCTGTGGGACCCCTTCAGATATCTTAGACTACAACAATGTAGTATAACTTCCCCCTTCAGACAAGGGCAGTGAGTTAGGGTAAAGCTGTCTCCAAGTGTCTTTAGATACAATGATCTGGAATAGTGAAGTACAGAATTTGGATCTGAAGTAGACAAAGGTGCTTCAGAGCTTGCAGTTTGCATGTGGATGGCACAGTAAAATACATTCTGAGCTAAGGAAGAAGCAATCCTTTGTATTTTCCTGAGTCAAATTGTTATCAGGCAAAGCCAGGACAAAACTCTAGTCCTTTAAGAAGCACCCAATAGGTGCAATAAGATGTCCACACCATATCCAAAGTATCTTTGCCCATTTTGGATCTGAATACTACACACCTCCACTCTAGAACAAAAACAGTTCAGGGCAGCAGTACACAGTCTGATGGTCCAAGGATACACGTATCTTTTAGAAACCACCCTGCCTCAAGTTAATGTCTTATTATTTTAATGGATTGAGAAAACAAAACAATGAAATATATGGGGAAGAGTTTAATCTTAATTTATTGCAATTTCATAGTTGTCCTATCCCTCTTAGTACACTACTGATAAGCCAAATCCTCTATCTGGATAAGATAGCATACTAATGTTTTAGGGACTGAAGTAAGGAAATGACATAAAACCTATCCAATAAAATTGGCACTATGCGTAAATAATTAGTTTTCTGATGCTAGGACCAAATTTTGGGCAAATGACCTTGGTCATTTATTTATTTTGCAAGTATCTGCAGAAGGTCAAGGATTTCCAAGTTAAACAGAGTATTGTTTATGTGAACTTTGCAATAGGATTTTCCAACTAAGCATAAAGTGAGCATGGGCTGAAGGGGCATAATCTCAATATATTCTCAATGTTTTATCAACCATTTTAATCATGATGAATTTTAATGCTCTGACACTCATATTTTAAAAGTTCCCTGATACCCAACTAATTTTTTACTTGATTTCCACATATACATTTAAAAACAATAATGAATAGTAGCCATTTGCATTTTTAATTGCAACTAGAATCCATACTGAAGCAAAGAATGACAGTAACCATAGTCCAACATGAATGGACAGGAGAGCAATATAGATCTACAATCAGTTACAGGGAGAATTTTTTAAGAAACTCCATGAACAATTAGTGAAAATGGCATATAACGAAATCTGTATGATAGGGGATTTCAATGGTATTGTGGACCCGGAGAAGGACCACAAGAGCAATAAAGAAAAAATAAATAAAAGGACAAATTTACCGAGAGCTTTTTTCGAGTTAGTCGATGAATTAGATTTAATTGACATTTGGCGTACCTTGCATCCAAACGATAGGCAATATACCTTCTTTTCAAATGCACAAAAGTCGTGGTCCAGAATTGACATGGCATGGGTTAGTAGGAATTTGGGGTTAGAAATCGGAACAGCAGTAATTAACCCAAATGATTGGGCAGATCATAATCCGCTAGAAATTAGATGGAAGCTTGTTCAGAGGAAATACCAATGGAGGTGGAGGTTAAATGCTAAATTATTGGGCGACAAAGACTGTATACAAAAATTCAAAGAAGAAATAAACCTCTTTTTTAAGGAAAATGAAAGCAAAGGCACATCTCGCGCAATAGTATGGGATACAATGAAGGCCTATCTGAGAGGAGTCGCGATTTCATATACTGCCATATATACAACTGCCATACAGTTGAACAAAAGAAAGATACTATATGGCCATATACTGTATGGCCATATACTGCACATAAAAATAAAGAAGAAAGATACTATTCAGGTGGCTTCTCCCAGAAGGGATGCTAATAACCTGGTAAGGAAGAAAAATCAAAATAGAAAGCCTGAGTACAGTACAAGATTTCCTTGACCAGTTGAGAGGTGTGGAAGAAGAGCAGGGTAGCAAGGAAGAACTAGAAACAGCAGTAGTGGAGGAGGAAGCCCTACACCAACAGAATACGAATGAAGCAACTGCAGAGGGGAAGACAGAAGAAGAAGAAGAAGCCAAAGAGAAGAAAACAAGACCAGTAAGGGCCGTAAGAAACAAACAAGAACCAATAATCAGATAGAGGTATAGAGATGAATGACTTGAAGCTAATATCTGTAAATGTCAATGGACTAAATGATTACAAAAAGAGGAAAAGAATTTTAACAAAATTAGGTAAACAAAATGCTGATATAATGTGTTTACAAGAGGTACACATAAAAAAAGAAGAGAGTAAATGTTTAGAATATAAAAAATTCGGTCAAACATTCGATTCGCTGGCAGAGAAAAAGAAGAGGGGGGTGGTAATTTACGTAAAAAAAGGAATTGAAGCAGAATTGAAATTCAAAGATACAAAAGGTAGAATCCTCATGATTGAAATTAAGAGAGGGAATTCCAAGGTATAATTATATCATAAATATTATTACAAACAAAATTAGCAGACTGTAAGAATATTGTAAGTATTATTGAATGAACATTGTTACATTTTTCTGTAACTAAAACTTATCTAAATAACTATTAATGCCTAAATAATATAAGTAAGATATTACCACATGGGGACTGTGCTATCCATGACTACATTCCCATAACTTCTTGTTTGACTGGCCCTGAATTAGTTTTCAGCTTTGGACCTTCTTAACCTGTTGCCTGTCATAATATGAATGTCAGATTTGCAGTCTCTGAATCTTCTTCTAAATAAATGTCTGTAGCTTTGCAAAAGGAGATGCATTCTTTGTGTTTCCAATATATGCACTGATTTGACCTCTGCCTTAGTAAACTTTGTAAACCAAAGCCAATCTTGAACTCAGCATTAGCAGTTCTCGCCCTAGGTTTGAAAAATACAGCTAAGAGTTGCTTAATTATAAACTGTAAATTAACAGATTAGTCCATTCACTGCAAGACTCCAGACTGAAAGAAATGAGATGCACACTGACCATAATCTGTATTTTCCGGCTCCCAACAATTAGATGGCCAAAAATAGGGTGTCTGCAAAACAAAACAAAGAAAAAATATTGGACAAAGCAACACATGATACATATTCTGAATGTCAATTTTTGAGTCACTGTGAGATGGGCAAAATATGATAAATATGATAAAATTAGCTATTCTTGGGAATTATTGATTGAATAAATTTGCATATTTGAATAGCTGTGCTTAATTAATTCCATTCAATTTAAATATCACCTTGTTCCCAACAACTCCTTTTATGTGACAATGCTAAGGCTATGGATTTTTGATATTATTGTTGTTGTGTTGAGAATGTTGTGTTGAGAGTTGAGATGCTGCAGGTGGGGCATTAAATGCAAAAAACCCACTTCTATTAGCACTCCCCAATCTGAAATTGTGTAAGTAACCCAATATTAAGCTGAAATCAGTTTCTTCTATAAATAGTAATTCTTGATGTTTTCTAAATACTTTGTACTGTTCTTGAATGCAAGGAATTGCCTGACTGTAATGAATAGCTTGAAACCAGGTTTTAGTTGCACCTGTTTGTCAAAAGGTCCTAGCCTATGTCTGGAAATTGAGGCATGCCAACTTTTGGTTTGAAACCAAAAAAGAAAAGAAGCCAGTTTCCTTGACTCAACTTCCAGACAACTCTTGCTGGCTGGCTGGGGCATCTTCACTGACATATCACCCTAATCTATGCTCTTTTTGTACAATTAATCTAACTATGGATTAGAAGAAAGACAAAACCTGTAAATAATCTGTACATTAAAATATAAAAAGTGGTGCTGATTATGAAAAGCCAAATATATAGATTTTCCCAATAGTACTATTTCCTTAATTCATATCCACTGGTCATATATTCTAGGAGTTCTAGTGATTATAGATCAGATCATTTAGGAAGCATGAAATGAGGGAAGACTATTGCATTAACATAATATTAAGAGACTCTCTGTGGGGAAAAGAAAAGTATCTCTACCTGACAGAATGAGGTACATATTGATTAGACCAGGGGTCAGCAATCTTAAACACTCAAAGAGCCACAAAGGTCTTAACCGGAAGCCCCCGTTCAATTCTAGAGCTGACCAGGAGTCCAGTTCCCCCACCATAGAGTCTCCTCCTAGCCTGGTGTCCTTTTTCCTCTGCCAACTGGAAGTCAGTTCCCCCACCATAGAGTCCCCTCCTAACGCAGCATCCTTTTTCCTCTACATGTCCTAACCAAAAGCCCTATCAATTGTGGAGCCGACCAGCAACAGGGAGACACAGCAGAGGAATGAAAGAGCCACATGTGGCTCCAGAGCCGTGGGTTGCTGACCCTTGGATTAGACCATCACTTTACGAATAGAATTGCTTATTGTTTGGGGTGAATAACTCTACTTCTAATAATTAGTTAAAGTTTTAAAAACAATGCTGTAAAAACTTACTTGGAACCGATAAAAGGTACCATCATCCTTCAGAGTTAGAACATGATCTGAGATAGGAAAGAAATAACCATGGGCTGCCATAAGTGTTCCCAAATGAAGAGCTTCCACTATATCAGAAGGAGACAAAAACATCATAATGTTTTATGTTATGCATTTTTTTTCTACTTGAATTATGTTAGAACCCTTTCTATGGTAGAATTTTCATGAGACAGTGACAATTTGGCTGATGAAATACCAGTTATAGAAATTATAGGGAAAAAAATTCATTCTTACAATTGATAGCAATGATAATAATATTAAAATAAGAACTGTGCATAAGCAGTAATTATGCAATGATGTCTCATGCAAAGACATTCTCATGATGACATTATAAAGCATGTGTTGTCATTTGCCCTTGCTCTCATGCTCTGACCCACAATCATGATTTTTTTTTTGTTAGTATCCTTACGTTTTATCACTTACTAAGAACAGGAAGCAACAAGAGAAATCAAACATTACACTGTATTGAATTTAAATTGGAAAAACTCTATTAAAGAATGCTCCTGTTTTTTATTTTTCTGAATAAAAAACCTTGGACATACTAACATAGATAATGGTTTATTTACAGTCAGAACAATAAACAATGATTTATTCAAAGTCAGAACAATAAACACATTATAAAATCAAACATTGGTATTCCACAGCAACAAAGCGCTCTAAGAATATATTTATAATCCCTTTCTGCAGTCAATTAATTGGTCTGATATTCTTTGAGTTTGTGTCTGTTGGGATAATCCATTATAATGTTCATTACCACATAGTTGCTCTTCGTAGGTTATTTAAAGAAATCCCTCACAGATGACCTTCACTGTTATAACCCTGCTGCAAATCACCACAAGTACAAGGCGGCTTCAAACATGACCCACTTATGAAGAGGCAGAGTCATATAATAGTGAAGAGGTTGAACGTGGACTGAAGAGATCCCTTTTCAAGTCCCTCCTCAACTACAAAGTTTACAGGGTGACATTAGGCCAGTTATTTTCTTTTGAGGTTGATCTTGTAGGGATAACATTAGTGCACATTGCCATGTGTGCTTCCGAAGGGGGAAAAATGAATGGTGATGACGAGGAGGATACAAAAACATTAATATGGCAGCTCCATGCAAAAAACTTTGTGGTGATAAAAGAGTAACTCAAAGGAGTTACATGAGGCTTCTGCAGCAGTCTTTTATAGTAAGAGCGTATTTTTAAAAATTACTATCAGAAAATAAGTTGATTGCAAGGTACTTTGACTATTCTGGCCAGCAATCTTGGGGACACATTATTGTTCTTTTTAATAGCAAGCTTGAATACTCCCACTTAACAAAGCATATTCAAGAAACTTGTTCTTTTTAGTTACTACTCCCGAATTAAAACTGAGTCTCGGAGAATGTGGAAATATGCCACAGGGACACTCTACACTGTGTCCATTTGTGTCCCCTCCATTCTGACCTTAAGCACAGGGGAAGGAAAGCGATAAGTAACTGCTTTCTTTTAAAGATGAGATAGACAAAGCTGGCACACACTGCATGGGACAAGAGCTCCTCCCCCATTTCTACTGTCTCTCCCTCCCTTATCTAGAGTTCATCTGTTTCATGAGGGCTTGTAAGAAGAAGAGATTGGGAAAAGAACTGTCATCTCCTCCTCCTCCACCACCTCCTCTTCTCCAAACCTGTCTGGGCATATGGAGAGAGCCCTGCAGAGTTTAGCTGTCACCCCTTTTGAGGGGGCTTAGAGTGGGAAAAGAGATAAGAGGCTCTGGAGGCGTATTTGCTGTTACCGTTAAGACGAATTAAGCAAGCGAGCAAATAAAACATAGCACTGAAATTATTCATCCAAAGTGGAGAATCGGTTATATTTCTTCTCAAATGATGGAAAGGTTAGTTTTCCGATTGCCAATTTCAGCTACACTGCTCAATATTGGGAAATTTGTACAGAAGGAGGTTGTGACCCATCTCCATTGTTCCGGAAGGCTGAACATGAAATTTTCAGGGAGGCAGATTCTGACTGAATGTTGGGGGGGGGGCGGAATCCTAACAATACAAGAATGGAATCAATTATTCTTATAGCGATGAGCTCCCCTTCACTGGATAGAGAAGCTAGATTTATGTCAGAGATGCTTTAAGTGAAGCCTCTGCATTAAGCAGTAGGATAGACTGAGTAGCCTAATGGCTTCTCTCCTTTAGGATTCTGTGACTTATCTTCATAATGATAACAAAAATGATTCAGATTTGAACCCAGGTATCTCAGGTAAAGAAGACAGTTCACTATTAGATTTCTTTTGATGATGATAAAGCAGCTTTTCTCAATTTCTTAATCTTCAGCCAACATAAATCAACAGAGAGAAATAAAAATTATTGTTAACAAACCTTAAAGAATGGATAGTCCTAAAACAATCTAATACAATTTTCAGATTCCTTTTTTTTTCTTTTAATTTCTTTTTCAGATCGCAGATATTTATTTACTGGCCACTTCATTTAAAGTAAAAGTTACAGTAATGTAAAAAACTCCACCAAGCTTTGTAACCAATTTTACTACCATTGCAGCATCCCATTTGATCAACATCCAGGGGCTTTGCAACTGATGCACATTTACAATTTGTGCAGTGTCCTGCGGTCACACAATCACAATTTGTATGCTTGACAACTGGCTTGTAAGAAGCAAAGTGTCAAGGCTCCAACTAACGAACCCAAGCAAATCAGAACTCTGAGACTTGGCTCCTTCTCAAAGGTCTTCTTTAATGAGTACATCATATTGGCATAGCTTCAATGGAAAGCCAAATCTAAATCTTTCCTGTGGTTTCAGTACAATTAAACTAGGAAATATCCCCATCCCCAAGTGTCACAGGTTAAGGCCAATTGGGTTAATTGGCAGGCTCTTCAGACACTCCTTTCCCAACCTTATCTCTTGTCAATAGATATGACCTTGGTTCTCATGAGAAAGCTCTTTGTTGTGTCTAGTAATGCATTCCAACCTCGTTCCCCCCTCTGTGTGGCAACCAGAAAGAGGACCAGAAAGATGGCTGCAGCCAGGTTCAGTTCAAAGTTGACATAAAAGTAATGGAGAACACGGAAGTAACATTGCAAATCACTGTCATATGTTGTTTCTCTTAATGAAGAAATGGGAGGTGATGTCATAACAGATTATCTTCCATTTAGCAACTATGGCACTTAGTAACAGAGTCAGTGATCCCAGTAATGGTCGCTAAGGGAGGACTATCTGTATTTCTTCTATTTCTTTTATAGTTACCACTCCCTCTTGTTTGGGGGTTTATAATGTCTTTCCTCAACTTTCTCCAGTCTCATTAGGAAAGTTATCAAAGGATCATTTCCCCCCAGAATTACAATTTAGAAATTCTACCCATGGCTCTTGATCATTTATTAAGTCATTTGTCCATTCATTTTCATTTATTAGCAGAAATCCATTTATGATCTTTATTAGTAACTTTTTATTGTATTTCCTAAGCATTGCACATAATGCTATTAATTATCATATAAATTACTAAAATAACTGCATGCTGCAGAGAATAGTCTGTTTTCCTCATTCAAATATAAGTACCTCTCTCTTAGTAAGGTATCACAGAAGGAACACCTGGAACAGGAGATAGAATAGGTTCTTTTCATATTGAAATTCAACTAATAAATACTTGAACTGAAGCTCACAACTATAGTTCCAGAATGACATTCTGAACATAATGGAACATATTTTAAATAATGATTTTTCAGAAATATAAATATAGCTTTCCTTTCCAAAATACAAATATAGCTTTTGCTTCATGCTAACTGCTTCACTAGAGCAGTTAAAAGTTCAATATTTTATGTGCAGTGTATTTGGTGAACAGAAAATTTCAATCTTTCTGGGACACATTGAAGCAGATTTTTAATTCAAGTGCTCCTCCAATCAATCAAGCAATGTTACTTGGCATTTATTTACCTGAACGATGCAAGTAGAGTGCATGTTTCCATAACAGAGGCATATTATTTTATTTTACTTTTTTAAATATTAGATTTATTATTTATTATTTGCCCACAATCTTAAGATTCTCAGAGCAAGTTACAACCCTTAAATATATTAGATGAAAATTAAACTAAAGTAAAAATAATAAATTGTTAGAATAATACCCAGCAATAGAAAAACAACAACAATGAGATAACAGCCAGCTAAAAAGCAGTCAACCGTGGCACTAGTCTGGCTTTCAGAGAAAACGTTCTAAAACCAGGGTTTTTTAGATAGAGTAGCCTTCACCCGTAGTCTTACCAACTGTGGTAACTGCTCTTTCAACCAAAGTTAATATAATACACACTAGAAGATAATTTGTGGGGGCGGGGGGGGGGGTGTTTGGGGATTGTTATGTGTGTTGGACCTGGTCTTTGGGTGTTAAGTGAATTTCGTTGTATGAATATACTGTGTATATAAGTACAATGGCAATAAAGTTATTATTAAGATCCTAAATCATTACAACCTTTAATCTCATTACTAAAGCTTGAAGTCCAATTTTCAGGATAAGTATTTTTGAGATTTGGCAGCTGGCAACAGGGCATGTTCTTTATTTGTGGAAAACACCCTAAAAATGTCAGGAACAATTCAATTTTATTATATATGATTTGCATAGTTGCACTCATGCTCAAGGTTTATTTCTTAACCAGAGAGTGGTGCATTGTCTCAGAAAGACTGCAACACCAAAAGGCCTATAAGCCTTCCAAAACAATGAAATTACTGTTACTTTATATTATTGTGTTTATAAACCCAGGCATGCAAAATAATCAGAAAAAGGTATGACGGGGGTTAAAGGTCCCCAAATCAAGTTTAGGTAGTGGAATTTCTTCTAAGATGACTAAGCAAAAATGGCAGGAGTTATCACACATAACGAAGAGGGAAAGATAAAGAACATTTTTTCAGGCCCTAAAATCAAGGGCCCTGCTCACTCTGCTTTGGAGCAGAATATTATTATTGCTGAATTTGCCAAGATTGGATGTCTGGATGGGAACAAAACAGGATAGGATGAAGATGAAGCCAAGAATGAAAAAAACAAATTCTAAATAATAAGCTTCCACTCTACTATTATTCCATAATATGATATGGAATTATAATATTTGTGAACTTTTGCAATACAATTTTGATTTGTCCTTAAGAAATACCTCTGGAATAACTGCAAAGGTGTGATAGTTGAGGGATATTTGTGCTTTAATAATGGAGAGTAGTTTGCTAATTATCAAGCTGATTTCTAAAATGTAACTATTAGTATTGTGTATTCATCCATCATTTCAATTTTTTTTTCTAGTTAATCCCAAGGAACAATAGAAGCCTGAGTCTAACATGAAAAACCAGATGTCTGCTTTTATCCCACATGTACCCCAAAGGCACTATCAAAGACCCCAACAACTTTGCACACAGGATTAGAGGTAAATTCCTTTAAGCCATCATGATTTACAAGGTCTAAGTAGTATCAGAACATGTTAACTTCCAAGGATGCTCAATTATAGATCTAAAGGTATCATTTTGGAACAACAAAACTATAGTGTAAGAGACTGTGGAACTCACACACATCAAAAGATTTCAGGCTGTCTCCATACACACAATTAACCAACACAATGGGAATTTAACACCTTACAATTACTAATTAATGGGGTATTTGTAATCTGCATCTCATGTAGCCTACTACTGCATAACTACCCTTTCTCTTCCTGTCCCGTGCTTCATCATAACTTAAATCCCACATCAGTTTAATACTCCATGGATCTGAGGATGTGAGCCACAGCTCACAAAATCTTATGCTTTTTAATAAAATGAGTCAGTTTGAACAGGTGTCAAACCTCCTCCTGATGTTAGGCATCTCATCAAATTATTTAACCTTGATTGTTTAATGTGGTCTTCTACAATTTTGAGTGATTCACTTTTTTGTGTTATTAGAACATTTATGTTTATTTTCAAGATTTTTTTTCCAGGAAAATCACCGGCCTCATCAACTTACATGTACTGTTGATACAGTATAATATATAGATTTTAAAGTTGCCCCTCCATCTTTCCTGTGGTGTTTTTTGCCCCTAATTGATCAACAGGAGGCAGCATATGAATGGTTTCATTCTTACTGAATTTCATCAGATACATATAGACTCTGTAATCAGTTTTAGACATCATATAGTCCAACTTCCTTTACTAATAAGTAAGTGGCAAAAATACCACAAAAACATATACAGTAAATCCACCCACATCCCTGTGAGGTGGGTGGGTGACAATATTCACAGAATGTGTAGCTTGAGTTCATGTCATGTATCAACTTGTTTCTCTAGATTGACAGCTTAAAGTAAAGAAGACATGCTGTTATTCCTTACCTCCATCTTTTCCCGCTTATAAAGTCAGTTATATATTTGACACATACGTATTTGTAGAGTACCCTACTGAAGTGCTCTGTATTTTTAATATGCAAATGGAAGAGTTTAAATTTCACCTCTTGTAATATTTTTACAATTTGTGATATGTGGAATCGATGTTAAAATCAAAAGTCACCATAATAGAACATAGAATAATAGAGTTGGAAGGGATCTCGGAAGTTTTCTAGTCCAACTCACTTGCTTGAGCAGGAGATCCTATACCATTTCAGACAAATTATTATCCAATCTGTTTTTGAAAACTTCCAGTGATGGAGTTTTCAATAATGAAAATTAAAATATCATAATGCCCCAAAAAATCCAGATCATAATTGTATGCAAAGGGAAGTTTGAAAACTGAAATTTTAATACAGTGTGAGGAGAGCAAGGACCTTGAGCTTGGCTATATGGATGCGTTGCAGAAAATCACAAGTGGAAATCACAAGTAGAGGGATATAGCTACCTTGCTATTATCACGGAGCATTCATTGAAATCAATGTGAGAAACTAACTGCTCTTTCTGGAGAACTGGGATCCTAGCGCCTTCTACTTGTTACATAAGATGCACAGAGTCATTTTCCTGGAAGCAACTCCAGTGCAGTTGGCATTTTTAATGAAGTAACCTTAAGGTAGGAAATGATCATTCATGTGAGTCGTTTTAACAGAACACAATTGAATAGGCTCTCTCCTTATGAAATGAATATACGAAGCCACGTGCAGCTTGAGAAAAAGTATATGACAAATAATCCTCATTTTCTTACCCGAGGAAGAGTTTGAGAATAGGCACTCGTTCTCCTATATATCATTATTAATTTATTCACTTTAAAATATTTGAAACTAAGGCATCTGTTCTCTTGTCATATTATGACACACAGCTCAAGACAATGGAATTAAAAATCAAAGCAACCAAATTTGAAACGTAAAGTTGAGGAAGTTTTGAGGGCATAAGTAAGACAACCTACATCTGAACTATATAAATCTTTTATACCTGCTAAATTAGAAATTCATTCCCTTTATACCCTTTACACTTAATACAGAATACTCATTGAACTGCATAAATCAATGCTATTGCAGGAGGAAAAAGAGGGACTGACCTGATAAATAATTGGCCTTTAAAATGAAAGAGTAAACCAGTATTATTCCAATTATTAAGGACACTAAGCCCAAAGTATGTAATGACTCTGATTTTAAAAATCATCATGTTTATATACATGACATTGAACAGATGGGCTAACAGGGGCATTAATATTATCCTGGCTGCAGGATAACTCCAGTTTGAAAATTACGAGAAATTTATTTTTTCATTCATTGTTAGCATTAATAATAATAATAATTAATAATTGCATTAAGTGGTGATGGGAAATAGATCAATTGCAATCAAGAGATTCCAATTTCAAATTAAAGGAGCTATCATGATACATAGAAGTGGAGTATGCAGTTTTAAAATAGTATCTTTTTGAAAAAGTTTCCTAACTCTGAAATTTTCAGCCCTTGCTCCAATTCTGTCATAAGCTGACATAAGAACATTTAGCATTAGCATATAATTAGAAGTATAAGATTAATTGAATGATATTTTTAAAATGATTAATACCACAATCTGTACAGTCGATGTCCCAGATGGTGCTTCTGGTACCTAATGATAGAAGTTTTTAGGTCTTCGTTCACCTGTGCCATTGATGTATTCGTACACGTGTGGAAGATAAACGCAAGATTACCAGCTAAAGTATTGAAAACTGAATATACAAACACAGTTACAGGAACTACTGCATGCATTAACAAGGGCAAACTATCTATGCCATTCAAGAAAACAAAGAATATCACGATAGTAAAACATTGGTGCGAACATCCAATACAGACATAATCTACTGTAGACTTTGCAACTCCCTTGCAGTGGGTTCTTAGAGGGGTTAAGACAAATACTCCAAAACTACTTTTTTGTGTTTGCCCTGCATTTGCCGTACACCATGGTCATTACTAAATATACATTGGGATAAATATCAACATTTAGAAAGGTGGAGAGAAGCCCATATTCCCAACATTGTTCAGCTATGAAGCTTAGACTAGAGAGCCAACGGTTTATTCCTGCTCTCTGCTGTGCATTGCAACAATCCTGTCTGAGTTTGCCCACTTCCTCTCTTAATCACTTCCGCAAATGGAATGTAAGTTGCTTTTAGGATACAAAGAACCTTCAGAAGGTCAAGTTTCATTATGCTGAGTGGGTCACGTTCAATACTCAGTGAAAGAGGTTTCCTGTAAGTTTAAGAATTTAAAGAAAATGTTTTTTGTTCATAAATAAGCAGCAGAAGGGTGATTAAAACATTGATTTTGGACAGTTAATCAATAGACGAAGGGCCCAGACTGAATGGAAATAAGATTTTGGAACTAATTATAAGAATCCTTCCTTTTGTTTGTCTAAAATTGTATTAAGACACATGAAGATTATATTTAAAGGAGAAGACCCATTAATATAGAATAGCAATAGCACTTAGGCTTACAGTATATACCACTTCACAGTGCTTTACAGGCCTCTCTAAGTGGTTTACAGAGTCAGCATATTGCCCCCAACAATCTGGGTCCTCATTTTACCTATGAAAGGCTGAGTCAACCTTGAGCCACTGAGGATCGAACCCATGGCAGTCAGCAGAATTAGCCTCCAATACTCCATTCTAACCACTGTGCCACCATGGCTCAAAATAAGTGCTTTAATTCTGGAAGAATTCAAGGATATTTGGCAACAATGTACTCAAAACTTTCTTTTAAGATTGTTATTTTAAAACAGATTCAAAAAAGATAGAAGATATAACTGAGAATCAGGCTGTTTTGAATAGGGATTCAAAATGACAGGTTACAGGAATGATATTGGCAAAAATGTTATATATGACTTATGAAACTAGCTGATATTTTAGTAGCTAAAAGGGACACACAAATAATAAATTAGAAGAGTGATGGATGGGTAGATTTTTAATTCAAAAGAGCAACTTAGACAACTCTTTTATTTTGGATTTACAAAAAGTATCTGTTATATTATGAAGAAGTTCCTGAGAAAAGATGTGAGTGAATGAAAAGAAATTAGCTTTTGGGCTGTACTTAAGAGGAATAAACATCAAGACTCTTTCTGGGAGTCTTGTTTCTGGGAGGAGATGATGAGAAAGTGATAAGAAATTAATTTGTGGATCATTATTTGAAAGAATTAAAGATAAAAATGTTGTTTTTGGTATCTCTTAATGGATTTTTTCATGATTAAGTTTGAATGACAAACTTTAAAGATTTGTTTATAGATATACTGTATGATGTGGCATGAAGCAATTTTTTGTTGTACTTTGTTAAAAATGCTAAATTATAACTTTTTAATATAAAGGGATATGAAAGATATAACTATACACACACACACACACACACACACACACATATATATATATATGTATTGTATATATAATATTCTGATAATATTTAAATGATTTTCGCTGATTAAGTTTGAATTATATAAAATCAACATAAATTATCATAATAAACCTAACTTTCCAACTCTTAGTTTCATATGAAAACTAGTAACAGCGCTAAGGAACATTATTGCACAATAACAGAAATTCATTTATACCAGGGGTGTCAAACTCAAGGTCCGGAGGCTGGATCCAGCCCATGGGGTGCTTAGATCTGGCCCATGGGCCCACTCTGAAAACAGTGAAGGACCAGCCCATGGTGGCTCTGCCAGAGAAAATGGAGCTCAGGAGGGCCTTGCGCAGCCTGCCCGGGCTCCATTTTTGGCCGTGATGGCCTCCTGCAGCCCTCTGCCAGTGAAAAGGGAGGCTGGGAGGGCCGCATGCAGCCTTACCGTTTTCTCTGGCAAAGGGCTGCAGGAGGCTGTTGCAGCCAAAAATGGAGCCTTGATTACTGATGTTGAGCAGTGGTGGGATTCAATTTTTTTAACAACCGGTTCTGTGGGCATGGCTTAGTTGGGGGTGTGGCTTGGTGGTCATGTGACCAGTGGGTGTGGCTATCTGCATAGGGACTACAGAGGGCTGAAAAAAGTCATTTCTGACTGGTCCTCGCACTTTTGACCGGTCCTCGCACTTATGACCATCCTCACATTTATGCGGCATTCTTAACAACTGTGTCACTCATTTCACAACTGCTTCTCTTCACCATGGTGACAAGATAGGGCAAAAACGTAAAATGTGAGGACAGTCGTAAGTTCGAGGACTGGTCAAAAGTGTGAGGACCAGTCAAAAATAACTTTTTCAGCCCTCTGAGTAGTCCATATGCATAAAAGGATACAGCAATAGAGAGGGATGAAGGAAGGGAAGGGAAATTAGAGTAGGAGTGAGGGTAAGAGAGGGAGGAAGAGAGGAGGAGAAGGACAAAGGAAGAGGAAGTAGGGAGGAGAAGAAGAAGGGGAGGAAGAGAAAGTAAGAAGGAAAGAAAAGAGAGAGGTGGTAGGTTTGAGGAGAAAGATTGTTGTACAATAAAAAAGATGAAAGGGAAGAAAGCCAACCCCGAACAAATATAAAGATATTAAGATAAAGAATGAATTGTTAAACTTTAAAGAATAAAAGAGAACAAATATGAATAAATAACAATAATTAGAAACACACATACAAACATACAATGTATTTTCTTTGAACAAAGTATTTGGCCGGTTCACAAATTTAAACAATGTTTAGTCATTTCAATTAAATTTACAATTTCTATATTTCCTTTTTGCCATATTTATTCCTCATCTATTTTTGTAAAAAACCAATATTACCCTTCATCTTCATCTTAATCAAATTCAATTTTCCCCTTCTATTCTATATTATACCCCTTCCCATTGTCATCTATTTTTATATCCATCCTCACATTGGTTAATTATATAATATTACAGTTGTTTAATATAAATTCAACATTTTAATATAAATCAATTAGTTATATAACTACCTTTTTTGTATATTAATCAATATGAACATGTATATTCCAATTATTTCCATGCAATCCAATTTCTTACAAATCAATTAATTATATTTACCAATAATAATAAACCAAATAATTTCCCCCATATATTCCTCCAAACCACAACTTAACCATTTCTGCTTTCAACACAATATACAATTAATAATATCTCAATTATTACAATTCCCTAGTTAAATAGAGCTTTTTTTCTTTTGTGTTTTACAATCTTGAACTCTCCTCTTTTCCCCTAAATTTCCCATTGTTGCACCTACCTTTTTTGGTGAGGAAAAAGAAAAGAAATCTGCCTGCCTAATTTTCCAACCTTGCAACAACAGCAAAGCCAACAGCCTGCTTTACTTTCTGTTTCGTTTTTCAGTATAGCTAGGGGGAAAAAAAATCAGCACTCTTTGCAAGCAAGCAGCAGAGCCCTGAGCAAAACAGCTGAGAGCAAATCAGCTGAGAGTCGGGAGCGATCTAAGCAAGGGCTAATTAGCCTATGCTGAAGCTCCATGGGCCAATAAAATTACAAAAAAACACCGAACCCTTTGTTAAATTGCTGGCTCGCCCGCCTCTCGCCCACCACTATTTATTGGCAATAAATAGTGGTGCAGAGGGGCGGGGCAAGGGGCGGGGCGAGCCAGAAATTTAACAAAGGGTTCGGCCAAACCCCCTAGAACCGGCAGAATCCCACCACTGATGTTGAGCCACCCTGGCCTCACCCCTGACCACACACACAGCTTGACCCGCCCCCTCGAGGTCAAACACAACTCTGATGCGGCCCTCAATGAAATTGAGTTTGACACCCCTGATTTATACACTCACCTTTAGTGCACTTAGCCCACAACAATGAAATACTTATCATCATTCTTAAATTATCTTTTAATTCAATGATTTTTGACCAAATAAAATAGGTGATGAGTAAGACACAGCCACATACTTCTGCTGAAGATGGAGCATAAGAGATTAAGGCCTGAGAGTTAAACATGAGAGTTTCTCACTTGGGCTACCGTACTTCTCTCCTAAAAGAATATAAAATGGTTCTTCTAGTTCTAATGCAAAAAAGAGCAGCATCTCTTTAAATTAAATGTAAAAAATACAAGCTATATGAATAACAAGAGCTATATGTGCTGCTAACACATTCACACCATACAGCGGCATTTTAACAGTGTGAAGATGAGATCTCTCAGTTCTGTGCCCTAAAAAGCAGCACACTGTGAGGTACTATCACCCCTGACATTAAAAGCACCCTTGCTGCTCAACTGCTAGGTGCTTCTGCAAAGGATTTGAAAACACATATATCTCCATAGCCAAAGGAAGCAGCAGAACTGATAGTGCCAGACACTGTGTGGAATTCACACCAATATCCACATCTATATCTACATCTACATTTATATCCTGTGTGTGTGAAAGAGAAAGAGAGACAGAGACAGAGAAAAAGAGAGAGTGCCATCTTTCTCTCAATAGCCAGAGCAAATTTTACAGAGGCCAAAAAGTTATCTGTATTGATAGGCCTTAAACCTAGTTTTCTAGCCTCAAAAACAGCAAGACAGTATTGACCCTGTATCCATGAGAGAACAGGAATTATAGAAATATTACCATGCTAAATGCCTGAAAGAGTAATACTGTTTTGTATTACAGCTTGGATTCAAAGTCCTCTATGTTCAAAAATGCTGCAAAGAGAGATATATAAAGAAGAAATTAGATAACCATTTATCTGGAAGGTATAACCTCCTGACTGAGTAGGAATTTGGACTAAAAGACCTCCAAGGTCCGTTCAACCCTGTTATTCTATGTTCTACATTCTATGTTCTTCCACAATATGCTGTCAGGTTGGTGGTATATTTTAAATTCAGCTCTGTTTTCTTGCCTTTCTCTTCCCCCCCCCCTCCTCTCCCTGTATACTGCATATTTTCTGAACTCAGAAAACCATTTTCTGCATTAGAAGGGGGAAAAATCCCTGAGAGCAACATTAAACTGAAGAATGACAACACATGTACATTCTTCAAAATCCCAATAGAACAACATTTTTTATTACTTGCTTAAAACAGCGTAAAGTCAATCTACCTCCTCTGCAACAATCAGGGTGCCGTTATCAAAGATGCCCCATTTTTAATTCCCAACAATCTAGTTTAATTATAGATTTTCCAGTGAGGATTGTAAATTATGGAGCATTCATGAAGATAACCCTGTGCATCCTACACACAATCTAGGAATATGTGGATCAAAACCAATCCTTTGATTTATGCCAAAAATGAACCACAAGCTTGAAACTGTATCTACAGACAGTTAGTTACTGCAATTTCTATGAGGTGTAGTTTTAGAATGTTTTCAAGGGCGATCCCATGTCCTACATTATTCTAAATAAGAGGTGATTAAGGTATGAGTCATTGTAGCCAGATCCTTTTTCCCCAAATAGTGTGCAGCTGGCAAATAAAGCTATGCAAAGGCGTTTTCAACCATTCAGACTGAAGGAATCCAAAGTCATGTGCAAATTGGAAACCTGACCTTTCAGAGATACTGCTGCCCTAACTTGAATGGGTTGGATTCCTCACTACCCCGTTAGTTGGTCTACTGTTCAAGAGAATTTCCTCCATGCTGGGGTGAGCCTCACTTTCTTCCCCATTTCTAATCCCTCACTGCATTGAAGGTACAGTTCAAAGATTCCACCTTAGGCTCCTTAGCATCATTTCAAACGATACAGAATTTGCTGTTATTCAGTGCATTGTTATGATCTAATCCCTGATCTATGGATAAGATTCCTCAGTATCTTCATATAGAAATTTTAAAAAGAGTACAATATACACTGTAGATCTAAGAAAACCTACAGGAAAGAAGCAAGAGTTTTTACTGCATCATTCTTCTCAAAAAACTGAAAAATAGTGTCTACATCTAGTATCAATAAGAATTCTCAAAAAGTTTCTAGTCACTGATTATATGAATTGCTGTTGAAAATTCCATTAAAACTATGCCCAGTTCCCAGCACATTCAGTCTGTAAAATATCTATGGTTCTTTTTTACTCTGCTGGCTGAGCTAGAATTCAAATTGAAGAGTTCTGTATGATCATATTCAAAGAGAGTCAGTTTGGTTCTAGTAGTTAAGGCTCCAGGCTAGAAACTAGGAGTCATTGAGTTCTAGTCCCACTTTAGGCATGAAAGCCAGCTGGGTGACTTTGGGCCATTCACTTTCCCTTAGCCCATCTCACTTCACAGAATTGTGGTTGTGGGGAAAATAGGAGAAGGAAGAAGTGTTAGGTATATCCTCATAAAACTAATAAAGGCATGATATAAATAAATGAGAAGATTAAGATCCAGAATGATCCAATATAAGACAATTTAGTAGGAGAAATTGGAATGGAAATAAGCAATGGCTAAAAGAGGATAGAAACAATATTTTCATCTTTTTGCTAATGATCTCTAGGAATGGATTCTGGAGAATGGATAGAGGCATATCTAAAATAATGCTTATAACTTTCTAGTTTTCTTTTAAATCATAGGCCTATAATATGTATATAACAGAATTTTCTCTTTTAAAATGTTTGTTTACTCTTTCCATTAGCAGAAATCTTTGATGAATGGATTGAAACTCTTTGGATCTCAATTTTATCTTTAAGGGACTTTTCCCCCCAAACATATATGAGTGTTTAGATTTTACAACATTATTACATTTTACAAGTTAGCTATGTGTTGCTATTTTTTTATATTGAATATTTCTCTTGTGCCTATTTTAATCATGACATCATAAAAAATCCCAAAGTACTTTGAGTGATTAATATAATATGCATTCAGTGACTTATCTTTATCTAACCCAGCCTCACTAGGTGACGGGATGAGATGGGAAGACATGCTAGTAAGAAGACTTTCTCTGTTCCTTCTGCTATCAACCTGAATTGACAGTGGGATAAAGTTGTAGAAAACCATTAAGAGAAAAGTTCTATATGATCTTTTCATAAACTTTGTCCTTTAGTATGGAAGTCATATAAAAGAGAGGGCTAATTTAATTGACATAATTCATGAGTTGGGAGCATTTTTAAAGCCACCAGCTTTCATTATGAGCAAGCTCTGATGGACCACATTTTGGGAACTGGGAGATCTGAAGGCAAAAAATGGTATGCTGCTTAATCTGGAGTCAACTCCAAATCCAGAATCCTCAAACTCTCTGAAACAAACAATATTCCATACCATGATTAAACAATCACAAAGAACAAGTTTAAAAGGTTTGCAGGGACAAAGGTGGAAGGTGATTGATAAATAAAAATGATGCATTTACCTGGATCTTCTATCGACAAATTCTTTGTTAACCACTGAACAATGTCTGAACCTGGGAAGAAAATTATAATATAATTAAAATGCACTTGCTATAAATTAGCCACAATTTATTGCCATTTTAAAAGCAACACAAAAGTTGGCTTTCCCGATAGATTTGTTTATTAATATATAATATAAAGATGCAACAAGTGGGTTCTGATAGCAGTTTAATGAATACTACAAGTATTAGCATTTTTTAAAATAATAATCCCTTACTGAATTTGCTAGCTGCTGCCCTGAAAAACATAGTCCCCTGTAGATTGAATAGTTTATCACTATGACAAAGGGAAAGGCCCAGCCAGTCTTCTGAACTTCTCCAGACTGCTGGAGACACATCAGTGTTGATTTTGGAGGTGGGGGCTGCATTAGAGAGGAGACGGAAAAGTCTCTTTAACTGTGGAAGCACAGTTAAAAACTGAAGAGCAAACTTTACATACTATTGAACCCCCATAGAGATGGAACAGTTCAAACAAATAAATAAGAGAAGCCAGCCTCACTTTGCTCAGAAAGGATCAATAATTACAAAACTCCTTCTGAAAAAAACTGTTGTCCAATAATCTAACTTTTCTAGCGAATCACATAACTATGTCTCTGATCATGATGTTTAATTATTAGCAACAATCTGTGGAAAAGGACAGTCTTTAATTTATCCAATCCCTAAACTGTTTCAGGGAATTTAATCCAGATCATGTTTTATCTTATTTTACTGGAGTGCAATTCTTGTCTCCTGTAATGAAGGTTATATTCAGTGGTGGGTTGCCCCCCCAGTTCGGTCCAGTTCTATAGAACCGGTAGTAAAACTGACGGGAGGCTCCGCCCACCTGCCATGATGTCATCATGGGTGATCTGTGCATGCACAGAAGCGCGTGCACACATAGAAGTGAAGCAAGCAAGCACGCTCCCGTTGCGAACCAGTAGTAAAGATAAGTAGAACCCACCCCTGGCTATATTGTACAAATGTGAAAAAGATGTCTTTAATTCACTATAACAAATAAAGACACCTTTGAGTTGTGTTCAATTCCTAGTGCTAAAGAGTTTGTAACATTAACAGAAGGTTATATTAGGTTACATTAACAGAATTGTGCTAGTCTGAAAGTACATCTCTTCCCCCTCACATTTACGGGCCAAGAAATTAGAAATGGTCCCTTCTGAGACATTTTCCATGGCCCCATTCCTTTGCATCTTTTACACTGGAGAACTCTCATTTCATAGATGTCATGAAATATTCTAGTCTGTTTTTCTCATATATCTGAGATTTTTATCTATGTATTAGCAAACCATGTAATCTGGGTTTTTTTTAAAAAAAAAAGCTCATTATCAAAATATGTAACACAAGCTTGGCTAAAAAATCTCCCCCAAATTTTCAAGTCTTCTTTCAGTTATACTCTAATTCAAACCTTGATTATGTAACCACACAATAAATAAGGAAGCAAGAATATATAGTATGATTACTAAATTGTTACAAAAGTGTCAACCATTTCATTGAAGATAGGATAAGCTTTCCTTCAAGGCACATACTTGAAAGTTATGATTTATTTTTACAACTATAATTTCTGTGATAGCCTGGGAATCAACTTAGTGTATCTTTTTTTCACAATGAGGAAGCAGAAAACTAAATGTATTTCCTGCATTTCATTTGAAATAGTGTCAGCCAGTGGTGGGTTGCCCCCGGTTCGCACTGGTTCTATAGAACCGGTAGTAAAACCGGCAGGAGGCCCTGCCCACTGACCCTGATGTCATGAAAATGCTTCTGCGCTTGCGCAGAAGAGCACGCAAGCGCACGACCCCGTTACAAACTGGTAGTAAAGGTAAGTAGAACCCACCCCTGGTGTCAGCACACCCTAACATTTGTCCGTACATACTTGAGGATGTATCACAAACTGAGTGGTTGATTGCTTTCCATCTTCCCACTGGTATCTGATTAGAAAAGATACTTGAACTAAACTTATCTTGCTGTTGTCTAAAACTCTCCTTCAATATTTATTTTGAAAAGGCATCAGCTTGATTACTGGAGATGCTGAGAACGCTGAAGGAGAAAAACCATTTTTTATGAACAGGTACAATGTTTCTGTAGCCTTAAAGAAAGATTTCTTTTAAATTCAGTATTTTTTTAGGTAACTCTTTGTTTTTGGCTAGATTTAAAGTGCGAAGGCACTTCAATTAGTCCAGAGTTTGCATGTTTATTTTTAGAATATGTGCTATAATTTCTTTTCCCCCCCAGAGGCGGTCCAACTCTTGTGTGCTAACTGAGTGCAAATTTTCACAGCTAAGTTGCAAAGAACTCAGCAAAGGAAGGGGGGGGGGTAGCCTGAGAAACACAATAACTAAGTTGCAGAGGCTATTCTATTAGCCTTCATTAACGGTGTCAAAACAGTGCCATGTTTTCACATTTTCTTCTGTCTTCTCAAGTTGTATCCCACACATAAACTAAACTAATCTCCATCTCTAAAAAGCATCAGTAACACTCTATAATTTGCACAACAGTAACCTCTTCCATAACATGCTAACAGCTGCTTGTGACTGTTAATGTTCCCAAAACAGGGAGTTTTAATCACTCATAGATAACTTAACAAGTGGCATTTGCACTGATAGCTCTTCTTCTATCTCCAGAGCAACTTCCAAATGACACGATGTAAAAGCCAACCATCATAAAGGAAAATACATCATTGACGAAAAACTTTATTAATAATCAAATATTCAAACATGTCACAGAGTAACTAATAATTAGGATTGAGAATATCTGGGATAATTTCAGCATGACTTCTTTGACTCTCTAAGTCACTAAAGGCTGAATCTGTCAGGCCAAAAATCTGTTCATCTACCCTGCTCTGATGACCAGCAGTTCTGAGAAGGTCCCAGAAACTTACGTACTAAAAGGCTTTGTTCTATTACTGAGTTACGGTTTACATATTACTAAACATCTTTTAATTATCTCTTACAGTTATGTTTTTATGTACCAGTATCTTCGTTTATATTTCTCTTTTGGTACTTGCATTGCATTCCAGATAAATTGCAGAGAATCCAAAGGGCCATTTGGTCTCACTACAGTCACCAATCTCAATAGTACGCAGGTTCTGGATGCTTTATAGCTGTGGCAGAGCCATCAATTATTACATTTACTAGCTGGATTTGCATAAAAGGTTGCACCATCTTTGGAAATGGAAGCAATATTTTTATTGGAATGGAAGAATGGTTTTATAACTCTTGCTATTTTCTTGACTCTTAAATTTAAGAAAAAGTGATAAGTATAACAAAGATTGGACATTTTAAATATAGAATGAATCTGGTCAATTTTCTTGTGTATACATTTTTGAATGGTGTTTAAATGTTGTTTATCTCTATGTCCCTGTTGATGGCTTGTTAGAATGCCAAGCTTCCAGGGATTCTCTAGTGTTTTTAGGTTTAGCTTTGTCTAGTTTTCCAGGTAAAATTGTGGTTGACTCTGTCCATATATTGTGAAGTTAAGGCATTTTCATTGCTTTCTCATTGCTGATATTTATTGAATGTGCTCTGCTAGTTTTCTGCCACTTGTTATAGTGGCTGTTACAGTCCTGTAGATAATTCGTGTTTTTTCTTCTTTGGCTGCTGGGTCTCTTGGTTTACTTAAAATGTTTGGGAGGCCTACGGTTAGTTTGTGTGCTATGGTGATGCCATCTGTTGTTTCTGAGAGGTAATTGATGTATGACAGTGTTAACTTTTTCACAGCTTGTATTGGTTGTGCTGTAGTGCATTGAATGGTGAGGCACTTTTCATGAAGAATCTATTGGGCCTGAAATGTATTAAGGAATATTTATGTAAAAGCACTGAAATTGGATCTTTGGATCAGTTTATTTTGTTTTCTGCAACCAATGATATATTTCTTCCCCCGCTGCCCCCCCTCCAATGAGACAAGACTGATAAGGTTTTCAACACTGCACGCCATTGAGTTCAGTGGATCTTAACTGCATTGAAAATATGATGAGTATAGAGCAACATGTATGTGTATGTTAAGGAGTACAACTTTACAGAATGGCTAGGTTAACTTTTGTTTTAACCATTCAGTTGTGTCTGACTCTTGGCAACTTTATAGGCAAGGGCTCTCCATGCTACCCTATCAAGATCTTAGTATCAATTTTGATCTTATCAAGCCAGCATGCTCTTTGCTTGACCCTTCTTCTTGTTCCACTAACCATTCCTAGCATCATGGACTTCTCCAATGAATTTGCATGTGTGACATGGCTAAAGTAAATCAGACATACTATTGTGATTTTGGCTAGTGATGTGTCTAGTTTTATATGATTTAGCACCTCTCTATTGGTTGTTCTGGCTGTCCATGGTATACACAATAATTCACACAAGCATCACAGTTGAAAGGCATCAATTCTTCTTCAATCAGCCATTCTTAGTGTCCAACTCTCACAGCCATACATCATTATAGGGAAGACTATTGTTCTAACTTGCCTGTGTTTTATATTAATATCAAAATATCTGTTTTTCCAGATCTTATTCTTGTTAACCATTGCAGTACAACCTAAGGTTATCTTGCATTTGATTTCAGGGATAGAAGTGCCATCGTGAACAATTTTTAATCCAAGGAAGATAAATTCTTAAAGTAATTCAATTTCCTCCTTAGGCTAGGTTAACACAGCATGATAAATTGTAGTTTGCTTTCACATTTCTACATCAGGTAAAACTGGCTAGATTTACAAATCATGTTACGCTCTAACAAGCCACATAGCTGGATTTACTCACTTATTTTACTTCCAGTATTTCTATTCAGCAATGTTTTTATTTTTTTAAAAAAAAATAAAACAGTTTATATCAGGTGAAATGACAAGCTTAAGAAAACATAAAAACAAGACAGTTGTTGAAATAATAAACATTTCAACCAACAACTTCAGTAATTAATAAAAAAAATAATGAGCCTGGTTAGATGAATGATTGCATGGAGAAAGAAAAATTTCAAGGCCATATTTTGTTTCATACACAACAGGTGAAGCCAAATCATATTCTGGCTCCCGGTGTTAACTAGACTGGAGAGCTACAGTTTTGACTAATTCATTTTCAGGAGGCTTTATCTGATTTCTAATTTTCTAGTCCCTGACTCAGACTTACTTGGCTTCTTAAAATAATGCCTACAAATCAATAAAACCTTTTGCACTTTTTCTGTTTATTGCTTTGGGAAACTGGTATATTTTTCATCTCCCATCCTTATTTTAAAATGTCCTGACCTCCTTTTATTCAGGACCGGAGATTTCTTGGCTTGATATTTAACACTGCGAGAGCATTTCAGCACTAGCAATATATAATGTCACTCTACCATCACTGGGACAACGTATCAGGAATTAAGATTTATGTTGCTTTAATGATAGCTGAATGCTGCCATAAATCCCTAGTGCAGAAATGCTATACCATAGCCATTTCCATACCAGTAATTTATAGCATCTTATAGCATCACTGATAGGACTATCAATTCTAAATTGCTGAAGTCCATATTACCATCAGATAGCAGCAATTTGATATAGAAGGATTTTTGTTGCCATTTAACAGCCAATTGAGTGACTGCATACAAGATTTGGTAACCCTAATGATGCAGCCATGTATCATTAATAAAGACAAAATTTATATAGCCACAATAATGATAGAGTGACTTTCTTAGATGTTGTAACACATTAATGAAGAAATAGCCCAACTACCATACCATATCCAATCTGGAAATATGTAAAGACAAAAATTACTGCAGTTGACTCTATTACCATGAGTCATTTTCTCTCTCTTTAATTTAGCATTTACAAAAGCAGACTGCCATTTTTTTTTTAAAAAAAAAATAAGGATTTCCAAAGGTTCTGATATTTTGAGATAAATGCCTTTCAAAGGTAACTGTACTTTTAGTGTTAACATGTTATCTCCTGTTGTTATTGTTGTTGTTATGTTGTTGTTATTAAACTTCTATGTCACCCATCTCTCCAAGGCTTTTTCCCAATCCATCCCATCTCAGCATTTTAGTTTCATCTGTTTCTCTGAATTGCATTTTGATTGTTTGCTGGTAAAGAAAACATTGTCTATAAATATATTGAGTAGAAAAGAAGACCAAAACAAAAACCATTCACCTTTTGAGTTTTAGGTTTATGAAATAAAGTGAAATGTTTTTGAGATACTGCCGTATATTGTCAGAAGATGTGCTGTTGGAACTAGCACTGGATGTCAACTTTCATGCATGGTATGTGCATGCAGAGTATGTTTGCACACTACGCAACATCATCTTTGGTTTTGTCTTAATGTGTGAAAGTAGCCACTGTGGTTTGTAAATCATGGCTTATGATGTAGCATAATGTGTGAATCCAGACAAATTTTGTTTACTCAACAGCTGCTCAAGAAGCAAACTGTGGTTTCATGCAATGTGTAAATCAAGATGATTCTCCTCCATCCCACCATACAAGGCAGAAATCTATTCCTCCCACTTCAGCAGGTAGGTGCAGCTATCACTCTGATACTAATACTTAGATCAGATTTCTTGTGTTTGGTGGGATTTTTTATTTTTTTTGGCCCATCCCCAGTTTTCATCTGTTGAGTCACTCCAAGAGAGTAACAACTTTTTTCCAGATTGGTATTTTGAATAAAACTACACAAAACTGGCTGTGGGGCTGCTTCTTGATCTTCTGAGCTCCAGGTCCTAGCTTTGTATTTGTTTACTTTAAAGTAAGAGTGAGAAGCAGCTTCATATTTATCCTATTCTTTGTGTTCTTACTTAAATGCCTCTCTGGTTATCTAAAACTCACTGAAATTAATGACACTCTGTGGATTAACAAATGTTTCTGGAGTGCTGCTCATGTTTTGCCAAGCATTTGGAAATAACTCCAAGTTCAGGGAAAGGCAAAAGCACTGAAAACTACTGCACACCTTGGAAGAGATATGAGGGCATGAATATTGTCTTATTCTTCTACTGTTTTAGATAGCCCATCTCTGCCAAATGGCCAAGTACAGAAGTTTGTAATAATTAAACAAACATGATTTCAAATCTAAACCAGAGGCACCTACCAGAAAGCTGCAGTCAAAAAAGCCAAGATCAAGATGGTTGCAGCAACCATGGATGACACAAACAAAAAAATGAATGTACAGTCACAACCTGTACATCTTGATTTTTTTAAACCCCTCCCTCCTTCCTACTGCATGGCGAACCCTTAAAGTCAGCCAGGGAGGACTCTTTTCACATTACCACTTCCTCATTGATTTTATTCCAGATATTTTTTGTACAGTTTCCCTGTAATTGAAAAATTATTAAAGTGCAACAAGAGAAGTGCAAAAGAGTTTATATAAAGAGATGTCTTCAAATTGGAGTGGAATTTTTAAAAGCCTTCCTCAATTACATTCTTCAGGGGAATAATTTCAATCAGCACCTAAAAGTATGATAGTAGATACTGCACTAATCTTTGAAAAATCAGACATTGGACGTGCCAGAAATCTGCTTAGAATAAATGACGATGGATCCGTTGAGCATTTGGCAGAGTTATTCAAAATAAGCAACAAAGCCCCAAGATTGCTCAAAAGCACAAAATAATTCCAGTGAAGTTAAAAAAACAAAACAAAAAGGAGCATAAGAACAGAGTGAAATATCAACACAAGTTTTATCCTGATAGCTTCTTCTCTTAGATAGATTTTTTTTTTTTTTGTAGCAAAGAAAGAACAGGTTTCAAATGTGGGGTTAAGGCACATACAATTATTCCATCATACATAAACAGATACTCAACCACAGTTACAAAAATTTCATTTAAGTACATATTATGTCAATTACATTACCAGTGGAAATTAAAAGGTTGATAGAATAAATACATAATGAGAACTAACTAGAATACTCTCTGGGAAATATAATTAAGACCAATCTATTCAATTATTTTAATTCTATTCTGTTGGTAAGAAATAAAATCTTATACACTCAGAATTGAAACCAGTACCCACTGGACACTATGGAAGGTTCACATATTGTCCTCAGGCACAATATTTGGGGCTTGGTTTTGTTTATTCAGTTAATGGTAAGGAAACAATGGCTTAACAAGATGTATAAATCAGTTCAGGAACAGTATTCACTTATCACAGTAGCCATGCTTTTTATTTATATATATAACCATCATGATATGCTTCACACAACACACTAAACCACAAGTAAGCAAAGCACATTCTGCTTTAGCGTACTATGTGAATCAAGTCAGCAGGCGTTGTTGAGTAAATATTGCAAAGTAAATATTCACTGGAAGATTTCTTATTTCCCATTAAACAGAGGGTATAGCTACAGTATCTACTAGTCCTTGAACCAGCAGAAAAGGGCATTGCAATAAAATTTGCTACCTGGATTGCCGATCCCTATTTGGCCACAATAATGAAGCTAGTGATAGGAATTGTCCATACTTTTAAAATGTAGGACAAATTAAGCAAAACAATTGGTGGATTCCCCCCAACTTCGTTTTCTCTCCTATTAAGCTCTGTCTACTGGGACAAAAGCAACCAACAATAACTTTTCTTAGCATCAAATGAGATGCAAGCAAGAGCAGGTGAGTGCTTGAAACTAAGTGTTTATCTACCTGTTCAGGTGCTCAACTAAGAGTTGCAAATGCAAAGGTGCTCAGTGTCCATGATTGGGCTACTTTTGAGCACAATAGTAAACCCCAAATAGGCCTGCTGGTAGTTTGCAGGAGCCAAGGAGGATGAAATTGGAGGAAGAGACCATCAGTGATTAGGCTGCGTTCTTAACTAAAGCTGGAAAAAAATGGTAAGATTGGCAGCAAGTCTAATTCTGTCTTTGTAGCTAAGAGCATCCTGAAATAGCCTGTGGATAGCCATGGTACCAAAATGTACTACCCTGTTTCCCCCAAAATAAGACATGCCCTGATAATAAGCCCAATCAGGCTTTTGAGTGCATGGCAATAAGGCCAAGTGCTTATTTCAGGGTTCAAAAAAATATAAGACATGGTCTTATTTTCGGGGAAACACGGTAGGTAAAATGTCACTCTCTCAAAGTAATGAAAATATAAAGCCTTTGTTTGTAGAAGCAGGGTTTTTTTCTCCCTGTAATGCACTCAGTGTGATGCACATTTTGTTGTAATGCACTCAATGTGACAGTATGAGTGACATTCAGCTGGCAGAATCCATTTGTCATTCCTGGCTACTGCACACAGCTAGTTCTCTCTTGAGGCCCTCTTTCAAAAGAGAACTTGTTTATAAGATACTCACATCAAACCTGGCAAGCATTTTAGAAAGCACTGATCAGGTATTATGTGAGAAGATGCCTCTGTGGAAACCAAGTGTCCATCTGTCCTTTGGTCAAACTAACATGGCCAAACTTTGACCCTAACCTAGCAACTGCTGAGGAAAATCAAGTCCATAATACTCTAAAGTGACCAGTAGGAGCTAGAAACATTTGATCCAAGACTGTATCAACAACAGCATAATTGATAATGCAGTCTAGTTCCTATCAGCCAGAAAAATTATATCAGGAGAAAGGAAAAAATGCTATTTAAAAATTGAAACAGCTAAAGATAAATGGTAGTTGCTTCAGTTGTGAGTTTGTGCTGAATTTTAGACTGAATGAAAAAGTGTGATTCTAATCACAACTGAGATAATATTATTTAATTAGGCAATGTTTACTAATGTAAATGGTCATTTGGCTTTTCTTAAACTTTACATGGAATTGTTTTTTTTTTCCCATTTAAGGATAATTTGGCCATATCTATTATTTTATATTCACACACACACACCAAATCCATAATGAAAAAGAAAATATTTCTTTGAGACAAGTTTAACTCTAGGTGATTCCATGGGCATCACTCTGCAATTCTTTGGCAACACCTTCGAAGTGGTTTTTACACCATAAATATGTAAATTTGTATCTTTTCTGTTAAGGAAAAAAAGGGAGCATCTTTCTACCCATGCATATGGAGATATTTAAAATTGCTTTAAAATAGATTGCTTATAGTCCAAAATCTAGAGTTCCTTTTTGCATTACCGATTCCGACTGCTAACATTCCTTTCCAAATTGCATTAAGCAGTTCTTAATGTTAGTCCAATCACTGATTAAGAAATCTCCCATATTATTCTAAAAAAATTAATAATTGTTCTAAAGAGCAAGCCTCCCATAATAGAGACTTCTCCTGATGGTTATTACAAGGTACTGCAGAACATGAAAAGAGCCTTGGTGGTGCAGCAGACTAAAGTGCTGTTAAGTAGCACTTAGCTGCCAGCAATTACTGTGAGTTCAAATCTCACCAGGCTCAAGGTTGACTCAGCCTTCCATCCTTCCGAGGTAGGTAAAATGAGGACCTGGATTGTGGGGGCAATAAGCTGACTTTGTATAAAAAAGAACACCACTTGGGGGAGGGGAGCGAAAGCCCTACTAAGCAGGTATATACAAAAGTATGAAGGCTATTGCTTAAAGCATTGTAAGCCATCCTGAGTCTCCGGAGAAGGGCGGCATATAAATCGAACCAATAAATAAATAAATAAACATCTTAATTCCTTATTTTAAAGCTTTCTTCTATATATTATTCTGTTAGTTAGTATCTCCTTCCTGTATAACAGAGTTGAAAGGGACCTTGAAGGTCTTCTAGTCCACCCCCTGCTCTTGCGGAAGACCCTAGACCATTTCTGGCCAGTGATTGTCTGGCAAGTGATGGAGGACCCACAATTTCTGAAGAAAAGCTGCTCCATTAGTTGATTGTTCTCACTGTCAGGAAATTTCTCCTTAGTTCTGCATTGGATCTCTCTTTGATTAGTTTCCATCCATTATTTCTTATCTTGCCTTCAGGTGCTTTGCAAAATAGTTTGTGGTAATTTAGTAAGTGTTTATACTCAAATCTGGAGAAGCTCCAAGCTCACATATCCAAATTGTATGATTTTAGGAGGACATGACAGTGACCCTACTGTCCTTTTCCACAAAATTAACTTATATGGAAATGACTATATCTCTTCTGCCCAATATGATTGCATGCCAGGTTGTTACAGCATGGATTAAATTATATAGGAATTAAATATAATTCATCCCTGCAGTACCATTCTGTTTCTTTATTGGCTTTTAATAATCGTAAACACTTTGATAATTTGGCATGGTCTGATTTATTCCATGTTATATATAAAATATAAAATAGAAGCCTTCATTGCAATCTGGAATGCCTTTCTACAACTCCCTGGCTATCCTCCAAATTAATGGAGGTAGTGCAATTCAATTCTTATTGGCTCAGTAAAAGGGAGCAGATAGTGTTATCTGCTCCAGCATTGCTATGCAGATGGAGAGAGGCTGAGGGTTTGTCAACTGAAGGACAAATTGAATTTGTTTATGGTAGTGTAGACTTCTCACCAAGACAAGATTTATCTCACTTTTATATAACTATTTCTTCCCATAGGGCATTCAGGAGTCTCTATTTCTAAAAATAATTGTCAACCCTGAAGCTGGCCTGGCGGAAGCCATCTTGGAGCTTCAGTACTGCACACTGGAGCTGGGGGATGGGGAGGGGGGATTAGAGATAGCTGGGGTTGTGTAGTCAAAATAAAATACTTCTCTTGGGAACCAAGGACGTTCTCACGCCTGGCCAGAGGAGGGAAAAGTGATGTCACCAGACCAGTGGACCATGTGACCAATTGTTTGGGATTGGGGGAGGAAACTTTCACTTTTAATTAAGTGAAAACTGAGGGACCCATCAGAATCGGTTTTCATCAGATATCTGCCAATACGATATTTCCATAAAACTATTCTTTGAGGAAACTACCTGCCTTGGAGTTTTGTTTGCAATGGATCTATTACTTGGAACTCTGACAATAATTTGTTTGTTTGTTAGCTACACCATGATTTTGCTCAAAAAGTTTGAAGGCTAATGACCAAGAATTAGATTCTGGAGATCTCAAATTCCTTCTTCCAAAAGACCTATGCTGAGCAGTATAGAATAGAATAGAATAACAAGTTGGAAGGGATCTTGGAGGTCTTCTAGTCCAGCCCCCTGCCCAGGCAGGAAACTCTACACCACTTCAGACAAATGGTTATCTAACATCTTCTTAAAAATTTCCAGTATTGGAGCATTCACAACTTCTGTAGGCAAGTTGTTCCACTTATTAATTGTTCTAACTGTCAGGAAATTTCTCCTTAGTTCTAAATTGCTTCTCTCCTTGGTTAGTTTCCACCCATTGCTTCTTGTTCTACCCTCAGGTGCTTTGGAAAATAGTTTGACTCCCTCTTCTTTGTGGCAGCCCCTGAGATATTGGAACATTGCTATCATGTCTCCCCTAGTCCTTCTTTTCATTAAACTAGACATACCCTGCAACTGTTCTTCATATGTTTTAGCCTCCAGTCCCCTAATCATCTTTGTTGCTCTTCTCTGCACTCTTTCTAGAGTCTCAACATCTTTTTTACATTGTGGTGACCAAAACTGAATGCAGTATTTCAAGTGTGGCCTTACCAAGGCATTATAAAGTGGTATTAACACTTCACATGATCTTGATTCTATGCCTCTGTTTATGCAGCCCAGAACTGTGTTGGCTTTTTTGGCAGCTGCTGCACACTGCTGGCTCATATCTAAATGGTTGTCCATTAGGACTCCAAGATCCCTCTCACAGTTACTACTATTGAGCAAGGTACCACATATACTGTAACTGTGCTTTTAGTTTTTCTTGCCTAAATGTAGAACCTTGCTTTTTTCACCATTGAATTTCATTTTGTTAGATAGCACCCAATGTTCAAGTCTGTCAAGATCCTTCTGTATCTTGAGCCTATCTTCTGGAGTGTTGGCTATTCCTGCCAGCTTGGTGTCATCTGCAAATTTGATGAGTTTCTCATCTATCCCCTCATCCAAGTCATTGATGAAGATGTTGAAGAGTACTGGGCCTAAAACAGCCTTGGGGTACTCCACTGCATACTTCCCTTCATGTAGATGCAGTTCCATTGAGGACTACACATTGAGTGAGGTTGGTCAGCCAGTTACGAATGCATCTGGTGCTGATGCTGTCTAACCCACATTTTTCTACTTTATCTAATAGTAGGTTATGGTCTACTTTTATCAAATGTTTTACTGAAGTCCAAGTAAATTATATCGACAGTATTCCTCTGGTCCACTAATTTTGTCACTTTGTCAAAGAATGCAATAAGATTAGTCTGGCATGATCTGTTTTTGACAAACCCATGTTGGCTTTTGGTTATTACTTTGTTTGCTTCTAGGTGTTTGGTGATTCGTTGCTTGATTATCTTTTCCAGAATCTTCCCTGGTACTGAGGTCAGGCTGATAGGTCTGTAGTTTCCTGGATCTGTTTTTTTTTCCCTTTTTTGTATCTGGAAGATATATTTCATTGGAAAAGAAATAGATTGAAGTATTCTGGCAGAAGCTGAGCTTGTCCCTCCTGGGGTATGAAGCTTTAATTAAAATAACAATCTTACTACTTTGTTTGTTTCCTCATTACCCATGTTTCCATCAAATACCAATTCAAGTGTTAGCATTTCTTCTAAAACTAGGCTAATCGGGAGAATTGCCTCAACATTCGGGCTCCGAGAAATATTTTTTAAATATTTTATTACCATAAAAAATCAATAAAGTACATTTATGGAGCAGTTTTCTACATGTCTTCAAAGATCTATAAGAAAATGAGGAAAGGGAATCTTGTTATCCCAAGTGCTGAATCTCTTATCTTTATTTTGATCGACTGAGGATTTTACATTATGTTTTTAATCATATAAAGAGGAGTAGTTTTGTGATAAATATAACATCTAATTTAGCTGTTCAGTAGGTACTCGCTGATTGGCTTCATAGATTACATTAAGTCAGAGTCTATTTATTACAAATGGTTGGGTTTACCCAATGCAGTAGCCAACAACTTGTGAATATAGCACTATCCAGTATTGACTATGTTTTGGCATGCTTATTGTATGAATCCAACCTTTTTGATTTATAAACCATAGTTTATAGCTTAGTAGGCTTTGTGACCTAAGCCAATGGTTTCTAATTTAGGGCAATATATAAACTTAATCAGGCACATAATCACACTATTTAATAACTTGACCTCTGGTCTACAAAACTTTATGTTGTAATGTATTGTTCAGTCTCAAGCATACCTAGAAAATTTAAAAAATGTATATAAAGAGGCCCATACAGCTATTCCTGTGGAATTAATTGTTCTCATCCTAAAATCTTATATTTTTTTAATCATTTGATTTTCCTGAATCTTACAGTGAAGCAATTACAGCCAATGGAATGTGAGTTTTTTAAAATCACTTGTAATTTCTCCTTTCCTATTTATCTCCTCCTCCTCCTCCTCATTCTTCTTCTTCTCTTATCCTTTAAAATATACTCAATTTAAAAAAAGAAATTATTTTTCCTGTAGAATGAGAAGTTGGAAAAAGTAACCCAGAAGTAACCAAAGGCAAACAGCTTCCATTTAGTTGTGAAGAAAAGATAGATATGTCTGTCACCAGGATTAAGTGAAGCCTTTTCTTTTTCAGAGTAGAATCTACTGAAGCTCCTCTGTATTTATAGCTATCACTAAAGGATTTTATGTCAGAGTTTAGGAAAGGACTGAGCAGAGGACAAATCACATATACTTGACTGTCAGAATGAGCTCTACCCACTGATCCTCTTTTCCCTTTCAGCCAGAATGATTACTTAAACCTCTTCCAAATGAGTTGCCTTCACAGTAACAGAGAATTACATCTGTCTATTATTCATTTCAGAAATAAAACTAGATGGAGCCACAAGCCACGACATGAAGCATAAATCCTTCCAAATAAATACCATAAATTGCCAGACAGCGTATGAAAAATGACTGCACTAAATGCTATTTCTGAAATATATCTACTGGTAATCCAATGAAAGTCCAAACTCTTTTATACAACACGAAGTATAAAAAAAAAAAAAAAGATTTAGTTACATTCCATTGCAACTAATTCCTACAATAATGGTAAATTATAACCAGTAATAAAATAGCACTAGTTGCAGCAACAATAAAAAAATAAATAGAAGACTATGTATATGTTTTTTTAATGTTATGTCTGCACTTATCAGCTTGCCCAAAGTGGAAACTATCAGACTGAAATCATTTATGCCTGCATTTGAACTGTTTTGCAATTCATATGCATTTAAGTTTTACAAATTCATTGCAAGTAATGAGAAAATAGATAAGAATAAGAATTTTTCTTGTCTGGAGAGAAGTGAGGGGAAATGGTAGAGATTTAATTTCATATGGCAATTTATGGCTAGCTTTTTTCATTTATACGTGACTTATTTTTCTTTTCTGCTGAAGATTTTGTTGTATGTCATATTTCATATTTTCTAGGATTTGCTCTACAGTTTTTAAGGCTGCCAGCTAAAGGCCTGTTTGACAACAAAGGTTAAGAGATATGATTTTATTTTCTACTCTCCATCCCCACAATCTTAAATTCAGGACCAGATCTTTAAAGGGCAAATTGATAACATGAGAAGAGATGAGGCAGCATTGACATTTGTGGGAATAGCACAATCTTGAATTATTCTTCCACTCATAACAATGTTGTTCAAATATAAAGAATGATTCAAAGCTTATTAGTGCCCTTCACGTGACACTAGAGAAACCACTGCTGCATAGTTTATGACCAGAAAATCCAGCCTTAGAACACTATTTATCTATGGTGGCCTATCAAGAGTTTAATAAAACTGCCGAAGTCTGGAAAAAAATAGCAGAATGGATATAGCATATCTGCAGACAAGGTTTACACAATGACTTCTTGGTAGGTCACAAGCTGTCTTAGCTAAAAGCAGATTGTTCTATTAGCATGTCATTCTACTGTTGTTTTGACTGAATTCTGAGTTCTTAATAACCAGCTAATAAGTCGAACCTCCCCCCACTTCTTGGTGCGCACATGAGCAGGCAAGAATGAATGAGGACTAGTGGGTTTTTCCACTTACAGCAGCTGTTTGAATTCAGCATCATTTATAACAGCAACAGAGTTGGAAGGGATCTTGGAGGTCATCTAATCCAGGGGTGGATTCTAAAAATTTTTACTACCGGTTCTGTGGGCGTGGCTTATTTTGTGGGCATGGCTTGATGGTCATGTGACAGTTATTTAGGATTTAGCAGATAGGTACTGGTCTACCAGGCTTTTAACTGCTTGCAGAGCTGTATCAATCTACTCATGTATTTTTGCAGGCACTGGTCTACCCATTTATTTTTGCAGGCACTGATCTACTCATGTATTTTTGCAGGCACTGGTCTACCCATTTATTTTTGCAGGCACCGGTCTACTCATTTGTTTTCTTTTAACACTGATCAGCTGTAGGGCGGCCCTTTGAAGCCCCGCGGCAAGAGTTTAAACAGTTTTTTTCCCTCTAGCCATCAACTGGGACTCAGGAGGCAGCAATAGATTGGGGCCAAATAAAAGGTAAGAATAATGCGGGGGTGGGGGGCGGGGGGGGTAGAACCGGTTCGGTGACATTATATCATCACCGCTACCGGCTCGGCGGAACTGGGAGGAACCCACCACTGATCTAATCCAACCCCTGGCTCACACAGGAGACCTATACTAGGGATTCGAACCGCCGAACTGCCGACCTTTCTGATCGACAAGCTCATATTATTAAGTAATATTAAGTACTGGAGGAACAGAAGACACAAACCAGCAACATAACAAAGTGAATGACTGTTCTGAAAAGAAAAACAGAATGGGAGAGGAGAAGAAACACATTTCAGAAGCATAAGTCATTTAAAAAAATCATAAATGATAAAAAGGGTATAATATTTTCATTATGCTTCTCTATTGAGGAACTTAGTGTTCCCTCTCCTGCACACACTGCCATTAAATCCCACAGTTTTGTCAACTAGTTCAAGGATACCCAGTAAGTTTTATAGGGAAAGAGGTCTTGAACCTGGATCACTCAAGTCAGAAGCCCTAAATCACTGAAGTCTTATTTTGGTGAAAAGGCAGAACAGATAACCTAGAGTGATTAGGTTTGGAGAAACATTACTTTTAAGTTACATAGCTTGTTATAGGTAGAAACTGCCCCATAAAACATCTACACAGACTTATGGGGGCTGCCAGCTCTCTTCAGTTTTTCCGCACACTGGCTTGCCTCCATCACTGGTGACTTCTCATGATCTCCACTTCCATCTGCTTTTTTCTAATCTCTTTTGCTCACCTGTTCACTTCTCACTGCCTGTCTGTCACCCATCAGCTTATCTCCCCAATGCTTTTGCAAGTGTCTTCCTTTGCTTACTAATGTCTGGGAGCAGCTGAACTACAGTTTATAATCTGATCCAACATGCTGCTGCCCCTTGTCCTTGCCTGAAGTAGTAGTCTCATTCTTTCTAACACTCGGACTGACTATTCATTCAGATCTTGTAACTTCTGCATTGCTATGATGGCAATCTAAAGTGACAACACCCTGTAATAGTTTCAAGAAAAAGTGGCTTGAAATGTTAGCTAGAACATTGAAATACTTAACATATACCTCTAATTACATGGTCTAATCCCTGGCTAAATCTGAAAACAAGGCTGATTTTCTGCTTGCTTGCTTGCTTGCTTTGACAGGTTTCTACAGTTTCAAGGCATGCGTTTCCTCTGAAGCTAATTTTATATGCTCTCATAGGAAAAGGGCTGATGAGTGGCAGGCCCACATGCTTTTCTGCACAGGACACTGTTTGGGTGAATTCTTGGGGTTTCTCTGAGATGCTTCAGATGGACCCTATGGGAACTCTCTGAAATAAATGCCCTCTGCCATCTGGGGATGAAGCAATAGGATCCGTGATTCTGGAGGCTGGGTGGACATAAGCAACTGAGCCCCAACGGTATATATTACCTCGGGTAAGAAGGTAGCATCATGAAATAATTTTTTCATGAATGAGAATATGTGTGTCCCAGGATAATGTTGCAGGATCCAATCTGGGTTGGTCACTGGGACCAGAGGTTTTGTTTTCCTAGCTTTTGGACTTGTGCTGGAGCCCATCTTCAGGGAACTTCTCTCTAGAGAAGATGGGCTCCAGCATGAGCCTGAAAGCTCGGAAGACAAAACCTCTGGTCCCCGTGAGTGACCCAGATTGGATCCTGCAAATAATTTTTTGCTCTAAGCTTGAAACCTGCAATCTAATACTTCTGAAAGAACGTGAAGGAGACACATAATGTAAAAAATGAGCCCTAATAATGTAGGAAGAACTGGGGAGCAGAAAGGAAATACAAATAAACGACATAAACCAGGGCAAATGACCAGGGGGGATAGGGTACAGGTGCCAGAGGGACACATAGAACAAAGTGATGCAATCCAGTGCAAATTAAAGACTTGTGTTTTTAAAAAATACTTGGATGATCCTTAAATTATTGAGAATATTAACTGAAAGCGGTAATGTATAACCAAAACATCTGGGAAAGATTCTCTGTATTTATTCATCTCCACAATCATTCTGAATAGAAGCAGTTTATCTGAATAGCAAATGCTTAAAATTTCAGAGTATTCTGAAAGCATCTTTATTGTCCTAATGCTGGTTTCTTAGGTGAGGAAGCCTTCCTGGGTTGCTGAAATAACAACTTACAGTGCCACGTTGATTTAGCTGATCATTATTTATGTACTATCAAGTCAGTGTCAATTCTTAGTGACTAGATATAGTCCATATAGACTACTGTGCCACATGCCGGTAGTTTAATGTGTGGAAAGCACTTACCAGATTGAAACAACTGGGAACTGCAAAATCAACAGGATGACTCAGCCTTGTACATGTCATGAGATAGGGAACAGATGGCAGAGAGAGCAAGATACACCATTTACCTAGAAACATTGAATGTGTTTCTATATCTGTGGCTGACTCACAAATTCCTTGTGTTTTGATATTCTTCAAAGCACAGTGAGCATTAGTTTGTAGTGATTTTAGATATGGCCAGAAAGCTAGCTTACATGTAGCAATTCTCATGTATTCTTACTAGATTAGAAGTTTGAAGGTTTGCAGTTGCAGAATAGATCCTTCCATCCTTCCTTCCTTCCTTCCTTCCTTCCTTCCTTCCTTCCTTCCCTCCCTCCCTCCCTCCCTCCCTTCCACAGAAACTCTCAAGAACCTAAACAAATATTTACATCATTGTATATGTTCATGGTTCACTTTCCCTCAAGGTAAAATTAAAACAAAAATCAAATGATTTTTTATTGTTCATGATGTTGCAAGCACTGCACCCATTTCCATGGGAACAAGCTGAGCTAAAGGTTCTCATTCAGGAAAAGGACAGGAAATATGACTCAAACTTAATCTCCCCATCAATGAAAGAAAAAGCCCATTGTACACATACTCCATCTCTCTGTCTTTAGTTTTGAGCCAATAACAGCCCAGAGCCGCTTCCAAAATCCTCTTTGCTATCTACCAGCCATGATTTTGACTTGATGCTGCAAGTCAAAAAAAAAAAAAACCACCTGAAAAATAGTGACTGTCTTTCTAGCAAGATCAGAGTGGGATTCAGTGGGAGAGGAAATTTGAAGATTTATTTATATTCAGTGGGGCTCAAGTAAATGCCTGTAGGAAACAAAGGTTCAGAGAAAATATTTAATACAATAACATAGTTGGAAGGGAGTCAAATTGTTGGGTCTAAGAATTCAAGAAAGCATGGCTGGTTCAAGAATTCTGGGACTTGAAGTCCACAAGTTATAAAAGGGCCATTGTTCCCCACCCCTGCCCTAGAGAAACAGATACCTCGAACAGAGGTAGAAAGAATGGAGATGAATGTCATCTGCAAATGTGATAGGCATTTTCTCTATGTCTTTGAAATTTGTTGAAGAGTGACGGGTCAAGGACTGAATCCTGAGGTTCATTTTGATTTAATATAATTTGGCAACTATATGGTGAGATACTATCTTGAGATCAAGAGAGGAAAAGTAACTTTAGATACCAGAAATCATTGAAAGGAAAGCTTCAGCCCTTCTAGTTAGACTAGATCAAGAAACAGGCAATGCAGGGAATCCAGAAATGCTACTCTATAGTTGTAGGATATCGTAGTATAATCTTGGAACTTGCCCAAATTTATCTCCACCCCCATCCTATACTAAAAAAAATCAAGATGGAATTACGTTGAGCTTCTTTCTACACTTGCTTCAATTTCAGGACTGTGCGATTTCCAGTCTAAATCCTTCCTTACCAGCTCTTTCCTCTTTTATGCCTTTCCCAAGGTCAGTCCTAAATTCCTTTACAGAAAGGTTGCTACTGGCTTGTCAAAGAAATGGATTTATAGCCCATCTTGGAGACATCCTGTGAAAAAGAAATTTCAAAAGTTTCAAAGAAATCCCACGGTAATAACTCACTTATAAAGGAGAACTGGAGGATTCTTATCTCAGTTCTTAATTTTCTGTACTAATTTTTGGCATTATTTTTGGCATTAAAACCCATTAAACAATGTCTGTGTGAAATGTGTTTCCCTGATTGTGCTGTTCAGTTGAAGGGCTTGACACATAATCAATGTGACTTAATTAAGAAATCATGGTCAAAATGAACCATTGCTTATCACAACACAGAAAGATATCAAAAGGAAGTGGAGGAACATATTGATAGCAAAGCTAATTTGTGTAAAATTACAACAAGCAAACAAGGTCCTGTAAGCAGATAACAAATAATGTAAAGACACAGTTGACAACTTGTATTTATTTATTTATTAAATTTATATGTTGCCCATTTCTCTATCCAAAGAGACTCTGCTGGTTTACTTAGAACCTAAATCAGTGGTGGGTTGCTCCCGGTTCGGTCCGGTTCTATAGAACTGGTAGTAAAACCGGTGGGAGGTTCCACCTACCCGACATGACATCATCATGGGTGATCTGCGCATGCTCAGAAACATGAGAGAGAGAGAGAGAGAGTGAAGCGAGTGCGCATGCGCGCTCCCATTGCAAACCGGTAGTAAAGGTAAGTGGAACCCACCCCTGACCTAAATATGTTAAACAGTCATGGCATTATTTGTCCCCCAATGTGCTATACGTCATAAATTGGAATATCTTACTACATAAGTGATAATTGTAGTGTTGTCTTATTACAACAAATGTGATATATAAAAATGTCATAAAACTGACATCACAAGTAACTTTATTAAAATATGTGGAGAGGTACTTTAACCAACCAAGACATTAGTTGCATTACACTAAATTATAATGAGAATTTGTTTAGTTTTGGATTAGCCAAACTGTGAACACTTCAACAAACCATAGTAAAAAAAAAAAATGGCTTGGTAGGATGCAATTAATACAATGCCACTGATCATGAAGTAAACCATTATAGAGCAACATAATTTTTAAACAAGTTTTTAATGGGAAACAGTTAAAATACATACTCATCAAGTTCAAATATTGATTCAAGTTTCTCATCCCTGATTGGAATAGAAGTAGGTCAGAATATTACATTGAGAAGAAGGAGATCCATACTCAAGTCTCCAATCAGCTACAGAATTCATTAGGTAATTTTGTAGTATCTCTCAACCTGATAAAATGAGGGATGACTTTATGCATGCCACTTTGGGTTTTCAGAAAAAAGGCAGCATGTAAACAATATGCATAGAGAGATACACACATGCACAAGTGCGTGTGCGCACACACAAACACATAAAATGTAGAGATAGAACTAGTTAATTAATGAAAACAGCTGTAAGGAATGAAAAGTAAGGATAGTTTAACTTTAAAAAAGCAGACTTGGATACAATCTTTAAATTAGAACAATCCATACATGGAAAAAAATCTCTCTTGAACAACTATTGAATGAAGATCACAGATCTGCATGAATTACACATAATGTATGCCTTTACAAGATCTGAACTACACCTCACTAGGGTAAATTGTGCAACATATGTTTTCTATAAGTATTACTGTAAAAATGTCAGTACACATTTTCTGACATCTGTTTTTTTCCTAGCAGCAGTGCATGATGAATGGAGTTTGCAATTCCAATATATAAGAAGCCAAAGGCTACATCAGATTCAAATCCATCAGCATCTACTAGATTATATTGACATTTTACTGGAAATCAGAGACTCTACCAAATTCTTTTACCATATATCAAGAATCGCTAATAGCTTAGCTATTGTCTTCCTGCTGTTCTATGCCATTCAAGCAACAGTGCTCCCCTCCTCAAATAAGCTTAGCCAAAATGCCAAACACTTTGAAATCAGAATCCCAAAATATTTTTGTCAAGTTAACAACTATCTATCTTAGATCAGCAGAAGTTACATCTATTAATAAATGTGTGAGAAGAGTCTTATACATTAAACTATTTTTAAATGTGATGTGTTTTAAGTGATTTTATACAATTAAAACTATAAATCTCTCCTTAGGTGATTTTGGGACAGTCACATTCTCTCATCCAACTCACCTCACAGGTTGTTGTTGTGAGGAAAATAGGGGGAGGAAGGGGGTAATCAGGTATGTTTGCTGCCTTGAGTTATTTATAAAAATAATAAAGGCAGGAAATAATTTGGAGGTGAGTAGAGCAATGGTTGCCACAGTTGGTGGATATCTTTTTTTTTAAACAAAAGTTTCCTAAAAGTTAACTCTGAGAGATTGCTACCCCTAGCAAATCCATGCCCTTCTTCTTTAGCCTGTCCCATTTAGTGATCTGAATCTTTTATTACGAATCCTCCCTTAGTCCCAGCTCTTGAATAACTTAAAAACAAAAACCTAAAGCTTAGAAAAGCAGAAACAAAACATAAAGGACAACCTCAAATCTTTTCAGTTCTTAAGTGAACGAAATTTTAAATTTCTTACGTGGAAGAAATTTTTAATAAGAAAGTTAATTTCATAACCAAAAATGATATAAAAAATGTTCATTTGAAAAAGGGGAAAATTAGAAAAACAATGAAAGGCTGCAATCTTTATTTGCTTTTTATTCAAGCAAATAAAATCAGTTCAGTGACTTGTGTGTCACTTATCTGAATAAAATATAAGGTAAGTTGGAAACATATTGCAGAGAGAAAAATCTGAAAATTTATGCTGATCACCTTAATAAATGCTGCTAGGCAGACAGTAGTGCGACCAATATAACACTTTTATGGGAATAAGTTCAATAAAAGCCAGTCTCTTAGAGTCTGTAATAGCACAGTGTTCTCCATTATTGCAGATGGTCTAGCCAGAAAATTAATTTGTGGCTACACTTACCTTCTTAACAATACTAATCTTAACATTTCAAGAGAGTCAATACATTCCAACTTGGTGGGCTTGCATTAAAAATGCATCCAATAACAAAAGACTGTGAAATGATTTATTAAAAAAAAGACTGGAGGAATATTGAGATGTATGGTTTCAACATTTCACTCTATTCCAGGTTCACCCACAGAAGTGGTGAGATGCTTGACTAGAATCCTAGCCCTGAAATTACAGAGATTATTTGGCAATATGAGGCCTTCTTGTCCTTGAATTGTACTGACAGCAGAAAAGGGAATCTGGACAACTTCCAGCGTGTGCTTAGAGAAGCTTTTCCCAAAGGTCAAACTGTTTGAAAGATTGTAGGAGTCAAAGTCAACAAACCTGTAAAACAGCAGGTTAAATGTTGACATAACACAAAAAGGGGTTGATTACCACCAATAGTTTTCACAGTACAATTCCCAGAAGTGCTATCCAAAGCTATTGTATATTGCAGAACGCAATCTGAATGAACCAAAGATGTTGCTTTATTATAGATAGTTTAATCCATAGTGAAGGTGTCTGAATGATTGAATTCAAATGTAGACTTTTTCATCTTCAAACCATTAAGCCGGAAAAAAGATCCCATTAAGTTTCTTGATCTTTTACCATCTATAAAAATCATTCACTAAAATTTACCTCACTCACTAAAGATGGGGATAAAATAAATTAGGATGTATGACTTTGTTTAACAAAGCAGATCATGCAGAAACTGACTATAATGGTTGTTTCTTTCCCTCTCGTTCTTTGGTCAATTTTTTAACATTTAGCTCCAGCTATGAAAACTCAAGTAAACAGGAGGAAATAGAAAGTTACTCTTTGGGAACATGTTTATACAACTGTTCTTTATCACATTTTAAACATTCAAAAATTGTGCACCCTTCCATGCTATTTTTATAATTAATAGATCTGACTTTCTTACCTTATCATTAATTTAGACAATTCTCTCTGTAATCACCACCTTTGAGAATGTAAATCAACTTGCTTTCCTTATTACTGATACTCACTTTCAATCAGTGTCAGACAAGAACACATCTAATCTGCAATATGATTATATCTGATTATGTCAAATGATGAAGAATATGAATGATAGATTGCTATCAGGGAGCTTCTGGACTCCAATTATACCTACCCACTAAATACGTTATATTTTCAGATTTGCTACTGATTTTTTTGGCAAATATAAAACAGTCCAAAACATAGCAACTGAATAGCATTCAGTTGTTTAATATCATCACTAGCCAAAAACAAAGTAAAATTATTACATTTACATTTAATTTCAGTTCTGATTCAACTGAAATAGAAATTGTTCCAGGTCAACAAAAGTTCAGCAAACACATACCAATTGCTTAAATTCGTGCTCCCATGAAAAAAATGGCAGATTATAATAATCACTTTGCATAATAAGGCTGGGCAAAGGCAGCTATTAGAGTTACAATCAAATGTGTGCAATACATGCCATGAAACTTTCCATTGACAAATTGGTTTCTCTGTTTCTGTGTATATGTGTGCATGCATACACATGATTAAGTATGACTATGACCAAGTCTGAAATACACCCCTCCCCCAAGTGCTTGGCTTTTCCTATATTCTTGGAAAAATGGACTCTGATTTTGATGTACAATAAATAACAAAAGGCTCATTCATCAAACCCACTCCACCAATAACTTCATTCTCATTTTTCTATAAAAATCATTACTCTGCACAAATCATTATATAATAAAATTCTGTGTAGAGAAACTATAACAGATTTATACAAAGTTCTTCCTCTGGTGTTGCCTAATTTTCCACCTCTCCTCCAGCACTCATATATTAAATGGAAATATGTGTTTAGACTTCTATAAGAGTTGCACTCCATCACCCATAATAATCATCATGCGGTTAATACACAAAGAATGGGAGATTCTAGATATCATGTAGCATGTTTGGCTCCTTCCATTTTGTTCCTCAGTCAAACTGCCTAACTTACTGTTACTTTCTGTAATCTATTCCATGAAAAGATAAAAAGTGAAGGGACAGAATCAGAAGACATCTCACCATCTCTATAAATCACCAATTATGACCCCAACTGAAATTGACTGTTGATTATTATGTATATGTCAGGGATGAAGCTATTTTGCATGGGGCCAGGACTTTGATAATTGGAATATAGGCGGATAAGGTAACATTTTACAAGGAATTATGGATTAACTAATATAATTAGTTATATTAGTTAGTTAACCATATGGAAATTGGGGTTTAATGGAAGATTGGAATAGAATAATTTGTCCACACACACACAAAATTCTGATAAAGATATTAAAATGAATCAAGTTAAATTAGCAAAAAATATTTAATATGATGGAAAGTTATTTTTCTGAAAACCATAGATATTTTTCAAAAATCTGTATGTTTTAGATAACTAAGAATTTGCTTACTAGTGTTTACAAAGTAGAGATATACTGCCAACAGTAAGAGAAATGGAAATAAAAATAAGTTATGCATAACAAAAGTGACTGGAAACTTCTAATGGTCTTTTTGCTGGAAAAAAAAAAGAAAAATGAGTTTGCAATTTATAAATTAGAAACAACAGCTAATGGAAGAAAGAAATTATGATGTAGAGAAAGAAGGTAAAATTTAAATGCATTTAAATCCATTGTCAAAAAGATCAGAAGCTCCTTCTTTGTACTAGTCTTTTTTATTTCTTGTTATTTTTCTATTTTCTGAGGAAGAGACACTTGTCTCTTAATTAATTAATTAATGTTCCAGGAACACATGGCTTTTTGAGATGCTCCAAATCTTCTTCCAAAGAAGAAAGTGCTGGAGGCAGGGGAAGCATAGTATCCACTCCCAATGCTTACACAAAGTAATATGGTAACCCAGCATGGAATTTACAGAACTTACTACTAATGAAGCTTCATTGTAAATTATTACAGACTTATTTTTAATCTTGTCTGTACTCATTTTATAGTTTATCATTGTTCTCATGTATTTTTTCCAGTACTGAATGAAGCACATGCTGTATTTTGAATCTTACCAGAGAAAACACTGGGAATCTTGGAGAGAAAGCTTTTGACTGTACGAATAGGAATCCCATTTTTCTCATCTTGCATACGAGCTATGACATCTTCCATCTGGACAAAAAAGGAACAAATAAACATATTATGTTCTTGAGTAGTAAACAGACTGGATGAGTCTTGAGTTGATCTAATTCAGTACAGTGTTGTCACAGTGACCAAACTAAATGCCTAAGTGAAGACAATAACCTCTGATATTGCAATTATACGTAGCTTTCATAAACAATAGCTAATAATAGCTAAATCAAGACCATCTAAGTTAGAGGCCATCATCACATCTTGTGGCATCAATTCTAAGATAACTATTTCCTGTATCAAGAAACACATTTTGTCCTGAATTTTAATTATTCTGATAGATTGATTGACTGACAGTAACTATATTAATATCCTACATTTTCTCTTGAGAGCTTAAAACAACATACGCAAGAATCTCCACTAAAATTAATTTTCATGCTATTAAGAAAACTGTGGAGAAAGCTCTAAAAAAAATCTAGATAGAAAGACGATAACGTGGCCAAAGCAACAAGTAACTTCCATGGTCAAGTGCTGACTTGAATCAGGATTTTCCCAATCCAAGATCTTAATGATTATATTTTATTTTATTTATTTATGTAATTTATATGCCACCCTTCTCTGGAAGGACTCAGGGTGGCTTACAAGAACGAACAAAAAATTACATAAACATTAAAATCAATTTAAAATTAATTAAAATTAATTAAAATTATTTAAAATCACCCCTACGGATTCAGCCCATTTGGTGAAAAAGCCACGTCTTCAATTCGCGGCGGAAGGAGAGGAGGTCAGGGGCTGTTCTGAGGCTGGTGGGCAGCCCATTCCAGAGGGTCGGCGCTCCTACAAAGAACGCTCTCCCCCTGGGGGCCGCCGGTCAACATTGTCTGGCTGACGGCACCCTGAGGAGGCCCGCTCTGTGTGAGCGCACCGGACGATGGGAGGATGGCAGGAGATGATCCTGCAGGTACCCCGGGCCTAAGCCATGTAGTGCTTTATAGGTGAGCGCCAGCACCTTAAAACGAACCTGAAGGACCACCAGTAGCCAGTGCAGCTCGCGCAGGAGAGGTGTCACACGGGAGAACCGAGAAGTTCCCATAACAACCTGCGCGGCCGCATTCTGGAGTAACTGTAGTCTCCGGGTGCATCCCAAGGGCAGCCCCATGTAGAGGGCATTACAGTAGTCCAATCGAGATGTAGCAAGGGCATTGTAATGCTCTCTACATGGGGCTCCCCTTGAAGAGCACTCGGAGGCTCCAACTGGTCCAGAATGCGGCCACGTGGGTGGTTATGGGCGCAACTAGTTGTGCCCATGTGACACCCCTCCTGCGCGAGCTGCACTGGCTACCAGTGGTCTTCCGGGTGCGATTCAAGGTGCTGGTTACCACCTTTAAAGCGCTCCATGGCATAGGACCCGGGTACCTTCGAGACCGACTCCTGCCACCAATAGCCTCCCACCGGCCAGTTCACTCCCACAGAGAGGGTCTCCTCAGGGTGCCATCGGCCAAGTTATGTCGGCTGGCGACACCCAGGGGGAGGGCCTTCTCTGTGGGAGCCCCAGCCCTGTGGAATGAATTGCCCCCGGAAATACGTAAGATCTCCGACCTCCGGGTATTTCACTGTGCACTGAAGACCCTGTTGTTCCGCCAGGCTGGGCTATCGACATGATAATTTTAAATTGGGGTATTTTAAATTTCTGGGGTTTTAAATGGAGCCAAATTTATTTAATAATTTTAAATTTTAAATTGATGTTTGTCTTATGTTTTTAAATAGGCTGTACACCGCCCTGAGTCCTTCGGGAGAAGGGCGGAATAGAAATAAAATTATTATTATTATTATTATTATTATTATTATTATTATTATTATTATTATTATTATTATTATGAGTGACCATGGCAAGGGCGTCCTGATCTAGGAAAGGGAGCAACTGGCGTACCAGGCATACCTGAGTGAAGGCCCCCCCTGGTCACGGCCATCAAATGATCTTCTAAAGATAGCCGTGAGTCCAGGAGGACACCCAGATTGCAAACCCTTTCTGAGGGAGTAAGGACCTCCCCTCCCATCACAAGTGACGGGGCCACTAGATCACGAGATGCCAGTATCCACAGCCACTCAGTCTTGGATGGGTTGAGTCTGAGTCTGTTTCTTCCCATCCAGGCCTGTACCACTTCCAGGCAGCGGGACATCACAGAAAGAGCATCCCTAGGGTGATCTGGGGTGGAGATGTAGAGCTGAGTATCATCAGCATATTGATGGTACCTCACCCCGAAACCACGAATGATCTCACCCAGTGGCTTCATATAGATGTTAAAGAGCAGGGGGGAGAGAACCGACCCCTGAGGCACCCCACATGTGAGGGGCCTTGGGGTGGATCTCTCTCCCCCCATCCATACAAACTGTGGGCAGCCCAAGAGGTAGGAGGAGAACCACCATAAAACGGTGCCTCCTACCCCCAACCCCCCGAGTCGCTGCAGTAGGATACCATTGTCGATGGTATCTAAAGCCACTGAGGGCCTAGGACGAATCATGGGTTAAGGAGGCGGGAAATGGCCCAAGCTCCGTCAGGAAACTTGCCGGGTTCATCAGGTGCCTGGGGCGGAACAATCTCACTGGTTCCGCCTCCCAGCGGCGGGGGATGACGGAGAGAAAGTCCAGCCTGAGGAGGGAATGATCGGTCCATGACAGGGGGTAGATTGACAAGTCCCCCCTACCATTATCATTTATCCACTGTCCAGAGAGAAAAATCAGGTCGAGTGTGTGTCCTTCCTTATGAGTTGGGCCCTGTACAATCTGAGTTAGGTCCATGGCCGTCATGGATGCCATGAACTCCCAGACTGACTCAGATGTCTCCCCGGCCGATGGTAAATTGAAGTCTCCCACAACCAAAAGTTTGGGGAGTTCAACCACCAACTCGGCCAGGACATCTAGCAGTGCGGGCAGGGCTGAGGCTACGCAGCTGGGAGATAGGTACGTAACCAACAGACCCGACTGAACTCCAGGGTCCCACTTCAAAAGGAGGGATTCACACCCGCCAATCTGAGGAACAGTGACCTCCCTGGGACTGAGGCTTTCTCTAATAACAACTGCCCCCCCTGGAGTTGCGGCTGGTGAAGCACACGGATGCCTGGGGGACATAAATCGGTGAGAGAGACACCTCCCTCCGGCCCTAACCAGGTCTCCGTAATGCAAGTCAGGTCCGCATCCTCCTTGTCAATTAAATCTCGGACAAGGAGGGCCTTGTTCACCACGGACCTGGCATTCAGATACACCAGCCGGAGTCCAGGGCTCCACTCTCCTACACCCCCGGGGAAGCAGGATGAGGCCAGGGGGCCGGAGCGCGTCACCAGCTGGATACAGTGGGGGCACTCCCCAAATCCCCTTCTCTCAATTGAACCAGATCCAAGACTTTAAACACTATACTGGCAATTAACGCTCAAGGTCAAAGCTATCATGACAACTGTCCATAAATACAGCTTTGATGATACTGTAAACTGAAGGAAGAGACAGGAATGAGGCTAAGAACAAAGTTTATTTACCAAGCTAATCATTTCATCTAATGTTATTAAAAACTACCCAACATTGTTTTCAGCTTCTCCACAATGAATAAGTTTCAAATAATAGCATTTAAACATACATACATCCTTCTTCAAAGATCAATGTATTGAATATAGTAGTAAGCATTTGTTTGATTAGTTAGTAAAACAATTCTCAGTTAATAATTTTGAGTACATCTTTGTTGAATTCTTAAATGACTTGCTCATTCGTACCTAACTATGGCACTGGATGTCATATATACGGCTCTATTTCTATGATATCACAGACTGGGAGAGTTGATTATTTAATGCTACATTTTTTTTTCTATTAAACATAGCATCTTTGATACTTGAAACCTGGAAAATTAAAATTTCTTATTAAAGGCCTGTGTTGGCTTGCAGAGTTTGTTGGGGGGAAATTCTCAGATAAGCCCTTTGACACTGAAAATGTAGATGTTATATCAAAAACAGTCCACTTTCAATGTACATTTAAAAAATGGAAAGCCTGAAAAGAAGAAACATGACTCATCTTTGAAGAGATTTTAATTTAAATGATAGCTTTCCAGAAAGTATTCCAAACTCTATAGCATGTTGTTTGTATGTGTATTTTTGCAGAAATGTCATTGTGATATGGTTCAGTCTTCCTTTCTGATCAAGGCAAAGCAGCCTTCTTTTAAATATAAGAGAACGAAGAATATTCCCTTTTCACTCACACACTCACATATCCATAATGACTGATAATAACACATTGAAATATGTGTTTTTGATATCAATATACGTGGGAGTCAAATGCCAACTGAAACTACGGTTGCACACTTTGCAAATAATTTTCAATCAAGTTGTAAAACCCTGCCCTTCCCCTTTCCAAAGGAAAGATTGCATCTTTGAGCAATACAACTTTCTTTTCTCATGTTCTCTGGTCTCTAGTTGCCATTTTTCACACTTGCATTCACTTATTTATAGTTTCCTGTAACAAATTGTTCTCCAAGTGAGGAATACAAGGGAACAAACAAAGATAAAACAAACTTAACCCATTAATACAACAGCTAATTTAAAAGAAAAAAAACCATGCAGAGCTAAGACCATTAGAAGCATCAATATTATGTATTCATTCAGCTTAAGAATAATTCTATAAACCTGAGGATAATGCAGATAAAAGATAACTATACTATCATAATATCAATTAAACACAGAATGCTGCATGAATTGCAATTTACAAAGCAGAGACTAAGGGTAACAAACATCTAAAATATCCAGGCAGGCTAGAAACAGATTAAAAATACAGACTCCAAAAAAAACAACAACAGTTCAGCAAGAACTAAAATGTATATAAAATTAAGGTCTTCTTAAACCAAATGCTAGGGAGGAATATAAATATGCAGAGATTTAAAAGTGTGAATTTCCACACCAATGTCTCAACTTGGAGAATATATCCTCCCCAAGGTGATTTCATAAGAAACTAGTTCAGGACTGCACAGCATGAGGCCCAAAAGCAGCCCTGTGCAGCCTATCAGTATATTTTTAAAACTCAATTAATCCAGTACCACAAATACCACCGCCACCATCATTGGCATCTCAAAAGGCATGCTGCCACCAATGCCTACAGAACGTAAACAGGGATACCATTCTGACAGGTGAGCAAACTATTCTGTCCTTTTTCTTGAACTCCTTCAAATATAGACTCTCAGTAAACAAGCACTTCATCTATAAATGCTATTAGATAACCTGAAGGGCAATCATTTCAAAGATATTTCCTTACCTAAGGCAAAAAAGCAATGTGAGCAGCAGGAGCAAGGAAACTGTCAGTTTCCCCATTGAGTTTTCTTGTGGGAATTTGGTAGAAAGCATTGGAAATCTCCCTTCCTTTTCCTTCCCTTCCCAACAGACAACTAAATGACTACTGCTGGGTGGAAGAGGGAGCAAGGGATTGCAAGAGAGGTTGGGAAACTATCACAGAATATTGAAAATGAAGATTATGTGATCACAGAAGCAGTCCAGCAATGCAGCAGCAGCAGCCAGTAGCACTGAAGCAGCTACAACTTCCTATAATTTTATTCCCTCCAGAGTCATGGGTCCCAGAATTTACAATTCTGTAAATTGAGGTAACATTGTTGCCTCTGATACACTATTTCACACACTTAAAGGTCATAATGAGAATGTTAATTGTATATAGATGTATAAATTCTTGAATTTATTCTGCATTGCAAAATTAAATCTGAGTTCACAGAAACCCACAACTGTATTACCAATTAATTTAATCCCAGTTTTTCCTGCTTTATTCAATGTATCTGAAAGGAATATTATTTTCCTCTTAAAAACATTGACTTCCTAAAGAAACAGTTAGCATCTTTAGATTGACTGAATATGTTGTAATAGGAGGAACATTCTTTTATATGAAAAAATCATTTATGTTTTAAATTTTTTTCCAGATCAATACGGTGCCAAAATTGTTTTAAATTCATCCTTCTTTCAGATAAATTCAGTATCTCCAACAAAGGTATGCTTTATTCAAATGCAAATCATTATGTTCTCACTAACATAATGTACTAAAGCCACAATGTACTAAAGCCAAACTTTATGTACTAAAGCCATTTTCTATTCTGATTTCCTAGAATCTGCTACAGCTGAATTACGATAAAAGATTAAGAATAGGAATACTGTAAATTGAAATGCTTGTCAAGTTTTGACTGAACAGGCAAATCATCTGTGGTTTTGGGGTGAAGTACCACCAGTACGCTGATGACACTCAGCTGTACATCTCCACCCCGGACCACCCCAACGATGCCCTTGAAGTGATGTCCCAGTGCCTGGAGGCTGTACGGATCTGGATGGGGAGAAACAGGCTCAGGCTCAACCCATCCAAGACTGAGTGGCTGTGGTTTCCGATGTCCCGATATAGTCAGTTGGCGCCATCACTGACTATTGGGGGCGAATCGTTGGCCCCCACGGAGAGGGCTTGCAACTTGGGTGTCCTCCTGGATTCACGGCTGTCTTTAGAAGAGCATTTGACGGCCGTGACCGGGAGGATTTTTCATCAGGTTCGCCTGATTCGCCAGTTGCATCCCTTTCTGGATCGGGACTCCTTACTCACTGTCACTCATGCCCTCATCACTTCCCACCTGGACTATTGCAATGCTCTCTACATGGGGCTCCTCTTTAGGAGCACCCGGAGGCTCCAACTGGCGCAGAGTGCGGCCGCACAGGTGGTTATGGGAGCGACATGGCGTTCCCATGTAACACCTCTCCTGCGCGAGCTGCACTGGCTCCCGGTGGTCTTCCAGGTGTGCTTCAAGGTTCTGGTTACTACCTTTACAGCGCTCCATGGCTTAGGACCTGGTTACCTACAGGACCGCCTGCTGCCACCAATAGCCTCCCACCGGCCAGTACGCTCTCATAGAGAGGGGCTCCTCTGGGTGCCGTCGGCCAAACAATGTCAACTGGTGGCCCCCAGAGGGAGAGCCTTCTCTGTGGGGGCACCTACTATCTGGAATGAGCTCCTCCCGGAGATATGGAGGATCCCGGATCTGCGCACCTTCCGCCGTGCTCTTAAGACCTGTTTATTCCATCAGGCTGGCCTGGCCTAATCTTTTCCCTTTTTTCCCTTTTTAAAATGTAAATTTTAATCTGTTTTAAATTATTGGGGTGTTTTAAATCTGTCTTGGGCCAAATTGTTTAATTCGGTTTTACTTTGCTTTTAAATTTTGTATTTATGTGTTTTATCTTGCGGCTGTTCACCGCCCTGAGTCCTTCGGGAGTAGGGCGGTATATAAATCAAATAATTAAAAAAATCAGACAAGTGTTGCTTTCTAGCATGGTCACCTCTTTCCCTGAATGGTCATTGCTGACTTCTGAAACTACAAAGTAAAGAATTAGCTCCTTAGCTTTGCTTCAGCATTTCCTGTTTAGTGGTCTGTTTATCTCTTATCAGTTTCATCCAGACCCGCTCTGACAATGCAATATTACACTCTGTCTTTTTAAAAGACAACAAATCCTACCTGTGTAGAAGGTGCAAAACAGCTTCCATGGGGAGGAAAAAGAAAATCATAGTTCTGAAACCAATAAGGGAATTTGACATTTTCAAAATGGGGGGGGGGAGTATCACTGAGAAAGCAGCAGTCATAGACATGCCACAATACAAGCCAAGGAGATGCTCTAGCAAAGATCCAAAATTCAACATGCTCTAATTTGTAACATTTGTGAGAGATAGGGAATGGAATTGAAAAATCCCAACGTTTATTAGCAAGCTAACCAAGTGCTTTGTAAATGACCAAATTTAATTTGAATTTCTCTCATTCAATGCTAAATGTACACATTTACCAGGATAGGCTAATAGATATTGTGTTTTATGAAGAAATTAATTGGATCTCAAGGTATTCATTTTTGATTAACTGCATATTATAAACAAATGTTGAAAGGGGAGGTGAGCTTCTCTACAGATGTCTCAAAGATGTTTGGTTTCAGGGAATAAATTCTGGTATTATTCAGGTATTCTGTTCTCAGATTTGCACTGCTATTTGTTCAATAAACCTGAAAATAACTCTGGAACAAAACACAAGGGACCCTAGCTTACATAACTTTTTTTTTTTTTTTTTTTGTAAAGGAGGCTTAAGGTCCACATAAAATTTCAAAAAAAAATTTGAAAAAGTATCCCCCTCTGCTCAAAAAAGCATCTGAGTGGATGAATGTTTTTCAGGAAGTGGGAGATTACGAATAGGAACACTGTAATCTATGCTATACAAGGTAACTTGGTCTCAAGTAGAAAAAGGGGAAAAAAAGATACATAGTTTGAACAAATCATGAAGAGACCTCAAAAGAAGAAGACAAAGAAATGGGCTATACTTCTTCTAGTTTAGGAGTTGGCACAATTTTTAAGTGTGATACATCTAAGGTGTCCCATTAAAATTTTAATAATTTTTGAAAATCGAAGGTCCCATCAAGTCTATTGATATATATATATGTTTTCTGAGATTTTCGTGGGTGTTTGTATGTAGGTCTTTGGTTATTCAGGTTTTCTCCCACGTAAAATTGGAAGTGTCTTGGCGGCGTTTCGATGAAGTTCACTCGTCATCTTCAGGCTGGTGTTTTCAGCTTTGTGCTTCTAGGAGCAATGTATGATCGCAGCTGTTTCTTCCTTTTAACTGCCAGTGGGGGTGTGAACTGATTGGGTGGGAGCTTGGCTGTGTTCTGATTGGGTGGAGGTGTGTTCTGATTGGTTGGGGGTTTGGCTGTGCTCTGATTGGATGGGGGGTTGGCTGTGCTCTGATTGGATGGGGGTGTGTTCTCTTTAGGTGGGGGCTTGGTTGTGCTCGGATTAGTCTGAGTTGCAGGGGGATTTGAGCTGGTGAGCTGCGTTGCTGTTGTTTGGCTTCACGTTCGTGGTCATGCCACATCTTCATGGTGGGTGTCAGTTTGCTTCATGTATGGATTGGAGGGGTTTAAAGTGGCTAATGATGCAGCTGTGGTCTGGCTTCTGGTTTATGATTGTGCCTCATTGGTGTGGGTTTGCTTTTTGAGTGGATGTGTGGTGGTGACATCCTGTGTGGTTTTCGTGAGTGTGGGTCTGGTGTCATTCTTTGTGTTAGGGACTCGTTTGTCAATAAGGATGGGTTTCCAAATGGCTGGTAGGCGGGAGGTATCATCTTGTTTATTCATGCTGTGTGGGTGTTTTTCTATCTCGATGGCTTCTCTGATTATTCTGTTGTTAAAGTGTTCAGTTTTGGTGATAGTGCTGGTCTTTTTAAAGTCAATTTCATGTCCTGTGGCTTTAAGGTGTTGGACCAGGGAAGAAGTTGGTTCCTCTTTTCTGACTGAGTTCTTGTGTTCTTCAATGCATGCACTTATTATTCTGTTGGTTTGTCCGATGTATGTGGTGGGGCAGGCAGTGCATGGGATTTCATATACTCCTTGATTTTCTAACTCAATTTTGTCTTTGGGGTTTCTTAGGATGGTGCAGAATGTTGTCTTGATGTTGTGTTTGTGGAGGATCTGGCTGGTTCTGTCTATGGTGCTTTTTATGTATGGGAGGAGGGCTTTGCCGTTTTCTTGTTCTCTGTCTTGGATTTTAGTGGGGGTTTCTTTTTGGATTAGGTTGCTAATCTTATTTCTTTGGAATCCATTGGATGTTAGTACGTTAGTGAGAGTGTGTAGTTCGGTTTTTAGGTGTTGTTCGTCAGCTAAGCGTTTTGTTCTGGAGATGAGTGTTTTGGCTACGGAGTTGATCTGTGCTGGGTGGTGGTGTGAGAGTGCGTGCAGATAGTGGTTTGTGTGTGTTTTCTTCTGGTAGATGGTGTGTCCTAGGGAGCCATTGGATTTTTTGTAGACTAAGACATCCAGGAAGGGAAATTGGTTGTTCACTTCTGTTTCCATGGTGAACTGTATTTTGGGGTGTAAGCTGTTGAGGTGTGTGAGGAAGTTGTCCAGTTTTTCTTTCCCATGTGGCCAGCTCTAATTCACGTTTCTTGAATGTGAGTTCTTTGAAAGCAGTGGGATTTTCCTTTTGAATAAACATGTAGGGTTGCGCTACAAGTAAAACAAAAATCTTCACAGATCTGATTACCCTACAAGTATATTATAGGCTGGATGGACCCTTTCACTGAATACTCTATTACAGTGGCCCCCAACCTTTTGGGCACCAGGGATCAGTTCCGTAGAAAGAAGTTTTTCCACAGACCAAGGGGGCGTGGTTTTAGGTGCTGCCTGCATCCATGGATGAGACTTTGCTTGTTGTGCAGCCCAGTTTCTGGCCTGCCGCGGTCTGGTACCAGTCTACAGACTAAGGGTTGGGGACCCCTGCTCTTTTAGGGAGATGATGTCATAGCCTTGTTTTATGATGAATATGTGTAGCTACCATCCAGTAGTAAATACGATTGTTGTACCTGGATGTAAGGTGCCATTTGCCAAAGTTGACAGTGTCCTTTTGCTGCTGTAAAATCTAAACGATGAGTCTGAATGGTATATACTAGAACATCATGTCACTTCAAATAGGAGGGAAAAGTTGGTGCACGAGAGGAACTAATTAAAAAATTAAACTTTCCAGTCCAAAATTTAACAAGAGGCACACACAATCCCCCTCTATCATGCCCTTACCACTAGTGTCCATTCCCAGGTTCAAAATTGACAATGTAAAAAATTGAACTCTTTAAGCTTATGACATGGTGTTGTAGTTAAGATGCTTAACTCAAAACCAAGACATTCTATTCCTCCCTTAGGCTTAGAAAGCATCTTTGAGTTAGCCTCTCTCTCTTAGTTCAACCCCCCATCCTCACAAGTGTTATTATGGGGAAAACAAGAGGAGGAAGCACATATATCACCTTGAAATATACAAAATAAAGTTGAGATATAAGCTTAATAAATAAAATATATCCTGCCATCAACATTGTTTTCTTAGATAATAACACATTCTGGCATTTCAACAATTTTTTGACAATGAAAAGAGAAAAGAAGAAAACATATAAAACAGCAAAAATACCACAAACAATGCAGAATGCAGATTTTAAAGAATTGAAAAGAATTGAAATATTAGCCTGCAAATAATCCATATGTTGAATAGACTCCAAATGTTTTTAATTTAAAACAACAATGACCTCCCTAGGAAGGTAACTCCAAAGATGTGAAGTCTCTACTAAGAAGTGGGCCCAAGAACAGTGAATTTTGACCCCAAACTTAGAGTGTATCCTCAACCACATTCCATCACTTCTTTCTTCCATTATGAAGTGACAAAGCATTCCCTGAAGAATGTAGGTGAAGAGGAAATAAAAGCATTAAACATCACTTGTTTAACTTATCAGCAATTTTTCCATGATGTTTTGAGTGAAATGGCAATTTTTCTCTTCCAATTACTGATCAAACCCAGATTTGATCAACCTTAGATTAAAATTTGAAAAAAACATGAATTGGCATCAGCCATACTATGTATTAGTAAGATCCATCAGTCATACTATTATCAGTTGCTTTGCAAGTGCATTATTGGACTTCTGTTTATGTTTTGATAAGTACTTACCATACTCATTAATGCTACTATTTCTGCTTCCTTAATAACTCTAAGATACAACTAGTGGCATTATGCAGAAAAAATGATTAATCTAGGAGGCTGAAAAGGTACCTAAATAGGAATTACAAAATGGACCTAAGAACTGAACGATTTTTCTTCAATAAATTGATTCAAGAGCTTGCCTTAATATGAAGAAATTATTCTGCTTTTTATACCATCAATTGTATGTCTTGTATTTCCTTTTTACTCTCCCAAAAGATACAGCATGTTTGGTTTCTCTATTCGTAAGCAAGAACAAAGCTGCCATGTGCATGAATTTCTCTAGCCACGTTTTGGGGATGTGGCCAGTTTCTCTTCTAGATACTCCTCTAGGCTATGTAAATATGTTATTCTTTGAATGAATTGGCTTGAGCAGACACCTCAGAGAAGGCTTCCTGGCAAACTCCAAAGGAAAACAAGCCTGATTTTACCCATTTTCAAAAGCAAAGCTTTACTTCCTGATCCCTATTGTTTCCAGTCCTGATCCAAAGGCAATCACCATGACTTCTGGAGTTGCAATTACAGTGCTTAAAATGGCTCAGCTGAGTTATCATATCAGTGCAGGCTTCCCATTCTAGGCAAACAGATGCTGGGGATTTGTCATACAAATTAATTCTTGGCTAGTGCTATAATATGCAAGACGAGAATTTTATTATAGTTGGCAATTCTTTGGAGTTGTGAATTCTCTACATATATTTCTCCCTTTAATTGTGCAGCTGGCTGTATTTTTTTATTTAATTTTAATAATTTGAGTAAGGCAGAATTCAAGTTATTTATAGCTCCAGTTAAAACCTGGAGAACTAGAATTGTAAAAGAAAAGAAGAGTAAGGACCAAGACCTGGTAAAAGAAGAGCACATCTGAAGGAGACCTTTTTGAAACAGTCTCCCGGTGTCAATACAGGTAATCCTCAATTTACAACCATTCATTCAGTGACCTTTCCAATGACACGGAACAAGGGGAACTTATGATAGGTCCATCATTCAAGGAAGACTAAAGGAATATAAGGAGGTTGAAATGTATTTGAATATCAGTAGCTCAGTTTGGTAGCTGGGCTGTTGATCTGAGATCCAAGTTTGGCAATTTGGTGGCAAATGTTTCAAAGGACACTGATGATGTCTCCTCAAATGATGATGAAACATTTGCCACCAAATTGCCAAGCTCGGGGCTCAGACCAACAGCCCAAATATAAGGAGATTTACAAAGAAATTGAATGGGCTCGTATTTTCAGGAAGGAAAAAGGAGAATTTCTACACCATACTGATGAGTTGAAAGCCCCAAATACTGCATTCACTTTTAAAAAATTCTCCCTCACTTCCTAGACCAGAAGTTTTAAGACACATGACCAGCTGTTAGCAGGAAGCCTCAATGATATTTCGGCAGTGCATAACATGTGACAATGATCTAGTTATCTGCAGTTTTTTGTAAGTTATCAGTCTTCCTTCACTGTGGTCTCTGTTTTGACTATTCTGATAGTTAAAACATGGTCCAGTGGAACATATCTCAAAACAGCCCTTCTGTGCCTGAAGAAGAGCCGTTGAGGACTAGATAGTACAAATTGGAGAGATCCTCAATGGTGCAACCCCTGAAAGCACAATTGAACATAGCCAGCTACAGAGAGGAACTCAAGACTGATGGTACTAGAATTGCTTAAAAGTTTGTTCACAAGTGTGCGTGTACTTCATCAGGGGAAAAAGACTTCATTTATGCCAATCCAAAGGGAGACTTTAGGTCCCACAATAGCAATAGGATTTAGATTTATATACTGCTTTACAGTGCTTTACAGCCCTAAGTGGTTTACAGAGTTAACATGTAGCCTCCAACAAACTGGGTCCTCATTTTACCCACCTTGGAAGGATGGAAGGCTGAATCAACCTTGAGCCTGATGAGATTCGATCTGCCAAATTGCAGGCAGCCAACAGTCAGCAGAAATAGCCTGCAGTACTGCACTCTAACCATTGCACCACCATGGCTCACAATACTCTTAAGAACATAGTCTACAGCAGGGCTGTCAAACTAGCGGCCCACAGGCTGAATGTGTCATGCACTGGCCACGCCCACACCCAGTTTAATAAAAGGGGAGAAAGTCCCAATACATCACGTGATGCCGCCATGATGATGCAAATTTGATACCCCTGGTCTACAGTAATACAACAAGTTGTCCTAAAAAATAACTTTAAGGAGTTTTGAATAACTATTGTGAAAAGATATAAAAATAAAATAAAACAAAAAACAAGAAGAAAGAAAGAATGTTGCTTAAGTGGAATGACAAACAGCTCTTCGATGAATGTGTTAATATTGTCATGGTCAGGAAGAAAGTCAATGGCTAGAGGACTCCCAATAGACAAATATGTACATTCTAGAAGGTGGCGAATAAGGATCAGCACTGGCTGATAACTCATATACATTAATCATCTGAGAAATGTGTTTAGGATGGTAGCTTTTGTCTTTTTTCTTAATAACTGGTTACAATATTCTCAGAGCAGTATAATCATGTGGTATAATGCTTCTATCCTAATACTATATGAGGATTAGCACAAAAAATCAGGGTAAACAGATCTAGGCCAGATTGAGGTCAATTTCTTGTTTCAGATGACCTAATTTTCAGCAATATAATCCTGAAATTTCCTAAAGAATAGTGCCATATGTTGATCAAGTCATGCAAATTTGTTTGTCATTTCTGCTGTCTAATAGCATTATTTGAGCCGGATGGGGTGATGGGAAGTTTGCACCTGTTTCATAGAATTAATGGAGGCTATTTTTAAATGAAAATATTAACAATGAAAATGAAAAGCTCAATATAAATCAGTTGCCAGGTAATTTCCTATCTATCTTCCCTTTCCAGTTTGTTTTGTTAATTAATTGATCAACTGCTTGCTTGTTTTTTATGATCCAGTTCAGCGTTAAACACCCAATGGTGTGCTCTTTTTAACAAGGTGATTATTATACCTAAATTCCTTTAAAAGATAAATATCTGCTACAAGAATTCAATCACAGCTAGATACATATTTTCAATGTCAACCATTCTTTTTGGAATCTGCTATTTATTAGTGTTCTGAAAGATCTCCACTCCCTCTTAAAATAGATAAAACAACTCCATCTCATGATACTAGAACAGAACAGAACAGAACAGAACAGAACAGAACAGAACAGAACAGAACGTTATTGTCATTTTGAATGTACACTAATCGGCATACATTAAAATGAAACCAATAAAATGAGCACCAAGGGCTTTAGTGTATTTTTAGTTTTTTGCTAAATTAGTTTAAAACATTTTACAATTTATTGTCTGAAATGCAGCCTGTTTAAAACAAATATGGCTTTCTCCATGGATATATAAAAAATAGGTTCCTTCATATTTCTCAAGCAAAATACTGTATAATGTTTATTATTGGTTTCCCGGTTAAAAATATTTCTCTATAATGCCTGCTTAACACAACTTTTTAAGGACTTTTTTGGGATACCCTATTCTTCTCAGATTAACGTTTTGCTTTGTTGCTGTAGATAGGTTGAAAAATTAAACCTTTCCAACATTAAACTGTTGTTATACTTCCAAAACCAAATGTTTTGCATTCAAAAAATATTTGAAAAATAAATACTGAATGTACTCTCTTTCAAGTAAATAGCAGAAGCATTAATACGGTGCAGTGTGGCGCATCTATCAGTAAATTATTTTATACCCAGAAGGCTTGCTTTCAGATAAACAAGCAGAGATTTGCATGTTTGCAAGAAATAGATAGCTAAAAAGAGAGCCCTGGTGGCACAGCAGACTAAAGCACTGTTATTAACATCAGCTGCCTGCAATTACTGCAAGTTCAAATCTCACCAGGCTCAAGATTGACTCAGCCTTCCATCCTTTCTAAGGTAGGTAAAATGAGGACCCAGATTGTGGGGGCAATAAGATGACTTTGGATAAAATATACAAAAGTATGAAGGCTATTGCTTAATGCATTGTAAGCCGCCCTGAGTCTCCAGAGAAGGGCGGCATATAAATCAAATTAAAAAAAAAAACAACGTAGGGTTTTTTTTTTAAAAAAATATGGAATTACAAAACTCTGATTGTATAGCTCTGTTCTTCCAAAGGTCCGTACTCTTCCAAGTTCTTCATGTATCTAATGCTCTTCAGACAATGCAAGGAGGAAAAAATCTTAATGTGCTTGCTGAGACTCATTTAACAAGATCTACCACTGCCCCTACAGAAAAGATGTATGGCTTCTCCTTTTGTACTTCCCACAGAAGCATAGTAACAGGAAACCATAATTCATTAGTGCTTTCTCTCTCGACACTTCCACAAGCTATGTAAAAGGCATTTTCAGATTGTGTTTCTTCGATAGAGACAGATATCCTCATTAGACATATATGTGTTGGATCCTTTTGTGGAGGATTACGTTTACTAAAAATGTCACATATTGTTCTGCCCCAGCTATGGACCCCAAAGAACGCAGCACATACAAAGTCTGCACAAACCTTAGTTTACTAATTAAGGACTACTAATGAGCTTTCTTAGTAGTTGTTTGAACACAAGTACAATTTAAATCAGACTTTTCTGAACAAGGGCTGTTAATTTAACTTCATTAACAGCCGACAAGAATTCAAAGAATAATAACTCAGTTCTGAGGCATAGTATTTCAGATAACCATAATCTTACTGTGGTTGGCAGAATGCCCAGAAGCAATTTGCAGGAAAACTGATAAGAGAAAAACAAGAGCCGAAATCAAACATTGTTTCCTGCAAATCAGTCATCGTCCTTCCTTAAATAGGCTAAGGGAGTGGCCAATTAGCCCCAAACCTTACTCTCGAGGAGACCTCCTCCTGAGGAGCCACTCCTGCCTTTTCGCAGCTCTGCACGCTCGTGCATCGAGAAGAGGCTCCTCCTCTTCTTCCTCTTCACTTATGGGAGCTTCTGGAGGTTCTGAAGGCCCTGGCTGAATCCCCGCCTCTGGCACCACATCTTCTCCAGCCTCCTCATTGTCTGACTCAAGTGCCAGCTGCACAGGCTGCTGGCGCAGCACCACACCAGCCTCCTCGCTGTCGGAATCAGCTACTAACTGCACAGGCCGCTGACGGGCCACAACACATATAAATTATACAGCCACTAAACTAGAGCAAAAATCATAGTACAGTGAGCAAGGGACACACACATCCCAAAAAAGAAAAAAAATTGATCACTCAGAACAGATCTGGAAGGGACCTCGGCGGTCTTCTAGTTCAACCCCTTGCTTAAGCAAGAAACCCTATACCATTTCAGATAGGTGGCTGTCCAGTCTCTTCTTTAAAATCTCCAGTGATGAAGCACCCACAATTTCTGGAGACAAGCTGTTCTACTGCTTATTTATCCTCATGGTTAGGAAGTTTCTCCTTAATTCCAGCTTGCTTCTCTCCTTGATTAGTTTCCATCCATTGTTTCTTTTCCTGCCTCCTGGTGCTTTGGAAAATAGGTTGAACCCCCCCCCCCCTTCTTTGTGGCAATCTCTCAAATATTGGACTACTGCTATCATGTCCCGTCCTTCTTTTCTCTAGATTAGCCAAACCCAAATCATGCAACTTTTCTTCATATGTTTTAGTCTCCAGGTCTTTAATCATCTTAGTTGCTCTTCTTTGCACTTTTGCCAAAGTCTCAACATTTTGTAATGTGATGACCAAAATTGGATGCAGTTTTAGTAAAGCCAAGTGTGGCTTTACTAAGGCTTTATAAAACGGTACTAATGCTTCATGCGATTTTGTTCTATGTTCTGTTTATTCAACCAAGGATTGTATTAGCTTTTTTGGCTGCTGTTGCACATTGCTGGCTCATATTTAAATGATTGTCCACTAGGACTCCAAGGTCCCTCTCACAGTTACTGGTTTTGAGCCAAGATTCACCTCATCTGTACTTGTACCTTTGGTTTTTCCTTCTCAGATGCAAAACCTTGCTTTTCTCTATATTAAATTTCATTTTGTTGGATAGGGCCCAGTGTTCAAGCTTACCAAGATCTTTTTGGATGCTGAGCTTGTCTTCTCGGGTGTTAGCTATTCCTGCCAGCTTAGTGTCATCTGCAAATCTAATGAGTTCCCCTTCTATTCCCTCATCTAAGCCATTTATGAAGATATTGAAGAGTACTGGGCCTAAAACAGAACCTTGTGGTATTCCTCCATGTAGATGTAGTATTATTAAGGATGATTCATTGAGTACAGTTTGTCAGCCAGTAATAAATCCATCTGGTGGTGATGTTGTCTAGCCCACATTTTTCTAGCTTACCAAGAAGTAGGTTGTGGTCTACTTTATTGAATGCCTTGCTGAAGTCTAAATATACTAAGTCCACAGCATTTTGCTGGTCTACTAATTTAGTCACTTTGTCAAAGAATGAAATAAAATTAGTTTGGCATGATCTGTTTTTAACAAACCCATGCTGGTTTTTAATTTTTAATTTAATTTTTAAATGCCCTTTGTTATTAATTTAAGGCCTACTTAGAACAAGATAAATTGGTTTAGGTAAATCATGCTCCATAATCTTCTGTTTGGATTATTGCAATGCCTTGTAGCTGCTGCTTTTGGAAATTGTCCAGAAAAGCTGGTTTGCTCGAAACAGAACTGCAGGTTGAGAAAATAAATCTGGACATTTCAGTCTAATAAAACACATACTTTGTCATATAGCAGTCTATTTCCAGACCTAATTCAAAATACTGATTTTAAAATATCAATTTCTAAATGGCTTAGGTCCAGTTAATAAGGGAATATGGGAAGGTCTCTTATATAGATCCAGGCTATTGGTCTAATTGGCCCCTCCAGGATTTCAGAGGAGAAACCTTCCAAGCTACACCTGGAAAGCCATAGGTGAAACCTGGTACTCAAAAAGATGTTCTGAAAAATAGTTGGAGTTGAGGGGGGGCTTTTTGGTTTGCCTCTCTCTGCTCAAAAAGATTTGCTTGCAACTTCTTTGTACTTTTTCCCTGCAGCAGTAAAGTTCTTATTTTCCCAGACATTATAACAACTGCATTTTTTGATCTAGAAATCTGTTCATATCTTGGTTGTGTTTCATTCTTTGCCATGGTACTTTTTGATGCTATTATTATAACCCATCCGGAGAACATTATTATTGGTTCATAAAAACATTTATAATTGAGAACATAAGTACTGTATATGGAATATTGAAAGTCAGGACAGGAGATAATGTTTTTCCATCCGAATATTTGAGCGGGGGGGAGTACAGTTTTAGGTAGAAATAATGATTCACTCATCCAGATTCAGACACAAGGAAACCCATTACAGAAAAGCTTGAAAAGGATGCTGGATTCTTTCCAAACTGATGGCTTCTTTTGATGAGTGTTCTAAGGATTTGTGGAAGTCATTGGAGAAATTTAGCTTGGGAAGGTTTAAGGACAATCATATTTAAATTTAAGAAAATAAATCCTGTATTTGATCCAGATAGATTGAAAGGAGAGGAAATAAAAAGAACCAAATAGTGACGCTTCATGACCCCCCCAAAAGTATTAGAACAAATAAGGGGAAATGGGAAAAAATAAGATCCTGGGCAAAACTCAACATGAGCTTAATGAACAAGATGTCAAATCAGCTTAAGTGTCTTTTATGATGAAGTAACTGAACCTCTTAAATACATGTTAAGTGAAAGGTATGGTATTCACTGATAAGTTATTACATTCTGTCCTGCATAGCTTGCTCCCCTAAGAAAGAATTTCTCATCTTCTGCAGGAATACCCAAAGTAATGTTGTTACCCAATGTGATATTGATGTTACCAAGCTAAAAACAGGGAGACTGTGAGTTCTAGTTCTGCTTTAGGCAGAAAGCCAGTTGAGTGATCTTGGGCTGGTCATTCAATCAATCAATCAATCAATCAATCAATCAATCATTCATTCATTCTCTCTTCACTTCCCCTCCCCCCTCTGTCCCTCCCTCCCCTAGGAAGTAGACAAGGACAAAGCACTTCCAAAAATTTTGCCAATAACCCCAGAGACTTGTCCAGGCCATTGCTAGGAGGCAAGACTTATTTGAAGGCACACATTTCTTCTTTTTTGCTTGCATTAACAGTCTAACTCAGAAGAAATAAATGTACCACTCTGGACATGACTGGACATAATATTACCACTCTGGTGGTAAGATCCCATTTGTCCAGTCATGGACACTACAGTGTTAAAGGGACAGTGGCAAATTTTTCAGAGGAGCACTAGCAAGTTGATATAGAGTTTGCAAATCAAGGCCTATGAGGAACAATTAAACCATATGGGTATGTTTGACCTACAAAAGAGAGGTGAATGAGAAGAGTTGAAATCTTCATTTATCTAATGAGTTGTCTTACCCTTCAGGGAGAATGGACATTTTCTATAGTATTGTTCCACAGAGAGGGGATTTATTCTCCCTACTTCAAAGGGCAGAACCAGAACTACTGGGTTAAAACTATAAGGAAGGTTCCTTCTAAACATCAGGAGGAATTTTCCTATCTGTACAAGTTGTTGGCTAGTGAAATAATCTGTCATATGAAATGGCCAATTTCATTTGAAATGCCTTTTTTTACATACATTTGAAGACTTATCAAGTGGCCAAAGCTCACTAGTTCTCTTCTCTTCCCTCTCCGAAGTCACCAATTCTCATTTTCAGAAATGAGATTAGATTTTCCCCTTTGCAGATGGAACAATCAAGTAGCTAATGTAACCTTATGGCATCCTAAGCAGCAAAGCCATGGAGCTGGTCAGTCAATTATTGTTGCCATTTTTTCCAAAGGAATTGTGCACTCATGTGTAGCCTTGAATATGCATGTCTACCCTTATTAGCAGAAAACTATTAGAAAAGCAGAGAGATTTCCTAGAAATAATTCACCTGCTGCTGCAAGAACAATAAGGGCAGATGTGATTGCTTGCTTTCACCCAATTTATTTATTTCCATCCAACACGAACAGTAAACTACAGCTGATGATAAATAGACAATTTATATAGTGGTTAAATATATGGGAAGCAAACCAAATATGGCAGCTATTTGGGCCATTGATTCAGTTTTTGGGTTCAATCAGAGTAATCATGTGCAGCCTATTTACTGTGAAATGCTCGATTTGATTCATTCATGCAATTTTCTTCGTCACTTAGTGATTGCAGGTACCATTATAATGGCCAACTAGCACATGTAAACCCAAAGAGAGGCCATCAATAATGAAGAGAAAAGAGGAAACAGGGATTCAACAATCAGTAGGAAAATCAAACCAGGTTTAAATCTGATAGAATAGAATAGAATAGAATAGAATAGAATAGAATAGAATAGAATAGAATAGAATAGAATAGAATAGAATACAATAGAATACAATAGAATAGAATAGAATAGAATAGAATTTTTTATTGGTTAAGTGTGATTGGACACACAAGGAATTTGTCTTGGTGCATATGCTCTCAGAGTACATACTGTAAAAGAAAAGATATGTTCATCAAGAATCATAAGGTACAACACTTAATGATAGCCATAGGGTACAAATAAGCAATCAGGAAACAATATCAATATAAATCGTAAGGATACAAGCAACAAAGTTACAGTCATACAGTCATAAGTGGAAGGAGATGGGATGAGAACGATGAGAAGATTAATAGTAGTGCAGACTTAGTGAATAGTTTGACAGCGTTGAGGGAATTATTTAGCAGAGTGATGGCATTCGGGGAAAAACTGTTCTTGTGTCTAGTTGTTCTGGTGTGCAGTGGTCTATAGTGTCATTTTGAGGGTAGGAGTTGAAACAGTTTATGTCCAGGATGTGAGGGGCCTGTAATTATTTTACTCTGAGTGATCCACTGAATAAAATCTGGCTTGCACATATTTCCTTAAAGCAATGCACATTAAAGAGTTTAGGGAATCTTGTGCTTTATTTTTCATTTCATACGTATTATGAACTAGGACTTACTCTCTGGAGGAGGCTATGCTGGGAAAAATAGAAAGAGGCCGATCAGCAGCAAAGTGGATAGACTCAGTTACAATGATGATGATACCAGTTGTATGGAAACAATGTTAAGAGCCTTGGTGGCACAGCAGACTAAAGTGTTGTTAAGGACTTCCTGCGGTGACGTCAGCGTGTAAGGAGCGAGGGGAACGAGGCTCCGTCCCCGAAGCTTCAATTTTCTTGATTGGAAGCCGTCTTTGGCACTATCGACCACGGAGAGGTCGACAGAAAAAGGAGGACTCTCTAGGACCTCGGGGGCGACAGCAATCACCCTGAAGGTTCAGAGGAAACCCTCCTAATTCCAGCCAGGAAAAAAACCAGCCATTTGGCTGGCCGGAGCGCTGTCAACCGATAAGTGTGGAAGCGAAGATTCAAGAGAAACATCGGTAAAGACTAAGTAGATTGAGATATAAAGGTATAATCATAAGGACCTAAATACACTGGCGAGAATAGGACTCCAAAAAGCGGCGGCAAGATCGTCAAGCAAGCGGCGAGAGACAGTGATTGGAGCGAAGCTCAATACACACAATGACAACGCAGATCTGACAGGCGAAAGGAACGAGTGACAGACAAAGAGGATTATAAGTAAGCGGTGGATTATAACCTTAAAATAACACAATTTGACTTAACAGAGGAAAAAAGGATTATTTAAGAGAAAGATTGTAGAAAGTAAACCTAAAGAACTGAGACTTTTTTAAGACCGTTGTGAGCGGAAGGAAACCAACTGAACAGTAGCGAATGGCGGACTGAGGATTTGGAGAAGGGAACTTTCACTTTGTATCCAGCGACAATAGTAAATTCAACTACATACACGAGACGTGTAGTGAGACATTAGATACATTGACGCTGTTGCCAAAGGAGATACAACCTGCTACACAGGAATATTGGAACAATTGATTTACTTGATTTACTTATGGATTTAATAGAGGATATTGAAACAGAACTGGGACAGCTGAGTGAAAAGAGGGCGAACTGAAGAACGAAGGAAGAAGGAAAGGAGAAGGAAGCAACCCCAATTGGTTTGAGAGTGATATACTTGAGAACTTTAAATATTAAACTACTAAATTTCATCTATTTTAAAACTTACTTAACTTTGCTTAAAGAATATTAATATCCAATTTGAAATTATTATAATACATAATAAGGAATTGATTTAACATTACTATTATTATTATTATTATTTTTTTCTCTTATTGTCTTACTATTTCCTACCCTATTGAAACAACTATATAGATTGCAAAATAATATATTGATTAAGTGGAATTATATTGCATATTGACTAGAAAGTTAGATATTAATATAGACATTGCATAGAGATTGTTATAGATATCATTAAGGAATAATAATTGTAATAATTAATATAGGTAGCATATATTGGTAACGGTGATACAACTCAATAGAATACTTTAGATGATTTATAGAGAACTTTAATCCCATTGATCTATTATAGAAAGGTTATATAGAGATTGTTTAATTTTAAAGTGAATTTAAGTATTGTGATTATTTAGTATTAGAGTATTAATTGCATTATACTGTTTAGGGATAAGAATAGAAGAATGAATTGTTAAAATATTGTTTTTTCTCCCTAACCCCTTCGAATTAATTATCCTGATCCTTATATAACGATATTTCACCCACCCCCAATTAATTAGTATATGAAAATTTGGGGAAAATTAATACAAAAGACAACGATGGCAACATCTTCACTAACAATAACTAAATCAGGGAAAAAATTAACAACAAACCCAATACCTACACAATCTTCACCCGCACAACAAAAAACTATAGACACGATGTTAACGACAGACAAAGAAAAAGCTGCTAGTGCACACAGCATACAGAATATACAGTCTATACTAGCTATGATTCAGGAGGGGATGAACAAAACCCAAGAAACAATTGCAAATAACCACGAAGAAACAAAAAAGAACCATGAGGAATTGAAATCAGAAGTAGGACAAATAAATGATAATATTAAAAAAATGGACGATAAGATTGAGAGAATACAACAAAACATAGTTAAAAACGAAGAACGAATCCAAAACATGGAAGCCAAAATGATTCTAACGGAGAAAAAGATGGACAATATCGAACAAAATCAAATGGAGTCAACTAGAGAACTCGAAGAGTCAATTACCCATTTAGAATTAGAAAAAGCATCATTCTTCTTACGATTTCAAAATATTGCAGAAACAAAAGGAGAAGATCTAAGAGACCTGATGACAGATATATTAGTAGAGGCTACCCAAAAGGAAAAAACCGAAATTAGTAGGGAAATTGACGAAATATATAGAGTCCATACGAACTATGCTCGTAGGAACAAACTACCTAAAGAAATACATGTTAGATTCGCACGTAAAACTGTAAAAGAAGAGATCTACATGTCCATGAGAGAGGGAAAACCCTGCTACCAAGGGAAAGAAATAATAACCTTAAAACAAGTTCCAAGAAGAATAAGAGAATACAGAAAAAACTACAACTTTTTGACAACCCTACTGATTCAACACAAAATAATGTTCCGCTGGCTGGTGCCAGAGGGAATCTTAATATCCTGGGACGACAAAAAATATAAAATCGATACGATAGAGAAGGCACAAGAATTCTTTGATACTCACTTTATAATAGAAGAGGAACAGGAAACTAGACGTGATTCAGATAATGTAAACCAGGAATACCCCACGGGGGAAACAAAAAAAGGGAAGGAAGAGAAGGAGCCTAGGGAAAGGGAGAAGATGGAGAGAGAAGGGGCTAGGGAGAAAACGCATATGGTAACAAGAAACACAAGTAAACTTAAACTAATAAAGAAAAACTAAAGGAAATGGGACGAGAGTTGAAATTAATCTCAATTAATATAAACGGCCTTAATCTACCAACCAAAAGAACACACACTTTCAGAAAACTTCAAAAATTAGACATAGATATTATCAACCTACAAGAAGTACATATCAAAAAACAACATCAACAGTTACTAGAAAACAGAAAACTTGGAACACTATTCACCTCACTATCAGATCAAAAAAAAAGAGGTATCGCAGTATACATTAAAAGCCACATCCAGGCAAAACAAATCTACACAGATGAAGATGGCAGGATACTAATGATAGATATTAAGATGGAGACCCGAAATATGTTATTGATATCAATATATGCCCCGAATGGGAGCCAAAAAGAATACTTTAAAAAGATACACGATAAAATTAAAGAATTAGACTACGAACATCTATGTATAATAGGGGACTATAATGCAATCGTTGATATGGAATATGACTACCAAAGTAATAAAAAAAATAACTCTAGGAAAAAGACACTACCTGATTCTTTTAAGGACATGACTCAAGAGTTACAATTGAAAGATGCCTGGAGAGAACTGAATAAAACTAAAAAACAGTATACTTATTATTCAAACCCCCATCAGTCCTGGTCCAGACTAGACATGGCCTGGATGACCGCAGAATTAAGAGAAAATATAAAAGAAATTGAAATCACACCGAATATATGGGCGGACCATAGTCCTATAACAATAGTCTGGAAAGGCCAACCAAAAAGGGGACGATGGATGATGGATAGAGAGATCATTAAAGATAAAGAATACATAGAGATGATAAAGAAAGAGATGGAGATATTTTTCCAAATAAATAACAGGGAACAAACATCATTGCAAGTCCTATGGGACACTACAAAGGCATATATAAGAGGATTAACAATCTCATTTAAGGCGAAGAAAAACAGAGAGAAACAGCAAAGAAGAAACGATTTATTGACGGAGCTCAGAAAACAGGAAGCAGAATTACAGAACAGACCTGACAAGAAAGAGATCAAGGGGAAAATAAATCTCATCAAACATGAAATAAATTTAATAACAACAACAGAAATAGCTAGGAAAATCAAAATGGCAAAACAAAACCAATTTGAATTCGCAAATAAAACAGGACGTTGGTTGGCTTATAAACTAAAGAAAGAAAAGGAAAAAAAAATAATACACCAACTACAAGACGAACAAGGGCAATTACAGCACATGGACGAAGAAAAAAAGCGAATCGTAAGAAATTTTTATCAGGAACTATATGCACAGGAAGAAATCCAATTGGAAAAAGTGAAAGAATATATAAATAAATCCAACATTCAAGAAATAAAGGAAACTCAAAGAGAACTCTTGAACAAACCAATATCGATGTTAGAATTAATGGAAGCAAAGAAGAAGCTGAACAACAATAAAACACCAGGTCCAGACGGCATCCCAACGGAATTTTACAAAATTGAATACCAGCCAATAGATGATATTTTATTACAAGTCCTAAATGAAGCAATCTTAGAAGCCAAAATTCCCAAATCATGGATTGAAACAATCATTACTCTGATACCCAAAGAAGACTCAGATCTCACCCAAACCAAAAACTACAGACCTATATCACTTCTAAACGTAGACTATAAACTATTTACATCAATCATGGCCCAGAGAATGAAGAAAATTATCGTGAATTACATCCATCCTGATCAAAATGGATTCATTCCAAACAGGCAAATTAACAAGAACACAAGAACAATAATAAATATACTGGAATATTATGAGCAAAAATCGAATGAAAAGATGGCTCTACTCTTCCTTGACGCACAAAAGGCGTTCGACAATCTTAACTGGGGATTCTTAATACTACAATTAGAAAAAATGGGAACCGGCGACAAATTTTTAAATATGATTAAAACAATATACTCAGATCAAATTGCAAAAATATGGATAAACGGAGAGACAACAGACCAATTTAAAATATCTAAGGGAGTGAGACAAGGATGTCCCCTCTCTCCTATATTATATATATTAGCATTGGAACCACTGTTGAATGAAATCAGGAACGACAATGACATAAAAGGATTAAGAACAAAAAACCAGGAGTATAAATTACAAGCATTCGCAGACGATGTAGTATTCATTTTAGAACGACCAAAACAATCAGGACTGAATTTACTAAGGAAGATAGATCAATATGGCGAAGTGGCAGGATTGAGAATTAATAGGCAAAAAACAAAACTACTAACCAAAAATTTGACAAAAACCCAGGAGAAAGAATTGGAAGAGACATTAGGAATACAAACAACAACCAAAATAAAATATCTAGGAATTTGGCTCACCAATAAGATATCATCCCTCAAAGAAGACAATTACATCAAATTGGCCAAACAAATCCAGAAGGACTTAGAGGTATGGAGTAAGCTGAAATTATCACTACTAGGCAAAATTGCTTCAATTAAAATGACAATTCTACCAAAAATACTATATCTATTTAGAACAATACCGATAAACCCAGGAAAATCATACTTCAAAGACCTTGACAAAATGATATTAAAGTATTTATGGCATGGAAAAAGAGCCAGGATTAAACTGAAACACTTGCAGGACACTAAAGAAAGGGGTGGTCTGGGACTACCAGATTGGCAAACCTATTACATTGCAACAGCTTTAACTTGGATTAAGGATTGGATGACACTTAAAGATAAAAGAACACTAGCACTAGAAGGATTTGACCTGTCAAAAGGTTGGCACGCATTTCTATGGGAAGAAAAGCCCAGACAACATGAACACTTCAGGAGACATTATATCAGAGGAGCACTGGCAAAAATTTGGACTGAAATAAGGAGAAAACACTACGACAAAATCCCAAGATGGCTATCAACCATGGAGGCCCAAATCTACCCGAACACAATGGACACAGACAGGATGAAAACCTATGACGAATTGTTGAACACAGAGGGAGATATGAAAACAAGAGAGGAACTGAGACAACAAGGCACGGACATTGATTGGTGGCCGTATTTACAGATAAAATCAAGATATAAAAGTGATATGGAAAAATTTGGAATCCAAAAAGAAAGAAATGAATTAGATAAAATTATAATGCAATCAGATGACAAATTAATAACTAAAATATATAACTATCTATTAAAATACAAATTGGAAGAAGAAGTGGTGAAGGAAAATATGATTATTTGGGCCAAAAATTTTGGATATAATATTAACCTAGAGAATTGGGAAAAAATATGGAAAGTAAATACTAAGCTGACAATGTCCGTGCCCTACAAAGAAAATACGTACAAGATGTTTTATAGGTGGCATCTCCCCCCTGCATGGTTGGCAAGGATGTTTCCCAATACTAATCAGAACTGTTGGAAGTGTAAAATACAGAAGGGGACCTACTACCACATGTGGTGGTCATGCCCCAAAGTCAAAAAATTTTGGAAAACAATTCAAAGTCAGCTGGAAGAAATTACCGCCCAAAAAGTACCCCTCAGACCAGAAACTTATCTATTAGGTATACTGACAAAGGACTATAAAAAAGAGACACAATATTTGATAATACATATCCTAACTGCAGCTAGAATTGTCTTCGCACAAATGTGGAAATTGGAAAACACGCCACCAGAAGAAAAAATAATACAAAAAATTATGGAATGTGCAGAAATGGACAAATTGACCAAAGAAATACAAGGAAAAGAAGATACAGACTTTTACTTAATTTGGCAAGAATGGTACAAATGGTTAGATAAAAAAGACACGAAATAAGAGATTACCACCCAATACTACAAAAATAAGTAAATAACAGGAAATATCGTTATATAAACATTGATACAAGATGAAAGATAATATATATAGATATATTGATATATAATTACCGAAGTAGCTCTACTTTCAAAGTTCAAGTCATGCGACTTGATTTCATTGTATAGTTAGTTTATGTCTAGTTTGTTTTAATGTTTATGTCTATATGTGTATGTTTGTTTACAATAAAAAAAATTTTTTAAAAAAAAAAAAGAAAAGCAGAGAGATTTCCTAGAAATAATTCACCTGCTGCTGCAAGAACAATAAGGGCAGATGTGATTGCTTGCTTTCACCCAATTTATTTATTTCCATCCAACACGAACAGTAAACTACAGCTGATGATAAATAGACAATTTATATAGTGGTTAAATATATGGGAAGCAAACCAAATATGGCAGCTATTTGGGCCATTGATTCAGTTTTTGGGTTCAATCAGAGTAATCATGTGCAGCCTATTTACTGTGAAATGCTCGATTTGATTCATTCATGCAATTTTCTTCGTCACTTAGTGATTGCAGGTACCATTATAATGGCCAACTAGCACATGTAAACCCAAAGAGAGGCCATCAATAATGAAGAGAAAAGAGGAAACAGGGATTCAACAATCAGTAGGAAAATCAAACCAGGTTTAAATCTGATAGAATAGAATAGAATAGAATAGAATAGAATAGAATAGAATAGAATAGAATAGAATAGAATAGAATAGAATAGAATAGAATAGAATAGAATAGAATAGAATAGAATAGAATAGAATTTTTTATTGGTTAAGTGTGATTGGACACACAAGGAATTTGTCTTGGTGCATATGCTCTCAGAGTACATACTGTAAAAGAAAAGATATGTTCATCAAGAATCATAAGGTACAACACTTAATGATAGCCATAGGGTACAAATAAGCAATCAGGAAACAATATCAATATAAATCGTAAGGATACAAGCAACAAAGTTACAGTCATACAGTCATAAGTGGAAGGAGATGGGATGAGAACGATGAGAAGATTAATAGTAGTGCAGACTTAGTGAATAGTTTGACAGCGTTGAGGGAATTATTTAGCAGAGTGATGGCATTCGGGGAAAAACTGTTCTTGTGTCTAGTTGTTCTGGTGTGCAGTGGTCTATAGTGTCATTTTGAGGGTAGGAGTTGAAACAGTTTATGTCCAGGATGTGAGGGGCCTGTAATTATTTTACTCTGAGTGATCCACTGAATAAAATCTGGCTTGCACATATTTCCTTAAAGCAATGCACATTAAAGAGTTTAGGGAATCTTGTGCTTTATTTTTCATTTCATACGTATTATGAACTAGGACTTACTCTCTGGAGGAGGCTATGCTGGGAAAAATAGAAAGAGGCCGATCAGCAGCAAAGTGGATAGACTCAGTTACAATGATGATGATACCAGTTGTATGGAAACAATGTTAAGAGCCTTGGTGGCACAGCAGACTAAAGTGTTGTTAAGTAGCACCATCTGCCTGCAATTACTGCAAGTTCAAATCTCACCAGGCTCAAGGTTGACTCAGCCTTCCATCCTTTCGAGGTAGGTAAAATGAGGACCCGGTTTGTGGGGGCAATAAGCTGACTTTGTATAAAAAAGAACACCGCTTTGGGGGAGGGGCAAAGCCCTACTAAGCAGGTATATACAAAAGTATGAAGGCTATTGCTTAACGCATTGTAAACTGCCCTGAGTCTCCGGAGAAGGGCAGCATATAAATCGAACCAATAAATAAATAAATAAATAATTAATAAATAAATAAATAAATAAATAAATAAATAAATAAATAAATAAATAAATAAATAAATAAATGTGGGAAGAAGGGTACGTTTCTTTCTCCTGTTTGCAAAGAAACCCAGGCATCTGGTTGGCCACTATGAGAAACAAAATACTAGAGTAAATAGGTCTTGGCTTCAGATAGCACAATACTGCTAGTACTAAGAATACTTTCATTGCTCTGATGGATGATCAACACCAGAAATTAAATACGGTACATAATCCTGCTAATTCTCTTTGAGGCTTTCTCAACATCCTTCTGTGCCTCTGAGGCACTGATTTGCAGTGATTCTAATCCTTCCTATTGAAATATTTTTGCAGGGTTGTGCAGAAGAACCATATTTAATGCTTAGATCATGTGACCTGGGATTTTCTTTCTTATCCTATGCTAATATCCTCATGAAATGAAAAGAAGGACTAGGGGTTGACATGATAGCACTGTTCCAAATCTAAGGGGATGCCACAAAGAAGAGGGAGTCAACCTATTCTCTAAAGTACCTGAAAGCAGGACAAGAAACAATGGATGGAAAATAATCAAGGAGAGAAGCGGGGGGGGGGATTCTACCAGTTCGGAGCGGTTGGGGCAAACCGGTAGCTGTGATGATCAGCTGGGAGTGAAGCAGTTCGCCCCGATGAACTGCCCACCCACCCCCAGATGGGCCCACCCGCCCGTCCGCCTCTGCTATTTTCCTACCTTTATCTTCTCAGCTGATTCGCACAGTAGAACGGATTGCCACATGAATCAGCTGTGTTACTCCTCCAAAGAAACTAGGAAGTGAAGATTTCTTCAAACTGCGCGCACGCAAATCACGTGATCACGGAACCGGTTGTTAAACCGGGAGGATCCCACCATTGGAGAGAAGCAACCTAGAGCTAAGGAAAATTTCCTGACTGTTAGAACAGTGAATCAGTAGGATGACTTGCCTCCAAAAGTTGTGGGTGCTAGAGATTTTTAAAAAGAGATTGGACAACCTTTTTTTCTTAAATGGTTGTTCCCTACTCCCAATAATAAGTTGGATGACTAAGAGTACGTTTAAATTCTGTCCATGAAAATGCCATTTGTAAAATGAAAATTGGGGTTGAAGATTGAGGTGAAGCCTGCTTTAGAAGGGACTGCAGCTGTCATTATTTTTGCAAATAAAAGTTCATAAGGAGCATGTTTCTATAACTATATCTAGCATAACTGTAGCTCTTCTAGAGCCAGTTCATTTGGTAATGATTACCACCCATTCCCAAACTTTAGTCACCACCCATGTTTTTTGTTGTTCCACACTCACTTCACAGAAGCCCCTTTGACTGACTACACTTCTTCATTTGATTCCTTCATAATGCCCTACCTTGGGATTTGTTTGGAAGTCAGAAAGGGTGCAACCTGTCAAAGAAACCAATGTATAATTTCATTTATTTTCATTTATTCGAATTTCTATACCGCCCTTCTCCTTTCGGACTCAGGGCGGTGAACAGCCAGATAAAAAACATCTATACAAACATCACAGTTAAAAAATAAAGTTAAAATAATTTATAAATTTGGCCCATAATTTAAAACTTGTCAATTAAAATAAATATTAAAATTTTTAAAACTAACCCTAAAATCAGGACAGACCGGCTAGCTGAAAAAAAATAAGTTTTTAGGGCCCGACGAAAAATCCGGAGGTCGGAGATCACTCGTATCTCTGGGGGTAGATTGTTCCATAGGGTAGGTGCCATCACAGAGAAGGCTCTCCTCCTGGGGGTCGTCAGCCGGCATTGTCTGGCCGACGGCACCCTGAAGAGGCCCTCTCTGTGGGAGCGAACCGGCCAGTGGGAGGCTATAATGAACAAGAGGATGTCTACACACAGCCTTGGCTGCCTCATAACCAAAGAGATGCCAGAATGGCCCATACCTCTCATGAAAAGTGTATCAGAAATGCTTTTCTTTAAAAAATGGAAATGGCTTGTAAATTAAATTCTTGTTCTTTAAATTCAATGAGAATTGAAATAAATTTGCAGATTATTTTATTATTATTACTATTTTTCTGGTGGCAGATTATACCAGAAATCTCTACCTTTCTCAAGACATTCAGTTTAATTTCCTACTTACACTGTTGCTTCAGTACTGATGACCAGAATAGAAACCTGAATTAGCTCCATGAATTCTTCCATATATGCATTTAGAAATGTATGAACATATGCCCCTGATTGTCATACATCTACAGTAACTTTCTCATACCTGTCAAATATTAGATACATCTCAGATCTGAACAATAAGATAATACACACTGCACAAGCTGTTAGTGAAATACTGAGAAAACCCAGCAGATGGTTAAACTTGCTAAATACTTACTATTAGCGTTTGAGTACAAGGACATAACAATTTATGCAACATTATATAAGATTTATGTAACATTAATACTCCCTTGGTTACAGCTGCTGTGATATAGTAGTTAAATTGCTGCCTAAGTACAGGGATTGTTCCAAGTTTGTGTCTCCAGCAGACCTTGTACTTACTAACTCTTCTAATTCAGCTGAATAACTGAGTAGAAAGATAAAATAAAAATCAGTATCTTCAGTACTCAGGACAGCTTTAGTTAAGTACTACCCCCCATTTCAGTTGACCTTAATAACTCCAAGAGTTAAGATAATACAAAGAAGACATTAGCATGTGCTGCCTTAGGCTCCTATAAAAAAAGGTGGTATTCATAGATGTAAATATATCTTTTTGGAAAATAATCCCTCCTATTGGTTTCAATTAGTGTAAGAGAAGAGGAAGAGCTTGGAGACAGAGTCAAGAGAGGACTCAGCTTAGAATCATGATGACATGTTCACAAATGCTCCAACTCCAGTTAGCCCTCGAATTCCGTTAACTGTTTATTTATTTATTTATTTATTATTTAAATTTTTATACCGCCCTTCTCCCAAGGGACTCAGGGCGGTGCACAGCCAGCAATAAAACACACATATACATAAAATTTAAAAACAATTTAAAATATATTAAATAATTTGGCCCCAAAATTATTAAAAAAAACTAAGACAACCGTTAAAATTCATGTTTAGGCCAGCCCAGCTTGTTGGAACAATAATGTCCTGAGGGCACGGCGAAAGGCACGTAGATCAGGGATCATCCGTATCTCCGGGGGCAATTCATTTCAGAGGGCAGGTTGTCTAGCACCAATATAGTGCTGATTGTTAGTTGACTACATTGTTGTGGGAATAGTTTAGGGAATGAATCTGAACTGAAACTGATTCTTCACACCTGACAATTAGCCCCTAAGGATCAAACAGATCTAGATCTAATTCAATCAAAAGTTAGGCCTCGATTTGACAGTGTAAGTATAGTATGTTAATTTTTCTTGACTGGCAGGAGGAACAAGGGAAGAATGATTGGATTCTCCTGAAGTTCTTGAAAGGTGTCACTACTATTAAGTTTGGGATTGTTCTGGATGAGTGTCTTAGTTGGTTATGGATGGTTCCACTTATTGTAGCAAACAAGACGACACACCAAGATTTTGAAGAGGTAAGCAAGAAAAAAAACTTTTTGCCCTCCCCGGCCCCCAGGAACACTCTGCAGGCTTCCCAAACCCTCTGCATGTTCTGTTTTTGTGGGCCCGTTTTTTGCAAAAATGGGACAGGCGGGACTTCGGGAGGCCAAAAATGGCTGTATTCAGTGTATAAGACACACCAACATTTCCACCCTTTTTAGGGTGGAAAAAGTGTATCTTATACTCCGAAAAGTACAGTACTTAACATTTAAATATTTCCCATGCTGGAGTTAAATATTTAGTTTTGACTCCAACTATAATACAGTGTGGCCAATTATAACAGTTTTCAAAACATTGTATAAATCTAAAAGGTTTAAAAATAATTTAAAATTTAACTATATAAAAATTACCACGCATATTAAAACTATGATGTATTGTATGGATTTTTTTTTCTAATGGTTTGATTGATTGATGGCATTCTGCTGAGAAGACTAGAAGACTGCTTGAGTAAAGCAATCTTTTAAATCACATCTTTTTCACACAAACAGTTTTGATTTATAAACTGCTCCTTCATATGCCGATTTACTGTCAGCAAGTTGAGATAATTTAGCTTTTCCACTGTTTCAGAGGAAATGATTATTCAGAAAAGGTAAATTATCTTCAGAAGTCTGGACGCTAAATAACATCTGCCTGTAGAAAAGAAGGCTGGTATATTATCTGAAGACAATAGGGCAGGTCATTCACACATAAACAGAATTACGTAGAAGGTGCTAGTAAAATATTGAAAGTATGATTTCATTTCAATAATGTCCCATGCCAAATCATTTTGTATGGATATTAGAAATGCCCCTTTTTTCAAGTTGATTATTAGCAAATTATGTGTACCTCTCTTAGGAAACAGTGTATGCTAAGTATGTAAGTGCCACCTCTTGATTCCAGGAAACAAGAAGAACATTATGAGAGATTGTGATCTGAATATTTTTAAAGCACTCTGAAAATGTAAAATTAAATGTGCATTGCTCTTTATTCTGATATAATTTATTAATGTTAATTATATTGCCATGACAAATGGTACATACCAGATCACATCTTGCAACGGTGAAATAGCATATCTCCATGAAAATTATACTAATTTAATTATAGAAAGAAGTTCCTTTTAATGCCCATGTTCCCAAGACAGATATCTTACAAATGAATATTTAAATGCTAATCAAAACCCTGAGCCATTCCCATTCCTACAGGCATGCAGCAGCAGTGAAATCCTACTGGTTCACAGCGGTTAGGGTGAATTTGTAGTGTTAAAAACTACCGGTTCGGGTGAATCAGTATTAAAAAAACTACCGGTTCCTCTGAACTGGTATTTCCAACAATCAGATGTGTCGTGCAATTTAAAATTGCTAGAAAGCAGGAATCCTGCTTTCTAGTGAATCTAAATCGTACGGCACAGCTGTTCCCTCCCTCGCTGTTCTACTTACCTTCCCAAGCCACCTTTTTCCGCATGTTTTGTGTGCACCGCGCATCTGTGTGCAGCATGCATTTTGTGTGCATTGTGCACATGCAGCACGCACCGCGCATGCACGCCCAGAGAACCGGTGGCAAACTGTTTCATATTTCACCACTGGCATGCAGCCTTAGTCCACTTGGAAAGAAGAAGGATGGAAAGGCTGAGAGACTGTAGACTTTTACTGTCATCCACAATAGCACATCACCCACAACGACCACTGGAGTCCATTGGTCTCTCCAAGACCAAAATTTTACTTTCAAGGTAGGCAAAGTACACTAATTTGCTTCTAACCATTTAAATTAGTGGTGGGTTACCTCCGGTTCGCACCAGTTCTATAGAACCAGTAGTAAAACCGGCAGGAGGCCCCGCCCACTGACCCTGACATCATGAAAATGCTTCTGCACATGCGCAGAAGCTTCTGCGCTTCGTGAGCGCACGCGGCCCCATTGCTAACTGGTAGTAAAGGTAAGTAGAACCCACCTCTAATTTAAATGGTTAGAACTGGTGACACTTTTTCAGACTGTGGGCTACAGTTACCCATTGACTAGAAAGTCTGGACCATATTTTAGAGTAGACAGGGCCAAACTGGAGAACTGCATTGAATAAGTATTTAAGAACAACTTGTATTTAATTTCCTTTACATATAATTAAAAGTATAAATAAAAATTAAATAGTGTCGATACGATTTTGCCTCTCCTCTTTATGTCACCTTCAAAGTTTCAGTTTAATGATCAATTCAAAAGTAATGTTCTAATTAGTATAATATGTGCTGAAACAAGATAAATGGGGGAAGCATTTAGGCTGAAGAGTGAGGAGTGGTTGCCATATATGTATGTGGGAGGTGAAATTGAAGGAACAAAATAAATAACAATTCTTGATATTGTTGTAGTTCTTGCAGCATATAGTATCAAAGCACGAGAGCATTCCAAATAACCTTTATGATATGCTTTGAAACTGTCACAAGTATTTAATATCATAGATATTTGTGGGTGGTACTAATGAATTTAATATAAAAGCCAATTCCTTAATTGCAAGGTATTTCCAAGAATTCACATTTGCTAGGCATGCAATTTCAAATGCAGTTCGATTATTTAAGTAGAAGTTCAATGGTTATTTTTAATTTCTCCTATTGTCTTCACACTTATCTTACTGCTTAAATTTTCTTTTTTATAAAAAAAATCTTGTAAAATATGTGTTCACTAATTATTTTGACCAATTGTTTTTGTTAGAATTATTACAAAGTGTTTTAATTGTTTAAATTGGAAGTGCTATATAACTATTTAAAATGAACCTTATTAAGATTCAACAAGAGGTAAGCCTTCTGATTTTTAATGCACAGATCAGTTTTTATTTTGCAACCTGAACTGCTTACGTTTTTTTGTACAAAGCTAAAAAAATGTTGTATAACATAACATAACATTATTTTTGGAAGCTGTTCAGGGAGAGATCTATTCTACAGAATCATATGATTCTTTACTTATTTCTTTATTTTACAATATTACACCCTTTCCTAATCACACAGACACTGGTTATAATAAAAAATTATAATTTAAGATTTCATTTATAAAGAACAGAAACAAAAAGAAGAGGAATGAAGATGGAAAAATATGTTCAGATGATGCTGTTTCTGCTACAGTAACTCTGCTTTGGATATAAATTTCCTATATTAATGTTATTATGGAAATCTCTACTTCTCTTTTGGTAGCTGATCATGTTCTATTAAATTATATATCAATGGTAGGAAACGAACAGAGGATCAGTAGAGAAGACCCCTTGTGTATTTTTTTGATCACAAAAACCTGATGTTCAAAGAATATCCAATAGTTTGAAAAATGTACCTCATTTTCAATATTTGATCATTGCTCGAAGTCTTAATTGCAGACCGTTTAGAATTCTGAAATGTGTATTGATTTATACATTTCCCTTTTTTCATAACAATCAAAGTTCATTATTAGTAATTTAATTATATGACACAACATGAATACTTATGCAAAGATTCGTTTTGATCAGAATTCAAGAAAAGTATCTTCTTTTGGGTAAATTGGGTTTTTTTCTTTTTGCACATAAAATATAATTTAACAAAGGAACAACATGAAAGAAATCCTGAACAGCTTATAGAAAAGGGATGCTTGAATTAAATATCCAAATTATTCAAGCAAGCATATGATTTTTGCTTCCAGTGTTTTTTTTATTTAAGGTAAGAAATTATAATTTAGTGCAGGCAAATTGTCATAATGATACCAGTTGGGGGTTTACAATTACTTATAAATGTGCAAGAAAGAAGCAAAATGTGCTAAATAAACAATGGGGAAATTAAAATAGGTTTGTATGTTTCCGTGTATGAAATATCATTTCTTAATTTTGAAAGTCATGCTGGTATCGTCATTCAAAAACCCCATAAAAAACAAAAGATGCTAAAACTTTGCTTTTTAGAAAGCCATTTCACTAAAATGTTTTTGTGGGATTGAACAGCTATGCAATTCATCTGAGTCTAATGGAAGTTGCAAAAAAAAATCATTAACCTAAGCAGACTGCACAGGTAGACCATCAGAAAATACCATTTATGTAACTCATTAAAAATGATCAGTGAGGCATTCTAGAGCCACTGAGATTAAGAAAACGCTTGACTGTCTGTTCATAGCTGGCTGCATCTTATGCATCACAAATCTTTTGGGGCCCATTTGTCAGAAGTGCTCCAAGAGCGACAATGTTTAGGAAAGGCAGCTGAGTTGGAAGTTTGCAGTTGGAAGTCAGCTCTCTTTCTGCAGCATTTAGATGACAAAGTTTGATTTGCTGTATATTCAGCAGCAAATCTCAGATGTGAAGTTTCATGAGGATGCAATTGTGCTTATGATCTCTTGGGTGGCACTAATTAAGTTAAGCTAATGATTTATTAGATACCTCTTACATATTATTTGTTATAGGAATCCTCATATGGAATCACAGGTCTTGTGGAAGTATGTGAATAATGCAACAAAAAGTTCAGCTTTACACTCTGTGATATGCCATAATTTGTTCAACTATAATTTGTCTAAGCTATGGTTGGCTGGATCAACCACAGGGTAGGCCAAAACCAATTAATTATATTATGGCTTGGCACAACAAAACAGGAGAACAAAACAATTATCCAGAATCATCATTCACACTGAACCAAACATACTTATTTGCAGCTTAAACTATTGAGCAAATCCAGTTGCAGTACTTGTGTAAACCATGGATTATGATTTAGCATGAAGTGCAAACACAACCAATCATGGTTTATGCCATGATGACCATGAAGTTTAAACCTTGGTCTATTACATGGCCTGTTTTGCCTTACAGCAAGGGTGTCAAACTCGCATCATCACAGCGTCATCAGATGACTTTTTTCCCCTTCGCTAAACCGGGCGTGGGCATGGCCAGTGCGTGATGCATCCAGCACACAGGCCACGAATTTGACAGCCCTGCCTTACAGCATTTAGATGTTAAAATGGGAGGAAATGCTTTATTCTTTTCTCCCTGGAGAAATAATTATAACTGTTACTATTATTAATTTATGCTTGGAGCAATAAACCACAGTTTGTGGCAGGTCTCTTAGAATGAAATCTGCTTAAATCATTCTGTTTGCTCATACTCTGACCTACACATTATAAAGATTAGACATCTAAAACTGCATTTGTTCAAATCAATATCTCTAACACATCCTCATGAGATATTGCGTTTGCAACTCCTTGAATTCCCAGCCAGGATAACTATCATACTAGGAAGGAACCAAATTAGTTGAAAAGTTTCCATTAATTTTGTTTAAAGTCTTAGTTTATATAGCAACCAGATTCATGTCAATAAGAACAGAAACTCAGGACTAACAAGAAAGCTCGTTCAGCCAAGCCATCAATGACAGTAAATGTCTGCAGCTTTTCAGAGAAGCCAGCAAAGCAGGGTTTTTTTAATTAACCAATTTTGCTTTTTGCATCAAGAGAGGCTGAATTTATGGCATGTAATTAGAGCAACAATTCTTGCAATTCACGTTAAAAAAAAAACAGTATAAAGAATGCCCTGACAATAAAACAATGACAACAATAATGTGTTGAAGCAGCAATCTATTCATGTTTACTGATTTGCATGCAATGCTGCTGTTTAGAACAGGGGTCTCCAACCTTGGCAACTTTAAGCCTGGTGGACATCAACTCCCAGAAGTCCTCCAGGCTTAAAGTTGCCAAGGTTGGAGATCCTTGATTTAGAAGAGCAAGATGTAGGCTTCATTGGCTGCCCACCACCAACAGTTCCTGTAGCTGCCTGACTGAAATTCTTCCTGCTGTTCCACAAACCCAGTGGAGTAGGAAGAGAAAAGAGAGAAACAGAAACAGGATACATCATAAAACTATCTTTATGATAATGTGGTTCCCATTGAAAAAGCGCCAGTGTTACATACTGGACTGAATTAATCAGAATTGTTCATCTGATACTAACAGCACAAATTATTCGTTGACTCTGTCACAGAAGCTTTTTATGTTAACCACCCCATGCAAGAAACGGTACTTGTAAGAGGAAATTACTTTTTTTTTTTTCTGGGTGAGCAAATCAGTCTAGAATCAGTGTGAATTCCTACTAATTTTGAAAAGTTACATTGATTCGATGGAAACATTTTGAACTGATTTGATTAATGATCTAATTCAGATTGTCAAATAATTATGGGAAAAATGAATCTGTACAAATGAAAAAAAAAAGCTACCAGATCTCAACTTTTGGTGCTCTCCTATACAACTTAAAGTACTGTGTCGATTCAAAGGGATCACCTTTGAACTGATTCTTTGAATTACAATACATATTCATTTAGACTTACTTTGCATGCCTGGAAATTAGCTATTCCAACAAGTTGAAAAATAGATTCTTTAATAAGTAATTTACATACTAAATACATCGTACAGATTGAGACATTAATTTCAGTGAGATTTACTGGCCTATATCAAAGTTAAGATATGTATGGTATAGGTAGTGCAAAATCTTAATCTCAAACTGTTTATATTTTCTGAGGTTTCCTCATAAATAATCTGTAGATTAGCTCTGAGTGTATGTGTGAGTGTTTTACTTTCAGATCACCAAATATTTTCTTTTATCATAGGAATGAGCAAGCTAGGCAATCAGGTCCCCTATCATTCCCGTTTCCATTTTCGTAGCCATTATACCATCCTCGGATTGCACCGTCAACATGTGGTACCTCCGTATTTATTTTAAGAGCAAAAAAATAGGCATGACATGCTCCCATGGTGCTTTAAAAACTGCACTCACCCCACTATGATGGTCCAAACCATCATAAGAGGACCCCCTCCAAAAAAATGCCCAAACAACCCCCTCCCCCCCCCCCACACAAGTAATATATCTTCAACATTAGCTAGACTCTCTTCAGCTCTTGGAGGTAAAAATAGCCTCCAAGCATAGCATTGCACAGCACAACCATATAAATAGCAAAAATGCATTACCCACCAGGAAAAAAAAGATCATATATTCTAAGGGATAAATTATTTCCCAGTTAGCAGGGAATTTAAAATGCCTTGTTCAAAGGATACGTCTGTGTTTATACTCCTTAGCAAATTGCAGGCAAAGACAACTGTTAAAGCTCCGGGATTGTATTGGTAATTCTGAGAATATTTGGTGGGCATTCTCAAAAATGCTGTTGGATGCACAACATGACTGCCACATAGGATAGGCAGTTACCAAACATCCATTTTACAAACATTAAACCAGCTTCAGGAAATGTTCTCTATCACCCATGTGGGGTCCAGAGACCTTCCTATAGATAAATGTGGTTCTAGTGTCTCACCCGCGCACGGTTACCAGACATCTGGTATAAGGAGGATATGTCCTCCTTTTTGTCCTCACATCCTCCATCCAGCAGGCATAGCCTTAAAATATATTATTGTCTGTTTAATACTTACTCAGTTTCCCTTCCTGATTAGCTTTTGTGACATAGTGCCTCTCTAATAAATATCAAGCACAGCTGGAGCTCAGCTGTGAAACCTTAATTAATATTGTCACACACACACTTGCCCTGCTGCCTGCCAGCGACAAGACTTTAATCAATTACACATTGAAGGTGGGTTTTTGGAGTTTTTTGGCCTCCTGACCACTCCAACATATTCCTAAATTGAAAACTAGCCTTCCTGATGCTGCAAAATAATTTCATATGCATACATAATTTTTGCAATTAATTCACCATAATTTTTGTTGCAAATGCCAAGAAAGTTAAATAGCTCCCCACTTTAAATGATTTCCTACTTTTCTCTGAAAATATACAGTCCATTCCTAAGGATTTGAGCATCGCATTCTGTTATATTCTGCTGATGCAACCCACAAATGGGCAAAGTGCCACTCCCTCCCAGCAGCAGGAAGATCAGGCAGTATAAATTCAATACAAAATAATTCATTTCCCAATGCTCTTCGTTTCACCCCAAATAAAAGTGGAATTGGATGAAAGAGGCCTTTGGGAGACAAACCATTTCCAAAATTATCTTGCTGAAATTCAACAATTTTGCTTTTTAGGAGGTTAATGTGTGGAAATGGAAGGGCTTGCTTCCTAGAAGCCTCTGACTCATTCCCGCCATTCAATCACTCCAAAAATGCAAAGAAATTGGCAAGAATCACACCACTGCTTGCCACAATACCAGAAGGCCTTCTCTCTCTGTTCAGCTTCAGAGAACTTCCAGCTCCTGGCCAGCAAACAGTTCCCCACCCCTGCCAGCGTAGAGTTCATGTTTTCTGAAGATACTTAGTCTTCAGTAAGATAACCTTCCATCCCCACAGCAAAGTGCTAACTCCACAAGTCAGCTCTTTTTATTTATTTATTTATTCAGTTTATATCCCGCCCTTCTCCAAGTGGACTCAGGGTGGTGCACAGCCAGAACTAAAACGCATATTAATACAAAATTTAAAATTATTAAAAGAATTAAATAACTGTGGCCCCAAAATTTAAAACATTGAAAACTAAAACCCATTTGACAATTTAAAAAGCTAAAAAGACTAAAAAGGGGGGGCTTCACGCCAGCCCTGCTTGACGGAAAAGAAAATTTTTTAGGGCACAGCGAAAAACCCGGAGATCTGATATCCTTCGTATCTCCGGGGGCAAATTGTTCCAGAGGGCAAGAGCTGCCACAGAGAAGGCCCTCCCCCTGGGGGTCACCAGCCTGGCTGACGGCACCCTGAAGAGTCCCTCTCTGTGGGAGCGTACTGGTCGGTGGGAGGCTATCGGCGGCAGAAGACGGTCCCGCAAATCAGAATCATTATCTGATTAAATGATCATCATCTGATCATTTAACCAGAATGTCACTCTATAATCAAAATACAGCCACTCCTCAGGGTAAAAATGCCCCAGTTTATGGGAGGACCCATCAAGAATGGAGTTTAAGAAAACATTTAAGATTTTTAAAAACCCATTTAAGAATAGAGCCTTAATGCAGCAAAATTTGAGTTAAATACATAATGATACAAACACATAATGATCCAAGTTAAGTACACAGCGGTTCAAATTTATTACACAATTATGTCCTTTAACATTGTTGTTTAAAGGAAAATGTTTCTTTTTGTGAAAGTTAAACCAGCAATTTTGCTAATTCCTCCCAACCAAATCAAAAGGTCAGAATATTTATGGTATAGTGTAGTCTCTATTTTTTTATTCAGACCATGGCATACATATGGAGGACTCAACATTGATTATGACTGTTATACAATGAGATTTGGGTTATTATAGGGATATCATATTTTGGACTGCAAAATTCAGATGACCAGTAAGAGGCAGTGAAGAATAAGGGTTTTCTCCATCTCCTTGCTGTCATATAGTGGTCATTTGGAGTTTTGCAGCCTAGACAGAGAAAGCCCTAATTATTCATTATATCTTGTTCCCTCATTCCTTTTCTTCTCTCCAGGTAATGCATTATATTCTGCAACATTAGAATTATATAAATCCTCAGATCTTAAAACTCAGTAATCTCCTTGAAGAAACAAAAAGATATTTGTTGATTTTATCACAAGAGAAGGATGCAAACTTCATCTTGCCAAGAGAAATATCCTTAATTAGTTCTACCATTGGTGAGATGAAACAGTATTGCAAAGAGAGTCAATGTCTAATTCTATCAATAGGTTTTTCATATATTTCATATGTCCCAGTTTTCAACCCAGGATTTTTCCTAAGTTTTAAATCCAACCTCTCATAATTATATATCTCAAAGCAAGCGAAGCAATTTTCTGCTGAAAACCTATGATTATTAGGTAATTTACTAGACATTTATGTTTTGTTCAACTATGCAAACTTGCAAATTTTTTGATTCCACTAAAGAAACCTTGAGAGCCAAACTGGTGTCATGGTTTAAGGCACCAGGCTAGACACTATGAATTCTAATCTTGCCTTAGGCGACAAAGCTTGCTAAATGACTTTGGGCCAACCCTAGGATGAAGGCAGTAGTAAACCATTTTGAAACTCTTGCTGTCAGACCAATGCCCTAATTAAATCATGAGCCTCAAGTCAAGCTTCAAAAGAAACCCAGTTATTAATTAGGAGCTTCATGTCACCACGTTCCAAGTGAAGCCAACTCTGACCCCACATAATTTATGTTCCAGCTCTGACCCTATTTCTCCCCTCCCCCCAAGGTGTGTCATCAGTCACATTCTCCAATGAAGCAATTTCACGGGTTGTAGAGATCACTCCCCTCTGGCCATTGTGGGTAACCACAGAGACAGCCTTGACAGAGATATGGCTGGAATGTGCTTTTTTTTTTACTGACGTGCTGCCTCACCGCAGCTGCAGAGTTAGTTTTCCCATCCCCCTTGCCTATGGCAACTCGAGAACAGACCAGGGATGCTTTGCAAGTTGACATTTGCCAAGAAAATTGCATGACAAGAACAACATAAAATCAAACATACCTGCACACACACAAAATTTGCTCTTTTTGCTAAACTATTCAGAATCTATCAAAATTTTAAATGTCACCCATATGACTAAAGCAACACCATTATCTTGAAGACCAATATACATTCTTTAAGGCAGAAGTTAATAAACCTTTCAGGATCTGGATGACAATATTCTTCGAGCTGTCACCTTCCTCAGGAGAACCAAGAGGCACACCAAGAGGCTCATAACATCAGCAATCAAAGAACCAAACCCCATAAACTAGCAGAGAAAGAACCTTGCTACCTTGTCCCTGATATAAAAGTTTCTGACTTGAGACATTGAGTTAAGGCTCCTTAATCCTGAGGAACATCACCAGTAGCTAGACAATAATAAGGGAAGTACAGTAATATTCGCTTGCCAGAAGATGCACCTCAAAAAACAGATCCAGGAAACTACAGATCAGTAAGTCTGATATCAATACTTGGGAAGATTGTGGAAAAGATGATCAAGCAATAGATCTGTGAACACTAGAAGCAAGCAAAGTTATAACCAGAAGCCAACACAGATTTGTCCAAAACAGATTATGTTTTTTTATTTCATTCTTTGACAAAGTGATTTGTCACTGATTAGTGGACCAGTGATATGCAGCAGACTTGGATTTCAGTAAGGCATTTGACAAAGTAGACCACAACCTACTTCTTGGTTTAAAAAAAAATGTGGACTGGACATCATCATGCCAAGTAAGCAGCGGCCATTGGACTGTGTATGCCTCTTTCTCCCACACAGTCCACCTCCTCTCGGTTTAGGTTAATTTTCTGGAAGTGTAAGGACACGGCTGCAAGTCGCCTTTTGGGTTCTTTTGGAAGAGAAACATTGACCACCACATGGATTTGTAACTGGCTGACAAACAGCACTCAATGTGTAGTCCTTAATGGAACTACATCTACATGGAGGGAAGTAAGTGGGGTACCCCAAGGTTCCGTTTTAGACCCAATATTCCTCAACATCTTCATAAACAATGTAGATGAGGGAATAGAAGGAGAACTCATCAAATTTGCAGATGACACTAAACTGGCAGGAATAGCCAATACCCCAGAAGATAGGCTTAAGATACAGATGGATCTTGATAAACTTGAACACTGGGCCCTATCTAACAAAATGAAGTTCAATGTAGAGAAAACTAAGGTTTTACACTTAGGCAAGAAAAATCAAATGTACAGATACCGTTTAGGTGAAAACTGGCTCAATAGCAGTAACTGCTAGTTAGTGCAATCCTAGATAGCACTAACAGAGGAATAGAATCAAGGATCACATGAAGTATTAATACCTCTTTATAAAGCCTTAGTAAGACCACACTTAGAATACTGCATACTTAGAATGACCAGTTTTGGTCATCATATTATTAAAAAAAAGATATAGACACTCTGGAAAGAGTGCAAAAAAGAGCAACAAAGATGATAAGGGAGATAGAGGCTAAAACATATGAAGAACGGTTGCAAGAATTGGATAGTGATAAAAAGAACTAGGAGTTCTACATGATAGCAGTTTTCCAATATTTGAGGGGCTGCCACAAAGAAAAGAGAGTCAACTTATTCTCCAAGACTCTAGAAGGCAAGACAAAAAACAATGGATGGAAACTAATAAATGAGAAAAGCAAGAACAATTAACCAATGGAAGAGCTTGCCTTCAGAAGTTATGGGTGCTCCATCACTGGAGGCTTTTAAGAGGAGACTGGAGAGCCACTTGTCTGGAATGGTATAGGATCTCCTGCTTGAGCAGAGGGTTGAAGACTTCCAAGTTCCTTCCAATTCTGTTATTCAGTTATTCTGTTATTCCAGTAAATCAGAGCAACTAAAGTTGTGTCTGGGTGGGCAGTAAAGAAGCCTTGAATATTTAAAACACCTCAGAGGGGAGATTTTTATTATTATTATAATTGCCTTCGTTTAAAAGCAGCCTTAAAAAAAAACTTACTTTTTTCAATGTAACCTGAAGAGTTGCATTACATTTTTACAGCAGTGGCATCTCTTTCTCAGGCTCACATAGAAATCTAGCAAAGTGGAGCTGCTTAAATGAATAACTGAGAAATTCTGGGTTTGCATCAAGTCTGCAGTCTGTTTTCCAAGTCATTTTGTAACTGTCCATAGTTGTATTAATGAGGCTATATTTTATTGATGGCATGGTGCAATTGCTCAAATCTCAAGATGAGATCACTGAAATCTTGCACAATTTTTTTTAAAGTTTCATAAGATTTCAGCATTCTGACATAAAGATTACATGACAAATTGTTCTAGCCTCTAGAAGCTAGGCTAGAGAGCAAAGCAATCTTCACTTTATATATTGCAAGTAGAATTCTTAATACATATATTGTAATACACAGGAGCATGAGGCATCTTGGTTCAAATTATTTGTAATATATTTGCTTATTTGTAGCCTATGTCTATCATTAAGTGTTGTACCTTATGATTCTTGACAAATGTATCTTTTCTTTTATGTACACCAAGAGCGTATGCACCAAGACAAATTCCTTGTGTGTCCAATCACACTTGGCCAATAAAAAAATTCTATTCTATTCTATTCTAAATTTACAAAGCAAAATAGTTGTGTATATAGAGACAACTGGTAGTGTTTTATGGAGCAGCTTCATAAACCTGAAAATATATATGATGGGAGGCTTTGGGATCTACAGCTTAAATGAATAGATTAGCCATTAAAACCATACATATAAAAGATCTCACAATCATAACCATCCCTATGGAAAACTGGAGATTTACAAGAGAAACTGGAAATTCAAGCTGACTAATCAGTAGCCTGAGATTACCTGCTTAATATACATGCTCCAGGATTCCCCCATATCCTATTTAATATAAATTTGACTCACAGGTAGTCCTAGCTTCCAATGTGAAGTAACACCAAGCATAATTTGTTGGCATATCCTTTGCATGGAAATATACTGTGGGATGAGGAAAGGTTTTCATGAGGGCCACATCGATGATTTGCAAAAGATGCTGGGGAAACCAAGATTCAAATCCACCCTCAATCACAGAAGCTCTCTGCATTCCTTTAGGCTAGTCACTTTCTCTTGAGCCAGAGTTGTTGATGTGGTAAAAAATAGAGGGAATGCCAGATATGCCTTCTTAAACTCCTGAATGATGGTGTTATAAATCTATCCATGAAATAAATGACAAAAGGATTAAGTAGTTACAGAAATCAGTGAGCCACACTTACCTCCAAGATGCTGTTTTCCTTCCAAGCTTTGCTAGTAGGAAGTCAAGTGGCAGTGCTCATCACCATCATGAACTCCTTAAGGGCATAAGAGCCTAGATAAATCGTATATGATATATCCACTAGGAGATTCTCATTTAGAACTTTAAGGTTTTTTTTAATCTCCTGCACTGACCCTTCTGTTCCTCTATACATAAGTCACTGTGTCATACTACCCCATCTTGTAGTAGTAATTGCACTCATGAATAAAGTATGTACAGCCACCCTGAGAATAAACATTAATATGCTTACTTGGCTACGTAACAAAGGACTGCAATTACTGTGCTGACAATAAATATGGGCAATAAATACACGCCCCACATCATCTCTTTTCTTAATAATCTAAGGATGTTAGCTATATTGAAAGGATTCAATGACCCATAGAAAGAGTATCACTCCATTTTGACTTGTGTTTCTTGAACTACAGCTTCCACTGCCGAGCAAACCGTTTTTAAATGGAAGAAGCTTCCAAAAACCATTTTGAATCTGTGGTTGACATGCTGAAATAGGGGAATAATGGAATCATTTTTGGATGGGACTCAAAAGCTTCTCCCATAAGACATAGCACCATGGATGCTCTCCACCATTCCAGAAGTAGGTCCACAGCTACTGTACGGTCTTATGCCTTTCTTTTTGTTCATCAACTAAGCTGATTTATTTCTCATTCAGCTGCAGTATGCAGTATCTAGAATCATATTAAAATGTCTCCAGAGTTTGTGATATCTTCTTTTGTGTTTCACTGTGCTTCCTGGCCTCTAGCAACCATTACTCTATCCCTCTTATCTCCAGAGTTTTAGCATCATTTCCCTGGTGTCTCCAAGCATTCTAAGTAACACCTCTCCACCCCCTCCTGCAGTCCTTTTAGCAACACATGTTGAGGAAACTACCTGGTTGCAAAAATACTGTTATCTCTCCTTTACGGTGAGCACAATTTTTAAATGCATGTAGGTTTAGCTTGTTCACAGTCTAGAAGTTTCTCAGCAGCAGCTCAGAAGAGTCTGGAAAGCATTAAATGAATTGCTATGGGAGCATTGCTGCTTGCAAGCATGCCTAGGAATGTACTGGTTTCCACTCCCTAGTTCTGCAAGGCAGTCTTAAGATCAGTATCTAGATCCCAACATCCTGGCAGAAGAATTCTGGGAATTGAAGTCCACACACCTTAAAGTTGCTAAAGTGGAGAAACACTGACCTAGATCCTCCTCCCACATTCTTGGAAAGAGCTTGTTTGATATGCTGCTACTATTTCACTTTGATTCTAGAGAAAGTCCATCTGTGCACATTGCTTCTGCGGAGGAAGAAAGTGGGGGGGAAACCTGCAGTTTAGCAACATAGAGTTTTCCTGCTAGAATGCAAGTAGTGCTTCTACAAGGGGATACAAAGTTTATGCAGATTAAGGCCCAGGAATTAAATGAAAGTTGGTAGAAAAGGAAATAACATGACTCCTGCAGCCTTAACCAGCCATGCAGTCTCAGGAATTCTGGAAATTGAAGTCCACAAGTCATAAAAGAGGCCATAGTTCCCCACCCTTGCTCTAGACTGACAGGACCAGATATAAATGTTATTTAATTCAATTGTGTCTGGACCTTCAGGCATAGGAGTCTGCACTCTTCATTATAGTAATGTAGAAACATGACAATGGGGAGGGGGGCATTCACAATTTACCTAGTTTATATTCCTCATCCCTTGGAGGGATTTTTTTTTCATACCATTATCTGCAATAGCTTAAAGGTCAGGATGCAGATTGGTTAACTTTTATTTTCCACTCTCCTATTTGTCAGCTGAGAGTGAGCGTTAATTGACTGTTTTCAGCACTGTAAGGACAGCTGGAGATTGCTCCTAACTGCTGTGGGGAATACAAATGATTTGGTGTGAAGGTACCTGCAAACAAATGGGTTATTTCTGGCTATAGGTCACTGCTGATCTGGTGGATGACTCTGCTGGTAGAAAGAAAGTAGATTGATCTGTGTCAATTCTCATTGCAGTCCCCCACATCTGATTTGTTTTGGAGGAAAGCAACAAAAGGGGTTGTAGAAGAAGAGAAGAGTAATGGATATTATGTCATCCTTTCTGTTCTGAGTGGAACTGGATAAAAAGAAGTTGGAATCAACAGACTGGAAAACAGATTGGACACAAAAAAAGAAAAATGGAGTCGAAATGAGAAGAAGCGACTGTAAAAAAAAAAGTAAGCTTGGTTTCATGATTGCTAGAGAAACTTAAAGAAAAATTGTCACTCACTATAGCTTTGCATATAGCTTTTTGACCCTTGTTTTATATGCCCATCAGGTTGAGATATGTTATAGTTACTATAACAGACAAGCTATAGCATGTATTTTCTTGAAAACAACTGATTTAATCGACATTTGGCTGTGGGTACCGGCATTTCGGTCCGAAGGAGAAGTTCCATCATTGGCTATAGGGGGTGAAGTTTTACCCCCTGTAGACAGGGCACGCAACTTGGGTGTCCTCCTGGACTCACGGTTGAGTTTAGAAGACCATATAACAACCGTGACCAGGGGGGCATACGCCCAGATCCGTCTGGTGTGCCAGTTGCGTCCCTATTTGGACCAAGATGCCCTACGCACAGTTACTCATGCACTAGTCACCTCCTGTATTGATTACTGTAACGCTCTCTACATGGGGCTGCCCTTGAGGACCACTTGGAGGCTTCAGCTGGTACAAAATGCAGCTGCGCGGGTTGTGATGGGAGAATCCCGATACTCCCATGTAACACCTCTCCTGTGCGACTTGCATTGGTTGTCGGTTGCCCTCCGGGTGAGATTCAAGGTGCTGGTGATGACTTATAAAGCCCTATATGGCTTAGGCCCAGGATATTTGGTGGACCACCTGCAGCCAGCAACAACTTCCTATCGCCCGGTTCATGCCCATAGGGAGGGCCTGCTCAGGGTGCCATTGGCTAGATAATGTCGGCTGGCGGCCCCCAGGGGTAGAGCCTTCTCTGTGGGCACGCCCACCCTCTGGAATCAATTCCCCATGGGGCTCCGGTTGGCCTCTGACCTTCACACTTTCCGCCGCGAATTAAAAACTTGGTTATTCAAGTCCCCCGGCCTGGACTGATGGGGTTTATATGCGTTTTTAACTTCTATCTGGTTTAATTAGGTATTTTAACTTTGTACTGTGGTTGTTGTGGATTTTATTGTTGTGAGCCGCCCTGAGTCCGTTGGAGATAGGGCGGTATATAAATTAAATTAAATAAATAAATAAAATAAATATGCCCATCAGGTTGATTTATGTTATAGTTACTACAACAGACCAGCTATAGCATGTCTTTTCTTGAAAACAACTGATTTAATCGACATTTCCCCCAGAACTTTCATTATTCGAAAGAAATCTAGTGAACAAAAAAAGGTAGAAATGTGAAATGTTCTTAGAAATAAAATATTCAATATAAAATATATTTTATTTGAGTCTTCCTCCACCTACAGTCCACCTATGTGTTGGACTGTAATCCCATTCTCTCCAGCCAATATATTCACAGGACTGAGGATCATGGGACCTGTTGTCCTACACTATTAAAGTTTACAATGTTGAGGTTGGCTGCCATAAAAGTGGCTCCTTTCTCTCTATTGCACCTCTGGACGTACAGCTTCAACAAATCTTTTGGTTCTTCAATTTTGCATAATGAACTGTTTTGTAGGTGGGCTGAGAACAAGCTGATAAACTTGACCATTTTTCGATGACTTTCCAGCAAATTTTCTCACTTAGTGCTTTGCATGTAAATGTCATCATCAGCCCTTGGTGCTATAGCAACAGGAATATTTAGGAAATGATTTCAACTGACTATTACAGGCATTTATTAACTAGAAGGGGCTATTTATAATAAGAGGACAGATAGAACTATTTAATTTTGTTAAAGCCATGCCTTTTCCTGTTATGATAGCTTGTCATATTTTCACATCAATAAATAACCATGTGCTGTGATTAGCTCCGAGCAGTATCAAAGACCCTTTATCTCATTTGATTAAACTTTATTTAAATGCTCTGACCTTTGATTTATTCATATTGCTTTCACTACTCTGATATATGTTAGCCATTGTACGTGATGATTCATGGCTGATTACAGACTGAAAACAGTATGCATATCACCCCTATCCCTGCCATAAAGGAAGAATCTACTGACTTCAAGTCAGCAACTCCAGATCCCTGGCTTTCTCCCTGGTTAAATCTATTTGCCTTTTTTTTTTCCCACAAGGGAACAAATATACAACTCGCAATGCAGGTAAATGAGATTTGCAGTAAGTGGTTGCCATGTGAAGAGCTTTCAGCCACTGTTTCCTGCTTTCCTTGAAGTCAAAGACTTCCCAAGACTCTGTGTTCCCAAATGGTTAATGACTATTTTAGAGTCACCAGACATGCTTAGTTCTTATCAGGCTGTTTTGCCCTCTTACAAACCTGGGCACTTTGTATCCATAGTTTGCTTTCTCCTATGGCTGGCTTTATCCTGATAAACATACATCAAAGAGGATATAAATCCAATGTTTTAGCAACATTCTGTTAGTGATGCCAGTGAGGAGGGCCTTTATAAATCTGGCCCTGACAATCTGGAAGAATCTCACTGAGATTTTAAAAGTTCCCCTACTAAGTGTTTTACACTGACAATTAAAGACATTTTCCCAGTTGCCTGAGCAATCATCTGCTATCCTATGAATGGTTGGAGTAGTAGTTTAACATTATTTTTATTTCCTTACTGAAAAATGTAGACCATGTTTTAGTAAATTGCTTTGATATTTTAGATAAAATGAAGCCAGGGATATAATTTTTAAAAAATTGAACACTGAATTTGAGTTGAAATTGTGAAAGGAAAAAAATGGAACTATATTTGAGATACAACGTTTTATTATTATAAAACCACTGACTTCAAAGGAAAGAGCAAAGTAAGAGTAGAGGTGGAATGGAAACAAGAAAGATTGTTAAACAGAAGTTTCCATAACTATCAGGACTTTTGAAATATGAGAGATGAATTCAAATAATCAAACTTGATATAGTCCATTCCATTCCAGTTATTTGGAAAGCATTGGAAGTTCCAAACCAATAAAACTTCAAAGGTTTTGAGACCTCATGGAAAGGAACAAAAATCTAGGGATCTCATTACTTTAAGATAAGTAACCTCAGTGATTACTCTTTAGAAGAAGATTTTTCCAAAGGAAAGATCTTTTAGAGGAATTTTTCCTCAGCATAAATGTGGTAATGTATACTAGCCACATAGAAACCATTATTATATGAACAAACTCTGTTTCCGTAGAAAACAACAATAAGACATGTTGCAATATTTTCATTTATTTACAAATATACCAGCTGAGAAAATGAGTCCTTGCATTATTATTTCAATGTACGTCCCTAAGTTCACTGCTTCCAATGAAGTCGATTTTTAGGACCCAGCTAGCCTCAAAAATCTGTGAGTTTCTTTACAGACTAAAGTGAAACCACTTTCTTTAGCTAAATACAGATGTGTGTTTTCTTGGCATTTTATTACTGATTTTCTGTTTTATCCTGCATGTGGAACTGCAAATGAATGTATAAAGGGAAAAAAAATACTATTAAATATAGAAGTGTCCATAAGAGAGCAATGTTTTGGACATTATGTAAGTGATAATTGCATTGTGCATTTATTTCTTCTCATATTCAATCATTGAATTTCAATGCTAGCAGAGAGACCTTTGCAAATGAAAGGAAATATGAATTTTTGCTGATAGATCATCTAGACTACCTACTTCTGTAACACAGAGGGGGTCTTTTTCTTTTTTGAGGTCTGAATACAAAAGGTAGCAGCCAGGCACAGAATTACTCTCAAAATTAAAACGGCAAAGTTTTATCTCAAAGTTCCAAGCTCCAATGTTCAAAAATATAGGTGTACCAGTATACAGAAAAATCCCCCCACAGATTAACAGTAGCTAGGATGTTCAGGGGAATTAACAAAGCATGTATAGGAAGAAGGAGAGGGAGGGGATTGGAGAGAGGAAGGCCATTAGGGAATGTTTAATGTTTGGAGAATTGAATTGCTGATCCCTTTTAAGAGAATGGAGAGAAAAAATGGACTAATAGGTTTGGTTATCCTGAGAAATTACTAGTTATGTATATTGGACCACCTGGAAACAGCCTATGTTTCATTCAGACTGGCTCTAAAACCTGAAGATTCTTCCACTGTCTCTTTCTTACACACACATCTTACTTCCATCTCCTCTATATTGGGAAGCAATAAGGTTGAGTTATTGTGGATTATAGTACACATTTTAGAGCCAACCTAACTCCCCTTATCACACTATTGCTGACTGTCAAGAGTACTTCAATAGGTTTGAGATTGCATCAGAGTGACTCATGCTAACACCAACCACAAAAAGAATTTAGAGTTGAAAGGTAATTCTCAAAGGACATCCACATCAATCTCAAACTTTTACCAATATAACATTCAGTCAAAAATTCAAAATATTGAAAAACATAACCTATTTATCTTTTGCATATCTGTTCTTCTTTGGCTTATAATATTTTGTGTGTTTATGTATTACCTGTGGCCAAATGCAAGAGCTTTTTGTAGTATAGTACAATGTTTTTTGAAAATGAAAACTTGGGAATATCTTATGCAAATTATTTTTAAAATTACAACTTGTATAAGGTTGCAATGGGATGCTTATATTTCAATTAATAAGGGCATTGCCTTGAATTATCACCCTATCAGCCTGCTAAGAATTATATTCAAACTGTACATGAGACAACTTAATAGAGAATAGATTATTGCAGAATAATATGTTATAGGAATGAGCTGGCTTCAAGGAGTGATGATCAATATTAGATTTTTGCCTGGTCTCCCAGCATTTAGCTGAAGACTACCCTTCATATTCAGGGATGAACTGTATGTGGCCTTTACAAATCTGAAGGTAATATTCAAGTTAACCTCTAGAAATAGGTTTTGGGAAAAATTGGCTCCAACATCTATCAACTAGCATCATCTCATGTAATTTGGAAGCTGTGTAAGGACACCACCACACAGGTTTAATGCAACCAATGTATTATATGCTCTTCCCATTTTAGAGGGTAAGAAATGTATCTTGCCTTCTCCCCTCAAATATTTAATTTTATAATTTAATAATGCATTATCATCCACCTATATTGGCCAGTAGACCAATCATAGTGCTTATGTATATAAACAACTTTGCTATTCTTTTTACTTCTCAAGTGAGCTTGAGCTAATGAGGCTAATGAGGAGAAAATCTAACCATCGTTTGGGGGGAAGAGTCATGAGGTTCCTAATCCAATAGCGTATATAGAATGATACAGTACATACTTTTTTGCAATCAATTTTTTTAAATTAAGCTAAATAAGCAATATAGAACAATGTACTATAACAATACAGACCTCAACAGCTGATCATTATCCTCTATGAAAACTTGTATTATAATCTTTAATGGTAGAATGGTTAAAAACTCACATTTGGTCTATACACCTTTAATATTAGGAGCTTCCACCAGAAATCTCATCAATCTTTTTAATAAAATATTTTTTATAAAGCTTATCCATGCACTTATGAAGTTTTATAAAGCTTATCCATGCACTATGAAAATCACTTAAGGAAATTAGAATCTGCTTTTATAGATTAACAACCAACTACAATCAACTTTAGGCCTGTTAACCATTTCATGATAATTTTTACATGAAGACCCATTTCCATTCAACTTGCAGAGATGGTCCACGCATGACAAAAAGGGCAATATATGTGGCAGAAGCTTAACTTATTTTAATAAGACATGGCCACAAATTGTTTCTCTAATATACTTACAGTCATTCATTCAGCAACTATTTGAAGTTACAATGGCACTGAATCATGGTTACCACCGGTCTTTCGAATTCCCTTCCCGACAGGTGCTTTTTGCACACCTTTATTTTATGACCACATCCCTTAGCAATGGAAATCCTGGTCTCGACTGTTGTTGTAAGTTTTAATTGTATCTCTATATAATGAAAATTCAGCAAGTCCTTTATCTTTTCTTCAGGGTTGTCAATTCAATCTCTAAGCAATGAAACAGCTCAAAAGAAAAGAAAAAAATGTGCTTCCTAAGCAATAAATGCATCTGATCAGATGTCATGAGTATTCAGGGCATTGCTAGGGTGGAATTGCTCAAATTTCAATGCAAAAAGCAAATGCACCCAGGAAAATGCTGACTGAAGTTTCACAATGTACTGAATCATGATTTTGTATCAATGCAACACAGTATCAGGATACTGAACAGGTAAAGTTATCAAAGACACATAAGCAGTTGTTGCAAAAGATAGTTCACCTTGAATCAAAGGAAATATTTAGAGACACAAGAAGATCACAAGTTTGCTCAATGGATCACCTTGCTCTGTATTGATGGGCTTCCGCATTTCAGGACTTTTCAGATCTTCCTGGATATTTGAACGTTTTGCATGCAAGGCATCTGCTCTTCCACTTACGCTCTTATTTCCCTCCTTCCCTCTCCCTCCATATAAGGATGAGAAAAGATGTAATAGTGCAAGTGAGAACTGTAAATACGGCCTGAAAAGTGCTTACAAAGTGGCAGTCATTAGATTTAAAACGAAGTGGAAAGCCAATTTATGAGTCATGCATCACAAGTCAAAGAAGCATTGCTGCATATAACTCATACCCACAATTGAAAATGCTATGCTTTGTTCCCCTCTATGACACACCAACAGAATCAAGCAACTGTTATTCCCAATGTTTAGGTGCTCTCTAAAAAAAGGAAGTATTGTGTGTTTGAAGTTTAATTAAAGGTAGTCTTTGTGCTTCTCTTTGGTATCTAAAGTAAAGGTTTCCCCTGTCCAGTCATGTCTCATCTCTGTTTCTTAGCAGAGGGAGCCAGCATTGTCTGAGGACACTTCCATGGTCATGTGGCCAGCATGACTATACACTGAGGTCCACAGAACACTGTTACCTTCCCACCAAAGTGGTACTTATTTATCTACCTGCATTTGCATGCTTTTGAACTGCTAGGTGGGCAGGAACTAGGGGCAAGTAACGGGAGCTCACCCCATTGTGTAGCACTTGGGTCTCGAACCCAGACTGTCAGCTTTTCAGCAGACAAGCTCAGCATCTTTAACCACCGGCCATCTCAGCCATCTATCTAGAGGCAGCCATCTACCATGTACTGCTTCATTCCACCTGTGTCTGGGGAATTAAACTTTTTTATTATTCAGACATAACTGTTTTCTTTATTCCTTACCAGGTACTATTTTCATCACATTTCAACTACACAATGTTGGAGTCAGTTTGTTGGAGACAGTATGTGGCCTGCTTTATGCACATTCAGAATAATACAAGATACATGGCTACAAGAACTGTGATGGTGCAGTGGTTAGAATGCAGTATTGTATATTAATTCTGCTGACTGCCAGCAGTTTGGCAGTTCAAGGTTCACCGACTCAAGGTTGATTCAGCCTTCCATCTTTCTGAGGTCAGTAAAATAAGGACCCAGATTGTAGGGGCAATGTGCAGACTCTGTAAACCACTTAGAGAGGGCTATAAAGCATTGTGAAGTGGTATATACTGTAAGTCTAAGTGCTATTGCTATTGCTACAAGCTGTGATTTAGATCACTAAGGAGTGTAAAGGAGTAATACAAACCAATTGTGATACATTTTAAACTCAAAGGGATGTTTTACCAATTTAATTTTAAACAAACAGACCCTTCCATGTGAAATGATGCTCTCTTCCAGGTGCTGATTGGAACTACTGCACAGAATCAAAGCCAATGTCTATGGAGATTGTCAGTCATCCAGGTCATAGTTGTCCCAAAGGTGCTTTTTCAAGAGGCAACTGGACTTTCTTGTTTTTCTTTGAAGTCCATCCGCATTTAAAAGACAAAGGCCACTCTTTTGAAGACAGCAAACTCCACATTTTGGACAGAGAGGACCGCTGGTTTGAAAGACGGATCAAAGAGGCCATCTATGAACTGCCCTCTCCTAACAGAGGGGGACAGATATGACATCATCTATCTACAGTCTACAACACTGTCCTTTCAATAGTTCCAAGAAGGCTCCATGCCCATTTGCACTACTCAGGTAACCCTGAGGATACAGATAAATCTCCAGGTGGCCTCAACGACTCTCTAACAGAATGGAAATGACCAGCTGTCTTCAAGAAATATAAATCCTTCCATTCCCACCATCCAGTCAGAGAGGAAAAAGCTTCTTGGATGAGAAGTGAAATGTCTTTAAAGAAAAACAAGAAAGTCCAGTTACCTCTTGAAAAAGCCCCTTTGGGACATTAAAGCCAATGTTTTGCTGGGAAGAACAGAATAAATATCTATCAGTTCTTCATCTTAGCTCTACAACTGGTTGAATCAAGGAGTGCCTTGATTTTCTGGGCCACGGTGCTATTTCACACTCCAGCAAGCTTGATTGCAGTACTGTTTCATACATTCCTAGAGATCCCAATCACTAGGCCTCGGTATGATTAAGGACTGAAACAGTGTGTTGTCCATGGAAAGCATATTTGGTTAGTCTGACTCTAAGATTGGCACCTGTAAAATGAATGTTATTCTCAGCCTTTATAAGACATTATGTACAGTTTGAGGTCATTTTGCCCCAAGTAAAATGCTTTTACTAGGCCAAGCTTGTACAGCCAAATTCCATCTGGCTGGAGCAAACTGTAATATGATATTACCCATAATATCATAAAAGTCTCATCACAATTTACTCCTTAGGAGGAGAGAAGGGCAGAATGTATAATTATTCAGAATGCATCAAGCAGTGTTTCTAATTACAATTCTTATTCACAGTGGTCAAATATTGCCTGTTATATATTTGCATATATTTTAATATATTAGCTAGCATCTATTTTAAGAAGAAATTAACTTACAGAGTCTTGAGTGACTTGAGTGTTTTTTATTGTTACAAATCCATATGAAAAAGGAATTCTCATGAGTATCCATGAACCAGGCAAATGCCATCTTGTGTGCCATAATGTAATTGTGCAAATGACACAAATGAAATAATGTATATCATTTACACATAATGCTGTAACACAAAGAAAGACTTTGCATGCTGAGGCGGCACTGCTTGGTTCAACATCTGGCCTTCTATCCAAAGATGGAAAGGAAATGGGTTTTGCCAGCGTTAGACAAAATGATGGCTCCCATCTATCATCAAACAAATGGTGGGGTTAGTTTAGAAGGCAAAGGCCTAAAAGATAAAATATTAATTAAAATAGATATTTCATCCAATTATGGTATCGTTCTTAGGAAGCATCAAAGTCTCTCAAACAATATTCGGGGAGAGAAAGAGAGATGCAGCACAGATACTTAGAGTTTTTTAAGGATTTTGTGCTAAGATGAATCAGTCCTGTTAAAATACAAGTGTGAGGCAGGTATCTCAGGTAGCAGGCGCCTGGAACCTACAACCAAATGAAAAGTGAACGTTGTCCTACTCCGATGCAATACAATATTGCATGTAGTACACTAGTTGGTTTCAAAAAAAATTTACTACCGGCAGGGGAAGGATACTGTAAAATATCCATTCCCTCCCCACTCCAGGGGAAGGATACTGTAAAATCTCCATTCCCTCCCGATCAGCTGGGATTCGGGAGGCAGAGAATAGATGGTGGCGGGACCAGTCAGAATTTTTACTACCGGTTCTCCGAACTACTCAAAATTTCCACTACCGGTTTCCAGAACTGGTCAGAACCTGCTGAAACCCACCTCTGGTGTAGTACCACTAAACAGAAATACATTTTGATGGGTGTTTATATATATATAATAGGAGTGTCATCTTACAATATATACATGCAGAGCATAATATTTTGGTCTATCCTACGGAAAGAATCCATAAACACAAAACCAATCTCTCACACACACAGGTATTCTGCTCAGGAACCATCTTTGCCTGAAAGCTCATGCCACAGTAAATAGTTTATACAGGTTTGGCTCACAACAGTTCATTTACTGACCATTCAATATTACAATGGCACTGAAAAAAGTGACTTATGACCATACGGCCCATGGTCACATGATCAAAATTCAGACACTTGACAATTGGCTCATATTTATGACAGTTGTTGTGTCCCAGGGTCATGTGAACACCTATTCTAAACTTCTAACAAGCAAAGTCAATGGGGAAGTCAGATTCACTTAACAATCATGGTACTAACTTAACAGCTATGGCAAGAAAAGTAAAATCTACGGGACCGCCTACTATCACCAATAGCTTCCCACTGGCCAGTACGCTCTCATAGAGAGGGGCTCCTCCGGGTGCTATCAGCCAAACAATGTTGACTGGCGGCCCCTAGGGGGAGAGCCTTCTCTGTAGGGGCACCTACTATCTGGAACGAGCTCCCCCCAGAGATACGGAGGATCCCGGATCTGTGCACCTTCTGCCGCGCTCTTAAGACCTTTTTATTCCACCAGGCGGGCCTGGGCTAATCTTTTCCCTCTTTTTAATTATGCAAATTTTAATCAGTTTTTAAATGATTGGCGTGTTTTAATCTGTCTGGGCCAAATTGTTTAATTCGATTTTACTCTGTTTTTAAATTTTGTATCTATGTATTTTACTGTTTGGCTGTTCACCGCCCTGAGTCCTTCGGGAGTAGGGCGGTATATAAATCAAATAAAGTAAGTAAGTAAGTAAGTAAGTAAGTAAGTAAGTAAGTAAGTAAGTAGTAAAATGGGTGAAAATTCACTTAACAACTGTTTCACTTAGCAACAAAAAGTTTGGGCTCAATTATGATCGTAAACCAAGGACTACCTGTATTAGAAATCCATCCATCCATTCATCCAACTATTCGTTTGTTTGTTTATTACTTACAGTACATCTCACTTTTCAGGATGATAATACTAGCAAAGTAGATCAGTATATAGAAAATTACTGGAAAAAGCCATTAGCTATTATTGGGAAACAAGTAAAGTTTTAAGGTCTGGCCCATAATGAAGTTGGAGGAATGTAAGGAGAGAACAAAATAGCAGGCTGAACGAGTTCTAAAATGGTAGTAATTGTCACCTGCATTCTGATCTTTCCCATAGAGATTCTTCCCATGGGTTTGTTGAGTATAACAAGCCAAAAGGGGAGGGAGGGAGGGATGGAATAATCCAGCTAAGTGGTCTTTTGGGATGCTTGTCATTTGCTTTGTAAATGCTACAGCAATTATCCTCTATCACAAGGAATTCACCTGAAGAAAAGGAACATCTGTAACAAATAACAGTCTTTCATATCGCTATTAACAAGCTCAGGTACCTGGGAATTTAGTTAACAGAAAACATTTATTTAAGAATAATTAATTAACTTCCTATTTCATATTATTCCAATGAACATTAAAGGCGGCATATCAAATAGTGGAAGAGACAAATAACTAACTTTATATGGTCCGATAAAGGACTGAGAATCAGGTTAAAGATTTTAGAAACTTTGAAAGAATGTGGTGGATTAACAGTACCAAATTTCAAAGCCAATGATCACGATAACTGCTTAATTTGGATTGCAAATTGGACTGAATCACTTTATCATTGGGCTATTATATTGAGGGAGTAGGACTCTCAGATAATTTGCACAAATATCTTTGGTTTGTTAGAAATGGAAACTTGTGTTTATAAGAGATCATCGGTCAGGCTCAAGGAACCAAAACAACTTCATGAATAGGCCAAAGCAGTTTCTTTATTTTTGATCACCTATATTATACAAATTTTGCCAGACTAGCTGTATCCCCTAGGGGTACTCAAGGCCTGCGGGCCGGATCCGGCCCACGGGGTGTTTAGATCTGGCTCGCGGGGCCACCCTGGAAGCAGCGAAGGATCGGCCCATGGTGCCTTTGCCAGTGAAAATGGAGCTCAGAAAAATATTACCATATGCTGAATTTGAGGACAAAATTAAGAACATTTTGGGGGGACTTAATTTAGAAGCTGTTGGTGAAATATGATTAGAAACTAAAGATTTTTTCTTTCTTTCTTTCTTTCTTTCTTTCTTTCTTTCTTTCTTTTTTTTTTTTTTTTGAATCTCCCAAAGTTTGGTTAGTTCTCCATTACAATTATTTGTACTTTCTGTGAAATATAAATTAATTTATGCACTTAATAAAATTATCTCCATGGTTCATATGTTCCAGAACTCAAATATAAAAATGCAGTCCAAATTATCAAAGATCTTCTCTGGCTCTTAAGATCAATGCAATTTGTTTTTCATTGTGTTTCTCCAAATACTCCAGAAAAGCCAACACATTTCTAATAGTATCTCATAGTTAACTTTTAGGTTAAAACCCACATTGATTTTCTTGAGTTAAGTCCTACAAAATTACTTCCAACCTTTCAGCCAAATAGTGATAAACAATTTATATTCATTGCTGCATTGAGTAGAGATATTGGTTGATAATTTCTTGTTAAAGTCAGGTCCTAGCCTCTTAAGTATTAATACTTTGCTAGCCTCTTTCCAACAGTCAAGAATCTTCCCATTAGGTAAAATAATATTTATTGTTTGTTATAAAGGTTGTAAAAGTTCATTCTCAAAACATTTATAGTAAGAGGCCAGCACACCATCTGGATCATGTGCTTTCCTATTTTAGTATTTTTATTGGCATCACAAATGTCCCTTGTTGTTATAAGCCCATTCAAAATAACTCTCCGATTCTTTTGTCATTTTTGGTAAATTCCATTTATGTAAATATTCATCCACTTTTTTCTAAGACATATCTTGACCTTTATATTGAATAGAATAAAACACTTTTCATATATTTCATATATTATTACAGCATTTTCTTTATGGAACTTTAATATCACTTTCTTCAGAGGTGGGATTCACTTACCTTCCCTACCGGTTTGCAAAAATGAGCACCTGCGCCAGCATGCTCCCTTCACTCGCACGCACCACCTCTGCACATGCACATGGCCTTCTGTGCATGTGCAGTAGCCGCACATTATGTCCGGGCAGGTGGGCAGAGCCTCCCGCAGTCGCCACTATCAGTTCATGCGATCCAGAGAGAACCAGTTGAATTCCACCACTGACTTTCTTTTTTTTCTTTTTGAAATGTACATATATATCTCTACTTTATCTGCAAATTCGAATTTTCTTTGTTTTGCATAATTCATTTTTATTTGCATGTCTTCCCTGTTACCATAGATAATTACCTGTGCAGAAACTTAATTTGGTGGGTAATAGTTGTCCTTTCTGGGGACTTTTTAACTTTCCTTTTTTTAAAAAAAAAAAAATCTCGGACAATTTCACTTGTATTGTCTTTTGCCTTTTCTTGTTAAATTCACTGTCACATTGCATAAAATATCCTTTTATAAAAGTTTTTTTTTTTTTGTATTTCAAACTGTTCTTACTTCTGTACCTTTATGAAGGTTACTCTCAAAAAAAATATTTCAACTTGTTTTGGTAACAAGTTGGCTTCCTTTTGCAACAACATCTATTAACTTAACTTGTTACCTTATAAGAAATTATGTTTATTATCATTTTCAATATTATCATCTTTTAATATTACACATTACTAATTGAATTACACCTTTGGATATACATACCAAGTTATTTAATGGGTTTGTTACAAATGTGGAGTGCTCTGCAAGCATCTCTAGATGACTGAGTTACTGGAACAGAGACTGAAAGTTTTCCTTCTATGAACTTTCTTAAGTGAATTATTTTTCATTTAAGCCTACCTATTGTTGTGGCCCATACGCAGCCCTTGCGGCTGGTGGCTGATTTGGACAGCAAGGAGCCTGTTGTGGTGCTGTGCCAGCAGCCTGTGCAGCTGGCACTCGAGTGGGACAATGAGGCTGGAGAAGATGTGGTGCCAGAAGCGGGGATTCAGCCAGGGTCTTCAGAACCTCCAGAAGCTCCCTTAAGTGAAGAGGACAAAGAGGAGGAGCCTCTTCTTGATTCATGGGCACGCAGAGCTGCCAAAAGGCAGGAGTGGCTCCTCAGGAGGAGGTCTCCTCGAGAGTAAGGCTTGGGGCTAATTGGCCACTCCCTTAGCCTATTTAAGGAGGAACCCCGACTGAAGCAATTTGCACGGAACAACTTAGTTCACATACCTTCGTGCCTTGATCTTAGTTCTTTGCAAATTGCTTCTGGGCTTTCTGCCAACCATAGTAAGATTAAGATTATTTATTCTTTGGATTCTTGCAGGCTGTTAAGAAAGTTAATTAACAGCCTTTGTTTGAAGAAAAAACTGATTTTATTTTAGTAAACTAAGGTTTGTACAGACTTTGTGTGTGCTGCGTTATTTGGGGTCCATAGCTGGGGCAGAACACCTATGGATAGCTTACTTCCCTACAAGCAGTCCAATCCACATTATCCAATTTTAATGGTTATTTTTCAAAAAAAAACAAGATGACTGTCAATGGCTGTATAATGGGTGAAGCTGTCTACTTTTGACCTCACCCCATTCCTAAGAGGTCTGTAAGGGCCTTGTAGCTCAGCAGACTAAAAGCATTGTGATTAACACCAGCTGTCTGCAATTACTGTAAGTTCGAATCTCACCAGGCTCAAGGTTGACTCAGCCTTCCATCCTTTCTAAGGTAGGTTAAATGAGGACCCAGTTTGTGGGGCAATAAGCTGACTTTGTATAAAATATACAAAAGTATGAAGGCTATTGCTTAACGCATTGTAAGCCGCCCTGAGTCTCCGGAGAAGGGCGGCATATAAATCAAATTAAAATTAAAAAAGGGGGGGCGTGCATAAAAGCACCAGCGTGCCTACCATCCCTGTCCTAATGTTCCCTTTATTTGTACTCATTTTATGTATTCAATTCATGCTTATTCTTGTATATATTATTTAATATATACTTGACAAATAAATAAAAAAATAAAAAAATAAGTACTTAGATGAAACAAGAAAAGCTTTAGAATAGATATAATAGAATTGTGCAGCATTTTGGATTTAATTTCAAAAAGATGCCTCAAAGTATGTGGGAGCATGAATGTAGCACCTCTCTATAACTCTTTAGAGCAGCTGCATCTTTTCTCAGGATTAGGCAACTGTCCATTGCAATTGTCACAAGATCTCTGTAAACACATGGCTGTTTTAAAGGGTTGCAGGAAAGTGCTATAGCAATAGCACTTAGACTTATATACCGCTTCACAGTGCTTTACAGCCCTCTCTAAGTGGTTTACAGTTACAGCATATTGCCCACAACAATTTGGGTTCTCATTTTACCAACCTCGGAAGGATGGAGTCAACCTTGAGCCAGTGAGGTTCAAACTCCTTGCAGTCGGCAGAATCAGCCTGCAATACTGCATTCTAACCACTGCACCACCAAGTGTACTCTTATCAGTACACTTTGTGTTCTAAAGGATTTTAATCAAATCCAAAGCATTGCATAAAATATACCTACTTGAGAGATCATAGTCATTATTTTGATTAGCTCACTTGATAAAAATAATCCATTATCCTAGAATGTGCATTTACTGATAGTTTTTTTTTTCAAAGTATTAGTTCATAATCTTTGCCACCAACATCGTCTAATATTAGAGTGGTAAGCATCTTCCATTTAATGTATTACCTTAAAAGTAGAACTAATTTATCTTCAAGAAAAATGTAGAGCTTTGTTAAATATATTTCAGGATAGGTTTCCCACCTTAATAAACTCCTGGTTTCAACATTGGATATTTCAGCATATAATTCGACTTTTCCTGATTAAAGTGAGGAAAATAAATCAAGACTATTAGAATTAATTTTACCAAAACTCTTGGAACTGAAAATAAAAAAAATCAAAACTGCTTCAAATATTTATATATTTCTTTTCAAGGCAAACATTTGAGTGCAGCCACAATTCCAGGTGAGCAGTGATTGTCAGTGTGACCTTAGACCAAGGCTGTCAAGCTCCCGGCCCATGGGCCAGATGCGTCATGCGCTGGCCATGCCCAAACCTGCTTTAGCAAAAGGGGGAAAAGTCCCAATACATCACGTGACACCCAGTGGTGGGATTCAAGTAATTTGACAACCGGTTCTCTGCCCTAATGATTTCTTCCAACAACCAGTTTGCCAAACTGCTCAGAAAGTTAACAACCGGTTCTCCAGAAGTGGTGCGAGCTGGCTGAATCCCACCACTGGAGGTTGGATCAGTCACTCCTTCTCATGTCTAATCAGCTTCAGACTCTGGGACAAGCCAGCTCAAAGAGAAACCCTTCATTGCATCAGGCATTGATAGTTTCATTGTAAGAAGTAGACAAATGCTCTGCAAAACTAAATGGGTTGTGCAGTCATACAGGACAAATGCTAAGAAAAGCAACAAACAACACTGAAAATCACTTTTTCTAGAAAATCACATTTGCTATATAGAAAACGAGATTCCACATCACTTCAAATTTCATCTATAAGAATGAAGTGCAGGGATTTAATTAATCCTGCTGTCAGAAACTCAACAACAGTTGTAAACATTTTGTGCTATTAACCCATATATAACACGATGGTGCAGTTATATACAGGTAACATTTTATCCCTAATCTATTTTCATTCCATTCTCTTTTTTCAATTATGTTTCGCTTTTAGATCAAATAATAACAGAACTAAAAATAAAAATAAAAACTGTTCCTTGGTGCAGTTGGTAAAGAAGGCCAAGAAAGCAAAACTCAGAACACAGATGCAAAAATACAGTGTGGATACCAAAAAATCATTTCGTTCAAAATATATTAAATTCCAAAATGAACACCAAGCCAGAACATATGGAATGATGATGGGAAAAGGGATGATGAAAATGATAAAAAAATATTTGAGATATACAAATAAATAATTCCTTATAATAGAATATAATTTTTTATTGGCCAAGTGTGATTGGACACACAAGGAATTTGTCTTTGATGCATAAGCTCTCAGTATACATAAAAGATACGTTCATCAAGAATCATAAGGTACAACAGTTAATGATAGTCATAGGGTACAAATAAGCAATCAGGAAACTATCAATATAAATCGTAAGGATACAAGCAACAAAGTTACAGTCATACAGTCATAAGTGGAAGGAGATGCAATGTAGCATGTTATGTTAACTGAACTACTTATGCTCATCCACCTGTGTGGTCTAATATTTATCTCATTGGTTTCTTATTCTGCATAGACATGTAACATATAATGAATCTATATACAGTAGGACATTGTGAGTAACAATATCTATTTGGATTGCCTTCCACTATAGTTCTCACCTATATGAGATTGCATAAAATTGACACTGAATGTACTGCGAAACTGAACACGGGTCTCTTTTGAGAAGGATTTGTTTCTAAGCTAGCTACTGAAACTCACATGGCAACAATTTCCTACAATAAACACATGCAGAGCTCAGAGAGTAGTGTTCATGCATCCCTATAGCTATGATATATAATAATTAAGCTTGTTCCCATCACTACTCAACCTCATATGTGATGCACATTCTTAGATATGCAATTCAAAGACCCTGTGTTTTTCCCAAAATGTAACATCATGAGAAGGAAACTCCTGCCAGCTTCCATCGACAGTGGCAGCTGCATACTAAAGACTGCCAAAGCCTTCGGCTTCCCTGGAGCCTTATGGAGCTTTCTCTAGCTTAACCAGATGAGATTCTACTGCAATGTTAATAGGGACATGGGCAGACGGTACCAAGAAGAAGAGAATTATAACCATCCAAAGAAATGGCCTTTTCTGTTAATCAATCATGTCCACATTTTAACATCATTCAGAATGACGACTACAAAAAAAAACTGTTAAAGAAAAAGGCTGGTTATAATAGTACTCTTTCTCTCTAAAGCTATGTAAAAACAAAGCTCTCAAGCTTTCCTGGGGACGCGGGTGTCATCCAGATTTTTGCTGCCAGATTTGAATGCTACATTAGTGGTACTTAGCTAACCAGAACACTATTCCATCCACCTTTTTGACTGTGCGCTGCAAAAATATAGATGACCACTAGAAGGTGTTTTGGAATCTCTTTGCTACCATCTTGTGGGTGTCCAGATCAGAGGTGGGTTTCAGCAGGTTCTGACCAGTTCTGGAGAACCGGTAGCGGAAATTTTGAGTAGTTCGGAGAACCGGTAGTAAAAATTCTGACTGGCCCCACCCCCATCTATTCTCTGCCTCCCAAGTCCCAGCTGATCAGGAGGAAATGGAGATTTTGCAGTAATCTTCCCCTGGATTGGGGTGGGAATGGATATTTTACAGTATCCTTCCCCTGCCATACCCACCAAGCCATGCCACGCCCACCAAGGCACACCCACAGAACCAGTAGTAAAAAAATTTGAAACTCACCACTGGTCCAGATTAATATAGGGCCACCATAAGCCAGTTATGGTGGCCCTATATTAATGACAAGACAAACTATCCCTATCTATTTACTCTGCCCCTCTGCTTTTTCACTGCCAGATCCTTATCTTTTCTGCTCCAAACAATTCCATGTTATAGGTTGAAAGAGGCACTTAGGGATGAAAGGTAAAACTATAGATGAGGTTAAATTCTTCTTGCAGATGTTTTCAAAAGTAAATTGCAAGGAAGTATTGATAACAAACTGATCTCAGAGCAGGCATATGCTGCAGTTGCAGACATTCAGCTATCTGCAATTATTGCATGTTTGAATCTTACCAGGCTCAAGGTTGACTCAGCCTTCCATCCTTTTTAAAGTAGGTAAATTGAGGAGCCAGTTGTAGGGGCAATAAGCTGACTTTGTATAAAATATACAAAAGTATGAAGGCTATTGCTTAACGCATTGTAAGCCACCCTGAGTCTCCGGAGAAGGGCGGCATATAAATCTAATTGAAAAAAACCCAGAAAGAATAGCAATAGCAATAGCGCTTAGAGTTATATACCGCTCTCTAAGCGGTTTACAGAGACATATTGCCCCCAGCAATCTGGGTCTTTATTTTACCAACCTCGGAAGGATGGAAGGATGGAAGGCTGAGTCAACCTTGAACCAGTGAGGATCGAACTCCTGGCAATGAGCTAAATTAGCCTGCAATACTGCATTCTAACCACTGTGCCACATTATTAAAAAATAATGTAATCCTTTTCTCTCCTACTGTGAAGAATCCCGCTTCTAAAGCTAAAATATTTGCTAATATTAGTGAAGAATTCTCCCAAATGAACCTATCCCATCCAAAGCGGCTGTAAGAGAAAACAACAGCAGATCCTCAAAACTGCAAATGAGTACAAATGTGTTCCCTGCTCTTATTTCATAATACAGCATCAAACCCCATGTTTTAGGGAATGATTATTAATTACTGGATAACTTAAAAATATAGTGGTATATCGAATTAGGAACTCAAGGTGTGTTTTTTTTCTTACAGATCAAGGGATCTGAAAGAATAGATGAATATTCAATTTCATGTGAAATAAAGAACTGCTTCACATCTTACTACTGTCTTCTTCCTACTCTGCCATGATGAAAGTATTTCAGGAAACTCACATAGCCTGCATTGATTCACATGCTTGTGCATAGTGCCCTTAATTCCTCCAATTGTCACTCAGTAAACATTTTCAGTTCTGTGTCAAGACAACTCCAATATATAAAGCAGTCGGTTAGCAGAATCATTATATCTTACTCCTTCTGTCATCTCTTAACAGCACTGGCTACTTCAGGAAGCCAGCTTTAATTGGATTTGTTATTTGTATTTGTGTACAGGTAACAAATGTGTAAGAAAATGAGATTCTCCTTTAGCACACTTCAAAACCACTTGACCTGCCATCCTTCAGAGAGCTACAATGCCTGGGCTTCAGAAATCTGGACAACAGCCAGATGATGGAAAAGAGCCATACAGAATTACAGATCCATGCTGAGTTTCACAATATTTAAAATGTTTTTCAACTACTCACAATCTGACCTTATGAAGCTGTATTACGAGCAGAGTGTTTACACTACCACAGATCAATCACCATCCTGTTTATTCTTGCAAATTTTTATTTGGGCCACCATTCTGACTTTTAAAAAAAAAAAACTGCATATGCTGAAAGGGTAGCCTCTATCATATTCTCTTGCAGTCTTTTCATTTTTGATAACTTTCATGCACCTGAAAAAGTATGTATGTATGTATGTATGTATGTATGTATGTATGTATGTATGTATGTATAAATAAATAAATAAATAAATAAATAAATAAATAAATAAAATAATGAATTAGAAATTAAGAAGTACAGAATTGTAATATCATAAAAACAGTAATCCATTGTGCCACTTAATTTTTTTCCCTAAGCTTTCCTGCAGCATACTTGGGGGAAAAAATGTGAACATTTCTGAAAGTACTCTTTGAATTAAAAAAAACATTGGCTAATAAGCCAATATTAATACTGTATAGTGCACAAGTCAAAAAGAGGGCTGTGAAAATATTTACAGACCCCTTGCATCCTGGACATAAACTGTTTCAACTCCTACCCTCAAAACGACATTATAGAGCACTGGACACCAGAACAACTAGACAAAAGAGCCTTGATAGTACAGTGGTCTAAGCACCCTGTTATTAACACAGCTGCCTGCAATTTACTGCTGGTTCGAATCTCTCCAAGGCTCAAGGTTGACTCAGCCTTCCATCCTTTCTAAAGTAGGTGAAATGAGGACCCAGTTTGTGGGGGCAATAAGCTGACTTTGTATAAATATACAAAAAGTATGAAGGCTATTGCTTAATGCATTGTAAGCCGCCCTGAGTCTCCGGAGAAGGGTGGCATATAAATCAAATTTAAAAAAAAAAATAGTTTTTTCCTGACCGCCATCACTCTGCTAAACAAATAATTCCCTCAACACTGTCAAACTAGTTACTAAGTCCACATTACTATTAATCTTCTCATCGTTCCTATCACCCATCTCCTCCACTTATGATTGTATGACTGTAACTTTGTTGCTGGTATCCTTAAGATTTATATTGACTGTTTCCCTATGACTATCATTAAGTGTTGTACCTTATGATTCTTGATGAATGTATCTTTTCTTTTATGTATTCCGAGAGCGTATGCACCAAGACAAATTTCTTGTGTATCCAATCACACTTGGCCAATAAAGAATTCTATTCTGTTCTGTTCTGTTCTGTTCTGTTCTGTTCTGTTCCGTTCCGTTCCATTCCATTCCGTTCCGTTCCACTCCATTCTATTCTATTCTATTAAAATCACTTGCTTACCCACAGTGAGAACTGGCCTTCTCCTTGTTCTTCTTTCTACTTTGCATGGTTCTCTAAATATTCCTAAATTAGGATGTATAATGTTGTCAATATCTATTAATCCCACTTCCTCCAGTCTTGTAACTGGAAACTGCTAGTTTTCAAAGGCAGATTTTGGCAGCAAAAGCTATATAATGTAATTCAGTATATTACTTTTTCCCCAAAGAGGCCAAAAATAGATACAGGGCATTAAGAAGACATCAAAGTGTATTCTTATACTTTGACTAATGCTGGGAACTGAAAGCACTCAGCAAAGCAAATCAGCTCATAAGGCTATAAGATAAAAAGTCATTCTATTTCTTTTCTGTACTTCTGGACTGTAATTTAACTACAAAAGCTGATGTCTCTTGTAAGATAAAAAAGGAAAAAGGACCTAGAAATGAAATGCTATATTTATAAAAACAAGTTTCATGGAAGACGAGCTCTGTTGCTTTGTGCTTATTTGTCCTTTGTGCCTATTGTCCCAATTCAAAGAACTATCCAAAGTGTTCGTTTCAAATATAAAAGTAGAACTGAGTAGATTTGTTTGGGAGAATTGTGCCAGTCTCTTCATGTTAAAGTTGACTAATAAACATTACCTTCAAATAAGGCTTAGTTGTCCTTAAATTTATCAAATCATAGATAGGATATGTGCAAAGATGGGTTTCACATGATTTTACCACCGGTTCGCCGCGCACCAAAAATGTGCGCGCACATCTTCCACACATGTGCTTTGCTCACACGTGCGGCTTGCACGCATGTACACAACTTAGAAAATGTAGTTAAATAGGATGGCATAGTGCCAGGGGAGGGGGTGCGGGTCGCCACTAACAATTTGACTGAATCAGTCCGAATACCACCACTAGATATGTGTCATTACAGCAATAGCAAATATTCTTTGGCAAAGCAAGAAACAAATTCCAGTTATATTCTAGACCCAGCTTTCCCTACCAAGTGCTGTTCATATGCCTTAATCCTCAATTCTCCTAAATCATGTTCAACACATGGAGAAATATGGGTTTGTGCTACTGTTATGATGTTTCTGAAACAATATCTTGTAATTTTTTAAAAAAAAAATCTTTAGTATTAATTCCTGCTTGCAGTGGCAGCTTGGCAGCTTTTACAAAATAATTTTCTGTGGTTCATGATAACACTTTATCCATCTGTTAAAAGTAATGACACTTGCACTGTGAAGTTGCTCTCACAGCACCACAAATGTTATGAGACCAAAACCAGGTTTCCCTGCTTCAATATTCTCTAATACCAGAAAATTCTGGTCTAAATTTATTTTCATGAGTGAGAACAGCATTTTGTCAACGATTCTTCACAATCATTGTCTACGTGCAAAAGATGATGAACTTTCAAGCAAGTAAGTACAAGTAAGTGTTTTCTTATTTATCAGGATGTTACAAAAGTCAATGTTAAAAAATTGGCTATAAAATTCACCCCAAGAACTATATGGGACCTACTTAAACTTGTTAAACTGTTTTTAAGGGCACTAAATTATTTGGAAAACTGCCTTCCTTCAGAGGTAGTGTTTTAAACATATGGCCAGAGAAGACACCTTTACAGTATTTTTTATATATATAAGGATGGAGGTAGAGCTTTTACAAGCAGAGGGTTTGAAAATTAATTCTTCCCTCAACTTCTTTGTTCCTCAGTAGATGAATCTTTAACCTCAAAAATGAGCAGAAGATAGGAGAAGCTACTTCAGCAATAGTTCTATATTGCAACTACTTCAGACTGACACCTCTTTTTTTCTGAATGGACTAAGGGCTGTTTGTCTGGATTTACATGTCACAGTAGGTTTGAGACTTCTGTATGCAATAGAGTGCTTAACTAAGAGATAGGGACAATTTAAATAATTCAACCTCAGCAGCATACAATATTGTGTGTCTATAGCAGGGGTGTCAAATTCAAGGCTCAGGAGCCAAATTTGGCCCACAGGGTGCTTAGATCTGACCCATGGGGCCGCTCTGGAAACAGCAAAGGATCAGTCCATGGTGCCTCTCCCAGCAAAAGCTCCGTTTTCACTGGCAATGGGTTTTAGGAGGCTGTCACAGCCAAAAATGGAGCTCATGAGCCTGTTTTTGCTGGCAGAGTGATCAGGCCACCACAGGCGCCCTCAACATAAGTGATGTCGAGCTGGCCATGCCCACCCTGGCCACGCCTCCCTGCCCTCCCCCCCGAGATCAAACACAACCCTGATGCATCCCTCAATGAAATCGAGTTTGACACCACTGGTCTATAGGATTTCCTCAGCATAGTCTTTCAACTCGCAATATATATTGCAGAATTGTGTGTGTGTGTGTGTGTGTGTGTGTGTGTGTATGTGTGTGTGTGTGTGTTATTCTTGAACTCACCTGCAGTATGAACAGAACTGAAAGATAACCATGAAGTCATCATTGGTGCCTTTGCAAGGTTTAGCCCAACTTCTAAAAAGCAGTTTTACCTAATGGTACAATATTGTATGATTGCTGAACTTTATTCAGAGTTGATCTTCAATACTCACTGTGAAGTCAGTCACTGTGAACTACACTAGTTTCCTGAAGTCATTCCCAATTACAAACCATTCCAGCCTGCTACCTGAGAACAGTGTATTGTATTTGATCTAAAATTTGTCCCAGGCAAAGGATGTTTTGTATAGGACATCTAAGATCATCCTAAAGCCAGTTTGAATCTAGTGGTTAAGGCAACACTAGAAATCAAGATACTGTGGGTTCTAGTCCTGCTTAGTCATCTGGGTGACTTTAGATTAGTCATTATTTCTCAGCCCTGCTCATCTCAAAAGATTGTTGTTCTGGAGTATTAGGTATGTTCACCACCTTGAATTGTTGTACTGTACACTTCTAGCTATTTATTGTCTAAGAAGTGAAGAGACATGCCATTTTACCTGTTATTTTTTGCATTAATGAAATATCAGTTAGTTGGACAATTATGATAAGCACACAAAAAGTATAATAGTTTGGGCATTTCCATCTGTTTAGTTTACTATTTATATTTGCAAGAACCCTATTAAAAAGGTTCTCCAGATGTTGAACAATTATTTAAAAACAGAATGACAACAAACTTTTTCATTTAATAAAGCAGAAAAAATTAGCAAGAGAATTGTCATGTTTCTCTGATTTGTTTGCTCAAAAATGCTTACCTGAAGTTTTTTGCCATTGTTTTATCTATTTTGTACATAAAACTTTAATGCTGAATAACTTGCACTATATGAAAAAGACACAAGCTGGGTCAGCAAGGGGCAAAATAGCAAAATGCCTGTGCAGACATTTCAGGGCAAAGAGAACTTCACTGCACTGCGTTCCTCCTGAAATGCCTTTCTCTGCTTTAGAAAAACATAGCTGAATAAGTATATAAATAGAATTCAGAAGGTTTTAGTTTCATCAAAATAGATAGCTAGAAAAAAATCATAACATGACAGAAATGTTATCAGCTTCCTAGCTGAAATAATTTCACTAGCAACATATCACTATGCAGAAGGATTTTTTTAAAAAGCTGGCATAAAATAAATCAGGGATGTCCAATTCAAGGCCCACAGGGCCGGCCTGGAAATATCAAAGGACCAGCCCGCAGTGCCTCTGCCAGCCAAAACGGGCCACGTGCGGCCGCCCCACAGCCCATTTTCGGCCTCCCTGGCCTTCTGCAGCACTCTGCCTGCCAAAAACGGACCACAGAGAGGCCCGTTTTTGGCTGGCAGAGTGCTGTTGAAGGCCATGGAGGGCAAAACGCATGCGCCCCCCCCCCCCGTGTTCCATTTTGGCTAGTAAAGTGTTACAGGAGGCCATTCAGGCTGAAAATGGGGCAGAGAGGGGGGCGTGCCCCATTTTGGCCAACAGAGTGCTGCAGGAGGCATCCGACCTATCTCCCCACCCCCACCCCTGCCCCCGCGCCCCCACCCAACTGGCCCGCGGAAAGAACTACAATGCTGATCCAGCCCTTGAAGAAGTCCAGTTTGACAACCCTGAAATAAATCTAGAATTACAGAATAGAGATTGGGAAACAGCACAAGGTGTTTTATATGGGGTCATTTGATACTAAACTGTTCTGTGCGGGACTGCGTGGTGTAGTCTTCTTATTGAAAACCTAAATGCTAAAGAACCACTGGATTTTGGAACATTCAGTTTCAAAGTCTTGAGAAAATTCAGTCAGAATATAAAATTAAGACATCAACTGTTGGATTCAGTTCCAATGATTCTAATGAGACTTAATTCGTAAAGTGTTCAGGCTAAACAAGTCTGTGGGGTCCTTGGTGCTCTGTGCTTGGTGGTTTTCTTGCAGATGTTTCATTACCAAACTAGGTAACATGGTTAGTGCATAAAACCACTGAGCTCACAGAGCACCAAAGGTTCCACAGTTGAACCCTGATCTATAAATATTCTCTTCTGTTGGCTAAATAAGTCTATGAGGGAATAATATCCACTGAACTCAGTGAGAATTAAACTAAGTAAACATACCATAAATATCTGTTTGTTTATTTATTTACTTGTATTGCTCCTTTATTATTTTTACAAATTATAAATGGTGATAAATATATCCAACTGAGAAATAGTGACTGACCCGATGTCACCCAGCTGGCTTTCATGGTTAAGATGGGTCTTATTATAACTTTAAAAAAATAATAATATATCTTCTAGGATTTCTTTGGAGTAAGGGACTCCAGCCTTGCAAACTTTAAGCTTGGCGGACTTCAACTCCCAGAAAGCTGGCTGGGGAATTCTGGGAGTTGAAGTCTGCCAGGCTTAAAGTTGCCAAGGTTGGAGACCCCTGCTTTGGAGAAACTATGGTACCATCAATATGTACCACAATATTGGTCAAGTATCCTGAATTCAGGTGCATGCAAATTTCAACAAATTTAAAAATAATCAGAGGCTAGCCACTTTTTCAGACAAAGAGGTTGTTTCATCACCTTATGTGGCAGCAACTTTTTTTAAAAAAAAAATGCCCCAAACTTCTGAGATTATCAAGCGTTGCCAGAAATCTCATCCCCAAGATTTTATGAACCCACAAACTATGTTAACCTCTCATCAGATTGTGCCATTCAAATCTAAAATACCACAAGATCTCATTTAAGAAAAAATTACAGTATTACAGTCATAATTGGAATAACTTTGCCATAAATAATACGGGATTTGATTGCTTGGAGACATCCATAAATTGGGGTAAATTGTTTTAAAAGAAATTGCCATTTGAAATAACATAATGGTTCCAAGCAAAATCAAGCCATAAGAATTAAAGGTAACTGTGTTTAATAATCTGTTAAAATGTTTGTGGATAACATTTCTCAGGCTGATTTTTTTTTTTTTTACATTTTTTTAAAAAAATATTTATTAATCAAATTTATGTAGCCACTCATCTCACCAAAGGTGACTCTGGGCGGTTACACAATATATCTCATTTTCCTTAATGTCTTTTCCAATGTTTCATATTTGGACTAAATGTTCACTATTTTTTAAGTATCCTTCATTTGCAAGGAAAGGGGAATTGTCTTGATGAAAGTATTTTAATTGCTGATAAAAGCATTTATGAGCATTAAGAGAGAGAAAAAAATCACCCTTATGCGAAACAAGATACTGATTTTCATTCTATCAGTAAAAGGTCAGTATCTCCATTGTACTTGATCATTTCAACATATGAGTTTTCCACTGATTTTTTTTTAAGAAGATGAAATGGCCAAAATTGCCAAATCATTGGGAAAATTGTCACAAATGTCATCTGGCTTTTCCAAATGAGTTGCCCCAAGAGTCTTGTGTATTTCAGCTTTTTTGCATTATTCCTCACACAGAGAAATGTGTGATTAAACAGCAGCAGCCACAAATTCTATTTTCTTCACATCTTCAATTCATCACACCAATATCCACGAGTATTATAATGCAGATCCTCATAGCCAACAGATAGAGTAATAATCTCGTGCTGCTGTTCTTGTTGGACTATGGAAATTTGCACTACAAGTGGACGGTTGAGTTGGAATGGTAATCCCCCTCCAAAAATTTACCAACAAAACCACTATTTGTATATCGGAGTATACCTGGCCTGATATATCTTTCCTTTGTGAAAAGCAGTCTTTGTACTTAGAATAACTTTATTGTCACTTTGAATGTCCACTAATCAGCATACATTAAAATGAAATTTCATTGCATATAGCTCTCAAAGCTCACGTGCAATATGCACTACATAACCATGACAGAATAAATAAATAAATACAAAATTATGCATATACCCATATATACTGTATAACACAGAGAAACAACACAGTCTAGTTTGGATATATACATGTACATGGCAAGAAAAACGAATCTTGTGAGTTTACCAGACGGATAGCATAGGGAACAAAGCTAAAACAGAAACTGTAGTCCTGCTAGAAATATTCGGAAACCTCCTTCCAGGAGAGAGCAACAGAAACAGACCATAAAGTGGGTGTGTGGGGTCTCTAACAATGCTTTGAGCTCTAAGCACATAGCGCTTATGAGCAGTATCCTGAATAACAGGAAAAGAGATTCCTATAATCTTCTCAGCTGTCTGTCAGCTTTGGGAGCCATATTAGCAACGGAAGCTTCCACGCTGCCACCTTCTTGCGTATGGGAAAGTAGGAGGGGGGATTTAGTAGAGGGAATGTAGTTAGACAAAATAGCATTCTTCTTTTCGGTCAAGGTCATGACAGTCCTGCATCTGGAGAAGGAGTGGTTGGAGTGATATCTCGAGATGGGAGGGATGGTGATTAGACAATGTGATGGACTGATGGGTGCAGGAGATGGACTTGGGGATTTTGATTTACTGAGGGAAAACCCAGAACTCTCAGATTCGGGTTTTCCCAGATGTGCCAGTATACCTACTCTAATAAATGGAACTCTGAGGAAATGCTTGCCTCAGAGCTTTTAATTGGAGTTGGGGTTTTCTGGAATGCTGACACTGTCCTTACCACTCTCTGTATGGACTTTCTATCTGATGCACTACAGCCACCAAACCAAAACACTTTCAATCGTGCCTCTGTAAAAAGTGGCCAGGACAGAAACAGAAAGATGTGCTTTCTTTATCCAACACAGTTTGGGTTTGCACTCTTCGCTAAAGATGATGTGTGGAGAGACCAATTCAGATTGTTAGTTATCTCCACACCCAGATACTTAATACTGTTGACAATCTGTACAGCTGCATCCTTGATACTGAGTGGAGTATGACCATGCCGGCTCTTTCTGAAATCTACAATGATCTCCTTTGTTTCATTCACATTTAGAGCCAGGTTGTAGGAATGGTTTGCTGCAGTCACATTTGGGGGTGTGTGGGGGGGGTTTCTACTTCCTCATCCAGTCTACAGCCCTGGCATTCCTTAGTAGTCTCTCAGCCAAGTACTAACCAGTTTGTTTGGTTTGGTGGCTGCAGTGCCTCAGATAGAAAGTCCATACAGAGAGTGGTAAGGACAGTGTCAGCGTTCCAGAAAACCCCAACTCCTGACATAACCTTTGAACTCAGACAAGATTAGCCAGGGTGCTGTTACCTATTAAAACAAGGTGATGTTTCCTTTTGAGATGAGCTCAGCTCCAAGGATTTAATGTAACTTTCTTGGCAACAGACCTCTCAGGACGCTTTCCTTTTCTTTTATTTCTCAGTCTATTCTACGAGTTAAGGTTAAGGTTAAGGTTAAGGTTAAGGTTAAGGTTAAGGTTAAGGTTAAGGTTAAGGTTAAGGTTAAGGTTAAGGTTAAGGTTAAGGTTAAGGTTAAGGTTAAGGTTAAGGTTAAGGTATCCCCATGCTCAGTGGTGGGTTTCAAAATTTTTTACTACCGGTTCTGTGGGTATGGCTTGGTGGGTGTGGCATGGCATGGCTTGGTGGGCGTGGCTTGGTGGGCATGGCAGGGGAAGGATATTGTAAAATCTCTATTCCCACCTCACTCCAGGGGAAGGTTACTGCAAAATCCCCATTTCCTCCCGATCAGCTGGGACTCGGGAGGCAAAGAATAGATGGAGGTGGGGCCAGTCAGAATTTTTACTATCAGTTCTCCGAACTACTCAAAATTTCCGCTACCGGTTCTCCAGAACTGGTCAGAACCTGCTGAAACCCACCTCTGCCCCTGCTGTCCCCATCCAAGTATTAACCAGGCCCAACTCTGAATAACTTCCTAGCCAGGCAAGCTTGGGTAAGTGTAGCACCTGCTAAATTATACCATGAGCAGTTTTGGTTCCCACAGTGGCCAGCTAGACACATTCAGGGAGCTCCTGGGCCAACTTTGAGGACAACTTCCTTAAGTAAAGAATACCAGTTACTTCTGTTATTTAGCAATTGGTATTCAGAACATACAGCCTTTAATAATGGAGGTAAAGGGTAGAAAACATGACTGGTAGTCCTTAATTGCCTTATCATCTGTAAATTTCCCTCAGTTCCTTTTAAAATGATTTAAATTGCTAACTACCATTATGTAGTACTGTATGTAGAATAAACTGCATATTGTTCTGTTTGATTTTGTTCTCCCATCAGTCAGGTTATTTGAATGATCAAGGTTCTAGTAACATATGGCAAATATTATGCAAATATCTAAGGATTAAATTGTAATTTAAAAGTATAAATTAATCTTATTAAAAATTCAAAGGGATTGTCAAAGAATTGGGTGAACCTGAGTTCATATGGCCTTTATTTAATTCTTTGCTGCTATCCCATTTGGAATTCTGCATGAAACCCTGGTTTTAAGAATAATTACCACTCAACTGGAAAAGAGTGGTACACAAAGAGCCTTGGTGGTACAGAGGTTTAAAGCACCCTGTTATTAAGCTTATTAAGACCAGCTGCCTGCAATTACTGCAGGGTTCGAATCTCGCCAAGGCTCAAGGTTGACTCAGCCTTCCATCCTTTCTAAGGTAGGTGAAATGAGGACCCAGTTGTGGGGGCAATAAGCTGACTTTGTATAAATATACAAAAGGATGAAGGCTATTGCTGAGCATATTGCTGAGCACATTGTAAGCCGCCCTGAGTCTTCGGAGAAGGGCGGCATATAAATCAAATTAAAAAAAAAAAAAAAAAGTGCAGAACAGGACAGTCAAAATAATCCATGTATTCAAACACAAGTATTTATACCTGGGTAAATTGAGAATGGAGGAAACTACCAAAACAATGTGAAAATATATGAAAGTATAGAGAAAATAGCAATATAAGAATTCAGATTTATTCAATTCTATTTATTGGCACTTACAATTTGGAAAAAGGGGACAAGAAAACTGTTAATGTACTAGAAACAATGGTTGTCCCAAAGGGGTTTTTTCAAGAGGCAGCTGAACTTTCTGGTTTTTCTTTGAAGACGTTTCACTTCTCATCCAACAAGCTTCTTTATATCTGAAGAAGCTTCTTGGATAAGAAGCAAAACATCTTCAAAGAAAAACCAGAAAGTCCAGCTGCCTCTTGAAAAAGCACCTGTAGGACAAACATGGCCATGATGACTGAGAATCTCCATAGACATTTAAAAACAATAGTGGACAATCACTTAAGAAATTACCCTTAAAGAGTTAAAAATTAAATGGTAAACATGTCTATTAATAACCATTTAAAATACTATACTTTTTAAAATTGGTATACCAAACAAAATGGTCTGATATTCTCAAATCTGTTTTCTCATGTTCTTTGAAATTGGCTTTATCTACATACTAAATACTGGGGAAACAATTCTATTGGTGGCTAGTATTATTTCATATGGAAATAGAACTAAAATTCAAGGGAAGTAATATCCAAAAGTAGAACTTTATTTTTCTAAATAAAAACTGTCACGTGTAACCTGAGTGATTTCTAAGAATCTACAGTAAATGGAGACAGTCTATTGAAAAAGATATTACCATATTTTTCAGACTATAAGATGCACTGGTGTATAAGACGCACCTGTCAGCGTTCCAGAAAACCCCCGACTCCCAGTAACGACGTGGAAGCAGGCATTTTCCAAAGTTCTCTTTACTAGCAATAGGTAAACTGGCACATCTGGGAAATCCCAAATCTGAAAAACCGGGGCTTTCCTTCATTAATACAAAGCTCCCAAAACCAACCCCTTTCTCCCCTTTCAGTCATATGCTCCAATCACCGTCGGTTTCACCTCAGCCCAGCCCTTGACCACTCCTCCTCCAAATGCTGGACCGCCCTGACTTTGACCGATATGAAAAACTGTTATTATGTCTACTAACTCCCTCTCTTAAATCCCCCCTCCTATTTTCCCACACATGAGGAGATGGCAGCATTGAAGCTTCCGGCTTAATATGGCTTCCAAGGCTGACAGCACCAAGATTTCAAAGAGGTAAGTAAGAAAAAAAAAAGGTTTTTACCCTCCCTGGGCCGCAGGAGTACTCTGCAGACCTCCCAAACCTGTGCCCCATTTTTTGCAAAAATGGGGGTGTTTTCGCAAAAACGGGGGCATTTTTGTCCTTCCTAGCCCCCAGGAGCAGTCTGCAGGCCTCCCAAACCCTCTGCACACCCTGTTTTTGCAAAAATGGGACGAGCAGGGCGGGACTTCGGGAGGCCAAAAATGGCTGCATTTGGTGTTTAAGACACATCAACATTTTCACCCGCTTTTAGGAGGGGAAGTGCATCTTATACTCCAAAAATATGGTAGTTATTTTTGTTCCCTGCTTTAAAAAAATAATATTGTGTATTCATTCTGCTTATACAATATGCATTGTGATTGGGGTGGGGGGGAAAGTCCATACAATGAGATATATACCTGTGTACTTGACAGTATGTAGATATATATATGCCGGTTAACATCTAGTTAAATTCTGCAAGTAAGTTTGCTCATGTTTTATGCTAAATGAAATCTCAGGGGTTCCAGGAACATCAAGTTATTTTTATCTTGTGTATATATATATATATATATATGAATACAATCAGGAGAGTTTAACTTGTGAATGGCATACTTCACAATGACAAATGTCCTAACAAATTTCTCAGATAATTGGCTGAGAAAAAGATTTTATTATGAATGCAAATGCACTATAATGCAAGCATTTCTTTTCATGATGATTAAATTATGGCTAATTATGACTCATTCACAATCAGCATGCAAGGAAACTAGGTTTGCCAGACTTACGCAAGAATACATTTTGAATTGTAATTAATTTTGCATGTATTGGTCATTTAAATTTCTGATTAAAAAAAGCAAGTATACACTGGGTAAATATAAATACATGGGACCTGACAATGAACTAAAGCCATAGAAGAAAAATATCATTTGTTATACAATAGGCTGAATATTGGCTATGGGCCAGTTCTCATTTATGCTTCCGTTGCCTGATGGCTAAACATGAATAACTTAAACAAGTGAATAGGGCAGTACATATACAAGACTTCTAATGAAACATTTATTGTAATAACAAGCACAACAGTGAACATAGATAAAACACTAAGCCAGAAGTTTTAAACCAGGATTTGTTGGATGAAAAAATAATTGCTTGGATTCAACTTGCACAGACCATCACTCCATGGTTGAGTTCACGTATTATGTTAAGGTGAGAGAGCAAAGAAACCAATTTTTGACCTGGTGCAATTAACAAATCCAGATAATGCTTTTCAGATGAAGTTATCCTGATTCCATCACAGTAATTATAGCACAGAAAATCAATGACACATTTGTATCTGGACATCAGGCCTATGATTTCTCTTCCAACTATCACTTGGGATTTTTTTAATGGTTTTTTTTTTTTTTTTGGCAGAGGAATGTTCAATACAGTCAGGAAATAAACATCTGATTCATTTGTTTCATTTAGTTCATTCTAGGACTGCCAATAGTACTGGCTTCCCCACGAGCTGAAGTTACTAATTTGAGGCAACCAGTCTTCCATCATATTATGGTTTTTGACATCTCAATCCAATGCCCTATTTGTAAAAATAGAAGCAAGTATATACAGTAGAATAAAGCAGAGTTGCTAGGTTTCTAAAAGGCACCCCTGTTTTCATCTCGGTAACAAAAGCTATGAGCAGGAATCTGCTGGATTATATAACCAGTGTTTCTTAACTATGGTGACTTTAAGATGGATGGTTTTCAGTTCCTCATGCTGGCTGGGAAATTCTGGGAATGGAAATCCACCTATTTTATAGTCATCTTGGTGGAGGAGTAATGATCCAAACTATGCAAAAATGTCTGAGTACATTATGTGTGCAAACCTCAAAGAAAAACATGGGTTCTGCTATCTCTCAGTGGCACGACATACTGATTGTTCATTAAATATATGAACACATTTGTACAGTCAAGAGAAGTCAGTAATCATTCATATCTGATTTCTTAACCATTTATGGAAATGTGTGCACACTGTACATGTAAGTACAAAGCTGTTAAATACCCTCATTCTTATCTTCATCTTTTTATCATCTTTAGGATGATAAGAGTTATAGTTGAACATGTTTGAAGAGCACCAACTAGGGAAGACAGTTAAAGATCACTCTGGTTGTAATTATTTAATATTCAACTGCAGAACCCATTCACCCAATCTCAATCTGATCAGTTAAATCCCACATGAACCCCTGTCCTCCTATTTCAGAGCCAGTAGCATTCCCATACTTGCACTTTCAAACCCCTGGATGACTTTGCCTCTTATTCCTCTGCTCCTATATCCCAAAATATGCCTTTGTATCATATTGTCTATGTAAATGTCTCCTGAACTATCAGAAAAACATTGCTCTTTTCCACTCTACCTTGTAAGTTTGCATACAGTACTTCTATGATACCAGCTCAACAACTCATTGATCCACCTTTCGATCAACCACATAAATCCCCATACTCCACTGTAACTACATCTCCAGGCCTAAGCAAGAGAAGCCGAAACAGCTAGATTTTAGGGCTTGGTGCACATTTCAAAAATTATCTGAAAGAAATCTTTCAGACCTGGTATTAATTCAATGTTGTATTAAGTGTAATGAATTGACTCTTTAAAGCAGCCACCTTGTTTGAAGTTCACGTGGCAAAACAAGGGGCATTTTAATGAATAGCAGAGTTGTCCAGTACTTTTACAAGGTCTGAATACCAACTCGTCAATCATTTTCAAAGTATGCACATACATTCATTTATTACACTGTCAAATCACCAGCAACCAAAGTCCAAATGGGACAGCATTCATTTAATTATAAACCTACAGATAAAACGGCAGTCCGGGGGAGGAGACGAGAGTAGGTCTTGAGAATATTATCTGGGAGGAGTTTGATCCTGTGGCTCCCAAGGATGTGGACAGGGTTCTGGGTAAGATTAGTGCCGCCACGTGTTTATTGGACCCGTGTCCCTCCTGGTTGGTACTGGCTTCCCGGGAGGTTACATGAGGCTGGCTCCAGGGTATTATAAGTGCTTCCTTGAGTGAGGGTGCCTTTCCCACTGCCTTGAAAGAGGCAGTGGTGAGGCCTCTCCTCAAGAAGCCTTCCCTGGATCCGGCTGAATTAGCTAACTACCGTCCGGTCTCCAACCTTTGTTTTGTGGCAAAGGCTGTTGAGAGTGTGGTGGCACGACAGCTTCCCCGGCACCTGATGAAGCTATCTATCTGGACCCATACCAGTCGGGCTTCAGGCAGGGGTACAGCACAGAAACGGCATTGGTGGATGATCTCTGGAGGGCTTGGGACAGGGGTTGCTCCTCTGTCCTGGTCCTATTAGATCTCTCAGCGGCTTTTGATACCATCGACCATGGTATCATGCTGCAGCGGTTGAGGGGGTTAAGAATAGGGGGCACCATACTGCGGTGGTTCTCCTCCTTCCTCTCCGACCATTCGCAGTTTGTATTGGCAGGGGGGCAGAGGTCGACCTCGAGGCACCTCGCATGGGGAGTGCCGCAAGGGTCACTTCTCTCGCCCCTTCTGTTCAACATTTATGTGAAGCTGCTGGGTGAGATCATCTGTGGTTTTGGGGTGAGAGTCCATCAGTACGCTGATGACACTCAGCTGTACATCTCCACCTCAGACCACCCCAACGATGGCCTCGATGTGATGTGTCGCTGCCTGGAGGCCGTGCGGGTCTGGATGGGGAGAAATAGGCTCAGACTCAACCCTTCCAAGACCGAGTGGCTGTGGCTTCCGGCGTCCCGATATAGTCAGCTGGTGCCATCGCTGACTATTGGGGGTGAATCTCTGCCCCAGAGAGGGCTCGCAATCTGGGCATCCTCCTGGGTGCACAGCTGTCTTTAGAAGAGCATATGACGGCCGTGGCCAGGAGGGCTTTTTATCAGGTTCACCTGATTCACCAGTTGCAGCCCTTTCTGGACCAGGATGCCTTGCGCATGGTCACTCACACCCTTGTCACCTCCCAGCTGGACTATTGTAATGCTCTCTACATGGGGCTCCCCTTGAAGAGCACTCGGAGGCTCCAACTGGTCCAGAATGTGGCCACGCAGGTGGTTATGGGCGCAACTCATTGTGCCCACGTGACACCCCTCCTGTGCGAGCTGCACTGGCTTCCAATGGTCTTCCGGGTGCGATTCAAGGTGCTGGTTACCATCTTTAAAGCCCTCCATGGCATAGGGTACCTTCGAGACCGACTTCTGCCACCAATAGCCTCCCACCAGCTAGTCCGCTCCCACAGAGAGGGTCTCCTCAGGGTGCCATCGGCCAAGTTATGTCGGCTGGCGACACCCAGGGGGAGGGCCTTCTCTGTGGGAGCCCCTGCCCTGTGGAATGAACTGTCCCCGGAAATGCGTAAGATCTCCGACCTATGTGTATTTCGCTGTGCCCTCAAGACCCTGCTGTTCCGCCAGGCTGGGCTATCAATGCAATGATTTTAAATTAGGTGTTTTAAATTTGGGGGGTTTTAAATTTGAGCCGAAACTATTTAACAATTTTAATTATTTTTAATTGATGTTTGTCTTTGTGCTTTTAATAGGCTGTACACCGCCCTGAGTCCTCCAGGAGAAGGGCAGTATAGAAATAAAATTATTATTATTATTATTATTATTATTATTATTATTATTATTATTATTATTATTATTATTATTATTATTATTATTATTATTATTAAAGAAAGAACATCACTGCTCCAAAAGTCTTATCCTTTTCTTGCTTATGCTTAGCTCTATCTCCTTTGTGGTGAAGTATTTATTTATTTATTTTATTTATTTATTTGATTTGTATACCGCCCTACTCCCGAAGGACTCAGGGCGGTGAACAGCCAAGCAATAAGATACATAAATACAAAAATTTAAAAAACCAGTTAAAATCGAATTAAATCATTTTTTGGCCCAGACAAATTAAAACACCCCAATAATTTAAGAACAGATTTAAAATTTATTTTAAAATTTAAAATTTATGTATTAAAAGAGGGAGGAGATTAGGCCAAGCCTGCTTGATGGAATAAATGAGTCTTCACAGCGCGGCGGAAGGTGCGCAGATCCGGGATCCTCCGTATCTCTGGGGGGAGCTCATTCCAGACGGTAGGTGCCCCCACAGAGAAGGCTCTCCCCCTAGGGGTCGCCAGCCGACATTGTTTGGCTGACGGCACCCGGAGGAGTCCCTCTCTTTGAGAGCGTACTGGCCGGTGGGAGGCTATTGGTGGTAGTAGGCGGTCCCGTAAATAACCAGGTCCTAAGCCATAAGTATCATGGGTTGTTCTGTATAAATTGATAAACCACATAAGATTGTGCATTAATAAATAAGGCAACATCTGAAATAATATGAACTGAGAGAAATAATCATGAGCGGGGGAGAAGGGAAACTATTGACAATTAGATCAGTGGTGGGGTTCAAAATTTTTTACTACCGATTCTGTGGGCATCGCTTTGTGGGCGTGGCAGGGGAAGGATACTGTAAAATCTCCATTCCCTCTCCACTCCAGGGGAAGATTACTGCAAGATCCCCATTTCTTTCCTATCAGCTGGGACTCAGGAGGCAGAGTATAGATGGGGGCGGGGCCAGTCACAGGTGGTATTTACCGGTTCTCCAAACTACTCAAAATTTCCGCTACCGGTTCTCCAGAACTGGTCAGAACCTGCTGAATACCACCTCTGATTTTGATGAAAATGGGATTTTAGAATTCTTCCATGTTTAGGTAACAATTACAAGAAAAAGTAGAAAATTAGGTATGCTTTTTTTTTTCTTTTAAGAGGAAAGTACATTTAGAACTACAAATAATATGTACATTTAGCTTTTCTCCATTTTCTAAGTTTATTTTGTTAGATATGAAGTTATAACCTCTGGGAGGGAAATTAGATATAAATTTTGAATACTAAATAAATCTTAAAATATAGATAAACATGGCAGCATTCCAAAATAACTACATCAGGGGCTAACAGCTAGAAATAAATTTCTCAGACTGTTTTATATGGAAAACTAAGCTTAAGAGCTATTTCTGGAACAGACTAATGATCTTTCTAAAATATCAAATTGTTAGCCTTTCCATTTTAGTGGTTAAACACTTTAATTGAAGGAAAGAAAACTCTCTTCAGAAGCATGTTTTGAGATGAGGACACTTATTAACATGGCACATTGGTAATTTTAGTTATCTTGCCCCCACAAAATCTTTCAAGCCAAATAGTGATCTCTAACTTGAAATAATTGAGCACCCTTTTTTATTCCACCATTTCCGCACAAATCCCTGTAGAACTATGGAAATAATGATTATAATTTAAGTCTTAATTGCATGAATTACTAGTATCATTTTTATTTCCATAACATCAATCGCATCCGCATTCTGAAGGTGAACACACACATATAAGCCTACTTTAGAGATAAAGTATTAGACAAAGTGCGTGTGCTATATTATGAGATGTAATGGTACAATATTTTGAGTCTTCTTTATTTTTACTACAATGAAATTGTCATGCAAAATTACACATCTACATGTATGTACATTCAAAATGCATGGATGTGGTTGTTCATGTGGTCTATTCTGAAATAACATATAGAGATCCATTCTCTAATGTTACTTGCAAATGGATATTACCTGTTGGTTTTCATATAGTGCTAATATCAATAGTTTTGTGGTCAAAAAAACCACCCAGGTGGCACACATAAGAGATTCAGATCCCATCCATCTATCAACATCTTGTTTCTATTACAGAATAATTTTTATTTGTACAACACATTAACTAGGTCATGGGGTGTGAAGAACACTGAATCAGTTGACCAAGTCAATTAAACCTAAAGGACTTAGAGTTAGCCTTAAACAGATTTGTCTGTTTGGGATTAAACTAATCAGCCCCATCAACTGTGCCACCTGAATGCTGACTAGAAAGTTAATGAATTTCTCCTGATCAATAATCAAAATGAAGCTCTAGAGAGATCCCACAAAATGTGGCTCTTTTAGGCATGCCATCTCTGTGCCCAGTTTGGTTTTTACTGCCCTTGCAGAAATATGTTTTTTAAAAAAAAAAAATGAGAGGGGGGGCAGAAATATGTGTATTCAGTATGGCCTGTATAATGACCTACATTTGTTTAATCTAATTTAAATAAGAAAAGATGTCCAACAATAGAAAAGTAAATGAATCTCTTAACCTTCTTTGTAACATTTGGGGAGACTGAAAATGCAGCAATCACTGATTTTCAGTACATTCCCTAATCTGTGTTATTGGCACATGGAGAGGTGATCTTTGGGTGAACCATCTTCTAGCCAGCAGTTATTTACATTTGTTGTCCAGATACAGCATGTATGATGGTACACTGCCATATATCATTAGATTACACAATAATTTAAGATTACCATGACCTGGGTGACTGACAATCTCCATACACAATAACTTAAGATGCATCATCTAATATTATGACACTACACTTCCATAACAATTCTAATAGCTTGTATTCTCTTTTTTGTCAATGTTAAGGATTCATAGGATCAATATCGGAGTCAGTGACCACAGATGACTCGGTCTTCTGTTTCCCATTCTTTTCTTAATTATCTATTATTAAGTTAAACTATAAGAATAATCAAGCTTAATTATAATAAAGAGATACTTTTAGGTCTGGATATGTAGTATAGAGTGACACTACAGAGATTATTGAAGAATAGGAGAGAATCACATTGATTATATGTCAATGAGTTAATTCATTTGTCACTGGTAAAGATATTTCATTTTCCCAGCCTTTTTATATTTTTGCTGTGACACTTTTTAGCTGTGTCTTTTATTATTTTATTTTAACAATTTAGTAACTACCCATCTCAACAAGTGACTCTTGAGTGGCAAACAATATTAAAAATAATAATAATATTACAATAAAAATTACAAAAATTATAAAACTGTGGCAAGGGTGCTAAACTGGTGGCCCACAGGCCAGATGCATCACGCGCAGGCCACACCTATCCCCACTTCTGCAAAGGCAAAAAAAGTCATGATATGTCACGTGACATCACATGATGCAATCGAGTTTGACACCCATGGTATGAGGGAACAATCTTGGGAGACAGGAGAAAAAGATGCTGCCTAGGAAATGATAACCTAAGAGAAGGCATAGCCTGTAATTGCATAACAGACAAAAAACCTCAGAAGGGAACATCTCTAATTTCTAAGGCTGTAAAAAAAATGGCAGGAAATATATATAGTTAGACTTGCAAGATTAATGTCAGCCTTCCCAGAATCATGACCAGCTGAGCTACTTCTACTTTACTGTAAGACTACATTAACAGAATCTTCCAAATCAGGCAACGTTACAACAATTGGAACAACAGTTCTCAGAATTCCTAGTCAAGTAGATTTATGTCTCAATAGAAGAGAATATCAGCAGCTGAGGGTTGAACTGTGAAATCCTTGGTGCTTTCTGAGCTTTCAGATGTTTCCTTATGCAAGCTAGTCAACATAATCAGTGTGAGTGATCATCAGAGAGTGCACTGATAATATTACCTAGCTGGGTAACGAAATGTCTCCAAGCAAACACCAAGATCAGACAGCACCCCCACAGCTTTAGCTATACAGATAGATAACACATATTAATATGTTTAGGTATTGTATTTCCTACTCTTGGAATGGATTTAAGAAACCATTAAAGGACTGGGAATTAAAATATGTTTAAGCTGACTGATTTCTATAGGCTTATGTTTTCTGTAATGTTGCCTATGTATTCAGTGGTAGCAAATTCTGTGTGAACCAAAGCCAAAATTGACAATGTAGCTATTGGTGAACAAATAAGTGTGACCTTCCCATTAAATATCTAGAGATTAGTTGAAAGTCTGACCAACTGATAGAACAGCAAACAAAATCATAAATCAGATCTCATAATTTTCAGTGGAGTAAAAGGTCACTATAGATCTACACTAAAGAACAAAAAACAGTAAACAAAAACCTTTTTTTTAACCTTTTCTTGTTATCGAAAAAATACCAGTCCAAAACTCCTAACATGTAGAAATTATAGTTTGCCTGCCTATATTCAGTTTTGCAATACCTGCAAATACTATATAAGGTATGGAAATCTATAAATGAGATTGCCATGCAAATTATCCTAGCATTCAGCAATGTCATGATTCCTAAAATTCAGTCCATTTTTAAATACTCGAAAGAATTTAATATAAAATGAAAGAAATAGTCTTAGGATGTTTATGTCCTTCCAAATTATAAGCAAAGAAATAAAAATATATATTTTTTTTGAAAGATAGAACAGCATTATTTTATCCAGCTTGGCAACATTTTATCAGAGTAACGCAACTGTTCTTCTCTTTAAAAGAAAAACTTATTCTCCAGGCACAATCCTCCTTGCATCTAAACATCTTCAGCTTTGAAATAAAAGTTTATCTAATGTGACATATACCAAAACGAGGCTTTTGTGTGCCTCAACAGGGATTCAGGAAAATTGGTTAATGCAAGTAAGAAAGCCCTCAGCTGCTGAAGTGCCACAAATCCAGTTGAAAGCCTCTGAGAGAATAGCATAAGCAATGGATTGCAAATCAGGGCTAATTCTGGCAAGGCCCTATTACAAGTGGCAATGTGATTCTCAAAGTTCCACAAAGAACGGAAGAGAAAGAACAAGCAGGCTAGATGGATATAATATATATTAAAATTTCTGCAAAACTGCTGCATGGTTTGCTAACATTTTAAGTGCCTAATTCAGTTCTCAAGTCCAATACTGCCTTCATGGGCATTGCCAGTTGCATTTCCATGCAAAATAGGAGAACTGCATTCAAGAGCCTTGGTGGCGCAGCAGACTAAAGCACTGTTAAGTAACACCAGCTGCCTGCAATTACTGCAAGTTCAAATCTCACCAGGCTCAAGGTTGACTCAGCCTTCAATCCTTTCGAGGTAGGTAAAATGAGGACCCGGTTTGTGTGAGCAATAAGCTGACTTTGTATAAAAAAGAACACCGCTTGGGGGGCCCCGAAAGCCCTACTAAGCAGGTATATACAAAAGTATGAAGGCTATAGCTTAATGCATTGTAAGCCGCCCTGAGTCTCCAGAAAAGGGCGGCATATAAATTGAACCAATAAATAATTTTCAAAGTAAATGATGAATGTGAGCTAATCATTCTCTCCCTATGGGGCTGTCACGCTTCTCCCACGTAAACAATGGCAACACAAGAGATCTTGGGTGGGAGATGAGCATTGTGGGGAGAGACATATTCATTTTTCTGCACATTCACTTTCTGCCACTGTTTTTATTTATTCCAAATTTTCTCTTCCTGCTTCACAACCATTCGTTATCCAGCAGGTAAAACTCGAGTTACAGAATTCTTTAGTTCTTCAAACTTAAGGAGATCAATAATAATGACTTGGACCTATCAGAAATGACTGCGGTTACATTGCCACATATTTACTTCTCCAACATGTGCTGCCTCTGAAGAATGTTCATAACCTTTAGTTAGTTCAGAATGATGTATCAGAATGTTAACTGAAGTCAGTTATGAAGTACAGTATATCTGACTTCAAGGTTGCCTTGTAGGACCTATAATGCTCCACAATGCTATATGTCAGTTGAGATCATTTATCTGAAGGAGCAACTCCTAACATCACAGCCTGATAAAATGGCAAAATATTGCAAAGCATAAATTATTTTCCTGAAACACACTTGGTGAAGATTTCAGAGAGAATTCTCCTGTGGCAGCCATCAACATTTCAGTCAGAAGAAAATATTTTGTAAAAACTTTGGCTCCAGCAACCAACCCAACACACTACTGGAATGCTGTTATGGCTCCTATTTCTGATGCTTCCTACAAAAGCAAAACACAGGCATGACGGTTTTTCTACCCGGAGATCCTCTAAGGTGATTTGATTCCTTGTTGGAATTATTTTCTCTTTCCAGGACTACATTTTCATATCTGCCTTCCAGTTGTCCACTAACCTCTGCAAAGAGTGAAGTTAGAATTGAAGGAGACCATTTTGGACTGGGTTTTTTTTAAATCTACTCATTCATTAGCAATAATAATTTATACTTGGCACAAACGGAAGTACAGTTAACAAAATAATGTCCACCAAACTCAAATACATATCTCTCACAGATGGTGAAGGACTCAAGACATATCAAAATGCTATACATATTTGCAAAACAGTCAATATGCAGGCACTAAAGTCATAATAAATACAGCACTATCATCAGAGGCAATGTTATCTATCTAAATGTATATTTGTGTATTTCATACATTTGTTATATAAAATGTGCAAATCTAGGTATATTTGCTTAGAGGTAAGTCCATGTGGGTTCCCTATGTATTTCTTAGCAGGTTTGTGATTACTGTGTTCATGGATGAAAATTATAGTTACGTACATACAGTTACACACCAATTGCAATGCCACAATTAATTTTAGCTACCTTTTTGTTTTATATTGCTTAATATAAGCACAACTCTGTTAGCTTTTCTATAACAATTACATAACAGTATGATCACTGATGTTTTAATTTGTGTTGGGAATGTTTTGTAGTAACATATTTCAGTAAAATTCTGTGCAAACATTATAGACAAAGCATTATCAACTAAGTTAAACAAGCTATTGTGGTGTGTATGACACTCTATCACATGCAGTCTGGTCAAGCAGATGAATTGGTCCTAATTATAGTTTCTGGCTCCAAAAGACAATTCTCTCAGGTATAGTTGTTGGAACACATGAAAGTTTATCAGAACAAAATACTGGTGAAGGAGGATCAACAGACAGTATTTGGGATGCCTACAACTGCAATATGTTGAAAAGCTGTTGGAAATCAAGTGCCCTGGCATTAATAAAAGGCTTTTCATTAAGAAAGCCCTAGTTATATATAATTAGTGCTTAAAAGTTTGTTTATTAAATATAATTCTCATTGCAATGATACTATAAAAATCCTATAAAAAAACAGGACACAAGGTATTTCATATATTTTCTCTGCATTAACAAAATATACTTAACTTTTTTCTAACCCATTGTTGCTGGTGAGAGATTTTTTTTGTACATAAGCTAAGCAAACAAGCTAAATTTACATATTAGTCTAAACCCTCCTCCCCACAAAACAAAATGTAACACAACCTAATAAAAATGCTATGCTAATGTAGTTATTGGGTTTTTAAGGACAGTTTTAAGGGTATAGAGCTCAGTAAAAATGAGTGGCATTGGCACAAGAATTTTGAACATGCACTTTGTAATGTGCCCAAAGTGGCACGCAAAGCCATGTCACCCGGCACGCACAGCCTTGCCTGTTTGTCTTCCAGGTTTCTGACGCATATATGCATCCGACAATCAGATGTCCTTCGCGCACGCAGCAGTGCCAAAAACTGTTGTGCACATGCACGCTGGCCAGCAGATTGTCGGGTGCGCATATGTGCCAGAACCCAGAAGTTTGGCTTTTCTGAAGTGTGATCCCTTTGCGCAGGCAGTGCTGAAAACCAGCATGCGCATGCCTTCCGGCCAGTTGATTCTAGCACATGCGTGCTAGAACCCGGAAGTTCAGCTTTTCTGGAGCACACCCCCAACAAGCGCACCATCACTGCCATATATCTTCCTCTATTTAATATCTTACATCATTTCCCAACAAAAGGAGTTTCATTCGAGTGATGATTTTAAAAGTTCTGTTGAAGAATACAAGGGTTTACTGAAGCTGAAACTGTTAAGATGTTCCATCTCCTATCAAATTAAATCTTGTGTGCAAAAAAGTGCTCTTGTATTTCCACATAGTTTATAGATGAAGAGTGAATGAAATCAAGAATTTCAACATTGCTGTTTTCTCTCTTTCCACTATATGGACCACTCAGATAAGCTAAGCAACATAGATGTAAGATTAGGACTTTAGCTTTATTGATTGAAATGTGGTGTGACTGATTGAAACATGATATGTTTCATACTTACTATATGCCAGTCACTCTCTCTCAAGCCTACCTACTCACAGCATTGTTGCTGTGGCATTGGGAATGTGGGGGGAGACCTCAATGTACTTGTGCTGAGTTCTCAAAACAAAGGCAGCTGATCAATCTAATAGGTAAATTAATCATTGTTATATCATATCCAGTTGCCTACCTTTCTGTACACCAACATATTTGGGGATTCATCAGCAACCCCATTGTTGCTCTGTCCATAGTTATTTCCTTGTGCCATGTCTTAAGGCTAGGTCTCCTGGTAACTTTTTTGAAGAGCAATTAGCCTCTGTGAAGAATGAAAGTTATCTCAGTCAGATATTCTTTGGTAAGCAGCTCATGTCCGCAGTAGACAGCTCTAACTTTTTCCCAGTTCCTTAACAGGAAGTGTCCTTTTCACTTAGCCCTGTGGCCCTGCCCCAACTCTTGCCTTAAACCAACGCAGTAATTTTCCTTCCAGCACCATCCAGCGGCCACTGGAAGTTTCATCTTGCCACTCCATTCTTGGCTAACCCAGCAGAGTTTGCTTGAATTGCCATTCAGGAGGCTTTAGCATCAACATCCTAGAACCAGCATCACAGTGATGTAAGCATCTTTTCTAGCAACGGTTGCTTCCCCCCCACCCCACCCCCAGCAAAACAAAACTGGCCACTGGACTACAAAATTCGCCCTAAGTTTCAACCACTTCCCCGCAGCTTTGTTCAAAGTGGACCTACTTCTGTGCCACGTTAAAAAGAAAAACAAAGAAAAACAAAGAAACGATCCAACGCCTTTGACTCTGCGACAGTCAGCCACGTGCCTGCTTTCAAATCCACATCCTTCCCTGGCAGGACCAATCTATGGACCTGTTCTCTTCCTCTCCTCTCCTTTTCCTCTTCCTCTTCCACCACACTCTTCCATGACCCGGCCGGCTCACCAAGGCGAAGCAGCACTCTGCGCCTCGCTCTTCTCATGTGAGTTGGGGGACTCGACTCTGAGAACGGCCCTGCCCCCTCTAAACCCGAACAGTCACAACACAAAGGTTGCTTGGCAGTCCTTGGCTCGCCGGCTCGGTTCTACAGTGGTCCTCAAACAGCCCTTCCCTTCCCTTCCTTCCTCCCACCGCCTCCTCCTGGGAGCAGCCTTCTTAGGCGGGCGTCTGCCTTGTGCCTTTCGGCAGCAAATGGCAGGCGCGCGAGATTGTTTTGCCCTGCAGTGAAAGCGGAGAAGCTGCCTGAGATTTCAGCACCGAGGACAGCGCCTCGGGCACCACCTCCTCCTCCTCCTCCTCCTCCTCCCGCCCGCGGCTGGTTTCACCCGAACGCAAACCCCGCGCCGAGCCAGCCAGGCAAAATTCCCCCACTTCCCACCGCCTGGCGTTATTTACCTCCTGGGCCAAGGTCACCCGGCGCACAGCAGCAGCAGCAGCGGCTCTCTTCTCCTCGGCTGCTTGGACCACCCACCCAAAGCCCTGTGCAATAGGTCTCAGCCGGCAGAAGACGGCAGGAAGCGAGGCTCGTTCATCACACAAGCAGCGCGCACACACACACGCTGCACTGCTTTCTCCCGCCGCCGCCGCCGCCGCCGCTCCTCCGGCGTTTGCAACTCCCTCAAAGCTTTGCTGAAGCGGAGCCAGCGGCAGCGGCGAGAAGCGCTTCCCTCCCTCTTTCTTTCCCTCCCTCCCTCGCTCCCTCCCTCCCTGGAATGGAGCGAGGCTGTCTGTCACGTGGGAAAGTGGAACGTCAAAGGTGCCGCCGCCGCCGCCGCCGCCGCCGCCACATGGCAACTGCGAAAAAAGCTCCCCTTTTTTTTGCGCTCGACTTTCCCGCGGGGGTGGTGGGATTGGACGGAGAGGGCGGACGGCAAGAAATGACTGACATTGACTGCGGGTTGGGCAAGTAAGCGGGAGGGTGAGGGAAGAAAGCGAGAGAAGCCTCTGTGGCCACCTGCCTGCCTTTGAAAAGAAGCCTCATCTGCGCGCCGAAACGCAACGGGAAATTAAGTCAATCTGCATCAAACTCGCCTTTGAAAGGAGACCAAACGGCCGCTTGAGCCCGATTAGAAAGCTCGTTCAGAAAGCCCTCCGCAGGCATCGATTTTCTCTAAATGCGGCTGGCAATGATTGCGAAGTTCACTTTGGCAGGCGGGGTGAGGGGTGGAGAGCTGGAAAGAGCGAAACGTGGAGATAGGCTGGAAAGAGCTGGGGACACAAACGAATAAAATCTAGGATTCCGAGAAAACTTGAGAAAGTGTCTGAGCCGGATTACAATCGAGAATAACATCAAAACATTTCGTTGCAAAATAAACGTGTGGCAGAGAAGGGTGATTTATCGTCTAAAAAAAATTCCTTGCTATGATGAGGGTCCTGTGGTCTACTCTTCCCCATTTCAAATCCTCTGGTCAAAGGGCATTATGATAATATCACAACTTTCCTCTAAAATTAAGGATCCTGACATTCTAGAGATTAATGTGCATCTTTATCCCATAAGCTTCCATAATGGATCAGTGTCCATTATATTAAATGCAAGCGATGTTATGTTGAGGAATGAATACTAAAAGCTCCCAAAATGTGGCTTACAAATCAATTAAGTGGGGTTCGAATGTTGTATGCTTAGTGAACCTGATCACCTCCTCTCTCCCCAGGGATGAGGCAATTTTGACCCCTGCCTGATTTTCAAATACGGTAAAGAGGTTCTGGCCCATAATTCATGACTTTCATAATAAAACATGGAGATGATACATTATTTATTGAGGCCCTTCCCGGTAGCCTAGATTAAGATGCACATTTTTTTTTTTTACATTTTGGGTGATTGTTGAATTATATTCACAAACATTGGAATCTGATGGGAGTTTTTTTAGGAGTTATTTCAGGCTGGGGCTGTCATTAAGACAATTATATTGAGAAATTAGAATAGTAGTGATATTCTTGATATTAAGGATTGGATTCAGTATGTGTGTAATTTATCTTGAAAAGGCAGTGTTAAAATATGATTCAGTATGATGTTCTTTGGCATAGTTTTTATGACTTTTTGAACATTAGCATACCATCTTTTTAAACAAAATGTATAATTAGAAACTCATTAGACATCTGATGAAAATATCTGATAGATAGAAAGAAGTTGTTGGTGGGTTTTTGTTTGTCATGATTTATCTTTTTGTTTCCCTCATTATTCATTTTTATTTTATTTATTAAGATAATTTAAAAGCCCTATCTCCAACACAACAATTTGGGTAATTATGTTATATGAATGATATGTTTCTACTTTATAAACAACAAAGAAGTAAGACCATGAGGCTTTTTCAAATGTTCCCTGGGTGGGAGACCAATTTGAGAGCCTTTTATTTAAATCAGGCTCACTTACTGTTTTAAGCCATAGTTTCTTTCAGGAAAGTTAATGACAAAGAACCATGGTTGGTTGTGGAAAAAGATATGTGATGCTGGGACAATTGGATGCTGTACTGTTAAAAACAAAACAGAATAAAACAAAGGGATTATAATTTATGGCATATGTTATGAGTATGAGATAAAAGTACAGTATCTTTCAGGAATCATTTCCATTTCATATCCTTGCCACCCAATATGCAGAAAGTCAGTTGTGGAATAATGGTAGACAAGCTGACCTCTGATTCACTTTTCATTCTCCTTTAGTCTAAAAGATCTCAAAAGGGTGAAATGTCACACTGCCTTAATTCCTGTGAGGCCAGATACACTTCATAGCCTTCTTCAATAAGACATTGGCTTCTATTATCAGTTAAGATGCATCTAGAGCTGTTTTTTTTCTCCGTGTTGAATTATTTTTGTTCCATTCCCTCAAGGAAAAGCAAAGTAATATTATGGACTTCCAATAGTCCATAATTCTGTACACACTGATTCCCCCCTCTTCTTGAAGTATGGATTGACCTATTCTTGAACAAGACCTGGACTTTGTGATGACATTCTACCGATTTCAAAAAGATTTGACCTCATTTTTTAAAAAATCCTTGGTATGGAGTCAGCAAGTAGCTAAGATTGACATTTTCCAGTTTAAACTTCAGTCTGATTACTTACAAATAAGGTCAATTGAATTCAATGGGATTTAATTTATCCCATTAACTTATCCACTCTGTAGGATGATAATGTTACAGTGGGATGCTTTATATAATTTCCCAAGAGTAAACTTACTGGATACAAAAATACTTGCTTTCAAGCTAATAATTTCATTAGGAAACTGCAACAAAAGGGGCAGTTCAAGATTTTTATTTATTTATTAAATTTAAGATGTTAAGCAACATTTCAAAGTGATGTCTCATGTCTCTTTTTTATATAATAATTTTCAAAAGTAGACATTGCTTCGAACAATTTCAGACCTTCCATTTCAGTATCTAGTAAACACAGCTTCCATATGCTTATTGATAATACATCCAAAGGTAGAGGTGCCTTATTAAATGTTTAAAATAAACATATTCTTACACAATAGGAGATTGTGTTCTTAAAGACTAGTTATCATTATTATTTTAAATGTTTCTGCAACTGATTTTCTCCAATGCAGCAAAAGAAAAACAAAATAAACCTCTTTAATGTATTCCCAGAAACCCTGATTAAATGCTTAAGATCTCCATCTCTCTGACTGAATGAGCAGCAATAGCAAAATTATCATTATTGTTATTAGTTGATGCCTTGGTTTAGATCCAGGCAATGCGAGCAGGGACGTGTTATTACTTGCACTGCATGCTTAAAACAGTAATTATTCATGCTGCTAAAAATTACTGTTTCCAAAACCAATCAGGATTTTAGTTACATTATGAGATTTGATTCCAAAACTAATTAATCCCTTTCAGCCCCCCTCCCATCACAAAATATTTATGTTTACAGAAACTGCCTTTATTTTTCTTCAATCAGCCTCTGCAGGAACCTTTTGTGTTGAGTCAAGACAGACTGCAATAGCAAAAGAGAAAAATACTGTTACAGAAAGGTTTTGAAGGGTGGATTTCTTTCTCTCAACGTGATCAGCAGGCATGGAAAAGTGTCCTGGATGCCTGGTGTGTATGCATGTGTATTTAATGCAATTAATGCAACTTAATTATAGGCATGGGGGGGGTCTTGAAATATCATAATCTTATTTTCAGTTGGCTTACAGTAGCAGAGTTTTCTTTTCCATGTTATTTCCATATTACGCAATTATGGAATTGTTACTCGTGGAACCATCGGCATTGATGGAGAAGACCTAAAGAAAGTAGAGCAATTCAAGTACCTCTGCTCCCACATATTCAGCAATTGTGATAGCTTTCCGGATGCTAGCGCCTGTGTCAACACCGCCTGGATGAAGTGGTGCCAGGTGAATGGAATCCATTGGTTGCTCCTATACCTCAAGACAAAGACTTACAGTCAATGACTACTTTAGCTTCAACCTCAACAATATACAGGCAAACAAACTCAAAGTAAACCACTCCAAACTCGACTGCAGAAAATACGACTTCAGCAACAGAGTGGTCAATGCCTGGAATGCTCTACCTGACTCCGTTGTTACATTCTCAAACCCCCACAGCTTCAACCTTAAACTGTCTATCATGGACCTTACCCCATTCCTAAGAGGTCCGTAAAGGGGGCGGGCATAAGTGCACCAGCATGCCTACTGTCCCCATTTATTTGTACTCATTTCCTGTGTTCATGTCCATGTTTATACTTATACCTGTTATCTAGTACATGATCGACAAACCAAATAAATAAATAAAAATAAAGTAGTGAGTCTAGTCACCCTCTATGGATCAGAGAGCTGGCCAGCAATGGCAAAGCATGAGCAGTCATACATGTGATGGAAATGCGACTGCTCCGATGGTGCTAACTTGGACTAATGCAATTTGACCACGCTGTGAACAATGACATCCGATGTCGACTGGGAGTCATGCCAATCATAGCAAAGATGTGGGAAGGAAGACTTTGATGGTAAGGACACATTGTATGCGGTAAACAAGACTCGGTGGCAAGGACAGCCATGAGTCTGGACCCGGTAGCAGACCCAAAAAAAGGTGGATGGATTTCATCAAGGAGGACAAGAAGATGCCCTGGCTCGACCCAAATGGAGACAGCTTTGCCTACAAGTGGACCATGCCAGAGTGCAGGAATAATGCTAGGAAGAAGAAGATTCTTGGATCTCTCACAAAACTGATTGTTCCTTAATCCATTTGGTCTTGAACAAGTGATTTAAAGTAACTGTTAGGTATCCTGAATGGATATTTGACTAGCCTACAGAGCCTCAGAAACTTTAAAGTGTGTGGACTTAAAACTTCTCAGGCTTCCCCAAACAGCATGTAGAGCATATAAATATGGATTTGCTTTGCATCATTGTTTCTTCCTCTCCATCCCGAAAGATGAAGGGCACATCTTGGCCAACAAAGAATGCTGCTCTTTTTTTCTAAATAAATATATACATACCTAGATATCCACCATTATATGATTTTCCCTTCCAGGGTAAATAAACGGGAGTCAGAAACAGTAAATCAAAGAAATTAAAGGAATGACATAAGGAAAGGAAGTATAGTTAAATTTAGGTTATGCCAACACAATTAACTAAGCCTCGCCACACATTTCTATTCTTGGAAATCAACCACTTCATCCACATACTGTTTCATAATTTGCCTTTTTTTTTCTTTTTCCTTTTTGAAAATCCATTTTTGAATTTCATCCAAACATGACTTTCTTGGACTTTGCCTTGCATTCATTCTTCGTTTATATTTTTGCTTTGCAATTTGACTCACATTCACTTTCTCTATATGACCAACCTCCCTCAAAATACTTATTTCTTTTGTCCTGGACATCCAGTTTTGTATACATATAAACACTGCTAAGATATCCTACTGCATTTACTTTTGTTTCTCCTGAATACATTCAGTTTTCACTGCCATATAGATGGCTTCCCCATTGACTTTGCTTGTCAGAAGGTCGCAAAAGGTGATCACATGACCCCCAGAGCACTGCAACCCTCATAAATACGAGTCAATTGCCAAGCACCTGGATGTTTATCACGTGACCACAGGGATGCTACATAAAAATTTTTTACTACCGATTCTGTGCGCATGGCTTGGTGGGCATGGCGTGGATTGGTCTGCATGGCTTGGTGGGTGTGGCTTGGTGGGCATGGCAGGAGAAGGATACTGTAAAATCTCCATTCCCACCCCACTCCAGGGAAAGGTTACTGCAAAATCCCCATTTCCTCCCAATCAGCTGGGACTCGGGAGGCAGAGAATAGATGGGGGCGGGGCCAGTCAGAGGTGGTATTTACCGGTTCTCCGAACTACTCAAAATTTCCACTACCGGTTCTCCAGAACTGGTCACAACCTGCTGAATACCACCTCTGATGCTGCCATGGTTGTAATTGAAATACAGTCTTAAGTCACTTTTTCAGTGTCCTTTTAACTTTGAATGGTCACTAAATAAACTGTTGTAAGTCAAGGATTACCTGTACATTATGGCTGTGAGCTTGGTTGAAATCCTTAGCCTAGCCACTCAACTCACAGGTCAATTGCAAAAATCTCAGTTCCTAGGGTCTCCTCAGGAGTAGCAATTGTCCCGAGTGTAAATAGGTGATCTCACTATCTCTGTTCAGAAAGATTATGCCAAGCAAAATTTGGTGTCTGGCTATCTGCATACAAAAGTACATTCACATTCCAATCAATATACATTTGACATCTCACAAACATTCTTGTACATTTGTCCATAATTATATTTTAATTATCCATATTAAACATCTAAAAAGATATTGCACACCTTGCCTTATTCACTGCTTAGTATTGAACTTACATTCAATTTATTCTTGTGATTACTTTATTTACATCAAATATCAATGTTCAGTCACCAACTAACAACTTTATATTTATGTAACACATTCCATAATCTAAGACTATTCACTTTAGTGCTTTCTCAATCAGTATAGCACAAACTTTTTTTTCTCCCACTCCCGTATTTCTCTATGATCTGCTGAAAAGCAAAAATATGTTATATACATCACCTGTTATATACATCACCTGCTTGGCATAAAAACCACCCCGCACTTCTCAGTTTTTGATCATTGACACTTCTTATGTTCTTACATATCTTCAGTGTCAGAGTGATTACAATATTGAAAGCCAACTTACATCAGAGAAAGACCAGGATTATGTAAAGAATCAGAACACATTGATAGAGCTCTAAGATTAACGTTTGGGTGTTAATGATATTCATAAGTGTCAAATTTGGAAAGTGAAATAGAAGTGTGATACTAAGAAACTATCCTATAATGTATGACTATTAATAGTGACTTCACCAATTGTTAGAGGGTTTTTTAAATTATTCTCTCGACTCATAAAAATTTACACTTTCTTAGTATAGAAAGAAAGGCTTTGCTACAATGACCTAATTAATGAAAACATAAAACCACAGAACAATGTACAGAACTATTGAAGGAAGTTTGAATAGGCCTTCAAAGAGAAGTCAATGCTCCCATTTCACAGGAAGTAAGATTTTAAAAAGAAAAAACATCCCATTCAATTGTGTAGCTCCCATTCATGATAAAGAAAGATGCAAGATGTACTATTGCATAACTGGCAGAAAAGTGAATCAAATGACAAGTCTGTCTACAGAAGACGACCTTGACTTTAAAAGAAAATCAAAGCTCAACCAAGCTCTTTTATGCTAGATTTAGAAACATGGTCAAATAGGCCCCTACCTTTTTGTGAGTCTGGTGAGTAAAATTAATTTTTAAAGAGAGAAAGGAGCTACTGCAATTGTTATTTCACCTTTTTAATGGTTTATGGCTTTGCTATGCTGAATATTTCTGGCATCTGTCAGACAAAATCCTTGTGTCTGGAGGCAGTTGGGGTTTGGAGGGGGTGAAATGGGCTCCAATTCAATCTTAGCAGGAGTGTGTGACTATGGGTATTTGGACATACCAGGGATAAGGTTTTTGCCTATGTGTCCAGACCTGGAATTCCAAAGATGTTATGGGCCCATCTCTTAGTTTTATTATTAATTGGTCAATTATCTGTGCTGCTTATATATTTATTTTGTTTTCATTGTTTTTAACTGTTTTATTATTTTAGAACTGTTTTCATTGTTTTTAACTGTTTTATTATTTTAGAACTGTAAGCTTCCCAGAGACAGTTGGTTGAGATGTTACACTGCAGTATAGTGATTGTATTCGCATCTCCCTGAATGAGACTTGGAGCCTTACAATGAGCATTTTAGTATTGAAAGGGTATATTTCATATAATATACAGGATGAGCCAGATGATTGTCTTGTCCTGTAAATGTGTGGAGACTTTTATCAAGAAAATAGCAACAGCAGAAAAACCTAACCCTGATCTTTTCTCCATTCTTCATATAGAGACCACCAGTCTCAGCGATCTCTAAAAGCGAAGAAATAGAAGGAGCAAGAGGGTGGAATTTGAACAAGAGTTTGGATGAAGACTTTTAAAATTCCTAACTCCTCCCAGCTGTTACAAAAATCCACCTTGTTTACTTTCTGAACTGTAAAGAGCCAGGACATGAGGAAGCTCAATATTAATAGCACCTAAAGATATGGGATTTTTTTTTTATGTGGGTTCAGCAACCATATGTAGACATTGATCCATTAATGAAAACAGGACCGGAGATTTTTTTTCAAGAGCATCCTTACAATATTTTGAGGAGAGATGATCCTGGCATCCAGACCGAGGGAAATTATAACTTCCTTTTTAGAATCAACGACTTTCTATATGCTGATTATTTTCAAACTCAGGGCCGAATTCTAAAATATGTAAACAATGACTGATAAACGCCTGTTGTCGATTGTATAAAATCCTGTCTTCGGATCCCGCAATCTGCTGCCCTTCTCCTGCAGAAGGGCAGCAGATTATTTAGATTCTTCCGAATGTCTCCCCAGGAGAAAAAATGGGCAACAGTTTTGGCTTCAGTCCTTATAACGCGCAGCCGCTGCTCCAATTCATTTTACCTTCCTGGTCTTTGCTGATTGGATGGCATCCCTTTCAATCTCGAAGCTGTCTACCATTCGGAGAGTTATAAAGAGAGAGAGATAGAACTGTTATATTAATGTCCTGCCCCCCGCGTAGAGTGGCTTTACATTATCCTTCCCCTTTTGTGGGGTGGGGGAGAATTAATCCCTTTTTACGTTGTGCATATCCTCCATGTATTTTCAGCTACACTGATTAGCAGGAAGCACATGGTGATCAACGTAGCATTTCAATCCTAAAGAAATCTTCAGAAGTCACAGATCATGCAAACTCCACCTTTCTCTTTCTGGAAAACTGAACTTGCTCCAGGAAAAATCGGGAAACGAATTCTTCCCCCGAGCCCCGAAAGAATGTTAAGTGATATTTTTAAATAATATTAAAAGGAGTTCAAAAGAAAATAGTAGAGCTCCTTAAACGCCCTTTGGAGATCACTTTTGTTGACAAAACTAGTTATGATTGGGCTGGAACGAGCAAAGCAAACAAACATGAATTAGCTATAAAATACAGAATAGTTCTTGCAGGTCAAATGAATATACTAAAGAAATGGAAATATTTTATGTCATTTCTCACGCTATATCGTTTTATTACATGCTGTGAAATGCAAAGCTAGACCAAGAAGCACTTATTATTAAAAGAATAAACTCCTTCTCTTTTCTTCTCGTTTGGATTCTATCTTTCATTTAAGATGCTCTGATTTGTGGATTGGTATTAACAACCCAGTAAGGAAGAAACAGCTTGTGTAGCCCGTCAAGAGACTGAACCATGGAGAGTGTGAGTTCTGGTCCTCTTTAGGCACAAAGCCAGCTGGGTAACCTTGGGCCAGTCACTCTCACCACTCAGAAGCAGGTGAAGGAAAACCACTTCTGCAATTTTGCCGAGAAAACTGCAGGGATTAAGCCAAGCAATCACCAGGAATCAAGGCTGATTCAAAGGCACACCAAAAAAAAAAAAAAAAAGTTAACTCACTACTTGTTCAGGGCTATTCAGCTTTGTATTTATGGTGGCATGTCATCCTTAGCCTTTAAAAACTATATGTCAACTCTGACTCCAAGCCTTTTGTACATTTTCTCCTTACTCTTCTTTCTAAAGCCACACAAGTACTAAATTAAAAAAAAAAAACATGAAAATTGCACACCCCTTTCAAAGCCGTTAGTTGGGCAGGTGAGGATATGCTGGGTAACATTCATGTCCTGCTGTTTTTAAGCAGAGAAGAACTGGGTACTATTCAGATATAGCTGGGCTGCAATTATTTTTTAATCTATAAATTCCTCGGGAGGAGACTGCACGACAACGGGTTTCTGGTAGGTTTTGAGGAATGAAAGACAAAAGAATAACCATCTTGCTCAAACTCTAGTCACTGACTTTAAAAGGATGGTAAGTTTGCATACAACCTTTTGTAATCATATGTGGAAATTGCTTAATTATGTTTCAACTATGAGGACTTTGGATCCACAAGTCTGAAAACACTGGCTGACTCGATCGCAGGGTCACTCATGCCCTGGTTACATCCTGCTTGGATTACTGCAATTCCTTCTATATGGGGCTGCTCTTGAGGTGCAGCCGGGGGCTTCAGCTGGTCCAGAATGCGACTGCGCGGGTGGTTATGGGAGCTCGTTACTCCCGTGTAACACCTCTCCTGCGCGAGCTGCACTGGTTACCGGTGGTCCACCGGATTCACTTCAAAGTGCTGGTATTGACCTATAAAGCCCTATATGGCTTAGGTCCGGAGTACTTGCAGGACCATCTCCTGCCTGCTTCCCACCGTCCTGTCCGCTCTCACAGAGCCGCTCTCCTCAGGGTACCGTCGACCAGGCAATGCCGTCTGGTGATGCCCAGGGGTAGGGCATTCTCTGTGGGCGCCCCTACCCTTTAGAACAAACTACCCACTGAGCTCTGGACGGCCCCGGATCTCCGTTCCTTCCATCGAGGCCTGAAGACTTGGCTATTTCAACGAATGGGCTGATGCTGATTCTTGGGTTTTATTATTTATTGATTTTAATTTGGTTTTAATGGGATTTTATTGTTTTATCATTGTATGTTTTTAACCTGTGTTCGCCGCCCTGAGTCTTTCGGGAGAAGGGCGGCATATAAATACTACCAAATAAATAAATAAATAAATAAATCCTTAACAAAAGAAAAATTTAACTACTGGTATAAACTTAAGAACTTTGGAATAAATAGAGTTAATTAGAACTTTGATTTTAGGAAATTACTAAACAACCTATGACCATTGGGTTATCATTTCAGAGATATTTCCTGATCTAAACGGGAGCAGAATGACCATAGCAGGAGTGAAATCCAGCAGGTTCTGACAGGTTCTGAAGAACCGGTAGCAGAAATTTTGAGCAGTTTGGAGAACCGGTAGTGGAAATTTTGAGTAGTTCAGAGAACCAGCATATACAACCTATGGCTGGCCCCAGAGTGGGGTGGGAATGGAGATTTTGCAGTATCCTTCCCCTGCCACACCCACCAAGCCACACCCACAGAACCGGTAGTAAAAAAAAATGGATTTCACCACTGGACCATAGGCAGGCAAAAAATTAGTGGGGGCGAGAGCAACTTCCAACTTCCTATCACTTCCTTATGGAGTTTCCTTATGAGAAAATGAAAATGAGTATCAGAAATAGTCTTTCTTTCCTTTTCCCCACTTCCTTCCTCCTTGTTCTTTTCCTCTTTTGTCCTTTCCTCCCTCCTCTTTCCTGCCTGCTGCCTATCTGCCTGCCTTCCCTCTTCTGTCCCTCCCACCTTGCTCTTTCCATCCTTCCCTTCTCCCTCCATTTTCCACCTCCTTGTACCTTCCTTCATTCCTTTCTCCCTTTTTTTCCTCCCTTCTGTCCCTCTTCTTTCCTTCCTCTTCATTCATTCTCTCCTTTGCAATAACCAAGGATTTTGTAGGCTTTTTTTAACCAACTTGCTACCAATTGAAGAAGTCCTTGAGAGATGAATTGTGTTGGATTGTAAGCACTACAAAATATTAGACTCACATTTTAATATTAGACTCACAGGGATATTGAGGCTATGAATCAGTAGCTATAAATTGAAGCAATCTCATATTTTTTTTAATTTTCATATATAAAAATCCAGATCCATTGTTTTAAACTAAAAAGAAGGCAAATAGAAGAAATAGTAAAATTTTCCCAACTTGACATCTCTGGACATTCTTGCTGCAGAAGATTATGGTTTTAGGTCAGTACTGTTGGTACAATATTTTGTGCCACTTATACAAAGAAATAAGCATATTTGCTAAGATGAGAATTCAGCAAGAAGGTTCTTGTCTATGTCCAGCTGAAGTAAGTGGAAGTTGTGTTATGGCTCAGTTGTATTCCTGGCAATTCACTTTACTAGATTTATTCTGAATATTGGCCTAAAAGGAAGTACTGTAGTTACTTTTGTCTTTTGAGGAGAAAAAAAACCTCCCTATGTGAGTATGATTTAGGGACTTTAATACCAATGGCAGTAAGTTGTACTAACTTAATACTGTACAATTGTAAGCTGAATGCTACAAGATGATAATTCTATAGTTAGTTGTTATCTCTTTGATATTTCAAAGACAAACTTGAAGTATTGTCTTGAATAAATAGAAAATCATCATAATGGCTTTTGTTTCTTCTTGGCTAAGCAGCACCACACATGATAAATCACTTTTAAAATTCAGTATTGTCAGTAAAATCCCATAAGCCCATCTTTTAAAGCCCTTTTATTGTTTGTTGTATTCATTTTATAGAGAAGGAAACAATATGTTTCATTCATCATTTATACTAAAGACAGGGGCTCTTTATAAAATGACTTTGCAAACTTTATAGTACAAAACTATACTTCTTTTTTTGCAGCCTAAACACTTCTTATTCAAAGTAAGTTCTATAGAATTGCAAAGCAATTCATAAGTAAGAATACTGGAGCTTTACAGGACAATCCTGTATATGCTTAAGTTGCTCTAAGTCTCATAGAATTCAGAGGCATTAAAAGCTAGTTGATTGATTGTTTAAACAAAAAGACCCCTAATTTAAGTAAGTTGCATCCCCTTTTCATTAATGCTTTCCTATATAAAACTACTTGGGTTGTTGTTTTTTTTTCCTTTATAAAGAGAAACAAGACTTTTGGCGCTTATGGCTTTTGGTGCTTATGGGATCTTCCATCTCTAGTCCAGAATGGACCTGCATTCCTCCACTCGGGGCCTGTGGGTGATCTGGATGGAAGGGTCTTCCTACACTCTCTACTCTTGTTCAGGAAGCAAGTGACAACTGTGTTCAGGAAGGCCTTACATAGATTCCGCTTCCGTGCTAGGTGCTCCCATTCCTCAGTCAAGAGTCCTCCTCCCTCATGGTTATTCAGAGCTTGGCTGCCTCACAGCTGGACTGCTTCATTGCATTCTGCATGAGATTGCCCTTCAGCATCATTCTAGAGATAAGTCTAGAATGCAGCAGCACAAGAAAGGTGTACAAGTTTTGAGAGCGGAGGAGGAGGACAGCAGCAGACTAAGCAGTCTGGTCAGGTAAAAGGCAGAAGCAAGAATGGACCTTTCCTAGTTCCTTGGATTGAAAAGGCAAGGGGAGAGAAATGTGCAATGAGACTAACAAGATTCCATTACTGAAACCTTACACTAAAGGTAGTGTTAGTACCATAATCAGAAGCATTATGGTGCTTCTTGTTTGGAGTACCTCTTAAGGGCTGCAGTCTGGCAGCTGCACCTGTCCTTTGGAAGAGTATTCCTTTGGAGATCCGTATGACCCCCTACCTTACCTGCCTACAAGCAATCATTAAATAGCTCCCCCCTCCCTAAGACTGGGATTAGGTGGTTTGGGACTTGGATGGGTCCTCTTCTAGCTGCTGGTGTCATGGAATTATACCACATGATTTCACATATGCCACTTGTGTTCTACATTACGTTATGTGTTATTTTATGGTAAAAATGTGTTTATAATCTGGTGAATCTCTCAGAGTCATTCTAGAAATGGATGGCATAGAAATTAAGTGAATAAATAAATTAAGTAGGAATGCTTGAATAACCCTAGTAGCTAAGACTTGTACAATTCTGTGAAAGAAACCATTTGAAAAATAATAATTTCACTTGGTTTTCTCCTCTTCTAATTTGAACTCTGTCCATTCCCCCCATCCCCCCATCCTCCTTGCTCTACAATTGCTAGAATTTTGGCTCTTTAATGTGTTTGTTTCTGTTCTTCTTTAACTGTAGTTCTCCAGGTTAGATCATTAGTTCAGATAATATCCCAAATAATTCGTTGATTATAGGTTGAAGCTGTATCCAATGGAGCAAAAATGCATCTGACAATATGTGATGATCTCTACACTGGGCACTGAATTTAGGTATGAAATTGCTATACCAACAGAGCCCCCTTTGACTGATATACATTGATTGTTTCCAATGAGTCAAGAGCTTTGTCAGCTATAGCTTCAGCTTCTTAATCTGCATCAGTCACACATTTTCCTGCAAATATATACTTGGGACTTGGGATATCCGTTGAGTGTTAGAAGAGAGCTTGGGTCATCTGTTGCTGAACCTACTATTAGAAAGGAGAACAAAAAGTTTTTAACATTTCTTCATTCATACTATAGACCAGGGGTCCCCAACCCCTGGGTAACAGTCCATGGCCTGTCCGGAATTGGGTCACACAGCAGGAGATGAGCTGAGGGCAAGTGAGCAAAATTTTTTTCGTCTTTCACGAAACCAGTCCCTGGTGCCAAGTTTTGTAGGTTGAACTTGATCTTGTGATCTTTTCCTGACAACAATACTAGATGAAAGTCTAACTCTGTTTACCCTATTTACTGTATTTTTTGGAGTATAAGACACACCTTTCCTCCCCCCAAAAGAGGCTTAAAAATTTGGGTGTGTCTTATACTCTGAATGTAGCTTTTTCAAAGATTTTTTTCAGCCTGAACGAGGTGCTAACAAGGCGCTAGCGAGTGAAGCGATCTTTCCAGCTTTGCCTGCTCCCTTGACTCTACGCTGTGCTGTAACGAGGCGCTAGCAAGAGAAGCGATCTCCATGCTTTGCTCTTACTCTCAGCTATTCTTTAGAAGCTTTTTTTCAGCCCTAACTAGGCGCTAGCCAAGTGAAGCGATCTCCCCATGCTTTGCCTGCTTTTCTCATTGCTGCTTCCTCTCAGCTGTGCCTTAGAAGCTGTTTTTTATTCCCAAGCAGGGGATAAAAAACCAGCAAACTAATGTGCTGAAGCTGACCAGACAAAGGATGCTACCTGGTAGGCAGGTTCCCCCCTTCCCCTATTTTCCTCCCCAAAAACTAAGCTGCGTCTTATACTCCAGTGTGTCTTATACTCCGAAAAATATGGTATGTTGTTCAATGGCCAGAGTAGATAATATAGCGCAGGTGTGTCAAACTCATGGCATCATGTTGTCGTCTCGTGACATATTGTGACTTTTCCCCCCTTTGCTGTAAAGGGGGTGGGCGTGACCAGCATGTGATTCATCCGGCCCATTGGTCACAAGTTTAACACCCCTGATATAGTGCATAGTCTCCTGGAGATGATCATCAGGAGTGGTCTGGAAATCCAGAAACCAGGAAATCTCAGAAAATAACTTAGAACAGTAAGTTATGATAAGCACTTCAAGCGCATACATATTAATTATCTGAGATGTTTGAATTGTCAACTTGGGTATTCTTTCCTACTTCTTGCTTTTTCTTTTCAAGTGGATTTTTAAAAGCCTTGCCTGATTTTTTTTTTCCCCTTGAATACAGTATGGAAGTTCACATGATTAACACTTCCTGCCATGCTCAAAACTGTGAAACATATTTGAAAATAGATTTTAATTAACATTAGCACTTTCATAATTAGTGCTGGCAATAAACTACCTCTTGGCTGACTCAAGAAAATTCTAATTATTTTCAATGGGCTCTTTTCACTGTTGTATTGGTTAGAAAGTTAGATGGAAAAAGTAGCATAATTATACCGGGGTGAAATCCAGCAGGTTCTGACAGGTTCTGGAGAACCGGTAGCAGAAATTTTGAGTAGTTCAGAGAACCGGCAAATACCACCTCTGGCTGGTCCCAGAGTGGGGTGGGAATGGAGATTTTGCAATATCCTTCCCCCAGGAATAGGGAGGGAATGGGGATTTTGCAGTATCCTTCCCCTGCCACACCACCAAGCCACGCCCATGCCCCACCAAGCCATGTCCATAGAACTGGTAGTAAAAAAAATTGGATTTCACCACTGAATTATACGTATAAGTATAATTATAATTATACGTATAAGTAGAAAGACAGCTGTGAAAAATAATGCCACGTTCTGGGGGTCCCAAGTTTTCTCTACTACGTCTGTACAGGAATGAGTAGTTGACTTGTCGCAATGACTTTCCAGGCAGGGGTGAAATCCAGCAGGTTCTGACAAATTCCGGAGAACCGGTCGCAGAAATTTTGAGTAGTTCGGAGAACCGGCAAATACCACCCCTGGCTGGCCCCAGAGTGGGGTGGGAATGGAGATTTTGCAATATCCTTCCCCCAGGAGTGAGGAGGGAATGGGGATTATGCAGTATCCTTCCCTTCCATGCCACCAAGCCACAGCACACCCACCAAGCCACGCCCACAGAACCGTAAAAAAAATTGGATTTCACCACTGTTTCCAGGGTAATGTGATTTTGAAAGATGATAGATATGAGCTGCTCTGGACAAGGTACTGGTAGCCCTTTGGGGGCATCACAGACTTTATCTTGGCTTTGCTGTCTAGGGAGACAGGATGAAGGCATGGTACTCTAGTTTTCTTCACATGTTATTTCTGTGTAAGAAGCTCATATAGTATCTGCAGCAAAAGCTGTGCTAAATAAAGATAATTTATTATGATGAGTGAGCACTCCAAGAAGTTTATACTGTGTATTTAAAATAGAAATCATTATAAAATATTGTTTTTCCTCCTTATATATTAAGATCCAAGATATCAAGACACAAATCTGGTATGTCTAACTCTTAACTTTGCTCTCTAAAAATGTAAACAAGCTCCTGCTAAGCCACAATGTTTGGTTGGCAGGTTGTATATACCATAGTCAGTTATTACTAGTGCATACCTGAATTAAAGTGATTTTTAAAACTGGGAGAGGGAAAAATTGTAATAATTGCTTTCCTGACTTGTTGAAATTTCAAGTTTCTCAGTTATTAGTGAAAAGGCCTTCCTCCCTGCCAGGTGACAGCAAAGTTGATGGGGAAAAATGCTCAAAAGTTTAATCTAGTAGAGAGTAAATCGGTTATAAATGGAAAATATTCAGATGCTGGTATTTCCATCCACGCATCTCAATAAATCTTGCTAAAGAAAACTCTGTGAGAATCCTGTTTGGCTTTAATCACTTTCTGTTGGGAGCAATAATATAGTAAACCCCCTGCAGCCATTAGGAAAATAGACATTGCTTGACCAGGTGGGTCACTGAATGTCTGGGGCTGTTCCTACTTTATAATATTAGCCTTTAATTAATCTTGATGAAAAGTCTGAAAAGGAAAATTGGAGCACTGGGCAGAGATAGCCTCCTTCTAATAAGCATCTTAGACTGTAGGCTAAATGCATTGCTTGTCATCTCAATATGTCAAGGCCTTAAATCAAAGCCTCCTAACAAGAAGGCAAAAATAATAATGACATATCATTTTATCCTTAAAGTGTTTGTCAGTAGCTGACATTTTGCTTAAGCCTAATCCTCTGGGGTGGTATAACATATCTTATCTGGGGACCAAGCTGTTTGGCATTCAAGCATCATCTGAGACTAAATAAAAGCATATTTGCACAAAAGCAAGCCTCCGTACGTTTTACACTGGTGATGGAATTGGTTCACTAGCTTACAAGGGAAAGATCTGAATTAAAAATATTGCCGAAAGAGCTTGTTCACTATTTCCTGTGCATTTTAGCTCTTTAGTCTCTTAAAGGCCAGGATGTTTTTTGGAAATGTGCATTTTTGCAAGGTGTTGGTATTTTTTGTTTTTTTGTTTTTGTTTTTGTTTTTTTTGTTTTTTGTTTTTTGGAAAATCATGATGAAAAGAGGGGAATTCAGGACAGGATTTTGCAAAGAAGAGCAAGCTCATTCAGATGGCATGTGAGGAAATAATAAAAGAGGCTGTAGACCGAAGGACTTAAGATCTTCTTGCCATGAAAGAAAAGATTATTTGTAAAGAGAAACTAAGCATATCAAATAAGAAGGGCTGGGCCAGATGTTTTCTGGACATTCTTTCCCACATTTTGTTTCAGAGATGAGTCTTCAGTCAAGTCATCCTTTCTTACTGGGTTATTGTCTCAGAACAAATCTGTCACTTCAAGTGTTGTGGCCCACTGGCAGCCAGCAGAAGTGGCAGCAGAGTCGGACAGTGAGGAGATTGGGGAGGAACTTGGGCCAGTCCTGGGGGCTGGGGAAAGCTCGGACGAGGGCTCTGCATCGGAGGCAAAGAGGGTGTTAGACAGCAGCAAGGCAGAGGAACAGCTGGACCCGTTCCCAGTGTGTGCATGCACAGAGCTGCCAGAAGACAAGAACAACTTAGAAACCAGGGTCGACTCGGGAGTAAAGCCATACCTTGGAGGTGATTGGCCCCTCCCATAGGAAATAAAAGAGGAGCGAACAGGGAGTGGGCTTTGTAGGAAACAATTCATTCTTTCCATAACTCTTAGAGACTCTGTGCCGGGTTTTTTTGTTTTTGTTTTTGTTTTTTTTTTAATTTGATTTATATGCCGCCCTTCTCCAGAGACTCAGGGCGGTTTACAGTGCGTTAAGCAATAGCCTTCATACTTTTGTATATTTTATACAAAGTCAGCTTATTGCCCCCACAAACTGGGTCCTCAATTTACCTACCTTAGAAAGGATGGAAGGCTGAGTCAACCTTGAGTCTGGCAAGATTCGAACTTACTTTAATTGCAGACAGCTGGTGTTAAATTGCAGTGCCTTGTCTGCAGAGTTATCCAGGCTCTGTCTTGTACTATGGTTGGAAACGAGTTACGTGGCAGCTTACCAAATGAGATAAGGTGTGCTGAGAAATATTCCTTTGCAAAACTGTTTGGACAAACCTTGCTGACTGTGAATGAATGTAATTCACAGTTGTGTAAATAAAAGAGGTTTTGCTGGGACCAATTCCTGCCTTCTTCTGAGCCTAGGTCAGAACAGAAAGTATATTTCTTTTTCTGAAATGCCAACATACACATTTCAAAAGAATTGTATCCAAATACTATATCCAAGCCAATAGAAAGTTGTCAGAAGAGTTTGTAAGATTATGACTGAATAGAAATTTTCATAAAATCATGGAAATTTCAAGAGAAAAATGGGTTAGAATGAAGCTCTTTTTCAAAGTGTCTGCAGTGTATGAGCATCTTTGAAGGTGATAGTCTACAATGAAAGTATCTTATCTAATGCAGGGATGGTATTCTACAAAAAAAATTGCCAATCCTCAGGCTCTGATGCAAATTATTGGTTCATCATTTTGAGGATCTTTCCTTTTACACTGGGATGTTGGAAATTAAAATCCATGCTGCAGAGGGATCAGGAAAATACATAGAGATCCTACATGAGTGTCTTTCCTGGGCATCTTAAATATCACAATGAGCATGAATTTTTGCTTATTTGGGGCACAAACACTTTAAAAAGGCAAAACATTGTTAAAGAATGTGTTCATTATGATGCAGTTGCTCTAGAATTACTAACATGTCTGCTCTGGCAAGTTTTAATGAATAAATTGAAGAAGAAAAGCTAGTTGTATAATATATACAATTTATTTATAAATCATAGATAATCTTTTATCTGTTTAACACCAGGGGAAAAAAGTGGATTTTGGGCCATCCTTAAAATTAGAACTGACAGACCACCCTCATGGATACAATTTGGACACTTGGCAGCCAGCACACATTTTTGATAGTTGTAGCATCTTGCTGTCACATGGTCATGTTTCGCGACCTTCCCAGACGGCTTCTAACAAGCAAAATCAATCAATGGGGGAAGCCAGATTTGCTTAGTGATCATGTGATTTGCTTAATGACCAAAGTAAAATGGTTGTAAATTCAGGCCCAGCAACATGATGACTTATTCAATCACCACATTGCTTAGAAACCAAAATTCCAGATCTGAATGTCGAGGACTATCTGTAGGAAGTAAAATTGGGAATTTTATATTGAAAAGTGGGATGACTTCTTTCAATGAATATTTAATTATACTGAAGAATTTAAATAGATCTCTTCTTATCCACTTCCAGCTAAAATTTGGGTTTGGGGGGAAAACTGTACAATAATCCCTGGAAAAACATAGACGTGTTGAGGATCATAACAAATTCTGTACATTAAAAAATAATCTGCCTCCAGTCACAATGTGTTTTGCCCTAGTTTCCTGCCTCTCAAACAGTTCAATATTTTTACTCTTTTTCTTGTCATTGTTATTTTTCTGGATCTCTAAATAACCAGATAAAATATTGGAGGACAAATTAAAGATGTATTGTAAGCAGCCCAACAGGTGGCTGATTTATGTAAATGTCTTAGTTTTCACTATTTGCTCATCATGAGAAACAAATTTCTTTATCATCTTATGCATGTTTCTGTCAAGGGTATTGAGATTTAAATGGCTATTCCAATAGTTTAATTTTGCTCATTGATAATAAAATATGCAGTTCATCAAGTTTTGCTCTACTGGGTGAGAGGGGTTAATGGAAAACTCTGAATCAATCCCTCTGGTTCACCTAGGCTCATCGACATGTCTTGTTTGCTGTAATATGAAAACACCCATCAACCATTTATACAAATGATACCCTTATGATGTTGCCTCCGTCTCATCATCAGTTCACTGTTTAGACGCCTGCCTAAGAGGGCATGAAATTCAGTGGTTGGTTGCTCCTGGTTCTGTTCGTTTCTATAGAACTGGTAGTAAAACCGATGGGAGGCTCCACCCACCCGCCCTGACATCATCAAGGGTGATCTGCACATGTGCAGAAGTTTCTGTGTATGCGCACAAGCGCACATATGTGCACGAGCGAAGCAAGCATGTGCGCGCGCTCCTGTTGCAAACCGGTAGTAAAGGTAAGTAGAACCCACCCCTGATGAAAGTGATGTTCTTCATATCCCAACACAGAACCTCTTGTGGACCTTTAAGGACAGGTAGTAGAGGAGCCTTGGAGGCTGGTGATTCTGCTGCGGATCCAGTTAGCCCAGCAGTTTGCAGTAGGATTACCCATGATATCTAGTCTCTAGACTCTGTGCTTACATGGTCAATTTGACTGTGACATTGTAGCAGTGGTGGGATTCAAATTTATTTACTACCGGTTCTGTGGGCGTGGCTTGGTGAGCATAGCAGGGGAAGGTTACTGCAAAATCCCCATTTCCTCCCAATCGGCTGGGACTCGGGAGGCAGAGAATAGATGGGGGTGGGGCCAGTCAGAGGTGTTATTTACCAGTTCTCTGAACTACTCAAAATTTCCACTACTGGTTCTCCAGAACTGGTCAGAACCTGCTGAAATCCACCTCTGCATTGTAGAGAGTAGGGAATTTTTGATGGAAATATGCAGAAATCTACCTAGGCAAAAGAGACTGAAATATTTTTAAAATCCAGAATGAAATGATATTTGAAAGCAGCTCTAGCAGATGCCTCTCTACTTCCCTGGAGTATAAAAGGTGGAAGGAGTATACCATAATCACACTTGCAAGAGTCTGTTGTTAAAGCTAACTTCAATAAAATTAGGTTTAGCTTTACAATAAAGTTAATTTCCTGCCCTGACTATATCTTGCTACTGTAAGCTACCTACAGATTCAGACATATGTACCTTTTTTGTGGCTCTTGGAGACTCCCCTGACCCTAATTGATATAAATGAATGGTTTCCCTGATGGCTCAAAGTTGACTCAGCTTTCCATCTTTCCGAGGTTAGTAAAATGAGGACCCAGATTGTTGGGGACAATATGCTGACTCTGTAAACCACTTAGAGATGGCTGTAAAGCACTGTGGAGCGGTATATAAGTCTAAGTGCTATTGCTATCTTGGTGCACTTCAAAATTTGTACTACAGGTGAAACTCGAAAAATTAGAATATCGTGCAAAAGTTCATTTATTTCAGTAATGCAACTTAAAAGGTGAAACTAATATATGAGATAGACTCATTACATGCGAAGCAAGATAGTTCAAGCCTTGATTTGTCATAATTTTGATGATTATGGCTTACAGCTCATGAAAACCCCAAATTCACAATCTCAGAAAATTAGAATATTACATGAAATCAATAAAACAAGGATTGTACAAAGAACAATATTGGACCTCTGAAAAGTATAAGCATGCATATGTACTCAGTACTTGGTTTGGGCCCCTTTTGCATCAATTACTGCCTCAATGCGGCGTAGCATGGATGCTATCAGCCTGTGGCACTGCTGAGGTGTTATGGAAGACCAGGATGCTTCAATAGCGACCTTCAGCTCTTCTGCATTGTTCGGTCTCATGTCTCTCATCTTTCTCTTGGCAATGCCTCATAGATTCTCTATGGGGCTCAGGTCAGGGGAGTTTGCTGGCCAATCAAGCACAGTAATCCCATGGTCATTGAACCAGGTTTTGGTACTTTTGGCAGTGTGGGCAGGTGCCAAGTCCTGCTGGAAAATGAAGTCAGCATCCCCATAAAGCTCGTCTGCGGAAGGAAGCATGAAGTGCTCCAAAATCTCCTGGTAGACGGCTGCATGGACTCTGGACTTAATGAAGCACAGTGGACCAACACCAGCAGATGGCATGGCTCCCCAAATCAACACAGACTGTGGAAACTTCACACTGGACTTCAAGCATCTTGCAATGTGTGCCTCTCCATTCTTCCTCCAGACTCTGGGTCCTTGGTTTCCAAATGAGATGCAAAAGTTGCTCTCATCAGAAAAGAGGACTTTGGACCACTGAGCAACAGACCAGTTCTTTTTATCTTTAGCCCAGGTAAGACGCTTCTGATGTTGTTTGTTATTCAGGAGCGGCTTGACAAGAGGAATACTACATTTGAAGCCCATGTCCAGGATCCGTCTATGTGTGGTGGCTCTTGATGCACTGACTCCAGCATCAGTCCACTCCTTGTGAAAGTCCCCAACACTTTTGAATGGCCTTTTCCTGACAATCCTCTCCAGGCTGCGGTCATCCCTGCTGCTTGTGCACCTTTTTCTTCCACACTTTTCCCTTCCACATAACTTTCTATTAATGTGCTTTGATACAGAACTTTGGGAACATCCAACTTCTTTTGCAATGACCTTTTGAGGCTTTCCCTCCTTATGGAGGGTGTCAATGATGGTTTTCTGCACAACTGTCAGGTCAGCAGACTTTCCCATGATTGTGATTCCTACTGAACCAGACTGAGAGGCCATTTAAAAACTCAGGAACCCTTTGCAGGTGTTATGGCTTACTTAGCTGATTAAAGTGGGACACTTTGAGCCTAGAATATTGAACCTTTTCACAATATTCTATTTTTCAGAGATTGTGAATTTGGGGTTTTCATGAACTGTAAGCCATAATCATCAAAATTATGACAAATCAAGGCTTGAACTATCTCGCTTTGCATGTAATGAGTCTATCTCATATATTAGTTTTATCTTTTAAGTTGCATTACTGAAATAAATGAACTTTTGCACGATATTCTAATTTTTCGAGTTTTACCTGTATAAGTCCTAGAAGAGGAAAAAAAGAAGAACAGATTCAAAATACTTGAAAGAAATAAGTTTTTCCTACATGTCTGATGTCTTCACCTTCATTAAGAGCATACACGCCCCAAAAAATTCTCTTCCTGCCCTAGAATATTTATGAGCGAGGATGCTATGCAGTAAATAACTCCAAAAATTTGTAAATATACAATGGATTTCAGTGCTTTTGCACAAGTATTTCAGTCTCTTCAGCTAGAAAAACTGAAGACCAGTAATTATATCTTTCAGCTTAGCTGCCTGATCAAACTGTTCTAATGTAAGCATTCCAACAGCAGCTGCTTTTCAGTGCTTTCCTGTGCGTCTGGCGTTTAGGACATCCGGCTAAGCCTTCTGATATTCTGTTCAAAATATCAAGAGGAGAAACATGGGATTAATCATGATTTAGCGATAGTCAGTAGAGTCAGGAGATAGAAAAAGTTTGCCATATGTGCCTACAGTGCTTTGTAGCTATCATATCAAACTTGATCTATATTTGAGTGAAGGATATCAAAGGTCTCTTTTTTTTTTAATAAACCAGAACCCTAAGAATGTATTAACCAAGCAATGGCCTGATACTCTGGCCAGATGTTTAGTTTAAACATCTGACCAAAGCTATGTGTTCTGTTCTTGAAAGCCTGCTATGCAGAACATAACAGGAAAAAGAATGACATAGAAAAAGGGGTTCATTGTCCCCACTCACTTTTAATGATGGCCACTGCCTATATTGGCATCAGGGGTGAAATGCTACCAGTTTGCCCGAACCGGTAGTAATAAAAGCTACCGGTTCAGACAAACTGGTATTTCCGATGATCAGCTGTGCCATGCGATTTATATTCACTAGAAAGCAGGAAATCCTGCTTTCTAGCAAATCTAAATCATGCGGTACAGCTGTTTCCCCCCCTCCGCGCTGTTCTACTTAGAAAAGGCTTTCCTCCTTTTTCAGTGCTGCGCAGTAGGCCTGCAGTGCACATGCATGCAAAGTACATGTTTGGCATGCACTGTGCATGTGCATGCGAAGTGTGCATTTGGCACACATCGCACATGCACCCACACGCAGCAAACCAGTAGCAAAGTGAACCGGTAGCAGACTTCAGAGTATTTCACCCCGATTGGCATATAATCTTCAAAAATGTTTTTTCCTCCAGTCCAGAGCTCCAATGCTCATCCCTGCTTTAAAACATAATAATTTCCTGAGTACAGCTACATATTTTCATTGTCAAATATTCTAATTTCATTTGATATTGTATAAGTCTACTTGTTACTGTGGCAATGTAACTTCCTTTTAACATTTTTATGTGCCAATACTAAACCAGCTAAACAACATAAGAGAGACTACCATAGAGCCATTGCTTTGGGAAAGACTATTTAAATCATCAATCCCATTCTCAGCACAGACATTCTACTCAAAGCACTAATCTAGCATCTGCTTGAACATATCCAGCGTCAGGAGCCGTCATCTCTCTGGGTAATTGGTTTTGAAGTTGATTATTCCTATTATTGTGAGGTTTTCTTAGGAATCTGACTTTCAAAATTATATAAAGGATGGAAAACACCTTGGAGATTCATATAGTCTACTGTGTTTCCCTGAAAATAAGATCCTGTCTTATATTTTTTTTGAACCATGAAATAAGCGCTTGGCCTTATTGCCAAGCCCGATTGGGCTTATTATCAGGGGATGTCTTATTTTGGGGGAAACATGGTAATCCTTGCCCACTGCACAATTACACTATTAAAACAACAACAGATACCTATTCAGTCCTTTTGTAAACACTTCCAACAAAGAAGAATCCTTCATCTCCTAAGGTAGTCTGTATCACTGTTGTAAATGGGCTATTTTCCTTCCTGAGTTGCCCAATTTACAAGTTGTGATGGGTTTGCTTACTATAGGTGTCTTTGCAACTAATGAAACATTTACACATACCTGCAGTGATGGAAGCAAATATTTTAGCTCAGGGTTGAAACGTGGGGTCTTTGGTGGTCTCTGAGCTTGGTTGTTTTTTTGCAAACATTTCATTACCAAACTAGGTAATATCAGTGCTCTGGTGATGTTAACTAGTTTGGTAATAAAACATTGGCAAGAAAACAACCAAGCTCAGAGAACACCAGTGACCTCATACCTGCAGTTCTATTAATCATTGGAGAAACCATATGGACAATTTGACTCCAACACCTACACAGGGATATGAATATTCTCAACTGATTTCTGACTGTTAAATATTTTTTTTGATGTCCAACCAATGTCTACTTCCTTGTAATTTAAGTCCATTATTTCTTGTCCTGACCTGTAGAACAACTTTGAACAATTCTGCCTCATCTTCTACATGACAGCATTTCAGATGACTGGAGATAGCTATCAAGTCTCTCCATGGTCTTCTTTTTTCCAGACTAAACTTATTTGTCATCTCCAACTCTTCCTCATTGTGTTGGAATGTGGTGCTGAGTCGCAAAAGGGAGTGGATCTTTCCCAAGGAGCAAAGAGGCAAATCTGCCTGGAATCCTTGGTATTCAGGAAGAGGCCCAGAATGGACCCTGCCTAACCTTTTACAAAGTATATCTAATAGTTATGCACATTGTGCTTTAGTCTGGCAAGTTTCCTATGAGCAAGCAACAATGAAGAAATTACTCTAAATAAATCCTTGTGTCATTCTTGGTTTCTTGCACCTGACACTCAGGTTTTTCCTTCCAGAACTCTTATAATTGATTGATCTCTTCTGGACATACTCCGGTTCGTCATTACCTAAAATGCAGTAATCGGAATTAGGGTATTTGTATGTGCACTGAGAGCAATGCAAGATTAATTGCTGTTAATCTTGACATTGTACTTCTCTTGATGTAGGCTAAGACTATAACTTTTTTGTAGCTTTTTCTTAATTTTGGTTTACATTCAGTTTTTGATTCAAATACTTTTTGCATCTACTGCTGCTGAATATGATCTCCCAGCATCAGTAGTGGGTTGCAAATCTCATCGCTACTGGTTCGCTTGTGGGCACGTGCACACTCTCGCGCATGCACAACACTTCTGCACATGCACAGAAGCATCCAGGCAGGTGGGCAGAGCCTCCCACCGCCACCACTACCGGTTCGCCCGATCCGGGGCAAACTGGTAGCAACCCACCATTGCCCAGCATACTATAATCATGCCTTAGATTTTTCTTGCCCAAATGTGAGAAATGCTGAATGCTGAAACTCACCTTGCTATTTATGTATATTTTTCCAACTTGGGAGAATCTTCTATAGTAGGCCCACCAAGCACCTACTGCAGTCTGTCAACATTTTTAAAAATCCAATAAATTCACTGATACCACCCCAAAAGCCTCATTGCCACCACCTCCAGACTTAATTGCCTCTGCCAATTCTATTCTACCACCATTCTGCTAACCATCAATTAGCTGATTGGTGCACCAGACATTCCCTTATGGCTTGCAATTACTTTTAATTTTTTTTTTGCCCTTTTCCCTCTACAACAGGGGTGTCAAACTTGATTTCATTGAGGGCCGCATCAGGGTTGTGTTTGACCTCAGGGAGCATGTAGCCAGCTTGACATCACTTGTGTTGGGTGTGTGTGTGATGGCCTGAGCACTGTGCCAGTGAAAACAGGTTCCTGAGCTCCTTTTTCAGCTCTGATGGCCTCCTGCAACCCTCTGCCAGTGAAAACGGAGCTCGGGAGGCCCGCTCCATTTTTGCTGGCAGAGAAACCATGGGTCAGTCTTTCGCTGTTTCCAGGTTAGCCCCACGGACCAGATCTGGTGGTGAGGCCTCTCCTCAAGAAGCCTTCCCTGGACCCAGCAATGTTGGTAAATTATCGTCCGGTCTCCAACCTTCGCTTTGTTGCGAAGGTTGTTGAGAGTGTGGTCGTGCAACAGCTCCCCCAGCACCTGGATGAAACGACGTATCTGGATCCGTTCCAGTCGGGCTTCAGGCCCGGGTACAGCACGGAAACGGCATTGGTCGCGTTGGTTGATGATCTCTGGAGGACTCGGGACAGGGGGTGCTCCTCTGTCCTGGTCCTGTTAGATCTCTCAGCGGCTTTTGATACCATCGACCATGGTATCATGCTGCATCGGTTGGAAGAGTTGGGGGTGGGAGGCACTGTGTTGCGGTGGTTCTCCTCCTTTTTCTCTGACCGGTCGCAGTCTGTGTTGACAGGGGGACAGAGGTCGACCCCGAGGCCCCTCATATGTGGGGTGCCGCAAGGGTCGGTCCTCTCGCCTCTCCTGTTCAACATTTATGTGAAGCCGCTGGACGAGATCATCCGTGGTTTCGGGGTGGAGTACCATCAGTATGCTGATGACACCCAGCTGTACATCTCCACCCCGGATCACCCCAACGATGCCCTTGAAGTGATGTCCCGGTGCCTGGAGGCCGTACGGATCTGGATGGGGAGGAACAGGTTCAGGCTCAACCCATCCAAGACTGAGTGGCTGTGGTTTCCGACGTCCCGATATAGTCAGTTGACGCCATCACTGACTATTGGGGGCGAATCATTGGCCCCCACGGAGAGGGCTCGCAACTTGGGCGTCCTCCTGGATTCACGGCTGTCTTTAGAAGAGCACTTGACGGCCGTGACCGGGAGGATTTTTCATCAGGTTCGCCTGATTCGCCAGTTGCGTCCCTTTCTGGACCGGGACTCGTTATGCACGGTCACTCATGCCCTTGTCACCTCCCACCTGGACTATTGCAACGCTCTCTACATGGGGCTCCCCTTGAGGTGCACCCGGAGGCTCCAACTGGCGCAGAGTGCGGCCGCGCAGGTGGTAATGGGAGCGACATGGCGTTCCCATGTAACACCCCTCCTGCGCAAGCGGCACTGGCTCCCGGTGGTCTTCCGGGTGCGCTTCAAGGTTCTGGTTACCACCTTTAAAGTGCTCCATGGCTTAGGACCCGGGTACTTGCAGGACCGCCTACTACCACCAATAGCCTCCCACCGGCCAGTACGCTCCCATAGAGAGGGGCTCCTCCGGGTGCCATCAGCCAAACAATGCCGACTGGCGGCCCCCAGGGGGAGAGCCTTCTCTGTGGGGGCACCTACTATCTGGAACGAGCTCCCCCCAGAGATACGGAGGATCCCGGATCTGCACACTTTCCGCCGCGCCTTAAAGACCTTACTATTTCACCAGGCCGGCCTGGCCTAATTTTCCCCCTCTTTTATAAAAGATTTTAAAAATTTTAAATATCTTTTAGTATTTTATATATTCAATTTTAAATTGGTTTTAAAAGTTTGGGGTTTTAAATTTGTCGGGGCCAAAATTATTTAATTTGATTTTATTCTATTTTTTAAATTTTGTATTGTATGTGTTTTTATTGTTTGGCTGTGCACCGCCCTGAGTCCTTCGGGAGTAGGGCAGTATAGAAATCTAATAAAATGAAAAATGAAATCTAAGTACCTTGCAGGCCAGATCTGGCCCCCAGCCTTGAGTTTGACACCCTTGCTCTACAAGCTCTTCAGACTTGCTCTAGAATTGTGATACTTTCCCCTATGTGATTCTTGATATTTTCCACTAGGGTGTTAGCTATCTTTGAGCTCTCCATAGGTTTGATAATCATATTTTCTACCTCCTCATTCAAGTTGTTTACAAGTATGTTCAACAGCACCAGGTTGTAGCCTGGTAGTATGCACTCAGCATTTTCTCCTGGCTTAATGCACAGCCATGGATATATGACTATTATTGTCCAACCAGTTCTCCATCCATCTTGATACTTGCAAAGTCTAACCCCCTCTTGCCATTTTCTTTGCTAGAATCTTATGGGAAACACTGAATGCATTGCTGAAATCAAGATACAGTGTCCATGTCACATTCCTGTGGCTAACTAAACTAGTCACTCTATCAAAAAGAGATCCATTTGATTTGGCATGATTTAGTCTTCATAATGTCGTGCTGTTTCCTGCCCAGCAAAGCATTTTTCCAAATGCTCAGACTGACTGCTTAATCATCTGTTCCAAAATTTTGCCTGAAATTGACATTAAGCTGGCTAGTCTATAACACCTGGGTCCTTTTTCCCCCCTCCTGGTTTCAAAACCGAAACAGTGTTTGCTTTGCCAATTTTCTGGCATTCCAATCTTCCATGATTTCTCAAAGGTTACAAAAAGGGACTCTCACAATTTCCTTAAAAATTTGTTTAAGTGGAGACTTGAATTGGCTCATGGAAACTAAGCGTTATCAGCTGTATAAGGTATTCTTCTTGAATATTTGAACACAACTCCCCTTTAGAGAAAAGTATGAAACAAAGGAGAAGCTGAGGAGCTCTGTTCTCCCACCCATTATTTTCTTACCTTCTTCCAGCAGTGGGCCCACACCTTCCTTTTTTCTTTTTTCTTTTTCTACTGATATAACCATAAAATTTTTCTTTGTTGCGTTCTGTAGTGCTGGAGACAACTGTTAAGTATCCCATGGATTGCCAAAATAACAAAGAAGTTCTAGACCGAACCTCACCAAAAATATCCTGTTTCCCCCAAAATAAGACATCCCCTGATAATAAGCCCAATCAGGCTTTTGAGTGCATGGCAATAAGGCCAAGTGCTTATTTCAGGGTTCAAAAAAATATAAGACAGGGTCTTATTTTCAGGGAAACCAGTAGTACTTGAAGCCAAGTTCTCCAAAAAGGCTATCACACTTTGGTTCATGTTGTGAGAGCTGACTCACTTGAAAAGTCAACCATGCTGGAATGAGTAGCAGAAAAAGGAGAAGGGGCCACTTTAGTACCCGTTGGCTGGACCCTATAAAGGATGACACCAGAATGACCATGGTGGATGTAAAGGAGGCAGTGCGAGACAGAGGAACATGGAGAATGCTGATCCATAAAGTGGTTGAGGGTCAGGCACAACTGAATGGCTGACAATGCAAGCCTAAGTACCTTCCATACTTGAGCATTTATAATTTTCTTGAGGTCTTAAGTTTCTTACTGGTTGCTACACCCATCTTCATCTTTAACTCTTAGCTACACTGAAAGAACTCTGTGTACCTTGTAGCATAAGCCTGTTATTTGGTATCCTGCACTCTGGAATGATAAACACACCTTGGACTTGAGGTGTGACTTTACTTCCCTTGAAAAAAGGTGTTTAGCCCAAGCTAATAGAATTTTCTTCCCTGGCACTTGGGACTCTATTCCTTCTCCCCTCTGCAGGTGAGCTGTTTGAAAAGGGCAGTCATGTTGCCTTTCACCTTTTCATTTCAAGGCATACCAGTGCTCTCCATCTCTCCTCACTGGGTCATGCCATTTCATTGCTAGTTTTTAACAATGCTTTTTTGATGCTGAACAACTTCATTCTGCAAAGAATAACAAGGCCTTTTTTCAATGTTTATGTAATAACCTTCACCTAGAAATACTGGAAAAGTATTGTGATTTTTTGAGCTGGTCCAGTGAATTTTCCAGATTATCTCTTTTATATTGTAGTCTCTCTCAATATACTAAAACAGATTTGGGAAATACAACATGAGGAAAAAATAATTATTCAATTGATTCATTTCCTCAGCAGATAGTTAATTATTGGATAGGATCCATAATTTATTTCTACTGTCTCTTATAATGTGTATTTTCTCTAGCTTCTCTAGAAGGAACTTGAGAACATATTTTAAGTTTTTGGCAGTCAATCTTCTCATCAGCTCTCTCTTTTGTTCTCCAAAAGATTCAAACAGGAATATTGGTGGACCTTTGTTACAGTCTGAACAGCAAGTACTTTTTGCTTATTCACAGATATTTTTGGAAACCACAGAATTACAGCCTTGTAGGTCTGATCATATGTCTAGAAGTTTTTATAAGATTACTAACAATGTCAGCAGACAAAGAATCTGGCAAGCCTTTAGAAGAATGGTCAGCAAATTGCTGCCCCGTGGCCCATACAGTTCCTAAACTGGGAATTTACAAGCCTGACATCTTCTCTAAATGCGCCACCAAATTTCAGTTGTCTGACATTTTAAATTAAGAAAGACACAAAACTATAATGTAAAACTATAGCAGATCTAACAAATTTAAAAACAAAGGAAAAAGCCAAAGCACCCTCAGGCCTAAAACAGCAGGAAAATTCCAGCCCTACTGATAAATCAGGTACGTGATTTCTTTCTTTACAAGATTTACAGTACATCTTACTTTTTGCAATGAGCTCAAGCCAAGAAGCACATACTGTAGTACACAGTACTTCCTCCTCCTTTTCCCCAGAAGAATCCTGTAAAGTAGGTTAAGATGGAAGAGAGAGGAATTGACTCATACTCTCCCAGTGAGTTTCTGTGATTCACAGTGTCAGGATCTAAAATGTATATGATTTGAAAGACATGCTTCAGCTTTGGAAATGTGTCGATAAAGTGATTTTGTAATGGGTGTACCTCATTCAAGGATTAATGAAAGCTGCCCCTACTATTTGTCCCAGTGAAAAACTCTGCAGATGAAAGTTGAGTCCCTAAAATTCCAGAATATTGTTCAGTGCCTCTGTACAATGGATTCCTGTTGTCTTCAGCCCACAGCCTGATTCTACATTATCTTCCCTTTGAGGGATAAGAATGATCATTCTCTTCTAATCTCTCATCCACTTAAAACGGTTTAAGATTGTCAAAATGCAACATTGCAGTGTTTGTGGAATATGACAATCAATAGCCTTGTAATTAATTTCTTCCTTCAAAACTCTTGATAAATCAGCATAATGAAACCTCTGTTTAATTGAAAAGCAGGTTACTGTATAAACCTGCTGTATCTCTTCTCTGTCATTTTGATGCAAATGCTGCTTACGAGGAAACGCACAAAGTTGACTTCACCAATTTCTGTTCAAGCCAAATGATATTTTTTTTAAAAAAGTATATGTGGTGAAAAAGGGAACACTACAGCTCTTTCAGCTTGAATAATTCACAGAGTCTGCATTACTATTAATCTTCTCATCGTTCCTATCACCCATCTCCTCCCACTTATGACTGTATGACTGTAACCTTGTTGCTGGTATCCTTAAGATTTATATTGACTGTTTCCCTATGACTATCATTAAGTATTGTACCTTATGATTCTTGATGAATGTATCTTTTCTTTTATGTACTCCGAGAGCATATGCACCAAGACAAATTCCTTGTGTGTCCAATCACACTTGGCCAATAAAGAATTCTATTCTATTCTATTAATATTAGAAGTGGATTTTTAAAAAGTGTCTTACACAAAGTCAGTCTTTATCAGACTTTCCCAAGCTAATACCCTCCAGCTATGTTGGGACTGCATTTCCCAGAACTCATAATCAATGTGACCTTGAGAATATATTTGGAACCCTAGCACTTTTTTTGTATCAATATTATTGAATTGCTGCCATCTGTCTTGTAGAAATGTGTGTATCAATTGGAAAAAATTGTTGATAAGCATTGGACACTTTATATCACTTACTGCTTTAATTTTCCATGTTTCTTTCATAAAGCCAAAGGAAAATTTCTAAATTTCCTTCAGAGGCAATCTTTTTGGAAGTGTTTTTGCAATGATTTCCATGAAAACATATATGAGAATGTTATTCTTGCATGCCATGTGAGAAATTGTAAACCAACTGCTAGATCCGGTTCAAGGACTTTTCTCTGAATGGTTGAAGGACTCTGACATATAAAACATTTTACACATTCATGCTTTTTTAAAAAAAATTCCCGGAATCTCTGTTAATAGAATGGAATGGAATGGAATGGAATGGAATGGAATGGAATGGAATGGAATGGAATAGAATAGAATAGAATAGAATAGAATAGAATAGAATAGAATAGAATAGAATAGAATAGAATAGAATAGAATGTGTTTTCCTCCCATTGCTAATAAAAAAGAGTATTGTGTCCTTAGTTCCATATAGGCAGAAGGCTGCAGTTCAAAGTAAAAGAAAAGATGTAAAAGAATATCCATTTGAATTTGAATTGTATATTGTATGTCATTTTTTAAAAGTAAAATTGGGCTCTTTTTTGTGTCAAAACTATGTTTCTACATCTCTCTAGCTAAAGGACAACCATTCCATTGTTTTTAATCCTTGCAAGATGCCTAGAGTCATGTATGTGTAGGTGGCCTTAGAAACTGAAATAAATAAATAAATAACAATAGAAGAATTAATTGATGGATATCTTGAGAACATTGTGCAGCTATGGGCTCTTCTGTAACTACGTAGGTAAAAATATAACCTTTTGCTAGAGCTGCATGCGCATATCCATGTAAGCAGTGGCATTTACTGTATGTTATTCATCTAAGATGGATATTAGACCTTAAGTTGATGAAAGATGACATAAGCTTATTTCTGGGTTTGGTTTCTCTCTTTCACTTCTTATTATCCTGTGATGTCTATGGAAGAAACTAAGAACATATACGCTGTGGGTTGTGATTGATCCTAAGGGAAGTTCTGCAATTCTTATTAGCAGGAAAGATGTGGGAAATTATCATATATGCCATTATCAACAGTTGTCCTAAAATCCTATAGTTGTAAAGGGCCATATAGGTCACTGAATGTAATCTGCTGTTCCATCTGTCTAATCCACCATTTTTCTGGGATATTGGCTCTAGGATTGTGCACTGTTTTGGATTTTAATGGAAACAGGTGCTCCAGAGCATGGGTGTCAAACTCTATTGAGTCACATGACGTATCATGACATAGAGCAATGTTTTTTGCCATTGCAGTGCTGGGGTGGGAGTGGCCTGCATGTGATGCATCTGGCTCATGGGCCGCCAGTTTGACACACCTGCTCTAGAGCAAGTTTTGCTATGTTTGCATCTTTGCATGTCCTGAGTCATTTTTGGATATCACATACTGAATGCTGCACATTGATGCCACAGTTGAACTGTTCTTACCATTAGGATATTTTTTTTTTCCATGCCATTCTATTGAAATTTATCTTTCTGTGCCATAAATCTATTATATCACGTTCTGCACTTTGGAATGATAGAGAAAAGGTCTTGACCTGCTATATACTATCCCTTCAGGTTGTCCCAAAGGTGCTTTTTTCAAGAGGCAACTGGACTTTCTGGAATGTATCTGGACTGAGGAAAGCACCTTTGGGACAACCATGACTTGAATGACTGGAAATCTCCATAGACATTTATCCCTTCAGGTGTTAAGTGCTATCATATCGCCACTCAGCCTTCTCAAAGGTAAACATTCCCAGTTGTTCCTATCTCTTTTATTAGGGCTTACTCATCCTTGCTATTCCTCAGTCTTTTCCCTTTCTCTGAATCTTTCCTAAAGTGGGATCTAGCTAAAGCAGAATAAAGTACACCGTACTTCTTGCCAGAAAAGTGATTGGGGAACAAACTGAATATTCCTTGCATGATTTGTAATCATGTAAAAAATAGCAAAGCTTTGCCCCCGTCATGATTCACAATATAAAATAAGTGATTTTAAACAACTTTAAAACTGAAGATAGAGATGTTTTCAAAATATACAGAGGTTTTAAAGGATTTGGATGTTTTCTGTGTGTGTTTACAATCGTTTACAGTTGTTGCATCCGGATTTACATATTTTGTCTTGGTGGCTTCTTGGTGTGTGTAAATTAATATTTACAAAAATATTTTTACTCTCCTGGTGCCTGATTTGTCTGGGAGTGAAAATGGAAAACAACAAAAGAAATAAGAAAGAAATGTATGCACAGAAATCTTTAAATGTCAAGAAATGTGAAGTGTCTTCTAAAGGAATTGGTTTTTAGTCCCCAAGGAAAGAATCATATACTGACATTGATTTCCCTAGGGCTCAATTATATTGGACACATTTATCAACACATTTCCTGTTTGTTTGAGTGGGTGTTGCTTTTCATTACTGAGACAAGTTTTAATTTTTAAATGTTTAATTCCAGCAGGATTTAGCAACCTTTCATAATCAAAGCACAGCTGTTAAAAAAGGCTTAGTTTTGTTTCCTTTTTATACTCTGAGTTAGTTTCACTTGATTTATTAGAAAGACCAATTGGGTCCCAAGAAACATGGATTGTTATTCAGCAGTATTATTACAAAACTTTGCACTTGTAATGTTTGTAAACATGTTTATGTACCACAAGTGATGCTCTAATTCCAGCATACTGAGTGTCAAATGGACCATTTTTAATAAAAGCTTACTGAAGACAACATGCATGACAACAATTTCCCAGTGATAGATAGACTGACCAAATTTTCCCAACTGACTTATTCTAAAAGTTCTGCTTGGGGTGTGTGGGTAACACAAGAATAAAGTAACTTTAGAGGGTACTGAAACAAGATACAACTAAAATAAGGAGAGGAGTGTCATGAGCTTATTAGCTTTTAGCTATGTCGATTATGTTTTGACAGGACCTAGATGTAATAAAACAGCCTTTGCAAATGTCTCCAGAACATCAAGCTAGATAACATTAGCAATAGTAATAGCATTTAGGTTTTTATAGCGCCCCACAGTGCTTTACATCACTCTCTGGGTAATTGACAATGTTTTGCATGTTGCCCCCAACAATCCAGATCCTCATTTTACCAACCTCGGATGGAAGAAAGGCTGAGTCAACCTTGTACCAATCAGGATCGAACTCCAGGCTGTGGGCAGTTTGCCTGCAATATTGCATTTTAACCACTGTGCCACCAAGGCCCTGTCTAGATTGCAAACAGAACCAGGGAACTGAATAAAGTCCAAAATGCTACCTTTAGCTACAATCTGAAGATGGAAATGTGGGAGAATGTTTGCACCAAGGTTTTCGCTAGCACTGACAATATAAAATAAAATCCAGAGACGGTGTTCCTAGGCATTCATTCTTGAGAATACGCCCGCAGTATTCAGAATTCAGTGGGTTTCATTCTTTTAAATAAACATGCACAGAATTAGGTAGCATGAATGAATTTATAAGTTGTTAGTTAGGTTTTACTTTGGCTCCGGTATGAGTATTTTTCTATATCATGATGCATTTCCTGTGAAGATTACAATATTCAAGTACAAATGTGCATCCTGGCCTCCAAGAGTTCTTATGCTAGGACAGAAGGATGGGTTGGATGGCTTTTGTTCTTTTGTGTGCTGTCTTCCATTCCAAAGTCATAAAAAGAAACTAGAGTGTAGTGAACATCCACTTGAATTTCTAACAAACAGCCATAGCCTTCATCTTTTGAGAGCATGTTGGTACTCTTGAAACCTGCCTGCTAAGGCTGGGCAGGTTTTCCTATTTACTGTAACAGCTATAATCTATCAGTTGAGTAGAACAACTCCTGCACCCAGTGCAACATTGTCCACTTAGAATGCTCCCTATCACCCCTGCTTACCTTTTGTCTTTTTTTCTGGCCTGGCAGGCATATTTCCAAACAAAGCAGTGTAACAAGAATAGAGTTGGAAGGAACTTTGGAGATGATCGGTTTCAACTCTCTGCTCTTGCAGGAGACCTATACTCTTTCTGGCTGTTCAGTCTCTTCTTAAAAGCCTCCAGTATTGGGGCACCCACAATTTCCGAAGGTAGTTTGCTCCACTGGTTAATTGTTCTGTTAGGAATTTTCTCCTTAGTTCTAGGTTGCTTCTCTCCTTGGTTAGTTTCCATCCATTGTTTCTTGTCCTGCCATGATGGTTACAGCCACTGGTTACAACCAGCGGTTGCAACCATCATGTTTATTTCCCCTAAGAGAGTTTATTGGGTCCGCTTAGGGCCCAGATCCATTCTGATAAATAAAGATGATGTGGCAGCAGTTGACATTTTGTTTTGCAGGATGCTAGCTTTCTTTTTTTAAAAAGAAGTAGGGAGCCTGGCAGGAACCAAAGAAGTGTCTACAGGCACAATTGTGTTGATAATTGGTTTGTGGTTTTTTAAATTTTTGGGCCAAATTTATATAGATTTTAATTCTTTTTAATATTTGTATTTCATGTTTTTAATTCTGGCTGTGCACCGCCCTGAGTCCTCAGGGAGAAGGGCGGTATATAAATTGAAAATAAATAAAAATAAATAAATAAAATAATCCAGGTTCACTGGAAGTATATCTTCTCTCTTTTTCAAATTGTAGATACTGAGGAAAGTACTGCCCAGCTCTGTGGTCCCTATATAGCACCCAACATCTGGAAACCTGAAAAGAAGGAAATGCATATGACTGCCTGGGACTTGAAAAAGAAAAGCTTAAGTTTAAGTTTATTTTATTGTCATTAAATGCCATCTTCAATGTACATCGTACATAAGAAAACTATTAAAAAATAAAACAAAAGCACACATCCTTCACATTCTACACATTTGAACTGAAAACCCCCGATACTGCACTTTACTGAGGAGAATTTTAAGTGGAGACTTGGTTCTTTTTCCCCTTAAGTCTACGTTTAAGTTACAATTATTTTTTAGCATTTACATCTGACAAATGCTATCTCAAAAGGCATCTACCATTCAGGTTCATTTATAAGAAGATTCCATAATCAGTTACTCCAGTCTTCAGATAGTGGATGTTTGGTGGTAAACCTGAATTTGGTTAGGCATGTTATGTAAATATATCTTGTATTGTATTATACTTCTTTAAGAATTTTCAGGCAGGAAAACTCTTATTTTTTAAGCAATTCATGAAGTGCATTCTTTCCCCTATAAAAGAAAAAGGGAAACCATTAGTGTGCAAGGAAAAACAGTCAGGTAATTACCCTATTTCTGTGAAAATAAGACATCCCCTGATAATAAGCCCAAACGGGCTTTTGAGCGCATGCGCTAAAATAAACCTTCCCCCAAAAATAAGCCCTTCCTAAAAATATTTAAACAGAGCTGGAAATCAGGTAAGACGGCAAGAGGAGCCCCATCTTGCTGCATGTGCCCCAAAATAATAAGACCTCACTGAAAATAAGGCCAAGCACTTATTTTGGGGTTCAAAAAAATATAAGACAGGGTCTTATTTTCGGGAAAACATGGTAATGAAGTTTCTCAGTCAGAGTTCATGGAGCCAACATTCCATTTTTTTGAAGTCAGTCTGTTCCTATGGCAAGCTAGACAGTATCCAAAGAGTGATGGATAATTCTGATGCTTCATAGAACAGTTCCCTCCTATAGCTCCTGTTAGGTTTTTGAGATGTAACTGTTCTTTGGAAAAAGCCCTTAGCTTTTATTTAATCCTACAGCTGCTTTTTCAGATACCCAAATATTTGGAAAAGGGAAATTGGGCTACCATGTTATATTGTCCAGAAGGCATCTGGACAATTTATTCCATTTTTATTGGGAGTAAAAGAATAATGTATTTCCAAAGTATGTTATAGATGTTCATATGCTTACTATCCTTATTTACTAGGGAACTTTACAATTTTTGGTTTATTGGAAACCATATCTATCATGAAAAGCTTAGAGCAGTTTTTGCAATCTGATGCCCTCCAGAATATGTTGGAATTTAATGGCCATAATCCATTACCAGCATAGCCCTGGATAACAGATTATTGTTTTATGAGAAAAATAAATTAGGCATAGGACCTGCTTGACCCTCTTTTCTCTTTTAATTTATAGGAAGTGTATTAATCTCTGATTCAGATTAGAGCTACTGCATACAGAACAAGAAATCTTAATTTTTTTAAAGTGTCACCATGTTTTATCTTTTAAAATCATCATCTTTTATGTACACTGAGAGCATATGCACCAAGACAAATTCCTTGTGTTGCCAATCACACTTGGCCAATAAAAAATTCTATTGTTCTATTCTATTCTGTTCTGTTCTGTTCTGTTCTGTTTAAAAGCCCTAACCCCAACCCACCAACAGCTTATTGAGAGTTTAAACATTATAAAAAGCACTGAGTGTCAACAAAGGCTTTTTCTGTTGTCAAAATGGGAACATTGAAGTTTGATGAGGGTTTGTATTGTAGATTTCCTTAACATGCAGTAAATTAGGCTCCTATAATGCATTTGTTAGAATCCAAAAAAATATGCACCATATATGTAACATTTAATCTGTGTTCATTTAATCCATTAACCAGTGCTATCTAGACTGTAGATTATGTAGACCCCTTTCTGTTGGGCTTTAAATCTGAGTACAGCACAGGGATGGTATTGGCTGTGCCTGTGAAGATCTTTGATGGGACTGAAATAGGTGGGATAGGATCCTTCTAATCCTGCTTGATTTCTCAGTGGTATTTGATACCATCAATTATAATATTTTTCTCCAGTTTGGAACAAGGGAAGGGGGTTTGTTTCCTTCCTACAGGGTGGTTTCAGTTGGTGCTGGCAGAGGGAAGAGAGATCCAGCCTAAGGCCCTTGCTTTGATAAGTCTCACAATATTTGAAACCATGCTAATGCTTATTCAACATCTATAGTCCCAGGTGATGTTATGTGTCTGCATGGTGTCAGATGCCATCAATATACTAGTGGTCCCCAGCTCTATATTTCTAGCTGAAGCAAAGCTGTGGAAGTCCTATCCTGGTGCCTGAAGGTTCTAAATGTCTGGATAGGGAAGAAGAGGCTTAGGTTCAACTCTAGGAAGTGGCTTAGGCTTCAAGGACTTGCCATTACAATCACTTACCACCTTTAGTCCTTAATGGAATTGCACTGCCCCAAGAATTTGTATGCAATTTGGGGAGGGGTGTCCTTCTGGACACCTAGCAGTTGTCAATGAACAGGTGGCAACTGAAGGCAGGAGGGCCTTTGCACAATCCATCTTCTACACCAATTGCATCCCTCCCTGGATCTGGGTGCTTTTCTGTTTCTCATGCCTTAGTCACTTCCTGTTCAGACTATTGCAATGTGGTCTATTCAGAGCTACCCTTGAAGACTACAAGGAAGCCACACCTAGTCCAGAATGCAACTATGTGGGTTATTAAGGCATGTCCCATTTTGACCATGTAAAATGCTCCACTATCAGACTTCTCCAGGAAAACCTGAAATAGAAACTACATATTTCTCTGCAAACATCTAACATGGTTTTATCAGAACTGAGCAGCAATAAATTGGCAAGGATCAATTCCCTTAGGTAGGAATGGTGGTATAGTAGTACCCTGTTTCCCCCAAAATAAGACATCCCCTGATAATAAGCCTAATCGGGCTTTTGAGCACATGACAATAAGGCCAAGGGTTTATTTCAGGGTTCAAAAAAATATAAGACGGTCTTATTTTCGGGGAAACACGGTAGTTTTCCACATGTCCCTATTCATATTGTTTTTGTCAGAAATGAACGCCTAAGTTAAGCTACTTCCTTCTTAATGTTATCCTTAATGCATATTGTTTTCTGTAAGAGCTTTTACAGTACCACTAGAGGGAGACCCTGCACTTCAGTACATACTGAAAGTATACCATAAGAGCTTAAGTATTCAAATTTATCAACACCTTTGTAGTAATCACATCTAATAAGCTTTTTACAAACTGCTGTTGTATCTAGGTTGGCTCAGATGGTGAGAACTGTAGTTCAATTCTGGCAAAAAATGCTACCCATAATTTCATGTCAGAAGAAACAAGAAAACTGAACAATATCTAGAAAGCAATTGGTTGGAGAAGGCTGAAGGTATGTCAACAAATTTGTAAGTAAACACCAAATATTCCATTCCTATTAAGATTATTATCCCATCAACCTGGAAGACTTTGAGGAAGAAACATCAAGTGCTATGCTGATGGCACTATTCTGGTACCTCAGAATGCAAAGGATCTGCAAACCCTAGTAATAAAAGGCTTGTGATGTTCTGGGGTAGATAAACTGCCTGGTGGAGATTGCCCAGAGGAAGATGTCCAGATGTGTTGTCAAGGTCCAGGATAATTTTAAAAGGAATTCTTTTATCTTTTGTATCTTTTCTTTTTATGTACACTGAGAGCATATGCACCAAAGACAAATTCCTTGGGTGTCCAATCACACTTGGCCAATAACGAATTCGAATTCTCCCCAAACATATTCCTTTATTAAGGAGATAAAACAACTCATAAACTAATCATTGAAGAGGACTTAAATCCTCATGCCTTCTGAATGGATATGGTTTGAGCCTAACAAGTTGTCCAGGCAATATATGTGTTCTGTGACTTTAATATATGTATTGTGTGACTTTAAAGTTTTCCTGCTGATTCATTGTAATGCTGAGTCATGCTGTAATTAGATAATCACTGGTTGTGAACGTATTTAAGAGTGGTACTGTAACGTATTCAGTTGATGATAAGCTACCATAGTGTGTGGAGTTGCTATCATCATTGGATGGATCTGCTACCATCGTGGTTTGTGAACCAGAGTGAGTTTGTTATTCTAACCAACTACTGTTTGTGTGGTAAGAAGAGTTTTTGTATCACTGGACTGATTTAACTGGCAAAGACTTGGATTTGTTTAAAGACTATGAGATTGTTTTTTCACTATAAAGTAAACTTTTGATAAACCAGTTTGCACATCTCTTATTGCTCTCAGCAACGTTTCTCTGTGCTCTACACTCTGCTGGTTGGTAACACAACAACAATATCCTTAACATGTATGTACTCTGGAGTTTCAGAATGGGACACCTTAGTAAAGCCAGCTCGCCACTGCCAAATCACCTCTGCCAACTCGCTGTGAAGTTGTAACAGGACAACACAACACGGCCAATTCACTGGGGCAAGTCGCCGTGGACAGTCAGAGGGACAGCAGGCGGGCAGACAGGAGAGCGAGCAGGTGGGCAGAGTGCAGAATGGTGGCTGAGGGCTTCCCATTTTCACACTGTCTGCCAGTCCCACAGCGCTGATCTCCGGGCTGCTCAGAGTTCAAGCCAATTGGTGGTAGTGGTGGCAATGTTTGGGCCATTCAGTGGTGTTGGTGCCACTCTCTGAAAGGCCCAAAGCTTGGTGTGGCAGTGGCAGCATCAGCATTGGTGGGGGCTGTGAAAACGGGAAGCCTCTGCCCACCACTGCTGCTCTGCACTCTGCCCACCTACTTGCTCACCTGCCTGGCTCTGCCTCCAATAGAACCCCCGGCTGCTCCTGTGCACTCTGTTCACTCACCTGCCCATCCTGGTCTCCCTTTGGCTACTCATGGCAAGTTCTCCCCTGGAGAATTGGCTGTATTGAGTTGTCCTGCAATGACTTGGTGGCAGTGAGTTGGCAGAGACAACTTGGCAGTGGTTAGCTGGCAGGGGTGAACTGGCAACGCAAAGTTGTCCTAGACACCTGGAATTTTGTTCCACAATAACTGTTTTGTTCACACTGAGTATCTCTTCAGGGAAGTAATTCCCTATCCGTCATGATTTCATCAAGTTCATCCAGGAAAATTTGGACAGCTTCTTTGTCAGTGCTTGTGGTTTCACCTGATAAATGTATGCTACTGTAATGAAATCTTTGCCAAAACCACACAAGCCAGCCATGGCTGAAGTGAGTGCTTCAGTGCTTTCCTCATCTGCTCTCTCAGTGTTGTGAAAATGCTATGGCTATGTGCCTTAGCCTAAATGAGAAAGCTCATTGGATTCATCTTTTGTATTTGATCTTTGATCCAAAGTATAAGCAATATTTCTCTTTCATGGATGAGCCCTGTATGGTGTTTGAGTGCTAGAACTCAAATCATTGGAGCAGAGACCATCTCTAGCATCATTAAGCCACTAAACCACCTCTACAGAAAGGGATAAAAACTCATAAAAATAGTTTGCAAAGTTGTCCTGGATTGGAGAATTAACTTCCTACAGATTCTCAGAAAAACACATCCCTTTATTACTGTGGTTCTGGATATTCAGAATGATGGCTTCTACCACCAATGGACACCCTTTCCTTATTCTTCTGATTAGGAAAAATAAAGTAAGGGTATTGAGTATCATTTGGCTCTTAACCTCACAAAATTACTGATTTCCTGGATCTACTAGGCCTCCCAAAGTTTAGTTAAAATATGTTTCAATCACAAAATGATTTATTGAATTACATGGCTGCGCAACAACCACAGCAAGAATATCATTTTTCTAGTCAGGATTACTGAAAATTATAATCTGACATGTCTGGAAGATACCAAGCTGGAAAAGGTTGATCCATCTACAGCACCATCTATTTTTATAACAAGCTGCTGTGGACATTTAAGAATACAGTGCAAAAACATTCATCATCACCATCAAGTACAATTGTAATTAAGAAAATACTGCTCCTCAAGTGCTTCACAATTCTTACCTCATGCTGATGGATGAGTTTTTAACAGTGAAAAAGCATGCGTACCATGAGGCAATTTTCCATGGCAATCGGTTTCCTCTACTTTGTGCACGTTCCTGCATCTACGCGAGTCATAAGCCAGCCTACCAAAGTCACAATGGTGTATTTCTTACAGGGAGGTGAAGGTTAATTGAAATAAAGGCAAAAATAGGTTTAAAAATCCACCTTTCAGGTGTATGTCACAATCTCAGGCATTTACAACAGAGCTTTGAGTCACCAATAGTACAATTCGTTACAATTATGCTGAAGAATACTGCATTAAGGTTTGTACGGCTCCCCTCCTTGGCAAATTATTATAGGAATGCACACACAAAAAAGTATTTCATATAAGATACTACTGTCTTGCAAATTGTGCCACTCAAAGTTTTGTTAGATGCCAACTTAGAACAATTTCTGGGCAATCTGCTATAAAGGCTTCACTTGGATCATGTTTGCTTTTGTGCCTGTGTCTTTGGAACTGTCATCTATCTCTTGGGTTTCATCATTGGTGATAATGAAAATGACTGAGGAAGAGCTGAATGTCACTTTCTTCTTGGGCCTGTCCCTCGCCTTCTGTGACACAACAATGGGTCTTACTGGCTTTTCATTCCTGATCGCTGGCTTTTCTTTCAAAATCCTCTGAAACCTCAAAAGGTGAACACAGAGAAGCTGCATAAGGCACTGTCGAAACTGCAAGGAAAGAAAACTGCGCTGAAAATCCAATATTCAGATGGCATGAATGTAATATATTTCAGAAACAGGATGACATAAAGTCAGCCATGAGTTTTGGTAAATACAAAAACATGCTTGATATACAATCAGATGAAAGCTCACATTAGCATTGTTTGACTACTGGCAATTAAAAAAAAACAAACAGCTCTATGTATAACAAACTATTTTGTCTATATATATAGACCAGCACTGCATTGTTAAAAATAGCCTATGTCCTACTGCTTAAACCACAAACTGGAACAATCCATCGCTTCCATAATCAATCATTCTGGTTGTTTCCTTCCTGGAATCTATCATGAACTCCTCAGCCAAAATGAATTAACTAAGATTTTCCCTTTGGAATAACTGACAGGGAGTTACAAACCTTTGGAAATGAACTATGACAAAAATATATATCTGGCAGCAGAATCCAAAGTAACCCTGATAGCTGTGGAGTCATTCTGAATTCCAGGAATATCTTGATATTTTTTCTCATTTTTAGAGGTCAATGGCCTGGATTGAAGAACAGCAACCTGGAGCTTCCACTAGCCCAGGTTCTACTTAAGATATGATGGACTACAATTTGGATCATCCCAGTGGTGAAATTCAATTTTTTTTACTACCGGTTCTGTGGGCGTGGCTTGGTGGGCACGGTGTGGCTTGGTGGGCGTGGCAGGGGAAGGATACTGCAAAATCCCCATTCCCTCTCCACTCCTGGGGGAAGGATATTGCAAAATCTCCATTCCCACCCCACTCTGGGGCCAGCCAGAGGTGGTATTTGCTGGTTCTCTGAACTACTCAAAATTTCCACTACCGGTTCTCCAGAACCTGTCAGAACTTGCTGGATTTCACCCCTGGATCTTCCCCACAAATATGTCTATTGACTTATGGCTTGGGAGTTGTAGTAGGATAGCAACTTAGGGAGAAGGTTAAGCAAGTAAGAGTCAAACCTACAATACCAGTTTGGGACTGGGGGAAATTGCTTACTAGGCATTTTGCCTTGTTCCTTCCTCCTTTCTTTAAAGAGTCTGTTGGTTTTGTATCAGAACAAAAATTAATCCTGTTGTTTATGTACTTCAACTACCAGAACATGCATTTGTGAAAATGAAGTATTAGTTTCTTCTAACATTTGAGAAGTTGAGAAAAATGAACTGAATGTGATTTACCATTATTAGGTTTCTTTAAGTGACTTACCTTTCTATTCATGAAAATAAAGATAACAGGGTTGTAGACAGTGTTTGATTTGGCAAAGAAAGAAGGGACAATAGCCACTGTTGGAGTTATAAGGTGACTATAACCATAGGCTATTAAAAGTGAAACCACAGCATATGGCATCCAGCAAATAAGAAACGTGGTTATCATTAAAAAACACATTTTAGCCACTTTCTTCTCATATCTTAAGATTTTGATCACATGGACAGTTTGCAAGTCTTCCACACAATGAAACTGGAAATGAAAAGAAACAGATTAAAATGTCTCATTTAGAATTCTAATCATATTTCTCTCTCTTGAAAAAATTGAGCTCTTGTCTTTCTGACACAATGTATAATGTACAATGTATTTCTTGGGACAGGCTACCACAGTGTGATAACCATCACTTAGAATGGTAGAACAGATTTATGTTGTTTTCCGATCAGCCAATTTCTCTCCAGCCAGGAATTTATTCGAAGTAAACATTGGATTGATGCTGGAATGGAGGAGGACTGGACAAAAATCACTCAAAATTCTTTTTCTCTTAATAAGATAGCACTGGACTTCAGTGACTGGATTTATCAGGCTAAACACAAATAACATTGCACTATTAAATAAGACACCCTTAAACACATTTCATTTGTATCAGGAGGACTGAATTGTTTCTAAATATATTTAGTATTACAGCCATACTGCAAATGCATTTCTACTGAATTATGTGTTTCTTGGGAACGTTATTACTCATTTCTCACTGAACAAAACAGAATTCAGCTTTAGGAAACATGCTGAAATTACTTTTTAGCCAAGCTTTCCCCATCTGGCATCTTCCAAAAACTATACAATAATTTTCCAGCCAACATGGTCTTTGGCCATCTTGCTGGTAATTATAGCAATAGCACTTAAGATTTATATAAAGCTTCATAATGCTTTACAATTCAGGATATGGTCCTCAATAATCTGGCCCTCATTTTACTGACCTCAGAAAGATGGAAAGCTGAGTCACCCTTGAGCGGGTCAGGATTGAACTCCTGGCAGTGGGCAGAGTTAGCCTGCAATACTGCATTCTAACCACTGTACCACCACAGCTCAGCAATATTTTAGGGAAGACCATATTAGGATCACTACTCTAGTCCTTGATTCTCAGAGTGATTGAGAGTCAGAAGCACACAAGATTAATAAAGTATCAGTATTTTCTCAATTATTTGTTCCATTTCTTTTTAAGACAGTTAACTTTTAAGACAGTAACTTTTTAAGACAGTAATAGAACCCCCATGCCACCTCCCCCAAAATATAATAAAATATATACAGATCAAATTCAGTTATCACTTTTAATATCAGGCAAACTATGTGAGGTTGCACACTGTCAGAAAAACTAAGGCAAATTATGAAAATATATACTGTATGTAAGTAATAACAGGCACATACAATAAGAAGCACTTTTTCATGTTCTAATCACTGTTTAGCCATGAATATTTTATTTGCTTACTCTAGGGGCAAGCTATTAGTTTAACCAACTCACCATTCGTACTGCGTGAAGAATATGCCCATAGCAGTAGACTACGATTCCAAGTGGTACCACTAGACAACCAAAAAAGAAAAAGAGGACAAAGGAAGTATCACTGGGTTCTCTTGAACTCCAGTCCACTGAACAACCTAATCCATGAAGTTCTAGGGTGTAGTGGTTCCAGCCAAGAAGAGGTGCTCCCGTCCAGGCTAAGGAATAAAGCCAGATATATGTGATTGCCCTCCAAGACCACGAGAAATCAATCACTCTTGCATGCACTACTCTAATGTACCGCTCATAGGCCAAGACAGTGAGAGTCATAAGCGAAACAATTCCTGCAGGGAGATATAAAACAAAGCAAGCATTATACAATAATTTTTAAATCGTCTGATATAACTGTCCTGCATACAGACATGTGGATTTCTAGTCTTGTTTTATTATTCTATACTTATAGCTCTATATCAGAGGTGTCAAACTCGCAGCCCGCAGGCCGGATGCATCATGCCCTGGCCACATCCACCCCCGGTTTAGAGAAGGGGGGAAAAGTCACAATACATCATCTGATGCCAACGTGACGCCATGAGTTTGACACTCCTGCTCTATATGCACAATAGAGCATATAGAGCAGGAGTGTCTAGGGACAGAAAAAAGAAAATATATATTTTTCCAACATTGGGAGAGCTGCAAGCCAAGAACATCTTTCGCTTATCACCACCACAGTGTTAATTCTTGAAATCAAATATTGAAACATCAGATCACCCTTCTTTCATTCAATGCCCTCCCAAAATGTTGGGAATGCAGCTCCCAAGATTCCCTACTCAGAAGTAATTTCTTACCAACTCAGTTAAGTCTAGACTACAGCAAAATCATTAAGAATGCAATTAAAATACATGCATTTCACAATGTATGTCTGTGAAATATTGTTGCTTACCAATACAACTGATACCATTTATAGCAGCCTCAACGGATATATGTGAATGTGAATTTGGGCAAACTCTGGGAAACAGTGGAGGACACGGGATTTGGGCGTGCTACGGTCCATGGGGTTATGAAGAGCTGGACACAATTTAGTGACTGAACATCTGATTTACTGGACCACAACTAACCAGTAGCCAGGATCATGAAGAATAATGTGAATTGTAGTCTAACAGCTAGGAAAGGGTTCCACTTTGCAAATACTAATTAGAATAATTGAGTCTAGTTCACTACTTGACATAATGAATGTGGAATTTGGGGTGGTAGGTGGCTGCATGTAACATTTGGGAGCGGGGGAAGAGCAGCATTATATACATGCAGCCTGCCACTTTTTAAAAAAGAAGTACATGCAGAGCTGCCACCCCTGCCACCCCAAAAGACATGCCGAGCACCTCCAAGCCTTGTCACAACTGCCAGCTCCAGCATTTCCACCACTATGCTAACTGAAGAACAATTTTTTGACATTCCATGTATTTCTTTGAGGCTTATGAGGATATTTAATTTATTAACATGGTCCTTTCTCCTCGATGTGCAGGCCAGTTCTATATACAAATTCTAATTGAAAGAATTTCACATTTCAGTAAGTAGGCTTCAGCCAAGGCACAATGAAACAAACTCCATTACATGTTAGAAACTAAGAATCTCTTTTGAGTTTGTCAATATGGGCTGATTTAGACTTGTGAATAAATCAGTACAAAGAACACTTAGAGCGGGCAACTCAGATGACATCTGTTGCATCCACTCAACTATGAACAGAATGAACATTCTATAAACAGAATGAACAGTTCATGGGGCACAAATAAATGCCGATTTTACGTTACTATATGATAGGTATTAATTGGAATAGAGAGAAGTCAGAAAAAAAATAAGTAATCTAACATCCTCTTGCCCGTTGATATTCTATTACCAATACTTTCTCCAATGCCATCTCACAGTGGACATGTTGGGAAGGGAGAAGTTCTATATTAAGATTTGAATGTTCGATATAAATATATAAACAAAGAGTCAATGGATGTTTATTTATTTATTAAACACATTTATATGGCTTTCCAACTCACACATAGTCACTTTAGGTAGTTTACACCAGAGTCCCCAACCTTTGCAGCTGGAGAGGGAAAGGGGAAAACTGGACTGTGCGAGTGGCGAGCAATGCATATGTGCATTCAGCTCTTGCACAAGTGGTAGGCTAGCGCACATGCATGCAGTTTGACTTGCACAAGTGGCGGGCCGGCATGCTATTCCCCACTGGCCTGCCACTCACGCAAGTTGAGCTGTGTGCACGCACATGTGTGCTCGTTCTGGCCAGCCACTCATGCGGCTCAATGACGGAAAAGCCACAGCTCAGTAGTGGGCCATGGCCCAGAGATTGCAGACCCCTGACTTGCATTGTTAAAAAAATAACAAAATAAAGACAGCTTATACTTAGCCAGAGAATACGCATTTTGTTAAACAATTCAATTTTCACAAGATTTTCTTTAAGTACATACCGTTAATACCCCAAAGCTTTCCAAGGTTTAGGAATGCAGGAGATAAAAACAGCCTATTTTTAAGCAAGCACGATGTTCTAAAAGTTTCAGTGCAGGCTATGCCCTATTAACTTTTGTACATCAAAATCAGCAGAGCTTCTGTTTTGGGCTTCTGAACTTGCCCAACCTTTAAAAGATGTCTCCATCAGCAACTTTTAAACTTTGTGTTCTATTACTTTAACTACCTCTCCTGTACACTTTCCTCCTTGATCTAATTAGACTTTGCTTGCAATGGATAAATAGCATGTAGAATCCTATAACTTTCTTCCTGCAAATAAAGAATTTTTACACTGTACTTTTTTTAACTGGAATGAACCTTTGCTTCCAGAGGATTCAGCCTAACTATTCATCCTGCTCAATGCAGTTGTAGTAGAAATCATTTCCAGAGATTTAGTCCCTGAAGTTAGCTCAAATTGTTTAAAAGCTCTTGCTTATGGGATCAGATTATTTTAAGCTAACTAGGTAGTACTGGGTCTATATTATAAACTTAGCCAAAATTCAAACAACGTGATAGCGTAGCATGAATAAGATCCCAGCAGTCATTTATTCAACTAACATGGTTAAGCCAACCACAGTTAAGCAAGAAGTTTGAATCAGTAAGTGCTTTGAAGTCCCTGAAGTACCAGTGATTTTCCTAATAAGTCAGGTCTCCTTCTCTTTTATGTGAATTTTCTATTTCTCCAATACCAAACCAACAATTTTTCCCCATTTTGCTTGGAAAAATCAAAGCTTTTCCTTAAGCTGAACCTGTGTCAATACTTACCTTTTCTCCTTGACCTTCATGTATAGCCATTAAACTTTCTTTATGTTGTTTGTAACTCTGTTTGCATGGCATGTAAACACAAAAATATAATCAGACTTGGGACAAAGGAAGTTGGCTTTTTATTTAGAACAGCCCCAGTTGTTTTGGGTTAAAATAATCTTCTCCAGTCAGATACGTTTTTGAATGCAGAAGAGAGTCTCAATAAGCTTACCCTCTTCAACTACAGGGCACAAAGAATGCAGAGTGGCTTTGCGACAACAGGGCTATGTGAAAAAACTAACCCTGCTAATTTTTTGTCACGAACGAGCCCTTATGTTCCACTTGTAATTGCAAGGAAGCAGGCACAAACACAACCACATGGGCACTGGATTCATTTGCATATCCGGTATTCTGGACCAACCAGATAACGTTCCACTAGGATGTTTCAGCTATAGGATTCAACTTGCAAATAAAATACAAAAATTAAGTCCAAAAACAATTTTATACATCAATGATTCCATATAAAGACTGGCTTGTTTTTTACTTAAATAAAATGTGTACATTTGGGTTCCTTAGGAATACTTACCTGGATTATTTCCTAACGGGGTCCCTGAACCAGGCTACACATCTGGAATAGGGTAACTGATAATTGCATGTCAGCTTACAGCTGAGGCATTGGCTATGCCTATCTTAGAGAAGTCTCTAGATAGAAATGTCAGCAGTTTTCAAGTATATGAAGGGCTATCAGATGGAGGATGGGTATATTTGAATAGAATAGAGCTGGAAGGGACTTTGGAGGTTTTCTATGCAGCCCCCTACTCAAGCAGGAGAACCTGTACTATTTCAGATAAGTGGCTGTCTAGTCTCTTCTTAAAAACCTCCAGTGATGAAGTGCCCACGATTTCTGAAGGCAAGCTATTCCACTGGTTAATTGTCCTCACTGTTAGGAAGTTTTTCCTTAATTCCAGGTTGCTTCTCTCTTTGATTAGTTTTCAACCAGTTTCTTGTCCTGCCCTCTGGTGCTCTATAGAATAATTTGATCCCCTCTTCTTTGTGGCAGCCCCTCAAATACTGGAATATTGCTATCATGTTGCCCCTAATTCTTCTTTTCTTTAGACTAGCCAAGCCCAAATCCTGCAGCCATTCTTTGTATGTTTTAGTCTCTAGGCCTTTCATCATCTTAGTTGTTCTTCTCTGAACTTTTTCCAAGGTCTCAACATCTTTTTTGTAGTATGGTGACTAAAATTGTTTGCAGTATTCCAGGTGTGGTCTTACTAGGGTTTTATAAAGCAGTAGTAATACTTCACGTGATCTTGACTCTATGCCTCTGTTTATACAACTCTGTTTATACATTTGTTTAATGTTGTTTTAGAAAATAGAACAAGAATCAGTGAACATACATTGCAAGGAATGAGATTTGGTTGGACATCACCAAAAAAGTTAAGGGCTGTAAAACATTGCAATAAAAAGATGTGGGACATATTTATACAGAGGCTTGATGGAATCTACAGTTGTAGATTCGTGAAGTGGACAAGAGATGATGATCTTTAAGATGACTCCCAATCCTTGCATTCTACCTTTCCATGATTGTTTCTAGCATTATTATAGATAAACGAAATCAATTTATGCGCACCTAAACAAATAAACAGGAAAATGTCTAGAAAAAATTATCTGGAATGAATAGCAGATATTATTTCAGGGCAAAAGGAGGTGGGAGGTGGTGGGCATGATCTGTCCAACCTTTTCCTATCAAATGCACTTTTCCATGGCTACATGCGTGCAATATACTAGCTTATGTTTAAAAATTTAGTGGCTCTCAAAAGCCAGCTTAATGCAATATTTAAAAACAAATGTCAACGTTGCAACACTTGTGCCATCCATGCAAGTCTGTTTAAAAGAAAATATTTCATTTCAGTATCATAGTCAAGCTGATTCAAGGATACCTGATGTATCAATCTGATCATATGGCAGCTGATTACATAAAAACAATAAATTGACACCAAGAGCAATTTTATTTAAACTGAAAATCCTTTTAGTGTGCAGAGGCATGCAAACAACAGAAATAAACCTGGATCATGGGGCTGCCTGGACTCCACAGTGGAAAATATTAAATTGAAAATGTATACAGCAATAGAGAGAGATGAAGGAGGAGAAGAGAGGTGGAAGGGAGGAAGAAGGAGAGAGAGGGATGGAAGAGTAGGGAGGAAGGAAGGGAGGGGAAATTAGAGTAGCAGAGAAGGTAAGACAGGGGGGAAGAGAGGAGAAGGGAAGGGGAAGTAGAGAAGAGAAGAAGAGGATGGGGAAAGAATGTAGGAAGGGATAGGGAAGAGGGAGAGGGTAGGTTTGAGGAGAAAGATTGCTGTACAATAAAAAAGATGAAGTGGAAGAAAGGTAATGCCGAACAAACAAATATAAATATATTAAGCTAAAGAATGAACTGTTTAAGAATAAAAGAGAATAAATATACAGTAAAGTTAGAATTTAGGGACAAATGAAGATGGTGTTTATGTATGCAAGTATAGAAATACTGAGATATGTTTTAAAAAAAAGAAAAGGGGGGAAAGACGATTTTGGCAAGAATTGTAACTAAGTAAAATGTATTTGAACTTGATTAATTGTATAAGATAAGAAATGGCCAACACTGTTCAAAAAAAAAAAAAAGATGTGGGTGAATGTGGAAGGAGAAAAAACCAATAAAACTTGTTTTTTAAAAAAGAAATAAACCTGGATCACTACCACAGACTGATTGTATCAATGGGATTTATTATAAAAATATTATTGCTTTGTATCATCATGACTGTCTCTTGGCGTTTTAAGTTATATAATTCTATTACACATCTTTCTTGAAAATAGTTCATATAAATAAATAAATGCATGGACATTTACAAGAAGTCACTCGTGTTCCTCATTAAAGGTTGAGTGCATGCAAAGGATTTCTACAAAGCTGAATTTCACTGGAGAATTCAACTGTGCAAAATAATTTGTATAAAAGACACCATGGGGAATTCACTATGAACTTTTGCTCAACCTATGTGACTTCCTTATAAGTTTTTGCCAGAGACTTAAAGTACTTCTAATTTAGGTCCTGAGAACATGGAGGGTTATAGAAGAGTGGCAGAAATGTTCCTTCTGGTTCTCTGGAAAGTTTCCTCTACACAGAAACTGTACTATTGGATTTCACTCTTCGATTTTTGTATTGTTTAATTAATTTGCAGTCTTAGAGCAGTTCATGTAACATGTAATTATAGACAATATACCTCTCTAATTATATTGCTTGTTGATTTATCTCTCTAATTATATTGCTTGTTGATTTATCTCTCTAATTATATTGCTTGCATTCATTCCCTTCATATTTTTCTATCTCTGGTAAGAGATACTAAAAAAAATCAAATTTTCATCAGCTCTCCTTGATTAATCCTTGATAATCTAACCTATCAAGACAGTTATTGGAAGATCCAACTTGTAAGTTAACTGCTCTATAAATTCAAGCATCCATAGAGAAGTATCAACAATTTTTTAGACAAGATTTATTTATTTATTTACTTACTTACTTACTAGAGTTTCAATGCCACTGTAATCTGGCTCATAAAATGATCACTGATTTTTTTACTGAATCATCTCTGATTTTTTTTACTGAATTAAAAACAGTACAGCAAAATAACAAAGGGTTGACTAAAGCAAAACAAACAACCACAATTATAGTACAGGTAGATCTCGACTCAACCACAATTGAGCCCAAATATTTTGTTTCTAAGCAAGCCAGTTGTTAAATGAATCATGCCCCAATTTATGACTTTATTCACCATGGACATTAAGTGAATCACTTGATCATTAAATGAATCTGACATCCCCCATTGATTTTTGCTTGTAAGCAGTTCCCTAGGAAGGTTGCAAATGACACTCCCAGGACCCTGGGATGCTGCAACCATTGTAAAGACATGCCAGTTGCCAAGCACCCGAAGTCTGATCATGTTACTGTGGGGATGCTTCAATGGTCATAAGTGTGAGAACACATCATAAATTACTGTTTTCAGTACTGTTGTAACTTTGAATGGTCATTAAACAAACGGTTGTTAAGTCAAGGACTATCTGTGAACTTTGTGCCAAAGCAGTAGCTTTGGAATGGTCATATATTAATGGCTTTCTGGAATGTGAATAGGGAGGAAGTTAGTTGACTATGGGTGAGCTATCCTTCCAGATAACACTGTCTTAAGGAAGCATCCTAATGAGAGCCCATTGTTCCAGATTTTACTGAATGGGCAGAAACTGCTAGAACAGCTGGTCCCAAAGATACCCGCATTCCAAGCCACTGTTCTGTTCTAGACTCAGCAAACACACAGTTGCAAATTGCAGCTGGTTTATGAATGGGATTGTAATTCAAAGAACTGAGCACTCACACACCAGCTCCAGAAGAAATACAGGGAAAATAAGATCTTGCTCAGTAGTTCAGGTGCAGCACCAATTGTCCAGAGACCCAGAGCCAAGGAGATCAGTCCAAAATCACTGCCATTAAAGAAAAGAGAAGGAATGAAGACAGTGTTTAAGGACTGTGAGGACTATGTCAGTCTAAGATTCAAATACTAGAGGGTTCTAGTTATAAAGCATAGAATCCAAGAGCAGAACAAGAAATGTAGATCCAATATTGAAAAATTGTTTCCAGTGGACTTTAAAATCCTAAAAATTGATTGATGGCCTGCTGACAACAACTTCTTGGATCAGGTCCTCAGCTGTTGACTTAAATTTGTCAGAGCAGACTATTGCATCTATGCAAGTGAGAAGTAGTACCTTAAATTGCCTCAGGAATATAACTGGTAACCATTGCAGATCCAAAACAGAGATATTATACCAAAAAATGTTTATTTTGGACGCATTGAAGTTTCTCAGTACAGTAGTCTTCAGGGCAAGATTACCTATAGTACATTGTTATTTTTCATATAGGAACTCATTAAGGAACTCATAGACCAGGAGACTATGGACATGGTCTCTTGATCTAGAGAAGGTAGTAACTGGCATATAAAATGTAACTGTATGAAGTTACATCCTTTCCAGCCACATCTGCCACCTGCTCTTTGACCAACAGCTGAGGATCCAGAAGGACCTCAGATGATGAATTACTTCTACCCAGGATATTGCAAGCTCATCCGGAGCCAACAATGGAATAATTCTAGTATCAGAAGGTTTCTATAGTCACAGCCACTCTGTCTTGCTGAGTTTAGTCCAAGGCTGCTGTTCTCCATCCAGATACTAACAACCTTCAAGCACTGAGACAAAACTTCAGTGTTTTGGTCAGAAATCAAGATGTACAAGTATCATCACAGCATATTGATATCTGGCCCTTTGCAGAACAGATAATCTCCATCAATGGCTTCATTTGGTTGTTTAAAAAGAGGGGCAGAAATGTTGACCTGCAGGACCCACAATCCAATGCTCTACTAGCTCTCCCCTACCACTACCACTGGATCAAGCTTCTCCCTTGGGAAAGAGAGACACTGCAAATCAAACTTGGGCTCAGAAGAGATTCAGAAGGATATCATAATCAATAGTATCAAAAGTGGATAAGACGCCTAGCAAGACAAGTTATGCTAGTAGTGTTCTGGTCTTAGTACAGGTCATCCACAAGAGCAATCAATGTAGTTGCAGTACCATTCATAATTCATTTCCTAAAGTGCTCCTGTAACTGCAAATCCATCAACTTTTCAGCAGCCTTACATAAAAAGGGAAGTTTGGAGATCAAATTATAATTAAGTAACATTGCTGGATTAAGAAACATTTTGGAATAGAGGGCACTTCCTTCAGGGCTGCTGGCAACCTACTTTCTTTCAAGGAAGTATTAACCAATCCCCATTCCCAGCCTCTTTTCATCTGGCTTTTCATAAGGTCCTAAAAACTTGGTTTTAATGCCTGGACCTGGTGCCATGGGTGTGTGATAAAGCCTATGGCTTTGTTGATATCCATTTTGAGATGTTTTCTGCTATGTATTTTTACGTTCAGGACATTATTTGCTTTATTGTAAACCACCTAGCATATTGTAAGATGAGATGAGCAGCTACATAAATCAAATAAATAAATCAGAAAGAACCTTGTATGCTTTTTCAGGACCAACAGTCTCAAACTTTCTGAGATAACAATGCAAGATGTAGCATCAGGCCCCTTAACAGCACTAACGAGTGGTGGGTTGCCCCTGGTTCGCACCGGTTCTATAGGTAGTAAAACCAGCGGGAGGCTACGTCCACCGACCCCGATGTCATCAAAACACTTCTGCGCATGCGCAGAAGAGCGTGTGTGAGCCCTTGCTTCGCTTGCGTACGCGGCTCCACTACAAACCACTAGTAAAGGTAAGTAGAACCCACCCGTGGCACTAACCTATTATCAATAGGACTAAACCTAGCGCCCAATGCCAAGCAGATCTGATTTATTGATTTACTTGGTGAAGCCTCATAAGATCTCTTTAATTCCCTAATAGGATCCATGAATGTTTATAATGTTGCTGGATGACAATTTGAAGATGTAATAGCAGTGGGAATATATTGCCTTTTTGCTGCTCTGATTGTGAAGCTGTAAGCTAAAACATCTGATACATCTGTCTTTGCTTTACACTAGCAACATTTTAGGCATTTCATTTGTTGTTGTAGTTGCAAAGTCGTATCTGACCCATCGCGACCCCATGGACAACTTTCCTCCAGGCCTTCCTATCCTCTATCATCCCTGGGAGTCCAATTAAGCTCACACCTACTGCTTCAGTGACTCCATCCAGCCACCTCATTCTCTGCCGTCCCTTCTTCTTTTGACCTCAATTGTTCCCAGCATTAGGCTCTTATCCAGTGAGTCCTAAATTAACTTCTTTAAAACTGGTCTAAGACAGGTAGCTCAGTTGCAATCCTGGCTAAGGCCATCATCACTCTTATATTCCAGCTGGCAAGTCAGAAGTGTAACCTACCCCACGTCTCCCATCATATTTCTCTCTGCCCATTACAATCTGAAATCCCTTCCTTAATTCTATCACCACTACCACTGTTAGTCTCTCTACCCCAACAACTGGCCTTGGGAGATTTCATTCCAACTATCCACTCTATATCAAATCCAGATCTCAGTAACCGCAATATATAATTTATTTATGGAATCTGGGATAAGGATTTCTCATCTTAGTGACTTGTATTAAACCTGAGAATTGATACCTTGTAATATCAAAATATAAATGCATGAGTGTTAAACAAGGCAATTCAATTCCCATTAGTCCCAGCTAGCACTGTTGATAATACGTGATGCTAGAATTTACATTTTAATAACTGGAAGGCCACATGTTGCTTACTCTACAACTTGCAAACAAAAGAAGATTTACCTAGGAGATACAAACTTTTTCCAACAGATTTGAAAAAAATGTAGAAAACTTGGGTAGTTTTATTAAAAAGCTGTAAATGCCACAGATTCTAGCTACCTAGATTGGAGGTTTTTCCCAGTTCAATATTTAAAATTGGATAGAAGTCTTAGATTATAATCTTTATTATAATCTTCTCTTTTGGCAACATGGCTGTACTTTGTTTCTTATTTTAAGGAGCCTTGGTGGTGCAGCGGACTAAAGTGCTGTTAAAGTAGCACTTAGCTGCCAGCTGCCTGCAATTACTTCGAGTTCAAATTTCACCAGGCTCAAGGTTGACTCAGCCTTCCATCCTTCCGAGGTAGGTAAAATGAGGACCCAGATTGTGGGGGCAATAAACTGACTTTGTATAAAAAAGAACACCACTTATGGGGAGCCAAAAGCCCTACTAAGCAGGTATATACAAAAGTATGAAGGCTACTGCTTAACGCATTGTAAGCAGCCCTGAGTCTCCAGAGAAGGGCGGCATATAAATCGAACCAATAAATTTTAGAGATATCTTTTTTTCAGATATAAATATCACATATTACAAAAGAGATGCAACAAGGAAATAATGAGGATGGAATATGCCTGTTCAGTATTTCAATTTAGCATTCATCCAAAACTCCATTTGATTTTCTGAACTGTTTTCCACAGCCCTGGGTTTCTCTCACCCACATTGAAGATTTATTTGGATCAAGCAATTCCAGTAGTTGAATGTAGCTGATAAGATTTGGTAATGGCAGTCTAAATGTTTGAAACAGGAGGAAATGATGACTCAAGACATCCACAATAATTTCATGATTAATGGCTATCTCTACTCCAAAAAGCTGTCAATCTAAAATACAATGATGCCTAAGAATTAATTACAGCTGGGAAGAACAATTCAGAAGTTAACACAAAAGCCCCGCGAAAAAGATTTTAGAAGGGCTTGGTGGTGAACTTAGAAGCAGCAGCTAGTGCATATGGTGTTAGGCAACTTTCCAAGTCTAGAATGCTCCAGACAGATTGGACTATAACCTCTATCATACACAATTACCCAAGTTAATGAAGACTAACACAACAGGAGGTTGAAAAAAAAATGATGTACAGTATATATGAAATTAGAACCTGGCAAAATGACTACAAACTCTGACCATTACAGGAAAAAAACCATAGGAGAGAGGGTACTAATAGGATCTCAGAGCAGACAACATTATAAGCATCATATGATTTATTCTCTGTCCATTGGTGAGGATTATAAGAAATGTTTGGAAAATGGTCAATTGGTGAGAGATCTATGGAGGTGGTCTGAAACAGCAACTGAGTTTGTGTAGAATGCAAAGATATTCGCACAGATGCACAATTCCAAAGGTTTGTTCCGCAGACTGATATGACCTGCATAGCACTGTTGAGGACCACAGTACAACTTCCATTGGATCCCCAAATGAAGAGCAGGTGCGTCTGATACATAGATGCTGCTGCCCTGATTGCTTTATGCCTGAGGCCATACAGTGCTTGCTTGATGGAACATTAGCAGTCTTTCTTTCACTAACTGCCGCTCAGTAATAGGAATGAGAGACTTCCATTATTAGAAAATGAGATGTGAAATGAAACTATGATTGAGCTGAATAGGGGTTAAGTATAAAAGGGGGATACTATGGAGCAAAGATATAAAACAGAGAACAGTTATGAAAGTCAGCAGAGTCAGAACTGGAACTCCTAGCTTAACCAATAGGTTCCCTTAGAATAGAATGCGGTGGAAGGGACCTTGGAGGTCTTCTAGTCCAGCTGTTTTCCAAAAATTCACACCTGCTATTTACAGTGGCGGATTACCCTAACGCTTGCTTCTATACATTGTGAAATGTCAGAAAAATGGAAAATGGGAAGAAAAATGAACTGTTCCCACGTTCAGCCTATACAACTGGTAATCTCAGGAACAGAAAGGTACTCCGAAGCCCATTCAAATCAAGCTGTGATAAGGCTATCTGATTGATTGTGTGCCACTCAGTCATTTTTGACTCCTGGTGACCCCCTAGGTTTTCTCCAGGAGGACCTATACCCCTAATGAACTCAGTGATTAAGTAGAAGAGATCAATCAACTAAAGCAGGCAGGCCAGTTATCTTATGAGGGGCAAGTAAGAGCATAAAATAGAACTATCTGGATGGGACCTTGGAGATCTTCTAGTCCAGCTCCCTGCTCAAGCAGGAGAACCATTTCAGGTAAGTGACTGTCTAGACTCTTCTTAAAAACTTCAGGTGATGGAACACCCACAATTTCTGAAGGCAAGCTGTTCCACTGGTTAATTGTCCTTGCTGTTATGAAGTTTCTCCTTAATTTCAGGTTGCTTCTCTCTTTGATTAGTTTCTAACCATTGTTTCTTGTCCTGCCCTCCGGTGCTTTGGAGAATAATAACCTCTTTGTTAGCTACCTTGACATTAAAGAAAGGCTTGATCTGAACCCTTAAAACCCTGAATTGGGGGTTCAATTGGAAATGTCAACATTAGCACCATAGCACCAACGCACATCAGAACCTATTTCAGCACTCAAATAAGAGAACTCTGCTCCGGAGCAGAGATTCACTACTATTACTACTACTACTACTACGACGACGACGACGACGACGACGACAATGATGATGATGATGCACTTCAGAGGGACATGCGACGACCCCCATACCAGGCTGGAGTTCAGGGCTCGTGAATCGTTTCCACTTGTCAATCAGAAAGGTCGGCAGTTCGGTGGTTCGAATCCCTAGTATAGGTCTTCCGCGTGAGCAGGAGGTTGGACTGGATGACCTCCAAGGTCCCTTCCAACTCTGTTACCGTTACCTGTTACCTTACCGAAAAGGCTGTTGCTGAAGCCGTCCCACATGCATCCCGCCTCGTCCCAGGCCCAACGATTCCTGAGGCAGGAGAGGAAAGTGAAGCTGACGCCGAAAAACGACACCAGCAGGTCGCTGAGACTGATGTTCACCAGGAAGAGGTTGGTGGGCGTGCGGAGCCGCTTGAACTTGGTGTAAAGCACCAGGACCAGCAAGTTGTTGCACAAGCCCACGAAGCCGATAGCGGCGATAAGCAGGGCTAGCAGGTGGTAGGTGCTGGCGCTGAACGGCGTCCCCGAGTCCCCCGCCGCCTGCTGCTGCTGCTGTCGCCGCCGCTCCAAGTCCTGTTCCCCCGGCGTGGGCTCCACGCTGCTGCCGCGGCTGCTGTTCCCGGAGTACATAGCTCGAGGTGGATGGTCGGGAAACTCCGTTCACATGCTGCAGGCTGCAGAGAATCGCGCGCAAGATTTGCAACCCGCCTGAATCTGCACGTACTGCCGCTGCCCGCTTTCCGAAGCACTCTTGGCGCCGAAGCACTCTTGGCGCCAAAGGCTGCGCGAAGGAGGAGCGAACTCTTTGAGGGAGCGTGGAAATCTGGACGCGGTTGTTTTTTTTCCCCTTGGCGCGGTCCGCCTCGTTAATGGCACCTGAACGACCAACCGTGCGTGGACCAAGAGGATGACAACAACTCGAGAATGGAAAGGGGGGGGGGATCTTCGAATAAGGCTGCAAGGAAGGCGCCGTAGTAACGCAACTCCTTTGTGCAAGCCGGCGCTATAGCCGAAACGAGAGGAAGGGGGAAATGCCGGCGCTTGCGCCAACAGCCCGAAACGTGTGACTTGGTGTTGACAGTTGCACGTCCCCAGGGCCGGGCCGTGAGGTTTTTGAATTGCTAATATTTCGGGCGTCTGGGTTCGTGTGTAGTGATGTTTGGAGCTTCCCAATCGACGGTAGTAGTTTTGCAACTTTAGGGATGACGGCTTCCCTGATTGTCAGCAGTGAGGCAAATGGAATTGTAGCACCTCTTTGTCACTCTATACACAGACAACAAAGGGGGAAAAGGTCCCTTAGAACGATATGATCCCCCTTGAATGGAAAAGAAAAGCTTGACGATTTTATGGTGTAATTTTGGCAACAGTGTGAAAGTGGTTTGGTATTGCCTTCCTTTAATGTTTTTGATTTCTCAGGGGAGTCCAAAATTTTGGTACCTTTGATGGTCTCTCCTCTAAGGAATCATCAAATTGGTTTACCTGATCCAGGTTAGGTCTGATTCCAGACAAGGTCAACAAGGAGCGGCCAGCTATTAAAATAACTCCCCTGTAAAGCCACTCAATACTACGTTTTGTAGTAATAACATCCATAGTTTATGAATTGCTACATTTTTCCTATCAATTTTTCAATTTTATTGGCTAACTCCTAGATTCTACCATTGAGATAGGAAAAAAGGAAAACTTACTATATAAGTATTTAGAACACACACATATATAAAAAGTAGTAGGGATGCAGTGGCTCAGTGGCTAAGATGCTGAGCTTGTCGATCGAAAGGTTGGCAGTTCAGCGGTTCAAATCCCTAGAGCTGTGTAACGGAGTGAGCTCCCGTTATTTGTCCCAGCTTCTGCCAACCTAGCAGTTTGAAAGCACGTAAAAAATGCAAGTAGAAAAATAGGGATCACCTTTGGTGGGAAGGTAACAGCGTTCTGTGCATCTTTGGCATTTAGACATGCCGGGCACATGATCACGGAGACGTCTTCAGACAGCCCTGGCTATTCGGCTTTGAAACGGAGATGAGCACCACCCCCTAGAGTCGGGAACATATGTGCGAGGGAAACCTTTATTTATATAGAAAAAGTAGGTGTTTTGTATGACCTAAAAATCCTAAAGATGAGTGAATCCATTAAGTTTGATCTGATCCAGGTTTCTCACTTTCCTAATGATAAATTTGTTCCATTCTGGTTTGGTATCAATTGTGTATTTTTTTTTAAAAAAAAAAATCAAAACATTGAATGTATTTTTGTGAGCCATTTTCCTTATCAAAATTCCTTCCAGAGGAACCTTTTTTCCTAGTACCATGCTAACATTGCAAACTGCATCAACAAATAAAGAAAAATGCAGACGTTTTATGGAATTGCATTCATAAATCTATACGGATATTGAGTAATTTTGTATTGAACTACAGATTACTCCTTCATTTTAATATTTAACACTCAAAATGCATGCTAAAGTGTTTACATAGCCCAGTGTTTTTCAGTTACTGTTGTACATCTAGATGAGATGTGACTTTTGCCCCCTTGCCAGAGCAAAGAATCATAGAGAGCAGAGGCAAAGTCATAAGTCTCCAGCTGAGTGAACTGAGGTAAAAGAATCCAGTGAAGCATTTCCCAAACTCCAGAATTAGAGCATCCTCTAGTTTACTGTAAGAGCCAAAGTAAAACCATCATTTTGCATTAGTTTCTCTCAGTGTTTCTGTGTACATTTTGGTGGGTTGGGAATTAGAATTAGGAGAACGATGCTTCCAGAATAGTTGTACTGTATTGAAGTTTTCAAATCAAACTTTTCTACCAGAGATTATATGAACACATCCATGCCATTTTCTTGACAACAGTATGCAAGAGGTTTGCCATTGTCTACTGGGGTGTTTTTGATTTCTCACTCCTATAGCCCTGATATAGCAATAGCACTTAGACTTATATACCACTTTACAGTGCTTTATAGCACTCTCTAGCAGTTTACAGAGTCAGCATTTTGCCCCCAACTATCTGGGTCCTCATTTTATCGATCTAGGAAGGATGGAAGGCTGAGTCAATTTTGAGCCAGTGAGAATTGAACTGCTGAACTGCTGGCAATCAGCAGAAGTAGCCTGCATTACTGCATTCTAACCATACAACCACAGTGTTGTATGTTATGATTCTTGATGAATATATTTTATTTTTTCTTTATGTACACTGAGAGCATATGCACCAAAGACAAATTCCTTTCATTTACTTTTATTTTCTGTTCCTTAACAATTAACTATTCATAAGGTAAATTTTCCTCGTGCCCAGGGACTGTTCTGTTTGTTCAGGCATCTTTGAAGATGGACCTTATCAAAAAGTAAATAATCTCTTTTGGATTTCCCTGTAACTGTGTTACTAAGGTGTATGTGTTACTAATAGGTGTAACATGCTATTTTGGACACATTATGCAAAGCTCTCTGGAGAAGGCTCTAATGCTGGGAAATGTGGAAGGAAAGAGAAAAAGAGGTCAACTGGTAGCAAAGTGGATAGACTCAGTTACAGAAACAATTGGTACGGTTTAGGAAGAGCTGAAAGACCAAGTTAGGAACAGATTATTATGAATCTCTCTGGTTTCTAAGAGTCAGCAATGACTGGATGCACATAATTAGTTATAACATTTAAGGCATGGTTGTCCAAACTTCTGGCTTGCCTGGGTCACATGAATGAGAAGAATTACTTTGGGCCATATATAAAAACATAAAATAATTAATGTATATAACTCACAACTTTATTATTTATCTATTTATTATTTTGTGGGCCGCATTACTGTCTATTGAGGGCTGCCTGTAGGCCATGGGTCAGACACACCTGTTCTAAGCAAATATTTTCTACCCATATACTCTTAATACTGTTCTGGAATTGAACTTTGTTCCTTTTAAAAAATTGCCATCACACAATACATTGGTATAGTACAGAAGCTAATATTTAGATTATGCTATTTAGAAAAGTCTAGAAACCCTTGATGGACTTTTTTTTGCTGAAAATAGATAAAAATGAACTGATAATCTCTGGATTTACTGAGTAAAAATAATTTTAAATGGGGAGAAGGGAACTTACATTATGTAATTTTGAAGGTGGGAAATAGTATCAAGTATTTTTATAACTGCTGTAAACAAGAGCAGAAGTTCCTTCATTAAAGGTTTTTCCTTCATTGTTTTCAACTTTTTTCTTTATCTTTTTTTTTCTACTTCTATATTTTTCCATATTTATTTATCTTTTTAAAAAAAATAATCCTTAATAAATACAGATATAATTACCTAGTTCCAATTTTTGCTAAGCGGCACATTTCCATGTAAACGAACATTGGATTTGGGTTTAAAGAATCAATTTCCTTGAAAGCTGCAGTGTGTGTGCTTTTCTGCCTGTTCTCATAGCAGGAATCAGGATTAATTTATACTTATTTTTATTTTGTGGAGCTCCATGTCACAGACTTTCTGAATGTCATCTTTGAAGCTCTGACCGTCAGGGCTTCAAAGGTGATATTCATAATTTCTGTGACATGGAGCTCCACAAAATAAACAGTAAGAAAAACACAGCACAAAATATTTGATGTAAAAAAACATACTCTTGAAACACTTGTTAGTATCTGTGCTTTGTAAAATATTCCATGCTTTACAATTGTTCAGTGGCTGAAACATTCTTAACACAGAATATAGATTAACTGGTTTCTTACAGGACAGATGGATGATTTAGAAAACAAACCACTTTTAACTGCATTAGCCCTTTACATTAGCCCTTTCTAAAGGCTGCATTGTACTTCATTATCTGTCACATAAACCATGTTGGTAGGTTGTTGTTGTTTTTTTAATTTGTCTCACACATTTATTCTTGGCTAAAGTTGGAACACTGTTAAGTATATGCATCATAAGTGCTACAAATTCTCAATAGAATTAAAGCCCACTGATTTCATTGAAACCCTCTTGTAGATAAATGGCTACAGCAGTAGTCCATGAGTTATCGGTAGATCCTGCCTGCAGGTTGGATGTTATTATTGGGGAGAATTGAAACTCAAAACCTCATTGTTCCCTTGGATACAAGAAGGAAAGAAATCAAAGCATTTTGAATAGACTTGAAGACTATTCTATTCGTTCTCTCTATTGAACACTCTCAAGAAGGAAGTCTATTTGTGCCAGTATTTTGAACTGTTTGCTTGCAGAGCACTTTTGAAATTAGACCGAGGGTTGAATGAACTTCTTGGATGATGGATTTTCACCCCTAACTCTAATTATTCTGAATTTGTAGTGCCAAAGCTCTGGAAGACATATTTGCTTTTGTGCTATATTTCTTTCAACTTAATAACCATTGTGGAAACTACCTATTAGTTGGGAGAGAAAAGAGATACCAGTATTTTTCCCCCAATTGGGTACATTTTTAAACTGAAGAGGAATCATTATGGCATGTGAAATGTCAACAATAGAACTCCACTTAATATTTGGACTGTCACATTACAAATCAGGAAATCCTTTTACACAGCTTTTAGTATAAATCATTCGGCTTAGCATTAAAAGTATAGTCCCATCAGCTAGATCAATAGCAATAGCACTTAGACTTGTATACCGCTTCACAGTGCTTTACAGCCCTCTATAAGTGGTTTACAGAGTCACCCTGTTGCCCCCAACAATCTCGGTCCTCATTTTACCAACCTCGGAAGGATGGAAAGCTGAGCATAGTACATATACTGTATGAAAGACTCTGAAACTAGTTGAAATGCACATACATACAAATGCTAACATACATTTCCCATGTTTAAATGAGCAGCAGTAAAATTTGTGAATAAATATTATAGAGCAACCTTGTCCAGTCTGGTGACCTTAATACATGGGTACCTGAAAGGGATAGAAGGAAGGGAAAATGACGTGTACGATGACTATATCATGATGATACATAATCTGTGTCATTTGTACAATGCCATTGCATAATAATTTAGTATCATTGCAATTGTTCTTTCAAAGGTGACAAGAAGGTCTGAAACCACTAATTAATACACCCATATGCTGCAAGACCATGAGATGATATGACCTATATCAGAGGTGTCAAACTCAAGGCAGGTGCTTAGATCTGGCCTGCAGGGCCACCTTGGAAACAGCAAAAGACCGGCCCACAGTGCCTCTGCCAGCAAAAACGGAGCTGGCAGAGGGTTGCAGGAAGCTGTTGCAGCCGAAAACAAAGCTCCATTTCTGCTGGCAGAGGGTTGCAGGAGGCCATTGCAGCTGAAAATGGAGCTCGCGAGGACCACAGGCAGCACTCCTGAGCTCTGTTTTTGCTGGCAAAGTGGTCAGGCCACCACAGGCGCCCCCGACACGAGTGACATCGAGTTGGCCACGCTCCCCCTGCCCCAAGATCAAACACAACCCTGATGCGGCCCTCAATGAAATCGAGTTTGTTTTATCAAAATTATTTCATTTTCCCCCTTTTAATTGTTAGAATGACACTGCAAGTTGTGAGAGCTCTGACTTTATTTATAAAGATCAGGGTTCAGAGAAGAAAACTAGGTGAGATGCTCCATGGAAGATAAAGGGGAGACCACAACTTCAAAGCAGTTGTATAAGACAAGAGGTGTGAACAAGGCTTGTAGGTCTTGTGGATTTCCGGAGAAGAAAGTTTGAAACTCAAGCATTTCATTCTATGGGTTCTTATCACTTTGTAAGATTTCCTTCGAAGATATAAATTATTATTATGAGAAGATACATTGTGGTTCACCATTAGTCTCTACAATACAACCAGCATGTACTTAACAGTACTCACCAAATCTAATCTTCCTCATTGAAACTGATTGGAGTTACAGTAAATGCATGACTGCTCTCCTCTAAATCTTTCCACCAAATCATTATTTACTTGCTTAGGATTAGAGGAAAAATATTTATAAGATTTGACTGAGCACAGTGGTTGACCATCAACTGACTCTTGGATGCTTATAGAGGAACTATGGGGCAACCATGGTTGGTGAACACAAAAACCTTGGTCCACATGTTGCACAAAGCAATAGTTTTGTTTATAATTTGTGGATTATTCAGAAAACTGTGGTTGAGTTCACCAACTGCATAAACTCTGATATGCAAACCACAATGCCTAGGTTTGGGTAATATACTAAGTCAAAATAAAGTCAGCTACATTATGTTTGTTAGCACAACATAACAGTGGTTAATTAAACCATTATTTTCAACACCCTGTTTTCTCAGTTTCCCTGGCTATTGGTCATGCTGGTTGATGATAGTAGTATGCAACTCATCTGGAGGATATTAGTTTGTGGAAAACTATGAAAACAAGACACTTTCTTTTATTTCTACCTCTGCAGCATTATATTAGTTTTCCTTGAGCTGAGGAATTTGCAATTCCCAGTATTGCCAACCAGCACAGCCAAAGGCTATTCTGATGGAAAGCTATTACCCCAATATATCTGAAAGTGAAGCCACTGGGAAACATTGTACTATAGTAAATTATTTTATTCAATCTATAGTACCTTGGCTTTCTTTATTTTCGTTGCATTTTAGCAAATTGTCTACAGCTGCATTACAAACAAGGATTTTATCCCTTTGCAATTGCTGAAATAAAATTAAATAAATTTTTACACGATATTTTCCCTTAAATTGCCAATTTGCCTTTTGAATTTACTATGACTCATCTTTGATCTGAAGGTAAACTCCCTTATGGGCATCAGCTTGCCAGTTTGGTTTGTGATCTAGATTGGCCAATAGACCAATGAAACTGAGGGAGGAGTTGTGACATCAGGTATTTGATGGCCCATTGACTCAACAGTTACTGCACTTATCATTTTTCCAGTCACCAAAGCAATACTTAAGATCTGTAGGGGGCATTTCCACAAATGTTATTATTAGGAATAAGAACAGAAGAAAATAATCTGATTGGCAAAAGAGCTTCTCTGCGTTTCGTCTATCTCAGTAGCTGTGATGTCCAGAAGAAAGATTCACAAAGATGATCTACTTGACCAACCAGATGGAGTCTTCTTTAAAAGATCCTTGCAACTGTTTCAGCAATTGGTTGACAAAACAGTGGCTCGGAAAAGGGCGGAAAGATTAGGTCTGCTTGTAAAGGATTCTGGTAAGGAAGTACTTCATTTGATATACTGTTCTCTGATTTACGTATCTACTTTTTTATTAGCTCTTTTTTGGATGGCTGAAGAAGGCAAAATACAATTACAGACAGGTGGATGGTGGCAAATAAAATATAACTATGCAGCATTGTACTCAAGTTGTTAAGTCCAGAGCCCCATGAATAGAACATTAATAGGACAGCAGTATGACTAATAAAGTACTGTATAGTATGGCACTTGACATGGATATGTATGCAAACCCTTATAAAATAAGAGAATTGAACAGAGGGTCATAAATCCTTGGGAATAGGAAATTCCATCAGGATGGATTGCTACAGAATTACCTGAGGTTTAATGCTGATCTTAAAGCATAGCAAATTCATTGGGGGTGACAACAAAAACCTTTCAGCAGTGTTGAATGGAATTTTTACAATTTCCCTCTTTTTCTGTGACATATATGGGGACCCTAAACACTTCTTAAAGAGACTAGTATATAATTTTTAATTATACACTCCAAAGGCAAAGGTTTCTTACTATACATTTTCAGAATTTTCAAGATTTTTAATAGCAGCGTATGTTGATAAGATTTTGGGGTTAAAATGAAAATAAAAGATTAATAGTGGATTTCTACACAAGATAGGATAGGATAGGATAGGATAGGATAGGATAGGATAGAATAGAATAGAATAGAATAGAATAGAATAGAATAGAATAGAATAGAATAGAATAGAATAGAATTTTATTGGCCAAGTGTGATGGACACACAAGAAATTTGTCTTGGTGCATATGCTCTTAGTGTACATAAAAGAAAAGATACGTTCATCAAGAATCATAAGGTACAACACTTAACGATAGTCATAGGGTACAAATAAGCAATCAGGAAACAATATCAATATAAATCGTAAGAATACAAGCAACAAAGTTACAGTCATACAGTCATAAGTGGAAGGAGGTGGGAACGATGAAAAGATTAATAGTAGTGCAGACTTAGTAAATAGTTTGACTGTGTTGAGGGAATTATTTGTTTAGCAGAGTGATGGTGATGATAAAAGAAATTTTAAAAATGATATGCTAGCCTCTGTGGTTATATTCTGTAAGTGCCTTATTTTGTTTTCATTGCAGAAGAAATGGATTATGACAAATTCTTTGATGCAGTAAAGAGTCTTTTTGGCCCAGATGTGAAAGCCCAAGATGTTAAAACTTTCTATAGGAAGATTAGCAACAACCCAGATGGGCGGACAGAATGGTGTGAAGTAAGAGTTAATTTTCTTTTGATAAATCATCTTTTTCTGACAATCAATGTCATACCTGACCGATCAGCAAAAATATAGAAAGCCAGAAAGAACAGGGAACAAGGTAGAGAGAGGCATGGGTAGCATAGTAAAGGTTAGAAGTTTCACTTTAAAAAAGGAGAAGGTGGAAGGATAAAGCCACAATGGCCTGGAAAGGCTTTTCTAAGTGAGAGGAAAAGAAAGAAAGAGAAACTCAAACTGGAGGAGTCTGCCCTAGTAAAAGAAACAGGAAATGTTTATTCTAAATGTTTTGATTAGCGATATGCTAAAGTTTTGAATTCAGGCTCTCAAATTGGAAACATCCTGTTTCAAATGCAAAACAGCTTTTCACACCAAGACTGTCCTGTTTCATACTTTGAAATCTGAGTGATTTAGATTTGCTTCATTTTACAGTAAATGTGGAACAGCTTTTAGGCTGCTTCACATTAAAAAAAGAAAACCCTAATCCTCAATACTATAGTTTGATAGTCTGTCCATCTAGATTACCCTATAGCTAAAATTCACTGCTCCCAAGGTGAAAAATGATGCCTTTTGCAAATTTAATGTACATCTTCAGCAAAGAGATAGTCATTCCTTTGATCATTGCATGGAAATGAACTCCAAATTGTTCTAGTCAGCTTCTGCCAAGGAAACAAGCAAAACATCTGAAATCAATTATCAAGGGAGTTTTACTTTAAAGACTCCTAAATCAACTCATCTGGAACTAATCCTGTTTATATCCTCTTTTGCTTATTTTCCTTTTATTTCAGCAGCAAAACAAATACACAGAGACTCAGGCCACTTCCTATACTATCCAACAATGCTGAAGTCATCTAAATAATGTAATGATGTCAGAATAAGCCCAACTGCATTGCTTCAGTAGGATATGTACTGCATCTTATTCAATGAATCCATAGATCAGCAATATTTATACAGTACTATAAGAATCTTCTGCTAGTAAAAGTTTTCTTCTACTTTCTTATGGATTATGTTTTTTAGGCCCACATCTGTGGTACCCAACTAATGTTACTGTTACTGGTTTATCAAACCTGCAGATGTTGATCCCAATCAAATCTTGATTCATTGATAAAGCTTGTTCCATAGAATTATTATTTTTGGTTACACTGTCATCTTTTGAGAAGGTCTTATGCCTTCAACTGTCTGATGAGTGGACTATGATATGGTAGAGCAGGCAGTGATTTGAGCTGATAGCAGAAAATTGAAGCACTTACAGTTTTGCTAACAGTACAATTTAGGCCATTTCTTGCAGGGTGGTTGAAGTAACTGCTATTGAAACATCAGCTGAAAATATTTGCACTGGTGAGGCTATTCATTTTTAACTGTTGGTTTTAATAAATAAACAAAATGGATGTAGCTTTTTGATCAAGTATTTTTTCTCAAAGTAAATCTGAAGTGAATTTTACACAAAAATAGGCGGTACAATAAATACACTATAAAAAAAAGAGTTCAGCATAATTTAAAATAAGACCTAACACTTATGAAAAGAAATTTCACCCCAGACATAGTATAGGTAGTCCTCGAGTTAGAACAGTTCATTTAATGACCATTCAAAGTTACAATAGCATTGAAAAAAGTGACTTATGACCATTTTTCATAGTTACAACATTTGTAGCAGCCCGATGATCATGTGATCAAAATTCAGATGCTTGGCAACTGGTTCATATACTTATGACCTTTGCTGTGTCCCAAAGTCATGTGATCATCTTTGGCAACCTTTTGATAACCAAAGTCAATGGGGAAGCCAAATTTACTTAACAACCGGGTTACTAACATCAATTGCAGTGATTCACTTAACAACTGTGGCAAGAAAGATCGTAAAATGGGGCAAAACTCACTTAAAAAATGTTTCACTTAATAACAACATAAATTTTGGGCTCAATTGTGGTTGTAAGTCGAGGACTACCTGTATTCATGACATTCTGTAGTGTTCTTTTGAGGTTCTGTATTGGCCAGTTCACTTCTTTCAGTCAGTTCTCTTTACTCTTATAGTCTGAGATCTTCAAATATGGTTAGAGATTGAAGCTGCTATTTCTGGTTTAGAAAACCATTTAGACAATCATGGGTGTTCTCTACGACCAAGATTTGGAAAAAAAACTAAGTGTGCATTCCAGTGGTGGGTTTTAAACTTTTTTACTACCAGTTATGTGGGTGTGGCTTGGTGGGCGTGGCTTGGCTTGGTAGGCATGGCAGGGGAAAGATACTGCAAAATCCCCATTTCCTCCCAATCAGTTGGGACTTGGGAGGCAGAAAATAGATGGGGGCGGGGCCAGTCAGAATTTTTACTACCGGTACTCTGAACTACTCAAAATTTCTGCTCCCGGTTCTCCAGAACTGGTCAGAAGCTGCTGAAACCCACCACTGGTGCATTCTGACATCACAGCATTCCTCCAACCTTTCATATTTGCAATCCAAATTCAAGTCATGGAATTTGTATCGTGGCATTACAATATATTTTCCTCTACTGACATAAGGCTGCATAAGAATGAAAGTCATTTTGGATTGGTAGAATACAAATATTAAAGAAATGCTGTTGGCTTTTATATTTGGCTTTGATATAAGACATTGAAGCATTCTCAAATGCCTGGCAAAATTGCTGGATGGGGTTAAGAACATACTTTTTGTGATTATTTTGTTGCCATGGAAGTCAAGGGTACAAGAATAAGATGGTACTAAAAATAAAAACAGTCTGGCATTTCCACTGTTCTGTCTTGCATTAGTAACATTTATTAGTGCATTAATAATATTTAGATGTGATACGTATAAAATGTGTTATAATAGCTATTAAGTGAAAGCTCTGGTGTTTTTATTTTTCACTTTTCTATGTACTGCAGCATGTTGATATATTTATAATTGTTTATAAAACTGTACAATGAAAATATTTTACTTTTTAGAATGAATTGTGCTGTTAATAGAATTTTGGAATCTTTCTATGAATTTTGCCATTCCTTTAATATAAGAGCACAATTCTTCATATAATACCAGGATTAGCATAATTCTGGTCTGATTATCTATCTATCTATCTATCTATCTATCTATCTATCTATCTATCTATCATCTATCATCTATCTATCATCTTTAGGATTGTTAATGTATTGATTGAAAGCAATGAGACTGCATAATAGATTTGCTATTGAATGCTAATCTTCCACAAACATTAGCTTTCAAGCAAAATTGTTTCTTGGTTTAATTCAAATGTCATTTTAACCCATACATGGGAACAAGATGCATACTATAATAAAGATAAAGCACACAACACTTTGTACAAATGCGATGTGCTTTATTCATAAGTCAAGACAGTGTTTATGATTTTTCCCTTCCCAGGTTTTATTTAACACCAGATAACTTGTGAGCCACTGGGTTATTGTTTCAGAGATATATCCTTACCTAAACAGAGAAACAGAATGTCCACAGCCAGGCAAAAAATGCAGCTGGAGTGGGAGTGACTTCCGATTTCTTACCAGCTTCCCCGGTAGTAAAAATGCTTTAAAAAAAGTAAAAAAAAAAAGGCTCTGACAATCACAGCTGTGGTGCACGATCATCAGAGCCTTTTTTTTTTTTTACTTTTAAAAGCATTTTTTTTACAACCTGTTCGCTTTTAAAAGTAAAAAAAAGGCTCTGAAGATCATGCACCTCAGCTGATCTACTTACCCCATGCCAGTGGTGAATTGCTCCCGGTTCGCACCAGTTTGCAAGAACCGGTAGTAAAAATTTGTAGTCGTTCCGAGAACCGGTAATAACATTGGCTGGCCATGCCCCCAAACTGGTCCCGACCCAGTTGCCGCTCACTTACCCTGCCCACCTCATCAGAGGCTTTTTTTTTTTTTTACTTTTAAAAGCATTTTTTCTACAACCTCTTTGGCCGAAAAAATGCTTTTAAAGTAAAAAAAAAAAGCCTCTGATGATCCTGCAGCTCAGCCGGGAACGTCAGAGGCTTTTCAAAGCATTTTTTCTACAACCTCTTCAGCCGAAGAGGTGGTTAAAAAATGTTTTGAAAAGCCTCTGACGATCCCAGCTGAGTTGCCTGATCGTCAGAGGCTTTTCAAAGCATTGTTTTCTGCAACCTCTTAAGGTTGTAGAAAAAAATGCTTTTAAAAGATTAAAAAAAAAAGTTGGCCATGCCCACCCAGTCACATTACCCCCCACCAAGCCATGCCCACAAAATAAGCCACACCCACAGAACCGGTAGTAAAAAAATTTAGAACCCACCCCTGCCCCATGCCTCCTTTTGGCGTGCACTGCACACGCATGCACCTCGCATTTGGTGCGTGGTGGGTATTGTGCATGCGTGCGCACAGCGCTCATTTGACGCACAATGCACATGCGCAGCCAGGAACCGGTAATAAACCGGTTTAGATTTCACCATTGTATACAATTTATAATACCCACATGCAAATATTTATTTTTTCATGACTATTTAAATTTTCATATCATACATTTTTGGGTTTCATTTAGATCTTTGGATACTACATAGTGGAAGGTGATATTCTTGCTGCCCAGCTTGATGAAGAAAATATGGTTTTCCTGGTATCCAAAAAGCAACGGATTGCAAAAGCAGGTTTGGTTTTCAATGTTCCATCCCCAAATAAAAGTTCAGCCTCATTTATTAATATAAGCAAAACAATGTATGCATGGTTTAGTTACATTGGTTAAACATATTTTCCACATTATTATATGTTGTGTAATATATATTTTCTTTAATCACATTTTCTCATTGCTGTCTTATTTGTCATAGATACATGTGAACTGATTTATGCTTAACAGACATTTTTCTAAGAAGGTACCCACTAAGTAATCACAGTTCTTGTTCATTCTTGGTATCCCATATAGCTCAATCCAGTGGTGGGTTCTACTTACGTTTGCTACCGGTTCGCAACGGGATCGCGCGCGCTGGCTTCGCTCGCGCATGCGCCTTGCTTCTGCACATGTGCAGAAACTTCTCCGCATGCACAGATCACTGATGATGACATCCGTGGCGGTGGACGGGGCCTCCCGCCGGTTTTACTACCAGTTCTTGCAAACTGGTCCGAACCAGGGGCAACCCACCACCGGCTCAATCTCTTTTTCAGTCCATTCCCATCCATTCATGTCACCTAACAACATCACATTCATTCATGCTACGTCTTGCAGCAATCATCATCCTACGAATTTCTACTTTCTCTATGTTGTTGTTGTTCAGTCGCTGAGTCATATCTAACTATTTGTGATCCCATGGACCATAGCATGCCAAGCCCCCTGTCCTCCATTGTCTCCTGGAGTTTGCCCAAATTCATGTTCATTGTGTCAATGAACATCTCATCCTCTGCTGTCCCGTTCTTCTTTTGTCTTTCCCAACATAAAGGTCTTTTCCAGTGAATCCTGTCTTCTCATTAGGTGGCCAAAGTATTTGAGCTCCAGCTTCAGTATCTGTCTTTCCAAAGAGCAGTCAGGTTGATTTCCTTTAGGATTGATTTGATCTTGCAGTGTAAGAGGCTCTAAAGAGTCTTCTACTACAATTTGAAAATATCAGTTCTTCGGCGCTCAGCCTTCCTTATAGTCCAACTCTCGCAGTAATACATTACTACTGAGAAAACCATTGTTTTGACTATACAGACCTTTGTCAACAAACTGATGTCTCTGTGGGTTCTAGTCTAGGTTTACCATTGCTTTCCTCCCAAATAGCAAGCATCTTTTAATTTTATGGCTGCAATAACCATCTGCAGTTACCATGGATCCCAAAAAAAATAAAATCTGTCACTGCTTCCATTTCTTCCCCTTCTATTTACCAGGAAGTGATGGGACCAGATGCCAAGAACTTAATTTTTTTTTTAATGTTAAGTTTCAAGCCAATTTTTGCACTCTCCTCTTTAGTTCCTCTTCACTTTCTGCCATTAGGGTTGTATTGTCTGCATATCTGAGGTTGTTGATATTTCTCTTGTCAATTTTAATTCCAACTTCTGATTCATCCCGTCCAGCATTTTGCATCCTATATTCTGCATATAGGTTAAATAAACAGGGAAACAATATACAGCCTATTTTGAACCAGTCAGTTGTTCCATGTCCAGCAATGTTTCTTTGTTTCTTGACCCACATATAGGTTTCTTAAGAGACAGGTAAGGTGTTCCTGTACTCCCATCTCTTAAAGAACTTTCCAGTTTCTTGTGATCCATGCAATCAAGGAAAACCCTTGGTTCATATTTGCATCAGCGTAAATTAGGGATCAGCAAGCTCTTTCTGAAAAAAGCCAGTTTCTACCCCTCTTTTACCTGTACAGTGTGTCTGGCAAATCTGCAAGCCAAGGACCATGGCTATCATTGGATGGTGCCAGCAAGGAGGTTGATGATAGGCTGTGTCGCCCAGGGCGCCTCTTATTCAGGGAGTTTGGCAGAGGCATGGACCTGGTGAACTGTGGCTTGCCTGTTCGTTTTAGCTCACAGGCTATGTTTGACACCAGTTCATGCTTTCTCACATACAGTAGTTACAACTTTATTGATGCTTCTTACAATTGATTCCTCTCCTATTCCAAGTTTCAGTTTCTATATGACATGGTCAACACCTGATAGACCCACAGCCAGACATCATGGTTTAGGCAGTGAACTTTTTAATCTCATGCTTTTTAATAATATAAAATGTAGATTAGGTTGACTATGTAAACATGTCTGGATGGTGTGCAGCATCCTCTGTAATAGTAAGGGTGCCATATTGATAATTTTGGGAACATTTTTGGTAGTATGGCACATGTGCAACGAAGTCAGTTGTATCTCAAGCAGGATGATGTTATCCTATACATGTTAGGATCTCCTCTCTAGATATTACTTTTCTAAGGGAATATATTTTTACTATATTCATTAGCTAGGCAGCACATACAGATGCATGTTTCCTTCCTTCCTTCCTTCCTTCCTTCCTTCCTTCATTCATTCATTCATTCATTCATTCATATAGAGCTGCGGTGGTGCAGTGGTTAGAATGCAGTACTGCAGGCTACTTCTACTGACTGCCAGCTGACTGCAATTTGGCAGTTCGAATTTCACCAGGCTCAATATTGACTCAGCCTTCTATCCTTCCGAGGTCGGTAAAATGAGGACCCAGATTGTTGGGGGCAATATGCTGACTTTGTAAACCAATTAGAGAGGGCCGTAAAGCACTATGAAGAGGTATATAAGTCTAAGTGCTATTGCTATTGCTATGTACTGATATGTTTATGATACCAATAGTACAATATGATATGAATACATAGATTCCCAAGCAGTGATTTTCAAAACGTTTTGGCAACATTTTAGTATTTTTACCTGAATGTCATCAAAATATGTGTCATTGTTCCTAGATCAGTTAACTAAATAATTAATTAATTAACAGGTTAATTAACTCCCTGCCTTCATATGTATTGAGTAATTACTAGTTTAAATTATCTTTTGTTTATCTTTCTTGTAGGAGTCAAGAGAAGTGATGTAATTCGATGCATGGTAAAGATACCTCAACTTGATTTTTTGCTAACAGCATCTCAGAAAGGAATGTTGTCTATTTTTTCTGGCCAGGTGATTTTGAAATATTTATTTTCTTTATTGAATTAAAATCCTGTCTAATGTGGACAGACGCTTAAAGAATTGTGAAGGGCATTGTCCTGTCCTTATATTTGAATCAGATTGAACTTCATACGAAAGAAATGTCATTTCAAATTTTCAGAATCTGAAAATTATTTGCTTTGATATATTATTCTGGCACAAATTTATAGAAGCGATATTTATAAAAAATAAAAAACCAGGCATGAGTATAAACGTTTCACAATCATAGTACTAATAAAAGTTCTTAAACTTTGAAAATGTCAGCTACGCTAGAAATTAATAGTAAGTGTTCAAAACATTAGTAAAATTATAGAGTATGTCCCCCCAAAAAAACCCAAAACAAAACTTCAGTACTATCTGTAAAATTCCTCTGTGAAGACATTCTGAAACTGGGATTCCATTGCTAAAATGATCCTCTTCCTGAATATTGTTCATCTTTTGATGATATTTTGCAACAGAGAAAAGTTTGTTAATTCATTGTTACATACTCCTGTTTGCAACATGAAGGTTGGTGCCAACATGTTGGTAAGTTAAAAATATTCATTTGAATATATATTAATTAACACAGACAGACAAAAAACTAAGGGTTTGTCAATCACTTCTCCACTTTATGTCATCTGCTTTTTCCTCTTCCCCTTGCCAACCTAGCAGTTCGAAAGTATGTAAAAATGCAAGTAGAAAAATAGGGACCACCTTGGTGGGAAGGTAACAGCGCTCCGTGTGCCTTCAGCGTTTAATCATGTCGCCCACATGATCATGGAATTGTCATCAGACACCGCTGGCTCTTCGGCTTAGAAACAGAAATGAGCACTGCCCCCTAGAGTCGGGAACAACTAGCACATATGTGCGAGGGGAACCTTTTTTTTTACAGTTTCATTATCTCTTTGCCTCCTATACTTTAAATATGTGCATAGGGGTAAGTGAATACTATGCAATTTATGCATCCTTACAGCAAAACAGGTTGATTAAATACAAAAGGGATCAAGATTTCTACACATCAATATTTATGCAGAAGAAGGGATTTTTGGAAGCATCATTTACATGGAAGATCAGTAAAACCCCTTTCTAACACGAAGGGTACAGGACCTATAATCCTTCATTCTAGCCATATTATCGGAGAGTAAAATCCTTTGCATATTATTTTGTTGTAACTAGAGTTAGCTGAACAAACCATAATGGCCTGATTCCCCTATGTGTGGTATGAATCATGGTCAACAAATCCAAACAGGTAAATCCAATCATCTCCCTAAGCCAAAAAAAAGGGCACTGTTGCTTCATGTGAGAATTTTTTTAAAAAAATTTGATTTATATGCCACCCTTCTCCGAAGACTCAGAGCGGCTTACAATGCGTTAAGCAATAGCCTTCATACTTTTTGTATATTTATACAAAGTCAGCTTATTGCCCCCACAATCTGGGTCCTCATTTTACCTACCTCAGAAAGGATGGAAGGCTGAGTTAACCTTGAGCCTGGTGAGATTTGAACTTGCAATAATTGCAGGCAGCTGATGTTAATAACAGTGCTTTAGTCTGCTGCGCTACCAGAGCTCTTGTGAGAATTGTGAAAATGAATGAGAATTTCTGCCATATTTTACTTGAGTGGATACTGTTCCCTTTCTACTTTTTTCTGACTGTGTCTTATTCTTGGTTTTCCAGATGCGGATACTAGCAAGCACCAGCATCCCAGTAAGTTTGCATTTCTCTAACATTTGGTTCAGCTAATGAAGCCATTTAATTCATTAAAATGTATGAGGGTAATAATACTTTATTTCTCAGTTTCCTGTATAAATTTACATTTCCAGACAAATTATGTCCTTTTCATATAAGATACGGCATATAATATCTTTAAATTATTCATTCTAAAACCCAGTTAGCTTCCAGAAAAAATGATGGAAGTCATGCAAATCAAACTCAGAGAAGTTCCTGAACTTATCTCACTTTTCTGATCTGTGACTATTTGTGATAATTGATATCACTTCCAAACTTGTCCAATTTAGAATATGCCCAAAGACTTGATCCCAACCTCGCCCTCAAGGATAACAGCACCCTATCAATACATAATTTGGTGCCCACCAGATTGCCAGGTTGATCTTGTTTTATTACATTATTTTAACTTTCAAAAATATGGTGAGCAAGCATGTTCAAATCAAAGTTTTTATCTGAAACACAATAACTTAAGGTATACTGAGGAAAAACATACAACAAGTCCTTTGTTTGCCATTGAGTATAAGGCTATTTTGGGTAACACTTTTCTTGGCAGCCATTTTATGAGAGTTCCCATAACAAGTTCTAAAGATGCAAAGTGTATTCACTGATTTAAAAAGATTGGAGATGTATGGACAAAACAACTTACCTGATGAAAGCCGATTTAGAATTTTAACAAAATAAGATGGGGTTTGGAAACAAAATGGGATAACATGTTCCTACAATAGAAAGCTTTGGTTCACATCTGGTTCCCATATTCCTATCTTATATTGAAGTTTCCAAATAAACATTTTAAATGGTTCTATAAATAATATACAATAGTCAATAGGGGGTTATTTATTTATTTTACCACATTTCCAGGTCTGCTTGACATCAGAATGGACAATTTGCTGTAGGCAGTTCTTTCTTCTTATATATAAATTAATTTTATAATATTCTTTAGTTCTTTGAACATCAGTTATAATTAAGGCTGTTGCCTGGGAAGGTCAGTAATCGGAGAGGTTAATTTTGCCAATATTTCTTTTTCATCAGGACAGTTCCTGGATCACTGGATGTGACTACCTTGGTCAACTGAAACGTGCTGTTGGTGTGACAGAAAGAACTATCATCATATGGGATTATAAAACACAAGGGAGTGCCCTGGTATGACACTTAGGGATGGGTATGTAGCAGGGGTGAAATGCTACCAGTTTGGACCGGTTCGGGTGAACTGGTAGCAGATATTGGAGCTGGTTCACCGAACCGGTAGCAATCACTGGCTGGCCATACCCCTGAACTGGTCCGCAGCCCACAGCCTGCCATGCTTGCCTGCCTTCCACGTGGCCTTCCCAGCATTCCGGTGGCCCGCTTGTGAAGGCAGGCAAGTGGAAAGCTACGTGGAAGGCAGGCAGGCATGGCAGGGTTGCGAGGAAGGGAGTAGGCTGCTAGCTCCCTTCCCCGCAGCCCTGCCATGCTTGCCTGCCTTCCACACTGCCTTCCTGGCATCCTTGTGACCAGCTTGTGAAGGCAGGAAAGCGGAAGGCCATGTGGAAGGCAGGCAAGCATGGCAGGGCTGCGGGGAAGGGAGCTAGCAGCCTACTCACTTCCCCGCAGCCCTGCCATGCTTGCCTGCCTTCCATGCTGCCTTCCCGGCAGTCCCCCATGCCTGCTTGCCTTCTTGAGGTCGGCATCCAGCTTGACCCGGCCAGTGGGTTGGTGGGCGGACAGCAAGAACCGGTAGTAAAACTGGCAGAAGAATCCACCCACTGACCCAGACTGACCCAGACATCATCATAGGTGATCTGCGCATGCGCAGAAGAGCACGCGCGGGGGCACGATTCGAACTGGTAGTAAAGGTAAGTAGAACCCACCCCTGGATACAATATCTACTGCTCACCAAGTCCCGTTATTGATCTATAGAGTATATCAGAGTAGTCTTAATATACAGGGTACATTTTACTACTATGGATTTAAAATTATTTTATTAAAAAAATTACCTAGCAGCAGATTGGAGCATTCTATTTCCATTAGCAGCAAGACAAACATTACTATCACATACTGTAGCATTCACTAGTATTTATCTTTTCCTTATAAAAGTCTGCAAAAACAATTTCTAAAAAAAATAAACTACTGAAAGTTGCACACAAATAGCAGTAAAGTTATATAGTTTGAATAAAATATTTTTAAAGGCAAAAACGCAAATTGCTGTGTTTTTTTTAAAAAAAACAAAACCTCAATTTTTAATCCATAGGGGAAAAAGCCAGAAGAAGATATTGTCCAGCTATTACAGGCAGGATTTTTTTTTTATTTCTGTTAAATGTGTAGCTTTATTCCAAGTGTATTTTTAAAACTTATATCATTCTATATTAAGCATTCTTTCTCCCCGAAGTTGTACTTTATAAGAACTCCCTTTAGAGAATTACACAATGTTCACTGTTCACAGAAAAAATAATGAACATGGATGAAGATATCATTATGGAACAAAGTAAAATATAATTTAAGGATTGAAACTGAGTCAAACGAATTGTGTGAAATTTCTTCTAAAGAAATTTAAGAGCCGAGATGGCGCAGTGGTTAGAGTGCACTACTGCAGCTACTTCAGCTTATTTCAGCAGATCAGCGGATCAAATCTCACCAGCTCAAGGTTGACTCAGCCTTCCATCCTTCCAAGGTTGGTAAAATGAGGATCCAGGTTGTTAGGGGGCAATATGCTATTTAGTATACTGTCTTTGGTGTAAGCCGCCAGAGTCCTTGGAGAGTGGGGGGCATAGAAATATGAAAAATAAATAAATAAATAAATAAATAAATAAATAAATAAATAAATAAAGTCTTTAAGCAAAGTTCTGAAACCAATTACTGTTTCCAGTCAACTAATAAGATAAATGCTTAAGCATATAATGAACAATTGCTTGTTTTTGTAGGATAACTGCTGTATAATCAAACCCATGGAACATTGCCTCCTCTCTGTTTCTGCCATTCCTCGCCCATCAGAACTTCTAGTGAAGGATGACATCTTGCTGGGTGATGATGGTGGATTTGTCACTTTGTTTACACTTACCAGTGACGACTTTGGTCTAAAACAAACTAAATCTAAAAAGAAGCTGCACATGTTGATAGTAGATTCTAAGAAATTCAAAAGGTGAGTTCATAGCCTCTGAAAATTCTTATTTTTGAAATTTTTCATTTCAAAATTATAATTTTTAAAATGAGGTTGTGAAAGCCTAATGCATACTGCATAGAACAAATAAGTTGGAATTTTCAGGATAAATTTTCTACTTCAAATATTTAATTTTAAAGTGCTTATAGTGAGGGTTTCAACTAGTCAGCATTGCTATTTCTAAGAATATTCTATTCTTCTTCCTTGTGATTTTCAGTTTTCTTACTTTTTCTTGTAAGGATTCAATTCCATAACCTAAGTTCAATATTATTGTATATGACCTTCAGCCATCACAGCTAAGTATTCCAATTCTTGTAATCAATATGAGGATTTTTTCCCCCTGAAATAAATAAAATGTAGAATATAAGAGTCATTCTAGATCTGACTAAATGTTCAATACCTGGGAAGTTCCTGTCCTAATGTTTCTTCTATTTGTATCTATTTTATGTATCCAATCCATGCTTATACTTATTACCAAATATGTTCTTGACAAATAAATTAAAATTAAAATAAAAAAAAAAAGTTCAGAAGACAAACATGACTCTTTTTTATTATTTCTTTCAAGCAACTGGAAATTAAGGACGTTGCTTTTATGACATTGAGGCAATGTAAACCATCAGGATAGCCCTATTCCCCAAATATTTGCCCAGTTCCCATTTAAATTCCCTAAATTGACAGGGAATCTCAACTTCAGTGGCAATAAATTCCATAGTTTAAATCCTGCATTATTAGAAGAACAATTAAATAATACAAACTGCAGCTACAACAGACAAGCTTTTTCCATTTAAAAAGAGGGGAACAAGAAAACATATACTCATGAAGATGTTATAAAGAGTATCTAGCTAATACTGCCATCAGTGAGTTGTGGGAACACATCTATAAATATGGCATAGCACGTTTAATAGAAGTGTAATTTAAAATGGCCATTAAAGAAGAAAAATGATGCTATATACATAGCATCACCATTTCCATTGTCTAACATCTCAAATGCAATTTAAAAGAATAATAGGCTTCACTGAAATTTGGCGAGATGATACAATTAGCTCATAACTATAGAAGGAGAAAAGTTCATTCAAAAGAAACAGTTCCAAAGTAACTGTTGTAAAAAGGTTGGGGTGTTGCATGTAAAGAAAAAAAAAGATATACATGCAGAAAAATTTAGGAACTGAAACATAGAAATCTTGTGTTTGGGTATGAATAAAGGAGAGAAAGAATTTTGAGAGGAGAAGGAGGACCTGGGAACACCACCCTGTTTGCTTGATTTCTACAGTGGGTGAGGTCTTCTAAACAGATGATCAAGTAGCATGTTTTTGAGCATTTCCTAAAATTAACAGAAGCCAGCACAGGTTTGTTGCCAATCAATCATGTTAAACTAACTTTGTCTTCTTTTTTGGTAGAGTTACTAGCTTAATAAATCAGAGAATATGATTTAGATATGGTATTCTTAGATATGGTATTTTTGGATCTCAGCAGAGTCTTCAGTGGAACATGTTGATTCTTAATTGTCCTCTAGAGGAAGACCTTATACCCGTTTCTGAGTTCCATTGTACCTCCTGATACTCTTGCTGTTTGGATCAGAGTCTTCCATGTGTCTACCTTTGCTAAATGTTTTTTCCCCACTTCTCTATCCCTTCTGAATAATTTCAGGTGTCTTATCTAACAGCCTCTTCTCTTCTCTGAGAGTTCCTTTGCTTTCTCCTCCAAAAATAGAAATAAGTTTGCACTTTTAGCAAATGTACCTGGCTGGGTCCTCTTCAGGCAGGAAGACAATTTTGCTTCTCTTGCTGTCCATATTGCTTTCTTATTCATTTCCCCTAGAACACTTACACATAAATCCTCCCTACTTTCCTGTTAGGGTTCCGACGGATGCCCTAATTAAATCATGAGTCTCGAGCCAAGCTTCAAAAGAGATCCAGTTATTCATTAGGAACTTCATGTTGCCACGTTCCCAAGTGAAGCCAGCTCTGGCTCTACATAATTTACGCTTCAGTTATGACCCTGTTTTCCCCCTCCCCCCAGGGTGTGTCATCAATCACATTCACCAATGGAGAAATTTCATGGTTTGTAGAGGTCACTTCCCTCCGGCTGCTACAGGTAACCCTGGGATACAGTCTTGCGAGAGATAAGCGTGGAATGTGCATCTGTCTTTGGCTACTGTGCAGTTTCGCCGATTTCCCATCCCCACTGGCCTATGGCAACTCAAGAGCAGGCCAGGGATGCTTTGCGAGTTGACATTTGCACTTTTAGCAAATGTACCTGGCTGGGTCCTCTTCAGGCAGGAAGACAATTTTGCTTTTCTTGCTGTCCATATTTCTTTCTTATTCATTTCCCCTAGAACATTTACACATAAATCCTCCCTACTTTCCTGTTATAGACACAAGCTCCCAGAAGTTCTCTTTTCCCCCTGGGTTGAAGCTACCTGAACTGAAATAAGAAAAGAAAGAAAAGAAGACAGAGCAATATATCTATATATTGATATCAATATATATCTTTTTCCCTTGAGCTCTACTACCAAAGTCATGTTTTCTGTTTGTTCACACAGCAATAGATTCACAGTTGACTGATCTAAATAATGTTAATGGCTCCACTTTAGTTTGGACGGAAAAATGAATTTAGAATTCATTGAGAATTTTTTCTCAATGACTGGGATGAGAGAAGTTGAAGAGACATTCTAACGTTTGGCATAGTACATATAAAAAGATCTTGATGACTTTGTTGACCATCACAGCAGTGTGATGCAGTTGCAAAAAAGCAAATGCTAGGTCCAAGTCAAATACTGGGTCCAGTAAGTAAATGTTCCATTCTACTCTGCCCTGGTCAAACCACACTTGGAATATTGTGTCAGTCTTGGACATCACATTTCAAAAAGCACAATGACAAATTGGAGTTCAGAGGAGGATTACTAAGGTGGTTGAGTCTTAAAACTAAGCCCCTTGAGGACCAGTGCAGCAACATTAAAACTCATTTTCAGATATATATATAACCAGATGTGTCTTTTAAATTAATGTTTCATTTTATCACCTCTAGCATAAAACGTAAACTGCATGATGACTGGGTTATAAAAGTAAAATACATTCAAGCTTTGAATTGTTTTGGATCCTGTTCATTGGATAGCATTCATTCGTTGGTTTTGGATGACCTGAAAAGACTTGAAGACAATTTGTAAGTTTGTTTGTTTGTGTTTTTATAAGGCACCCAACTCAAACAGTGTGACTGCTGAAAATATGAATTTTTATTATCCAAAACCCAACAAAGAGATTGTTCATATAATAATCTCTTTACCAAGTAGTGTTTACAATTGGTTCTGATTTGATTTAAAAAATACAAACATCCATAGATTACTTCCTTTCTGCTCACTATAATTTTGCTTGTGTTGAAAACTGCTACCTTCAGTGACTTCTTGTTTGAAATATCATACAAGTGATGTTGTTGGTTGCATCTCTGATAGAAATTTGAGTCCTAGCATAAAGTCTTCTATAGACTTAGATTCTGAAATCAGCTTCCCAGGACTACAATCATATAACTATGGATTTGGCAAGAATCACTGATACTTAAGTGTTTGCATGATCAAATGTCTTGTTACAATTACAGACCTGTCAGGGAATTTTCAGTACCGAGGGGTGTTAACACTTTCACGTATTGTGTAAAAGCCAATATCGTTGTTACAGGAGGTAAGTAAACTGCATTCATCTCAAAGTCTTTGTAATTATCTTGAATGCATCTTGCTTCTGCAAAATATTCATTTAGTACAGGTAAGTCTTCCTATTTGTAAGAGAATCAAAATCAGTACAGGGCTCCAAAAGCACTCTGTCCTAAGACCTGGGAGAAGAGCTAAAGATTTAAAGATTTCTAGAACATCACCAAGGTGGGAGTTCCACAGATATCTGGGGCAGTATCAATCCAGCATTGTAATGCAGAACCAAACTAGGTATTAGGTAGGAACTCTAGAATCACTTTTTTCACTTAACAGATGTAACTCAACTTGAGGTTTTGACCAGTGGAGTAAATAACACTTCGGCTCCTGGGGAGGGGTTTTTTTTGAGACATTCTTAGAAACTCTGAAGAAAAGTAAGGTTAAGCTCAGACTTTAACAGAATAACAGAATTGGAAGGGACCTTGTAGGTCTGAATAAATGTGTGCTAGCCTCTTAGCCTTTTGATTACAATCAAGTATTGAATAAATATATTTATTGGGGCTAGGGGAAGAGAAAAAAGCCAGGAGGCAAGTGTGGTTCGATGTGAGCAATTACCACACCTTAGAAAGTCTCCAAGTCTCTGTATTTTAATTAAGCCATTAGTTTAATAGTTAACTGACACATTTAAAATACACAGTCACTCTTCCTTAGGGATATATATCTATTTGTTACAGATATATCACCCCATTCTACAGGCAGAAGATGTTCCCTCTTTGCGCTGTTGTGGCGCAGTGGTTAGAATATAGTATGGCAGCCTATTTCTGCTGACTGCCAGCTGCCAGCAGTTTGACAGTTCATGTCTTACCAGGTCGAAGTTGACTCAGCCTTCCATCCTTCCGAGATCAATAAAATGAGGACCCAGATTGTTGGGAAAAATATGCTGATTCTGTAAACTGTTTAGAGAAGGCTGTAAAGCACTGTGAAGTGGTATATAAGTCTAAGTGTTATTGCTATTACTTTGCAACAAGTCACTTTTCACATAACTACAATTTTTCTTAAAATCGTTAATTCTGTTCCCCCAACTTGGCCTCTGTCTTTGCAAGATATTAAAACAAGCAAAAATAGCTTCAAAGGATTACAAAATTAGTTCTGCATAGGACAATTGATGGCATATTAAATCATTGGAATGGATTTGGAGGAAAGGCGTGTCAGAAAAAATATTTTAAAGATTTTATGGGGATGATTGTACTAGTTCAAAGAGTAGAATTGAAAGAAATTCTGTAAATGTTAGCATCTGAAAAAAAGTAAGGAAAAAGGAGTTAATTCTGTCAAAATGTTGAAAAATGGTCAGGCTACAGGTAGAGATGGGGGAGAAATGTTAAAATTTGGGTTCGGTTTGTTATTATTAGTTATTGGTGACTGTCTATGTATATGTGCCTTTTGATTGGAAAAATGTTATTTTCCTATATAAAGGGAAAGATAGAAAGAGTGAATACAAAGAGTACAGGCAAATTAATTTCTTAACTGTACCAGGAATGAGTTTGGCTGAATTTTGACTGTAAGGGTGTAAGGAATGACAGTGAGCAGAATTTGTAAGTAAATTACAACTTTAGGCTGGGCTAGATTCCACAACCCCCAGGCCGCAGGCCACTATCAGGCCGTGGCCTGTTTGGAACTGGGCCATGCAAGCAGTAGGCGAGCACGCACATGCACACAGCTCCACTTACGCCAGCAGTGGGCATGCGTGCCTGCCGCGAGCACAGAACCATGCTTCCCCCTGCTGGTCTGTCAAGCCGGAAATGTTGGGGACTGCTGATATAAACCATATTTTTTGCCCTTCCGCAAGTCCCTGAGAAATGAATGGATGTGAGGAAAATGAGACATTTGTTGATTAATAGAAAATGCATGATAAAGTAAATAAATTTTAACTATGAAATAATTTGCATGAAGTTTGGTTTCGGAAAGCTATAAGAGACGTATATGATGCACAAAGCAAGTGAGATTTGCTGGAATGTTTAGTAAAAATTGTTCCAAAATGTATTCTGTGGCAGTTTTGCAGCTCTGAGAAATTGTTGTCCTATCCAAGGTTTTTTTTTTTGAAAACAACTTTCTAAAAATGAGTGCCTTTGTAACTTAATGGGTTTTTTTTCAGTTGAAAACTTGAAGTGTCTTCTAATCTAGTCATCATGCCCAGAAGAATTATGAGGTGTGGCAAGGGATAGACAAATAGTGCATTTGTTCTCGTTCATGTTAACAAATTCTTAAAGTGATTAATATAATTAATATTTAGGAAGTTTGATGGCCTTCAAAGCTATTATGTAGTCTTCTGTGTCACATCAAGCCCCCATTCAGAGTAACATTGATTTCTCTAAGACAATTCTATGAATTCTTGAAAAATGCAAGGGATTGTGCAGTTGCTTCTTATTTTTTTCCATATTAAAACTATGTCCCCAATCTAGATGCTCTCCAGAAATAATACAAAGATAATATGGCCAATGGATATGCTATTAGGGAAGAAGACAACATTAAACATATTAAACATTCCTTCCAACCAGTGGTGGGTTCCTCCCGGTTCGGCCCGGTTCAGCCAAACCGGTATCGGTGACGATATGATGTCACCGAACCGGTTCTCTTTGTTGGGGGGATGGGCCCTCCTACCCGCCCCCATGTTATTCTTACCTTTTATTTCTTCTTTTTTAGCCCAGCTGATAGGTGCGGCAGAGTGGATTGCCGCACCTCAGCTGGGCAGATTCCTAACGCACTTGCGCAGAGCGGCGATCGCGCACGAAGCAGTTGCACAAAGAGAACCGGTAGTAAAGCCGGTTGGAACCCACCACTGCTTCCAACTCTGTTATTCTCTTCTATTCTATATGCATTAAATGTATGAATCAGATGGGTATCCATTTAGTGACTGGGGCCATATTTAATATGTTTTGGGTCTTAGGGTATCAGTGGCTAGATAGTGATGCATGCCAGATGTTTATGCTTTCTCCCCTAGGTTTTGGAGAGGGATGGGAATCCCATTTTTTTTAAATGGAATTCAGTAATGAACTTCATACAGTCTTTCTATTGAAACTCAAGTAAACAATTCAAGTGCTTGGTTAGCCACTCTCCCTCCTTCCTAGGGAGGGACTGGGCCTATAATGAACAGTAGGATAATAAGTTCCTTTAAAGCAATACAAGGCTACTTCAGCCTTGCTGCCAAAGCTGCTAACTTAAATGGACCACAGCCAGCTAGTCCTAACAAATGAACTGGGTATGGGTATGGCAATCTTCCTGATCAATACACTGCATAACACATAGAACCTTATGAGATACTATGGTGGTTTCTGGTGACCTGATGAGCATCCCATTCTCCCGATGATCAAGCTTCTATTTGAAATTGGAGAGTAATAGACCAATGGTATCATCTGCCCTATGTAGGCTACTTTCTGCTGTGTAATGGGGCCGGGCTGTTAGGGAGCTGGGTATATTACTATTTGCAGCTACAATACAGCTATAATCCTGTGCCACTGTGTGTGGATTGTCAAAGAATATGATTGAAGGACTGATCCAATCAGTCCAGAAACTTTTTATTGTCTGGAGTGGAATAAGAAATGATGCCTCCTCTCTTCTTTCAGGAAAAGAAAGAATCTATGAAAAGAAAAACTCACCTCCAAAACCCCTTTAAAATATATTAAATTGTTTGGTGGACTGACAACAAGATTATGGTTGCTGACAGGAATTAGCACATTTCAAATGTTAATTGAACTAATCTTAATGATACTTTCATTTTCCCTCTGTTTTTAATTTTGTTGTTTTAAATTTTGTTTTTTATCATTTGTATTTTTGGTTGTTAGCCACCTTGACCAGACAAGATAAGAATATGGGCTTTAAATTACAAAATAAGAAAATAATGGTGATGCAGTAGTTAGAATGCAGTACTGTGGGCTACTCCTGTTGACTGCCAGCTGCCAGCAGTTCAGCAGTTCAAGTCTCACTGGCTCAATATTGACTCAGCCTTCCATCCTTTCGAAGTTGGTAAAATGAGGATCCAGATATGTAAACCGCTTAGAGAGGGCTGTAAAGCACTATGAAGCAGTATAAAAGTCTAAGTACTATTGCTATTTAGTCATAGTTTGCTTTTTCACCGAATGCTGAACAAGCCACATTACAAAAACCCTGAAATGATGGGTTGCAAACCACTATGATAGATTAAAAATATTGTTCTAGAGCTTGAGAGGCAAAACAAAAACAAAAATCCACCAACACCCAACATTTCACATTTGAGGAACAGAAAGGCAAAACAATTTATTTTTGCTAAAGTGTATAGGGTAAAACAACTCACCAGAGTGTCCTTATTTTTGAATGTTCTGCTATGGCAGTTGTATACTGCATATCACACACAGATGGGTAACTCAAACTGATCATAGCAAACCTTTTCTAATTTTCTAATTAGATCTGAAAATAGTTACATATTGTTCAATACAATATTTCATTGTTGGCTTCGTCAGTCTTATGAACCAGTCAATATATATATACTAGTCATGAATTACTAAAACATTGTATTTTCTTCCTGGCTGGTCTAGTTCTACTTCTAGGTCTTTCTGGCTGGTCTAGTCTGATGTTTTCCAGATTTATTGATCTTCAGACATGTTGACTGGGAACTTGGGAGTGAAGCCTTCCACATCTGGAGGACAGCAAGCTGGGAGATACTGCTTTCTATAAATAAAATAATAAAATAAATGATCCATTTAATTCCAGGAGAAGATAAAATTCTTCGTTTATGGCATCCAAACATCAACACCAAACCAGTGGGGAAATTGATGGGACATTTATTTAGTATCACAGAGATTGTCACCAATGAAAAGGACCAACACATTATCAGTCTTTCTACTGCAAAGGTATGGAATTACCTTTGACTTAGTGTAAACCATATGCTCTGTCAAAAGTGATCTTTTTAATATTATGAATTATAAAATACTCATTTTTCCTTACAGGCTCCAGATCTGAAATAGATGCAGTATAATTCCACTTTCCTCTTCTTTGAAGTACATATTATGCATTTGTTTGTACAGCATCATTTAATTCTATCGGTCATGATTTTAAACTAAAAGACAAGACAAGATGCTGACAATATTAAGAGGATGCTACAAATGTCTCATATCTAAGAAAATCTAAGAACAATTCCTCTTATCATTCATCAAAATGATTAACAAAGTTTTCTAAGATATCTGAAACATGGTTTTATATTTTTTTTAATCCAATCTTTATTATTTTTAGAAATAACTCAAGATCGTGAACAAATTTTATAATCCTTCCTCCAATAAAGGAGAATGTTTGTAGCTCAGGGTTAAAATGAGGAGTCCTTGCTTTTATTAACTGATTGCATTTGGCAAGGGGAAGTCCTGAATATTTGGTTACAAGGCTGAGCAAATATACAAACTATGAAAATTATTATTAAAATATGCATAAGGTTAAAGATTCTATTTCTATTTTAATTAAATAGTTGCTGTCCTAAGTTGTTTTCATTTCAGTGTTCTTTTGGGGGGAAAATACATTTGCTATACTTGTTTTACACTCCATATCCATGCTTATAAGATGTCAACGGTTGTCAATTTATGTATGTTTAGCTTCAACCTCTTCATTTTTACCACAGGCGTTCTACGTATTTTTGGGCAGCAATTCCCAGCATCAAGTCAGAATAACCAATTGTCAAGGCCGCTTGGAGTTGTAATTAAGCTATATCTGCAGGGTCCTACATTGCCTCTTCATGCTTTAGTGGCAATTTGGACTGTATTTTGTTGAGAACATTTGGTATAATGGTCTCAGAAATTATTGGAGCGAATAATGAAGGTTTTCTGCCCTTAGCAAAACTACATAGTTGTAGGATTTAAATAATAATGTGATTTTCTTTTCCCACATCTCACTGGTTCCCCTGAGCCAAGATCTCATGCTTTGTTCTGAATACCTACGCTGCCTAAGAAGAATCTTATAGACGTTGACACTTATGTCTAAGTTAGTATGCAAAGGAATTGCTATGTCAAAAGACTTAAAATGATTCAGCTACAAATCTAGATAATTTGAAAGAAATAAGCAGTACCTTTTCTTCCGTTCAATCATGCCCAATTCTCAAAGACTGCCTGGATAAGTCCCTGCTGTATTCTTGGCAAGGCTTTTTTCAGAAGTGGTTTACCATTGCCTGCTTCGTAGGGCTGAAAGGAAATGACTGGCCCAAGATCATCCAGCTGGCTTTGTATCTAAAGCAGGACTAGAATTTATGGTGTTCTGGTTTCTAGCCTGGTGCCTTAACCACTGCACCAAACTGGCTCTCACTCATTGTTTATAACCTCACATTAAAAATGATGATGACTTAGCTATATACTAATGTACTTTATCATACTTATTTGAGTGTGCCTTTTAAAACTAAAAAGCTCTTCCTTGCCTTATATCCCATGCACTCAGCTAGTATGTATAGTAGATTCTCTTTGCAGATTCTAGGAGGGCTCCGGGGCAAATTCTGCTTTTTTTTCCAGAACCGAAAGAGTGAGTACTGTTGCTGTGAATACTGCGGAAGTTCCCAAGGGCAGTTTATCATAGTCGCCTCCAAATGTTCCATTCAAATCTACTGGAACCTTCAACTATCCTTGTATCTGAATTCATGCAATCATACATAGCAGGGGTGGGTTCTACTTACCTTTACTACTGGTTCACAATGGGATTGTGTGCGCCTTGCTTCTGCACATGCACAGATCGCCAATGACGACATCCAGGGCGGTGGGTGGGGCCTCCTCCCCTGGTTTTACTACCGGTTCTTGTGAACCGGTCCGAACCGGGGGCAACCCACCATTGATGCATAGGTGCAATGAGATAGAGAGTCTGGCACTGAGCATCTGGCAATGTGCATTTCCCAGCAGTGCTCACAGCAACCTTGGTTAAAACTGTCCATATTTGAAAAAGTTGCTGGCAACCTATATCCCAAAGTGAGGACAGAAAGCCAAGTAGAAGGTAGGAAAAAATTGCCTTTGTGGAATGTTTTTCTAGGTAAATTTCCTGTAACATGCTGCAGAACAAAATGCTACTTTATGGAATAGCAAGGCCTTTGGAATTGGTCTGTGATTCAATAATAAAAAAATAAAGACAAAGTCTGTAAATCAGGCTATGCATAACTTTTCCAAGATAAACCAAGATTGGCTAGATGCTATTCCTGCTATTATAATAGTGTGCCAAATGCTGCCCCAAAGCTCCCTCTCCTTAATTTCAAAAGAACTGAGTCAACATTTTGACCTGATAATACTATGTTCAATATACTTCAGAGTGAATTTCACTGAAGGCTAATGTAGACCCTACTGTTCATTCACTAATCATAGTTTGTATTCTACAGGTGATGTTGAATGCTGGGCTTTCAGGTCTTAATGGTAGCTTTCCATTTAGAAAAAAGAAGAATATTATAATCTTGTTTTGTTTTGTTTCAATTTACAGAAATATAGCTAAAAGTGATTTTAAAAGCAATAAATTACTAACTTTGATTTAATATTGATTAAATTGATTTAAATTGCTTAATCTGTTTCATGCCAAATTACAGGAAATTCTCATTCTGGGTATAAAATGTAATGCATAAAAGAAAGTTTTAAGTCACGTGTACTGTAAAACAAGCTTCAAGTTGTTTTTTTCCAAATGTTCTATTGTGTTTTATTCCATGAGATAAAGTTAAATTACTGTATATTTCTATATACCAATAGGAAAACAGACATCTTTTTTCTTATCTTAACTGATAGGAAGTTATTGAGATGTTCAGAAAATAATTCATCTCCTAATTTATAGGCTGTTCAATCCCAGGAGGTTCTACCCTGCCTCCTTGTAATCCCACTGTCAGTTACAGCATCCTCTCCTCCTAAACCAGGTGGAATAAGTGGGTCAAAGGCTTTCCTAAAGCCCAAGAGCACATAATTAACTGAATCCTTGTGGAACGAGAGTGTGTTCAACTCCTTCCAAGGGCCTGTCAGATGGCAGACATGAAAGGACAGGACCTGGAAGGAGTTGACCTTGTTCAGACATGGTTTGATGTTCAGAATTCCCTCACAGCTTTGTAGGGCTTTAAAGATGACAATCAGGAAGGTGAATTGTATTTGGAAGGTGACTAGTCTAAAATTAACGGTATGCAAAATGTTTTCCATATTAGATTCTGATATGAATTTCATTATCTGCTTTCTGGATCTGGGAAAAAAGTGCCATAAACAGGTAGGTTGTGGCAGATGTGCTAATACTAAGCTACACCAGTAATAGGTAGCCATCTGGCTACCAGAATAAACTCAGCATCTACACAGATTAACTCTTTATCAAAGAGCCCCCAGAACATTAGCAATTTAATAAATTGCATATGATCTTCAGACAGCCTTTTCAAATAAAAGTGCTTTTAAGCCAGACATTTCACAAGGATATAAATATAGCATAGTTGTATTTATCATTAAATATTTTAAGAACTACAGTCCTATCAAAATATAATCACAGTTGCTCAGGGTACGGGAATGTATTTATGTCTTCTATTATCTATTAATTTGCTTCTGGCTTAAACAGTGCCCTATGAGAAGTGTTAATTATACCTCGTGAATACAGCAATCAGCATGGTTTTTACAACATGAAGACCATGTATGGCTATTTAGCAAGTTCATTAATGATACACTAACTTCTTACCACAATTAGTCAACATTATGAAACTTTGTTTTGTCTGCTGTACTGTCTTATTGTCAAATTGTGCCAAAATTCAAGTATAATGAGATATTAGACTTCTAAGGCAGTTATGGCTTCTGAATAAAAAGAATTCATATTCTTAAGAACCCAATCTGATTAAACCCAGGTAGTCTTTTTCTGATTTATATTTTCACATATACTGTATGGAAAAAAGGTGCAAAATAACAATGGTTTTTGTTCAGCCCAAGGTACCATTAAATCAGAAAGGCATTATTTATATCCTTAGGAAGCTTCAGCAATTGCAGCCCCATCTGGAAAAAGGAGAACTGCCTTTTGCTATATACAGGCTGGATACTTTCAGGCTGGAAAGTATGTCTTATTGTAATGTTATCTACCTGGGTGTGGATCACCACCTTTCTGCTATCAAAAGAAAACTAGCAATCTGAATTTTAGTTGTGCAAAAATAGTAATCTGCACTGGGTTGCTAGGAAGAAGGAGGAGGAAGTAAAACTTGTTGCTTTCACCTTTTTTTGAATATCCCTTCTCAATGTTATTGAGTTCACATAGCTGTTATCCAATAAGAAAATAAAAATGTTGAGCAGGATTCTTTCTCTCTCCCAGGGACTCAGTTTACGATGGTTGGAAGCAGGATTTTTCCATTCCTCTCAGTGACCTTGTTAATTAGTTGTTAATAATTAGCTTCTCACAACATTTTAATTCTCTATTTTTCCTGATGCACCACCTGAGATGGCTGACTCCTGCCTGATGAGGCTAGCTCTGGTCTCTTCCATAGAAGTGGAGAATGGTGATCCTGATCAGTCAGTCAATCTTTATTGTAGTCTCAGATCAGTAGGAAAAAAATCCTGGTCCATGTGTGTTGTCAAGTTGTGTCTGATGCTATTCTGTCTGCAGTGTGTTAATGGCAGGGGGCTTGGATTCTTCTCTAACACAAAAGAAATCAATGTACCTATGGTTAATGCTCATCTGACACTCTAGACATCTAGTTTGGGGATGATATTGATTGAATTTGGGCTATTCATTTTCACAGCATCGTGAGAATACAATAGGGTATGTTCTAATGTGTGTAACAGAATAGCAGAATACACTGTACATATAATAAATATGCTATGGTGGGACAAGCAAACAATAGGAAGAACACTAGTATGCATATCTCATTCTTTCATTTTGTTTTGTATATTGAATATTGAGGCATTATACAGGGAAGTACAAGGAACTACAACATATTTTGATCATTTTGTTATGGCAATTAATTACCACACATCTTATTTCTTATCATTTCTTCAGATTTTCAGAGTGTGGGATATCCAGACGCTTTCATTGATGCAAGTGTTCCATGACTCTCAAGGGGCACTCAGAGAGTCACAGATTTTTGCTATGGTATTTGATAATATTCATGGAACACTTATTGCAGGTGGGTATGAGAAAAATATATGGCTATTGATTATAAATAGGCATGCTTATATGCTAGATTAGAACCAACAGTATTTTTCTGATAATAGAAGATAATATTTTAACCTAATGATCAGTTTCTCTGACTGCTCTGAAGTATGGAGAACTTAACTTCTCCAAATATTCTTCAAAACATTTCTAAGCCCTTCAAAGCAGTTTGCAGGCATATGAACAATTGTTCAAGGAAATAATGGTAGAAAAACTAATTTGCATGATGGAAGTCTATTCATTTAACAGCGGATTTTGCCTAAAATTGTAGAAGATAACAAATATGTATGAAAAGTGATGCCCCCATAAATTTTTTATTTTAAATAGGAATATTTTATGATACAGGAAAATAATCCTTGAAATGAACTCTCTTGCTACCTGAATTTTCCACTTTATTTGCTACAGTTTTCTTCCAACAATGGACAAGTTTCTTAAAGCCATCACAAAACAATTGTATATCTTTTTCTTCAGTGAGATCCTGGCAGTGTTTTTCACCTCTTCACTTGAGTCAAACAGAGGCTCCACAAATGCATTGTTTCAATTTTGGAAAAAGGTGAACTTCATATGGTGCCAGATTTGGACTGTATGGTGAATAGAGTATAACAGAGAGAGTGGCTTGTGAGGTACGAGGCCTGGTGCTGTCATGTTGCAGCAAAAATGTCATTCGGCACTTTCAAACTTTTTATTATTGTTTCGAATTTTTGAGGTTTACAATGTACTGCTCTGAGTTGACAGTTGGGCTCAGGTGAAAGAAACCACTTGATAACATCTCAGTCTCAAAAAACTGCCATTTTCTTCCTCCTAATCCTCCTCCTCCTCCATGTGAAGCTTTGTGATTATATTTTATGAATTGACATTTCATTTCTGGGTCATAGGCTTCCATAGGAAGCCAAAAGTCCAGGCTCCCAGTTCATAAACAGTAGCAAAATAATCCATTCTTACAGCAAGACTCTGCTAACTGAAGTGAAGAACAGATGATAAATGATGCAGAGTTTAGAATGCCAGTGCTTGGATTTGTTGGTAACGTGTAACATTGAAGGCATTATTTTCATTCAATTGTTTTTGTGTCTGTCTGATCTTGCCAGTGCAGTTAATTGTTTAGACAGCGGATACTTGTGTAATGTTCAGAGAAATTGTCTGAAAGTATTAAAATAATACTTTTTAGAAATCTATTGTATAAATAAGGATGGGCTTTTGCACACAGTTTGAATCATCACGCTTCAATTGTATTATTGGACATGAGGCATCAAAGAGTTATCAAGGTATTTAATAGAAGCTTAGGTGACTTTGCTATGAAGAAAGCAACATATTAGAATTTGAAATTAGAAAAAGACATGTCAAGGGACATTGAATGTATAAATATACCTACACTGGCTAGAAAGACAAAAAATATATTTTAAAAGACGAATAAAACATTTAAAACAGATAAAAGATAATATTACCGAGGGTGTTGCTTTCATGCCACGGAATATAGCTGCAGATTCAGATGCTTACTACTAATGCATCTATGGCAGAGCAGGAAATTCATCAGAGGTATTTAGTCTGTCCCCAAAACATTGAAGTATACATGCTGTAGACCAGGGGTGTCAAACTCAAGGCCCGCGGGTCAGATCTGGCCTGCAGGGCCTCTCTGGAAATAGCAAAGGCCTGGCCCGCAGTGGCCTCTGCCAGTGAAAATGGAGCTCAGGAGGGCCACTGGCAGAGCGCTCAGGCCATCATAGGTGCCCCCGACACAAGTGAAGTCTAGCTGCCCATGCCCACCCAGCCCCTGAGGTCAAACACAACCCTGATGCAGCCCTCAATGAAATCAAGTTTGACACTCCTGCTGTAGACATTCCTGTGGACATCTAGTACATAAACAAGCAAGGCAACATGAAGATCATTCTGCTTTTACTTTGCAGATGTGATACTGGTATATCCTACATTCTCTCTTTATCTGGCAGTCCACATAACAGAAAAACATCATTTCCTGGATGACCAGCTCAGCTATATTTGGTCAATGATTCATGAATGTAGTCAACATAGCTTGCATCCCATTTTCTATGCCTAAACTTGCGTGCAGAGACAGAATTTCCACTTTTTGTATCCTGAAATATCTGCATGCAAGGCTGAACTCTGCAGAGATTTATTGCCCAATCTGGTGTGAAATCTGACAATGCCATCTTGTTCTCATAAAAAGATTTCTCCTACACTATTTTCCTTCCTGCTGATCTGAGACCTTTCAGAAATCCACTGGGATTCAGCTACGGTATCATTGTCACATTCTATTGCATTAGCCAAACATGAGATATTTCCCCTGCAGTTTGCATGCCACAAGTTTTCCCTTTTTAGCACTAAGGATGTTTGTATTATGATTTGTAAAATAGGAAAAAAAGGAAGTAGAACTGTGGCCTCCAGCCTGTCAAATATCCCGTCCTTGCTATAGACAAATAAAAAAAAAATCATCTCTAATTTTCTCTTGCATAAGTTTTAAGAGTTTTGATTTTTGAATATGTGCATGAAACAAGTTTTTGGAAGAGTAAATGCAACATTGTAGTGCCCAAAAGCCTAGTAATAATTTAATTTGATCGGACATATAATACCTTCAAGCTATATGCAGTAGCAAGAACATGCAATGTGCTTTTCCTTGAGGCCAGTCTGGCATCAAAAATTTGAAATGAAAACGTAAGTATTTTCTAGATTTCATGCAATTCTGTAATACCCAGGATCGGCAGTCATCGATATTTATCCTCTCACTCGGATGATACAAGACACTAAACAAGTCCCCCAGACCCATGAAAGGAGTATCAACGTGCTGGTTTACAATAAAGTTTTTCACCAAGTTCTAAGTATCTGTTCTGAGTCTATTGTAAAGGTGAGTATAAGCCTTATGAGCCTTACGGTCAGTGGTGGGATTCAAAAAATTTTACTACCAGTGATGATAGCAATGTGTTGTGCAGCCCTCAAACCCATCTCAGTTTTAAAACTATTAAAGTATTCTACATAAATGATGGGTGGGGGGATTCAAAATGTTCTACTACTGGTTCTGTGGGTGTGGCTTGGTGGGCGTGGCATGGCTTGGTGGGCGTGGCAGGGTAAGGATACTGCAAAGTCCCCATTTCCTCCCGATCAGCTGGGACTAGGGAGGCAGAGTATAGATGGGGGTGGGGTCAGTCAGAGGTAGTATTTTACTGGTTCTCCAAACTACTACTGCTACCGGTTCTTCAGAACTGGTCAGAACCTGCTGAAACCCACCTTTGCTTATGGTTATAAAACAAAAGAATTCCCCCCCCCAAGTTTGGACAAATACATTAACTAGGGTATTCTTATCACGCTTACATGCAATTTTAAAAGCTATTTTGGAACTTGTCTTTCCCAGAGATGGGTGAGGCGGGATGAATAAGTTATTTCATTTCTTTCATTTGGGGAAAACAGTTAACTGGAAGCCCAAAAGAATTACTGATTTTTTCTATTAAACCAAGGAGAAATTGAAATACTTATTTTCAGTATTCCTTTCTCAAACTCAATCAGTTCTTCTCATTCTTCTATTTTAAGACTTAATACATACTTTAAAAAAAAAGTAATACCTGTTTGGGTTATTTTTGGAATCCCTGGTAGTTAGTCTGCTGAATTGCGTACAATCTGTTTTAATTTTAGGTCTGGGAATTGGAAACAGGACAGCTAATATACCAGATTGAAGATGCTCATGGGCCAGGAGTTGAGTTGACATGTGCAGCAGTTGATAAAAATGGATTTCATCTTGCTACTGGAGCATGTGATGGTAATGAAATAATTAGTCCCTAAAATAACCCTTTTAAGATAATTTGCTGTATTTTTCAAGGAGCCATTAAGTTAGTTCAATAAATCATGCTTTCTGTGCTCCATAGTTTCATAATAAAGATCAGTTGAGAATTCTTTTGGTCTTATAACATTGTCTGTGCACCATGTACAGTAGTGGCAAATATCCCTTAGTAAAGCATTGGAGAATAGACTTTTCACACAATTGGTATTGTTCCACATGTATTTCATATAGGTAAGGGCAAACTTTGCAGTCAGTAGCACGCAGCTATTAGTTATTTCTATGAAGACTGATATTCCTTCTGTTTTATTACACATTTAGGGACTGTGAAACTATGGGATTTTGGAAGTGGGCAGATACTTAAAGTTTTGCCCTTAGGCAAGGAAATCACGGTCAATGAACATTGGCTGATGCAGATGGTCTACCTGAAAGCCAGTGAGAGTAAGCATGTGATCCTGGTCTTGGAGTACAGTGGGATGATCAAAATTGTTCAGGTTTGAGCTTTGATTGTTACATCTTCCATTTCATTTGCTTCATTTGTTCTCAATTTCAAAAGTCAAGGAACCCAGTCTCTCTTAACTATGGCTTTCCACATTTGTTAGGACTTCAACACCCTACAACCATGTTTGCTATTATGTTAGCTGTAATCCCAACATAGCAAGAAAGTCCCAAATTAGAGAATCGTTGTAGAGCTCAGTTATCAGCACTGTGAAATACTTCCTCTCAAGTATTTACATCCTGATATTCCAAATATATCTGTATAGAATTAGAGCTTTAATATATCAAAGATTAAGTCCCCTTTCAAGCAATTAGAGTATAATTAAATTTCCACAAATCTAAGTGGTTTACATATTTATTCTATTTATCTTTATTGATTATATCCTGTTTATGACTTCTGGTTCTAATCCTCTTAATCCCATCAAGACTTTTTTCATCTCTTTTACAGGTAGTCCTTGGTTAATGACCATTCATTCAGCGACTGGTAGCACTGAACAAGAAGTTAGACCCGCAGCAAAGGGTCTGCTGGCTGCCAGAAAAAGGAAAAAAAAAAGCCCAGAAACTAGTGAATTGTGATTTCACTGAACTAGGGCTGCATAATATCTTGGTTTACGTAGGTAGAACCTGGCTAAAGAGACATACATATACATATACATATACATATACATATACATATACATATACATATACATATACATATACATATACATATATATATATATATATATATATATATATATATATATATATATGACTTTGGTTATTCGGGTAACCAGCATGACCACGGACCAGAAGCCAGACCACAGCTGCATCATTAGCCACTTTAAACCCCTCCAATCCATACATGAAGCAGACTGACACCCACCATGAAGATGTGGCACGACCACGAATGCAAAGCCAAACAACAGCAATGCAGCTCACCAGCTCAAATCCCCCTACAACTCAGACTAACCCGAGCACAACCAAGCCCCCTCAAAAAAGAACACACCCCCATCCAATCAGAGCACAGCCAACCCCCCATCCAATCAGAGCACAGCCAAGCCCCCAACCAATCAGAACACACCTCCACCCAATCAGAACACAGCCAAGCTCCCACCCAATCAGTTCACACCCCCACTAGCAGTTAAAAGGAAGAAACAGCTGCGATCACACATTGCTCCTAGAAGCACGAAGCCGAAAACACCAGCCTGAAGATGACGAATGAGACTTCATCGAAACGTCACCAAGACACTTCCAATTTTATGTGGGAGAAAATCAAAGACCTATATACAAACACCCGCGAAAACCTCAGAAAACAAATACATACATACATACATACATACATACATACATACATACATACAAACATACATACATATGTAGGTCTTTGGTTATTCGGGTTTTCTCCCACGTAAAACTGGAAGTACCTTGGCAACGTTTTGACGAAGTCTCATTCGTCACCTTCAGGATGGTGTCTTCGGCCTTGTGCACCCTGCTGCTTAGTTTCCCAAGTCTGGCTGCCTGAAAAAAACCTAGAAACTAGTGGATTGCTAAAACATGGTTTCAAGGTCAAACATCAGAGAACAGAATACAGCAGCACATCAACTCACATTTGAAGCAACCCTTCTGAAAACATCTTTGAATTTGATTGGGCATTGGGGAGGTCAGCATGGGGAGGTACCTAAGGGAAGGGAAGTTAGACTCAAGGATTTTGGCATGTGAATTTCAGTTCTGGTTTTGCACTACTGTATTTCACTTGACCTCTAGGAAACTATACCTTTCTCAACAAATGGAATTAAGCATCATTCTTTCTTAGAGGTTCAAGCTGAGGCAGGTCTGACAGCTCTCTTTTAAACTAAAACAATTTGATCTTAACTTGCTGAAATCTCAGGAGAAGATGAACCTTATATGTTCTTAGTGCAGATATACACCATGTTGGAGCCTCTGAAATAATGTATCAAGAAGATGCACAACTATTTTCAGTCCCTAATCATTTATTTAATAAGGGCATGCTAAATGTATTTAATCCCCATGTGGCTACCTATTAAATGAGAACGCAAAATGTTTCCTAAATATTAGGACCGGTATTTTTATTGGGAATAATCTTTTTAATAATCTAATTTAGGCTTTTTAGAACAGACTCTAGAAACATGTTTTTCACCAGATGTTTACTTCAGTCATTTGTCCTGAAGACATTATGTTAGAGTTGATTTAATTAATTAAGCCTCAAAAGCTTGTTGAGCTCAGAACTGCCTCTTGGATTGCATCCCCTTACATTTCTAACCAATGCTGCATTCAGTTTCTGACATACTGCTGGTTGATCATGACTATTTGTGCTGATCAGAAACTTAAAGACTTTGATAATGATAGCAATGTGTTGTGCAGCCCTCAAACTCATCTCAGTTTTAAAACTATCAAAGTATTCTACATAAATGATTGATTTGAAGTGAGTCCATCTCCCCAACGGTAACTCTGCGTGAAATGTCCAGATGTATAACTGTTCATAGCATTTACTGCTAATCTTGGGACAAATGCTCTAACATAAATATGTATATAATATGCAAAGTAACTTACAAAGCTAGAAATTTTAACAGATTGATTGTCAATTAATCTTCAATTCCTTGTTCAACTAGGCTAATCAAGGTGAAGTTTACATGTCCATAACTTGGGAACTTCCTGAAGCTGTGTCATTTGCTTTACAAGGCTATCCACTCATCTCCCTAAAACTGTCTCCCAATGTCAAAAAAAATAATGGTTTTTTCCCAGATGTTCAACTACTGCTTGATACAGATCTCACAAACACAAATGCAGAGGTGAGGAACTATTGTATTTCTAGATATGTTCTACAAAACATGAAAAAAGAAAAAATAATTCTAAGAAAGTAATTTGTGTCTGAGGTCCACAGCAAAAGTAAACAGTAAAAAAACGAATTTTTGCTTTCTATAAGTTCATCTGGATATCAACAAAGATTGTTGGAAAGAATTGTGAAGCTCTTGGTTGCCTTTCTCTGTGTTGTTTGTCTTTGATTGTCCATCTGTTCTGGTCAGCTATTCTTTTCCAATCAATGTCCTTCAGATCCTTTGCTTTGTGTATTTTTCAGCTACCTCCTAGGATTGAAGTGAAGTGCTTTGATTTGTTAAAAGTAGAAGGTTACAGTTTGTTAGCTACTGCAAGTGCAAATGGTTCTATCATCATGTGGGATTTTGAAACTGCCACAGCCAGACACATGTAAGTAAAACACTTTATCATATAATAGATGTGGAGAGGCAGTGCTAATGTCCAGTCATCCAAGATAAATGCTGTTTTAGTGTTCAGTCTCAAAACAATTCCCAATGTGAGAAAAGGGGAAATAGAAGTATTAAACTAGGAATAAGCTACAGGAACACAGAGACAAACTTGTTGATTGATTATTGGTAAATCCCCCAAAATGCTGTTCATAATGATATGCTTACTTGAGTCATGGATGAAGCTATGGTATCATCTGGTCAATATAAACTAATCAATTTGGTCTTAGACAAAACGGCCCAAGGTTGACTTGGGTTAAGTTCTCTTTACCAAATCAACCATATTTTGAAAAGAGAAGAAGAAGATTTACAGATTTTTTTTTCATTCTACCTCTGGCTTGGAAACAAACTAGACAAAGGAGGACTGATCTAGGAACTCCCTCTCACTTATTAATGTACTTTTAATACTAGTCCCATATGAGCATATGGGGCGGGAGTGAAAAAGAAGCAGAAAAAGTATATATATATATATATATATATATATATATATATATATATATATATGTATGTATGTATGTATGTATGTATGTATGTATGTATGTATGTATATGTATATGTATATATATGTATATATATATATATATATATATGGATGTGTGTATATATATATATATTCTACAATCAAAAAGTGGCAGGAAGCTATAGCTTCCCAAAGGACTTTCAAACATGGCTTTTTTCTCTTTGACTGAGGCAACCCTGGAAGCATCCAGGGCTGAGTCATTTCCCTGAGATAATCGGCCATTTTGTGTCAACACAGCCTCACCATACATGACCTGTATTTCAAGACTAAAGCCAGGAGATGTTCTTCAGCTGTCTCTCCCCAGTGGGGAGAGTGGTAAAAAAATGCATTGTCAGAAGGAGGATCTCAATTATTGTCTCCTGTGCATAACCTGGGTCACAGACAAATGGCACTGAATGGGTGAGATGCATAGAGGAGGGAATTTTGACTCAGTAAAGGGCAGTGTGGTTCAGCAATGTATTTGCCTCCATTCAGGCTTAGTTCACTTGGGCAGAGCCACTATGCCAATTATCCTGTTCTTGCTTGTTCAGAAGGGTGAAAAAAATTCCAGGCTGTTGGTTAGTTTTGCTGCAGTATAACAAATAGCTGTGTTTTCCATCTCCAAGAGTTTCAGTGGAATTGTTCCCTTGAGCATATTTTAAAATTCTGCACTAAAGGCAGAAGAAATAACTTTGGCTTTCTGTACCCTATTTAGCTGAACTTCAAAACCATTTCTCCTGGAACTACGGTACCTGTATATAATTTATTTGCAGCTTCATTCTTCTCTGCTTCAAACAATATTTATACAAAGAATGGATTCCAGACAGTACCATGCCCTTATTTCTTCACCAGTTTTGCTTTTAATCTTCTTCATGTTGAAAGTCTCTTGGAAATGCTAATTGAGTTTGCTTCCCTCCTACTAAAGTGAATGAATAATTCTTATCCCCTGGCTAAGAAAGCAAAGCTTCGAAAGAGAGATAAATTGATAGCCCCCAAAGCAAATGTCTTCTTTTGAAAACCAGTCCCAAAACACAGTTGAGTGCGTGGGTGGGTGGGTGTTTTTAAGTCAGAAGAGCTCGTTCTTAGAATTATGGGATTTTAAGCAGCATAAAAATGTTATCCCAAGCACAAGCAAAATTTTTGCAGAAGTAGGTATTTGTAGTTTAGGCAGATTTTATTGAGTTCACTGAAGGTCTGTGTATTATTGAAATGCTAAATTTGGAGATTTAGTAGCATAAAGCATTAATTCACTTAGTTTTAATTGGAGATTTTCACTTTAGGGCAGTAATGGCTAACCTTTTTGCCATCGCGTGCCAGGAAGGGAGGCGGGAGGGTTGCACACGTGCGTGCCCACACCCATAATTCCATGCTGAACTCACATGGCCACTGATATGGCTACGCGTGCCACATGTGGCACACATGCCATAGGTTCGCCATCATGGCTCTAGGGGAATTCTACAATGGCAGTCTATGAATTTCTGAGATGAGACAATTATTTGCACTATCATTTTGAAACTGTAATTGCATGAATTTGAAAATATGAAACCAACTTACAAAGTCTTTAAAATGTATAATTATTCTGGCCATACTTTGAGGGAGGAAAGATAATACTATTTAACAATATATCAAATAAATGTGGTGTCAGGGTGTAAAGTATTAATAGCTGTAAGCTGATGGGAAGCTGTAAGCGGAGGCAGCCGGAAGCTGATGCAATGTAATGAGGCAGCAGAGTTACTGCCACTTTTAGAAGCTGGGTTAGAACCTGCCTATATAAGGGAAGGCATTAAAGGGTGTTTCTCCTCATGCATTATACTCATATTCTCTCGTCGTGTATCTCAATTGCTCTCCGTGTATCAGTAGCTGTATGATAAAGATATTTAACCACGTATAAGTCTGTAAATATTTAGCTGTAGATAAAACCACTGTTATTTATATAAAAGACTTTGCGTGCTGTGTGCTGTGTTTTGCTCCTGGGTTTATCTCATAATACTAGTTACGCTGCCTAAACTCTGACATGTGGAAAAAACTACAGGCAAAGTATCTTCATTTTCAGGTTCAAAGTTCGGCTCGCTATTCACTCAGGTAGATCTGAATTACTTAAAATCAATGGGTTACTATTCCTGTATCGAGGTATTATCTCTGAGAGGTAAGTCAGTTCTTTATGGAACATGTATACATTATGTTAGCTGGGCTAAGAAGCTGTACTACTTTTCCTTTCAATAAAGTGGGGAGGGGGGGAAACTATATTTGAATCATCAGATTCTGTTAAATTCCTAGTTATCTGAAGTTGTTTAGTAGTCCTAAGAGAGTGTAGACATCTCTACATTCCTTTGTTACTTGAGCATTGCTTCTTGTAGGCAGAATATGATATTGGATAGCCAAATTTGATCCCCATCAGTCAGTTCAGATTTTCACTATTAATGGCCACTGCTTGCTAAGGGAAAAAGTTACTCTGCATGTTCTTACATGGAATAGGACAACTTGCAACAGCCAACTCGATATGGGACAACTTGCCACAGAACAATTCAACAAATATAGAAGTTAAATTAATTTCAATGGAACTGTGGCCAATAATAATAAAAGAAAGAAAATCAATCCGGAAATACAAGTTACAAAAATTTCGATGAAAATATGGTCACCAATAATAAAAGTAACTAAATGAAATGATTAATAAAACATTTAGTTGCCCCATGGCAACTTGGCTATGGTGAGTTGTCCTAGACCCGTTCTTATATGCATACATATGGACCTCTCATACTATTTCTTAGTTAACAGTGTTAATTCAGAGTGCAAAAAAAGGATTAAAAACAGTACGCCAGAAAATTTAAAATTATTAGGTTAAAAAAAGACAAAACTAGCCCAAACCAGTTTCCATGGATACAAATCACTGAACTTCTCCATATTTTCTATCCTTGCAAACCATCCTTGGTTCCACCATGTCATACTTCCATTCATACATTGTCTTCTCATGGCTTTGTCTTTCAGAATCTCATGAACTTTATCCAGACAACTTTCACAGTCTCCCTCTTGATCAGTTAACTCATTCACTCTTCCTATCTAGATTTGTTTTTCAATTTAATTCTTAATTCTCACTACATGATCAAATCACTCCAACAAATTTCTTACATACTTGTCAGTTATTCTTGTGTTCCATTCAGATTCATTCAGCACCCATTCATTCTTACTTTATCAGCCACAATCTTTGACTGCATTTCAATTTAACTTTTGTTTCTTCTAACATACCAAATTTTCCATTCCATGTTACAAAGTGGCAGACGTATATTCTTATAAACAGCTATTTTTGCTTTTTTAAAGACATCCAGTTTGTTAAAAACAGACACATATTCCCTATTACTTTTCTACCAGCATTCCCATATCTTAGAATTCATCCATTTTCCTATTTTTAGGAAACACTATTAAGTTCACAAACTCATCTATTAACTCCATTTTTTCAGATTTATACTTTGCAAGTAACTCATTCCATTTTCTCCCTCAAACAAAAGTACCTTGGTCTTTGATTCATTAATTTTCAGATGTATGTCCCTTTGGTATCGTATAATCTGCCTAACATTCATTGCAAACAACATGATATCATATGTATATAAAAACAATGAGTGTTCTGAAGTGCAATAAGCATTCTTTATACAGCTATAAATCTCTTAAACAGTGAAAAGGACAACACATCTCTATCTTATTCCCCATTCAGTATTGAACCATTCTCTAAGTATACAGTAAATCGCAATATACAATCAATATCTTCACTCCTTCATCAATTATTAGCTAAAGAACTGCACATCATATGACAGACATGAACCTGCACCACAAATCTCAGTGTTTGTTCACTTTTTGCCTCATTTCTGTCTACCATCAAACTCCTTTGCTCTTTAATTTACAGCCCAGATATATGCATCTGAGGCTGTCACTGATATTACTCAAATTCTGAATGATTAAAATAGTGACTTCAATTCCTCTTTCACTCCAAATATTTGCTATTTATACTTATTTTTAAAAAAAAAAAACTTTTAGAAACCTATCATTCTGACTTTAGAACGAGCCTTTGTGGTAAGTTTACTGGGGGGAAAGCAAAAAACAAACAACCAAACCAAAGTAGGCTTTATTGTTGTTGTTAGTTGCAAAGTCGTGTCTGACCCATTGCAACCCCAAGGACAACTTTCCTCCAGGCCTTCCTGTCCTCTACCATCCCCGGAGACCATTTAAGCTCACGTCAACTGATTCAGTGACTCCATCCAGCCACCTCGTTCTCTGTCATCCCCTTCTTCTTTTGCCCTCAATTGTTCCCAGCGTTAGGCTCTTCTCCAGTGAGTCCTTCCTTCTCATTAGGTGGCCAAAGTATTTGAGTTTCATCTTCAGGACTGGCCTTTTAAAGAGCAGTCAGGGTTGATCTCCTCCAGGACTGACCGGTTTGATCGCCTTGCAGTCCAAGGGATTCACAGGAATCTACTCCAGCACCATAGTTCAAAGGCCTCAATTCTTTGGCACTCAGCCTTCCTTATGGTCCAACTTTCACAGTCATACATTTCAACTGGGAAAACCATAGCCTTGACTATACGCACTTTTGTTGGCAGGGTGATGTCTCTGCTTTTTAGTATGCTGTCTAACTTTGCCATAGCTTTCCTCCCCAGGAGCAAAAATATTCTCAGTATTTTCAGACACTGAGCCTTTTGGATTTTATTTTCCATGCAGGCAAATAAGTGAATGTTCCTCCTACTCAGAAGCACAGGGTGAGGATATTCCTACACAGGAAGCAGAAGAGAACGTTTCAATGTTAAAGCTGGTATGTTCCTTTTTGGAAGGGAGAATGGTAAAAAATAATTGTTGAAGATGTTATTTTTTTGGAAGGAGGGGCATAATTTGTTAAAAAAGCTGGTCCACAAGTAAAAACTATGGTCACAAATTCAAAAAGTGATTGCAAGCCATTCTTATAGCATAATTAGGTATTAAAGTAGCCAAATCATAATAAATTAGTATCCTTCATGAGCCATGATTCATGGTTTGTAAATCATACTTTAGAGTTATATATAATATAAGCTTTGTTTGTTTGTTCCACAAATCATGGTTAAAATAATCCATAGTTTAGTATATGTCCATGGTGGCAAACCTATGGCACATGTGCCACAGGTGGCATGCAGCTCCCTCTCTGTGGGCACGTGAACCATTGCCCCAGTTCGGCTCTGCTGTGCATGCGCGCCTCCTGCTGGCCAGCTGGTCGTCGGGTCTCTGCCGAGCATGTGCGGGGGATGGTGGGCATGCACAGGGACATGTGCACATTTGCGGGGGCAGGGCACATGTGGGGCGCACATGCATGCATGGGGAGTAGGGCATGTGCGGGGGCCCACGCATGCATATGGCAGCGGGGGGCATGCGGGGGGCACACGCACATGCATGGGAGGGCAGGGCACATGCAGGGGGTGCACACGCATGCACGGGGGTGAGGCATGTGCAGGGGACCACACATACATGTATGGGGTGGGGTGTGTATGGGGGGCGTGCGCCCATGCATGGGGGGCATGCGCGGGCCCATGCATGCATTGCATTTTGGGGGTTCAGGCACGCGCGCACACTTTGGGCACTCGGTCCTGAAAAGGTTAGCCATCACTGGAATATGTGATTTACCACAAATGACTAAATCCACACAAATGATGATTAATTTTAACCATGGTATAGAGAAGCAGTGTAATTTCAAGGCATGGTTTCTTTCCGTAAGAGTCTGAAGACTTGCACCAGGCTTGAAGACTCCATGGGGGAATACCAAACTGGAGGTGGCTATTAGACTAATAGCAGACCCCCATCTTCCCCCCTGGGCTTCCTACTCCTTTCCTGCCCATCTTTTAATTCATATTGCTGTACAGATATTCCTCAATTTATGATGACAATTGAGCCCAAAATTTATGTTGCTAAGTGAGAAATTTTGTAAGTGAGTTTTGCCCCGTTTTATGACTTTTCTTGCCACATCTGTTAAGTGAATCACCACAGTTATTTATTATTTATTTATTTTGTCGCATTTCTATGCCGCCCCACTCCCAAGGGACTCTGGGCGGCTTACAACAGAGAATAAAACAATGCAACAATATCCCATACAAAAGTTAAAAGAAGACATTAAAACATTAAAACATTAAAACGTTAAAACACATACACTCCAATTTGTGGCCGGGTCTCACAAGATCACTATAACGAGATCAACGGCCCCAGGCCTGCCGGATGAGCCAGGTCTTCACAGCTTTTCGGAAGGCCAATAGGGTGGAAGCAGTCCAGACTTCAGGAGGTAATTGGTTCCAGAGAGCTGGGGCAGCCACAGAGAAGACCCTCCCCCGTGGGCCCGCCAGCCGACATTGTTTAGCTGATGGGACCCGGAGGAGACCGACTCTGTGGGATCTTACCGGTCGCTGGGAGCTATGTGGTAGAAGGCAGTCTCGAACATAGCCTGGCCCTGAGCCATGCATGTAGGGCTTTAAAGGTAATAACCAACATCTTGAATTGCGCCCGGAGACTGATAGGGAGCCAGTGCAGCTCGTGGAGAATTGGTGTGATGTGGGTGTATCTAGGTGCACCCACTATAACTCGCGTGTGTTACTAATATAGTTCTTATATTAGTAACATGGTTATTGACTGAATCTGATTTCCCCATTAACTTCGCTTCTCAGAAGGTCGCAAAAGGGGATCATATGATCCTGGGTCACTGCAACACTCATAAATGTGAGTCAGTCGTCAAGCATCCAAATGTAAATCACGTGACTGTGGCAATGCTGTAATGGTCATAAGTGTGAAAAATGGTGATAAGTCACTTTATTCAGTGCCATTGTAACTTTAAATGATTACTAAGTCAACTGTTGTAAGTCAAGGACTCCCTGTATTTTCATTATTTTTTTAATTGTTTCATTGTTCCTATTCTTATTATTTTTACATTTGTTTATAATTTTACATTCTACTGTTGTAAGCTGCCCAGAATGCCCCCCCACAGCAAGATGGGCAGCAAATAAATTTAATAAATAAATATGAAAAGGAAGGAAGGAAGGAAGGAAGGAAGGAAGGAAGGAAGGAAGGAAGGAAGGAAGGAAGGAAGGAAGGAAGGAAAGAAAGAAAGAAAGAAAGAAAGAAAGAAAGAAAGAAAGAAAGAAAGAAAGAAAGAAAGAAAGAAAGAAAGAAAGAAAGAAAGAAAGAGTTTCTGATTCAGGTTTCCATCTGCCTGTGTCTCAAAATTTCAGCAAAACTGCAGACTATCAGCCACCTTAAACCACTATTCTGAGATTGCACTTAACAAGAAGTCACTGTTAGCTGAAAATAGAAGCAAAAGTATGCCAGAAGACAAGGAGAGTGCATGCTGTCCTCAGGCAGAGTGTGACTAAATATAGATTTTTATGGCTTTAAGATTGAGCCAGCTCTTTTGTCTTTATTTCATTTACTGTTAATCATGATGAAGGTTCAAAGCATACCAAAAATCTTCTGCACTTGTCTGTGATATTTGGATTGATCTTAATAAAATAATAAAGTAATAAATTATTGGTGATGCACATGGGCATACTGATCCATGCTGGATGTTTGAGAAAGTCAAATACCAAAAATAAATGACTACGTGCTTCATTGATTATACAAAGGCCTTCAATTGTAGCAACCATGTCAGGTTCTAGAATATACTTAGAACAAATGACAATTGCAGAACAGCTTATTATTCTCATAAGAAGCTTATATGCAGGTCAGGGAGCCAGTCTGGATAAAATATGGCTTCAGGTTGGCAAAAGACAGGGGTGAAATCCAGCAGGTTCTGACAGGTTCTGGAGAACTGGTAGCAGAAATTTTGAGCAGTTCGGAGAACCAGTAGCGGAAATTTTGAGTAGTTCAGAGAACCAGCAAATACCACCTCTGGCTGGCCCCAGAGTGGGGTGGGAATGAAGATTTTGCAATATCCTTCCCCTGCCACGCCCAAGCCATGTCCACCAAGCCACACCATGCCCGCCAAGCCACGCCCACAAACTGATAGTAAAAAATTTTGGATTTCACCACTGGCAAAAGAGTGCAACAAAGCTATATTTTCACCTTACTTACTCAACCTATATGATATATATATATATCAAAAGAAGCCGGATTGGAAAAAGATGAGCATGGTTTTAAAGCTGGAGGAAGAAATACCAATAGCCTAGCTGTTGATGACACTACCTAAAAGCTAAAAATGAAAAGAATCTGCAATATAAATCAAGGAGTACATGAAAAAAATGTGATTAAAATTAAATACAAAGGAGATTATTATTATTATTATTATCATCAAATTTATTTATTGCCCATCTCACTGCTCAAGGTGACTATGAGTAGCTAATGACAGCAGGTACAACCAGCCTTAAAATTGACAATGGAATTATTGATTAACCATGATAGTAAAGGAACAAGCAGTCTAGAAATGTTACACTCTGGGACCTGATAGAGCAGCCATGAAGGCCTTGGAAATCTTGTGATGTGTCTGTACTGATAAAGATCAATATAGTGCAAGACATGGTATTCTCTGTGACTCTATAGGAGCAAAGGTTGGATAGGGTAGGTAGAATATCAATGCATTTGATCTTTGGTATTGGAAAAGACTCGGAGACAGCCAAGAAAACAATGGATCGTTGAACAAATCAATCCAAATCTCTCACTCAAGTCACAAATGATCAAGCTAAAATTGTCCTACTGTAGACACATTATGCAAAAACTACGTTCTCTGTAGTATACTCTAATGTTGGAAAAGGTAGAAGGAAAAAGAAGAAAAGGTGAATGGATTTATTTACATCATTGGAAATGAATTGTTGGAAGGCCTAAATGATAGGTTATGGACAGATAGATAGACAAAATGTATGTGGTCATTTAAGAATCAATACTAACTTGACGGTTCATAATTTTAACAAAGCCTGCTGTGAATATGAAAGATTATGAAAGATTTGTTATTGCACTTTCTTATATTTTCTTGAGGTGATTTCATCCAAGCTTACATTTTCTGAGTATTCTAATCCAACCTCTATGGATTCTGTTCTGGCATCTGTGGACATATGCATAAGGGGGAAAAAACAATTAAAATTATCTGAAAATGGTAGCTGCAATAGCAACTGCATGCAAACTGAACGCTGAGCTTAAACTCGGGGAGAATTTTCTCATGGCAAATATATTCCTCAACTAAATCAGGGTATCTCTAATATGCCATAGTTTCCTTTTCATCACAACTGAATAACTGTTTATGAAATTTTGGAAATTAAAAATTTAAACTGTTAGACAAAATTGGACAAAGCCCCAAATGAAATAGCTCTAGAAAAATTTAAATAACAAATAAAAAAAACTTACATGCAATTTATCATGATGAAGCATACAGATAAAAATAAATATAGGGTTGGAATCAGAGGTGGGTTTCAGCAGGTTCTGACCAGTTCTGGAGAACCGGTAGTGGAAATTTTGAGTAGTTTAGAGACCTGGTAAATACCACCTCTGACTGGCCCCACCCTCATCTATTTTCTGCCTCCTGAGTCCCAGCTGATTGGGAGGAAATGGGGATTTTGCAGTAACCTTCCCCTGGAGTGGAGAGGGAATGGAGATTTTACAGTATTCTTCCCCTGCCACGCCCACCAAGCCATGCCATGCCCACCAAGCCACACCCACAGAACTGGTAGTAAAAAATTTGAAACCCACCACTGGTTGGAATAATTCTTAGAAGCAGCAGAAATAGAATATAAACTGAAACTTCCTAAGGACCTGTACTTTTCAAGCAACAACCAAGTACAGGAATAGATCTGCTGGAAACAGAAGTTCACGTTTCATACAAACCTTCCCATCCATTATGTAGAAGAAAGTAGGAAAGTGAAGCTTTATTTTATTTCGATAGAGTATAGGGTAAAATAATTTGTATTTAGCCTAAAGTTCAGCATTACTTCTGTATTATTTTCTCTGCTGGTAGCGTTATTACCTACTGTTCCCAAAAGTGAAATGAGATGACTGGTTGGTATAATTCTTTAAAGAAATGAGCAGCAGAAGGTGCATTGGACTGCTGTTTCATATTGAGAACTTTAATAAGCACATGGGATTTTGGATTTTGTCTGAATTTGGGGGTGTAATTATTTGGGGCATTTTAAATTCTCAAAGCCCTTTAATGCAGGCTAGAAGAGCATTCACCCCATCTTGTGCACATATTCTGAAAAATTCGTGTTTTATTTAATTATGAGAACATTTTTAAATAGATGGTGTTTTTTTTACTGAAAGTAATCAGCAGGATTAAATTAAATTTAAATTTGGTTGAAAAAAACCTACTTTCTAAATTTCTGTTGTTTGATTTCAGAATAGTGTTATAAGAGACTCTGCTGGTACAACTCTTTCAGGTATGAATCAGAATAATTTTAGTTCCTTTAGACAATAAGCTGCATTTTTGAGAGTATGTTTCAGAACCTCTTTTAAAAAACTGCAACAGCTAGTTTATTTGAGGTTACTTCAATGACAGACAAGGAAAATTGCAATTAATACGTCTGTATCAGAAGCACTGAAGTGCTTGAAAGGTGGACATAGATACATTAATAAATCAATGATATGACATGACAAATCATTCAAAGAAAGAAAAGCATGAATATTGTTTGTTGAATCATGTTCTGTTTCAGGAAAAAAAACAACCTCCACATTCTTCCCCTTCAGGAAGCAAAGGAATAATTTCCACAAGGTCTACATGAATTCCAAAGAAAAAAAATTGAAGAATTTATTTCATAACACACATCTTAACCTTGATCTTGAAAAGCTTCACAGAGTTGGAATTGATTAAATGGAAAATCACTATGAAATCCTAGAAAAATGAGAAGTTGAAAAAAAAATCTGGAAAGAAAGCAATGGCATGTTGTTTTCATGTTGTTGCCAACATGTTGTTGACTTCATGGGGTCAACAAGATTAAGTTTCAAGTCTTTCCATGAAGTCAACACGATTAAATTTGGCTTGATAGAGACTTGATTATTTATGTAATAACACTCTTGATGGATTTTATTTCAATAAAATTTAAGTGAATAGTGGAAATAGAGTATGCTAATACATGTCCTGATAGAACATGAGAAACAAGTTATGTTCAAGGAAAGAAAAATATGAATACTGTTTGGTTGATGAATTATCTTCTGCTTTAGAAACAAAGTTTCCAGATTCTTCCACAAGCAAAGGAGCAATACCCAATCTATTATCAGTTGAAAAACATGATTATCATTCTATACCCATACTAGCCTCAGCACATGAAGATGGCTACATTTATCTATGGAGCATTACGGTAAGTCCTTTTATGGAACTAGACTAAAGTAGTGAAGTAGCAAAGAAGAGTTTCAGTTACGTTTCCATCCAGTCAAAAGACGTTTCTACATCTTCCATATTTTCCTGTTTTTCTGTTGTCCCCCCAAACACATAAAATTATTCACTTCTTTCTATGCCACTGGTGGTTCATTTGGCTTTATCTTAAAGTGATGTAATGTTGCCCTGTCTCAGGCCACACACTTGCAAACACATAGGGAGGTGCTTCCAAACTTAACAGAGAAGTCTGTGAAACGAATGAACACGTAGCAAAGGAAATGTCAGTGCAAATACCCATGTACACACTAGAGAAATCAACTCCTCAAATATCTAGCAAGCTTGCCTTAAGAGAATTCCAAATCCAAAACAGCGGGCCCATGAGTGGTCAAGTGAAGTCAGGAGACAAGGCATACAAAGTCTGGGTAACCAGACAGGTGTTGCCAATAAGGAGGCTTCAGCTGGATGCTCTTCTTTCATTGAAGCAAGCTCAGCATTGCTCACTTGAAAGGGGTCCAGGTCAGTGGTGGGTTTCAAAATTTTTTACTACAGGTCCTGTGGATGTGGCTTGGTGGACGTGGCTTGGTGGGCATGGCAGGGGAAGGATACTGTAAAATCTCCATTCCCACCCCACCCCAGGGGAAGGTTACTGCAAAATCCCCATTTCCTCCCAATCAGCTGGGAATTGGGAGACAGAGAATAGATGGGGGTGGGGCCAGTAAGAATTTTTATTACTGGTTCTCCAAACTACTCAAAATTTCCGCTACCGGTTCTCCAGAACTGATCAGAACCTGCTGAAGCCCACCTCTGGTTCGGGTCCTTTCTTGTGAGGGTCCTTGCCAAGCACCTTTGCTCTCCTATTTGCATGGCGAACCCTTGCACTGGGAGCAAGTACCGATAGCAGCTCAGATTCCTTGTCTACAGAGATTGATGGCAGCTGCCTCCTGGTTATCTGACAGTGACACAGGAATCGGGTGCTCATTGTTGGCATCCTCACCAGAGTCTGAGCTGGCCATGACATACATGAACCCAGCATTTTTGTTAGTGAACAGTAGTTTATGTCTAATGTGCAAATCAGACCTTTCCACTCGAACAACAAATGTTTTAAAAAGCCTTAGCTTAGTGTGAGGCATGAACCCAGTGCAATACAATGAGTACAGTATAAGTTACTTAGAAAGAAGTAGGCATAAGGTTTTGCTGCAAGCCAATTTAACGGATAAAACAAAATATTTTTTTTGTTAGGTAGGTAAATGGGTATGACTCATGCAATCCTCAAGTCCTAACTGCAGAAAATTCTGATTTGTTAAAAGTGTGATTGTATTTCTCTTTGTAAAGGGAGATCTATTGAAAGAAATTCTGCCTTACACAAAACATCCTCCAATTCCTTTGACGGCACTTTGTGCTGATGGGGCTGCCAAAATGCTTTTTGCTGCTAATAAAGGTAAGCTTTATTGCTCAGTATGATTGTCATACAGTATAGATGGGGGGCTATATAAATTTGTTAAATAAATAAAATAAATAAGTACTTTTCCAGGCTTTTGAATGTTACTATTATATCAGTTATATCTTAATGTACAGTTGGATGTTTTTTTCTAAATGTGTCTGTAATCCACCCTGAATTGTTAAAACAGTAGGTATATAGACTTTCTAAATAAATAAATCATGTGTGTAAAAATATAATATACCTAACTGCAAGAAACTATATGCAAAAGATTAAGCTGATGAGGCAAAAATCAGGCCCTCTCAGACTAGACAGAACCTTTGTATAAACACCATGCCATTGTCTCCCAGTTTTAAGGGCTGAGAAGAGAAGAACCAAATTTCAATTTGACTCATAAAGACTGAAGGGAAAGGCCTGGAATTTAAACCCTGAAATAGACTTCTGCAGGAAGCAGACCAGAGGTGGTATTCAGCAGGTTCTGACCAGTTCTGGAGAACCAGTAGCGGAATTTTTGAGTAGTTCAGAGAACTGGTAAATACCACCTCTGACTGGCCCCGGCCCCATCTATTCCCTGCCACCCAAGTCACAGCTGATTGGGAGGAAATGGGAATTTTGCAGTAACCTTCCCCTAGAGTGGGGAGGGAATGGGGATTTTACAGTATCCTTCCCCTGCCACGCCCACCAAGCCATACCCACAGAACCGGTAGTAAAAAATTTTTGAATCCCACCACTGAAGCAGACCTTCTGCATCTATATGACTTATTTCTTATCTTCAGTAAAGCAACTTATCCAGATATATGGAGTCTAAGAACTTCTGATCTAAGCAAATTTCTCAAAGGAAAGTGGGGAAATGAGATGTATTGCCATGCCTGGCAAGACTGTGTAAGATGATACATACAGCATTACACTGTGTAAGATAATAACAAGATTCCAGGTTGATGGCAGTAGTTGCTGAATCTGTTTTTCATAATACTCTAAATAAGATTTTGGTAAAATGAAAATGTGTTTATAGCCTTAAACACTGTTTTAAATTAGAAAAATGGGTTTCTGTGATATAAAAATAATTTATATTAAGCTGTCTTCTTTAGTGAGAACAAAACAGCCATCAAGAGACCCTGTTTGAATCATAAAATATAATTGTTCACTTGATACCTATTCCACTGTTTCTTAATTTACAGGATTATTTTAGGGACAGCCCTTGGCCAATTCTGTATTATGAAAAAGTTCTAATTTTGTAATTGATGATTTGTCTTACAGAGGGAAATGTTATTCGATGGAATATTGGCTCATTCCTGGAAGATCAAAAAGAGCCAAACAGGGTGAGCAAAATGTAAAATAATGTCTCCCATCCTCCAGTTCATTTACATGGATTCACACATCATCCATGTTCTTTGCTTATATATGTTACATATAGATTTAATTTAAACACTGAAAATAAATGAAACATAAGAAAGTTAATGATTTGTTTAATTCAAGAAACATCTGTGGGAATGAGAATTATTTTCAATATGGCTTACATGCAGAATTTTTATTTCCCAAAGCTGCTAAATTCACATTTGAAGTTATTAAAATGTTTAAAAATCTGGTATTTATAAATTAAAATTGGATTATTAATTTGGATTAGTATACTAATAATCTAAGAATTATTAAAAATAATGCTATTAGATACTGGCATGAAACTATTAATTATGTGATTGTCACAAGATCATTCACAGGCTTTTACATATCAGCATTTTTAATGACAATGAAGAGATTAATGTTTATTAAATTTGCAAATAATTCAAAAGACTGCTAAGAAGAAGGCAGAAATAAAATGTAAAGAATGTTAATAAATGAAAGAAATAGATACAAAGCAACAAAGTTTAACAAAAGCAAATGCAAACAGGTAGTCCTTGCTTAAGAATGGCAATTGGGAAAGTTTGATGTCACATGCCTGCATCGCTTAGCCATGGTTATCTCAGTTTTCAGTTTCCATATCAAATTAACAATTTGAATGTGCTTAAGTTCTCATATAAAACCTAGGATTTGAGTCTTCATACCTTTTTTCGCAACCTGTTCTTTAAAATTCAACTGTGTAGACATTATAACTTCCAATTACCCATCAATAGTCCCCAGACTATCTGGAATTGTAGACTACCTCACACATTTTTCGGAGTATAAGACGCACCTTTTTCCCCCCTAAAAGAGGCTGAAAATTTGGGTGCGTCTTATACTCCAAATGTAGCTTTTTCGAAGCTTTTTTTCAGCCCTAAGGAGGCGCTAATGAGGCGCTAGTGAGTGAAGCCATCTTCCCAGCTTTGCCTGCTCCCTCGACTCTCCGCTGTGCTTTAACAAGGCACTAGTGAGTGAAGCGATCTCCATGCTTTGCTCCAACTCTCAGCTGTTCTTTAGAAGCTTTTTTTCAGCCCTAACTAGGTGCTAGCCGAGTGAAGCAATCTCCCCGTGCCTTGCCTTCTTTTCTCATTGCTGCTTCCTCTCAGCTGTGCCTTAGAAGCTGTTTTTTATCCCTACGCAGGGGATAAAAAACCAGCAAACTAATGTGCTGAAGCTGACCAGACTAAAGACACTAGCCAGATGAATACCTGGTAGGCAGATTCCACCCCCCCTATTTTCCTCCCCAAAAACTAAGCTGCGTCTTATACTCCGGTGCGTCTTATACTCCGAAAAATATGGTATATACAATTAAGACATAATGTATCTTGTCCACTTTTGGCTTGCCATGATGTGAGAATCACCTACTGAGACTTAGCTGTGTCTGAATCTGGCCACTGTGCCTTTTTAAAGTGTTAAGAATTCTGACTTAATTGTGCACATGAAGACAGCTCATGTTAACTTACATTTTTTGCAGCATGTAAAGCAACAAATTTGTTGGCGGGCTCATTCTGCTAAAATAGTCAGCCTGTTTTGTGATGATGAAAAATGCCTAGTGGTGACTGCATCCACGGATGGTTCTGTCAGGTTAGTTATATTTAGCTGTTGCCGCTGATTTGAACGTTTCATGTCTGAGGCTTTCAATCCCAGTATTAATCAGCCTAGATAGTTCTTTACTAAGTGCCTATCAGTTTTGGAGCTGACCATGCATCCTATTAATGGGGCTTGGGACTCTGAGAATTTGGCAATGCTGGCCTCTCCTGATGGCAAGTTAGCTACCACCATAAAAAGATGGCCACTAGTGAAAGATGGCTAAAATATATTTTTTTAAAAAAAGAACAAGAAGAAGACAAAGGGAAAATGTTTAGGTCAGGTCTTACTTAGAGTTGGTGTTCCAGGCAAGCATATCCCATAATCTTTTTCTCTGAGCCAATTGTTACCAAAGGGTAGCTGATGAAACATTACAGTTGCCATCTTGGCAATTACATATATTGACCTGAATTGTCAACTATTAATGTATTGCCTGAAAGGTACTCCGTTAAAAATTATTATAATGCCGACTGTACTTGATTAGTATTTTTCATAATATTATTTGAAGCCTCTCCATATCATTGCCGCCAATCTCTTTTTATACTGACAATATTTTAAAAAATATTTCTTGGTTGGATTTCTTTAATAGACTTTGGCATTCAATTCGTGGAGTCTACTTTGGCTATTTTGGACAGCGCAGAGTGTTTGAAATTACTGAATCTTCCGATATAATTTTGCCCTGTGATGTAAATGAAATTCCATTCACAATAAAAGAAGAATCCAAGTTTATGGATAAAAAGCAGAAGTTTGAATACCCTCTGTTTTTTGACAGGGAAAGGTGAGATTGCACATCTGCTTTGCTAAAAGTATTTAGCACACTTTCAAATCAGAAGTAATGGACATAAGAGGTTCATTTAGTATTATGATTAACTAGACAGCCCATGACCTGTTGAATCATCCTTTCCACATATAATAAGGCTGGCACCATTTCCTCCTCCCCTACTTTCTAACCTTTAGCATAGCCCTAGTGAACCTTCCTCTTCTTCCTCGGCTGACCCACAGAATTGCTTGCCCCTTTGTGGCAGAAGGGGAAACAAAGGAAACCATAGACCATGAAGAAGACTGCTACGCTGCTCTCCATTCTGGTATATTCCCAAGAACCATTAAGAACCATTCTTAATTGCCATTAAGAAATTTCAAATTTTGGATTCAGTTCCACATTGTCATTCATCCATTGTGCCATGACAATCATGTGACCAATGCTGACCACAGCAGCACAGAGGCAAAATTTGAATCCAACAGGAGTAAGAGGTGCTAGATTTAATTTAGTCCTATGGTGTACCATGATGTACCAACAGAAAATTATAAACAGGAGAAATTTAATAGTATATACCGTGTTTCCCCGAAAATAAGGCCCTGTCTTATATTTTTTGGAACCCCAAAATAAGCGCTTGGCCTTATTTTTGGGCAGGTCTTATTATTTTGGGGCGCATGGAGGAAACAATGGAAATGGTGGGGACCAGCTATGCATGCATTTAAATATTTTAGGGGAGGGATTAGTTTTGGGGCAGGGGCTTATTTTAGTGCATGTGCTCAAAAGCCCAATTGGGCTTATTATCAAGGGATGTCTTATTTTAGGGGAAACGGTAGATTCTGCACCAGTTGTACTGTATTTCACACAATCATATTTGTATAAGGAGTGGCACATAATGTCAGCTAATTGAGTTTCTGTTAAATTTTTGATGGTCCTTTTATATTAATGCTGTTAATAGGATCCTTAATTTTTCCCAGAAATGTCCTCATCATTGATCCATTCCTCTACAATAAATCAGGAATTGTTTTGTCTCAACTACCTGAATCTTTTATTTACATCTGTGGTAATCACTAATTGCCTCTCCTTTTTAGCTTGGTTTTTCTGTTTCATTGTTAGGAGCCACATAATGGGAAACATCATTTTTTTCTCACTGTGATGTCAGGCAGCAAATAGGATTTACAGTCTGGCAGCAATTAGCTAATGATGAAAATATTTATCTTCCATCAGTCTCTTCCTATTCTAATCTATTCATTTTTGAAGTATTGTTTGCCTGTCAATAAAATTATCTCCAATAGTTTCTGCCCACCCAGTACATTTCAGAACAGAGACTGTGCTTCAGGTCCATTAAACACTGTCACTTTGTGGGACCATGGAAACATGCCTTCTGTTGCTGCTCCCACCCTCTGGAACAGTATATCACACACACCCATATAAGGAAGAGACCCTCTCTCCTGGGGTTCCGGAAACCTTTGAAAACCTGGCCTGGATCCCAGGTCTGGGTTGGTGTTTCATGATTTCTGTAAGGCTCCTGCTTTGTTTTATTGGATCATTTTAGTCTACTAGTCTGTCTGTCCAATTTAATAGTTTTAAATATTTTTTTATAGTTTTGTGTGCCACCCAGAGTCCACTGGAGGTGGGCAATCAGTAAATAAATGTTATTTCTTAAAGAAGTGTACTCAATGCCAGAGTCTTGCCTGGGTTTATTTCTGATTTAAAGCAATCTCACAAATACATAATCAGAATAAATAGCCATTGTATTCAATGAATATTATTCTTCAATAATTGTATTCCAACGGGGCTTATGCCTAAGCAAATTGCAGCATTAAACTAGCAGAGTAACACTATTTTGTTTTCCTGGTGACCATATTAGAATTGAGATTAATGGTATTCATCACAGTCATAATTATGAAACTGAATGCTTCCTTTGTTTTGCAAGTAACATATTGCTTCTCAATTATACCTTTTTAATAGATGGAAGACTATGACCAAGTCATCTTTAACCTTGAAAAAGCCTAGCCGACATGAAGTTGATCTGGATTTTAAGTTTTTCAAGTCCCTGGCTTCTCCCAAGGTGCTAACTGTTGAAACTTTATTTTACCTTACTGCAGTGTTTCTCAATCTCAGCAGTTTTCAGATGTATAGAGTTCAACTCCTGGCTGAGAAATTCTTGGAGTTGAAGTCCACACATCTTAAAGGTGCTAAGGTTAAGAAGCAGTGTCTTATTGGAATGGTTACTGGATTTTATTGGATTTTGGATCATGCTAAGCAAGACAGTAAGAAAGACTTGGGTTTGGCTAGACAAGCTTTTGGGTTTTTCCAACTGTGTAATATGAAATTTGAGAACTATCATTCTGTCAGCTTATGACTCAAATTATAATAAGCAATGCTTAAACTTCATACTTTCGAACTATTTAAGAAAAATGTATGCCTTACATTGTATAAGTACTATACAATGTATAGTACTATACAATGAAAGTAGCACTAACATTCCTTTATTTGTTCAAACAAACCTATGTTGAAATAATGAAACAAAGAAGAATATTGCTGTTGTGAAATTCCTTGAATTGAACTCAACTTTTGATGACTTTATAGACACTAGAGAGTTTGTTTGTTTGTTTTTTGGTTTTTTTGGGGTTTTTTTTGTAACAGTAGAAATGGTATACCTTGCCATCTTCTGGAGATTCTTGTACTTCCCAGTCTAGTCTGCAAGTCAGAACTATATCTAGCCACTATTATTTTCACTAAAGAAGCTGTACTTCAATGAAACAGGAACTGAGTTCAACTTAAGGCAGAGTTTAGAAATAAAAATTAATATATTAAATACAATACAACTGAGAGACAAATATTTTTGGAACTCAAATTATATTATTTTAATATTACAGGTCAATAAAACCCCTTTGGAAAGTTTCAAATCAGTAAACAAAGAAGCTGGTATTGTATTTGGAGCTATACCAATCTATAGGGTGAGTTTAAAGTAAACTGCTTAAATGGAAGCTTCATAAAGACAAGAACATTAAAATTCAGCTATTCTGAAAGTTATTCTTTGTGAATTTGCCAGTATTTATTTATAAAATATTTGTAAAGTACTTGGTAACATTTTCTTGAACTATTAATAGTGTTGACCTATGATATTATATTTTTCCTTCCTAATATAGAATGAAAGGTTTTATCAGGTGGGGTTCAAATCACCCATCATCATTAATAAGATCTAACTTTGTATAAGACATTGCATATTTGGATGGACAATAAATATCTATACTGTATACTGTAACTGCCATAATGATTGTCTTTACCAAATCATCTGAATTAAATTTACAGAATAATCATGAATATTTTTTCTCAGAAGTAAGTTTCACTCAGAATATATACATATAACCAGAAGTTCCACTGAATTCTGAGGAGACTTGTGAAATACTATGATGTGAAAGGCAGATTTCTTTAAAATGAAATCAGTTTTACATCTTAGTTTAAGCCATGTCATCTTATTGCTTTCTATACTTCCTTCCCTTTTGGAGCGCTTTTTCAGGAGACTTGATTGTCCTATAATAACAAGCTGAATTTTTAGAAAAGAAAAACCATGATATTTGCTTTTAGGAGAAAGTCAGTAACTTCCCAGTTGAAAACTTCAATATGGATATTGGTTTGGGTCCAGAATAGCTCTTCCGCAATTCTGGAAAAGAAATCTCTTTCTCTGCTCCTATGTCCTGCAAAATTATAGAACTCCAGAACAAATTTTCAGAGAGTAGAGCATGGAAGTAGGTTGGAGACCATCAACTACATCCCATTCTAAAAATGGGAGCATTCCAGGAAGAAATGCTTACAGTATTGTTCACATCAAATGTATAAATGTAAATGCAACAATTACTGAAATATTATATGTGAAATATCTCCTTGTTTCTCACTAGAACTATCATTCACCACCATGGAGCAGTGGTGGAATTCAATTTTTTTTACTACCGTTTCTGTGGGCATGGCTTGGTGGGTGTGGTGTGGCTTGGTGGGCGTGGCAGGGGAAGGATGCTGCAAAATCTCCATTCCCACCCCACTCTGGGGACAGCCAGAGGTGGTATTTGCCGGCTCTCCAAACTACTCAAAATTTCCGCTATCGGTTTTCCAGAACCTGTCAGAGCCTGCTGAATGCTGATGCTTAGGTGCATTACAATTTCTTGACACCTTTTAAAGGAGCTTTGCAAACTCCATCAAAGGTTGTTAGAGCAATAGGTAGTGAACCTCTGGTGTGATTAATAGGTGAAAATGAATAATTAAGGGAGTATAGTAGCTTAAAATACAGATCAGAATAAAATTGCTTCCTTGCTCTTTAAAAGTAATAAATGCTGTTTTATTAAGCACAGAAAAAAATACCATATAAGCCATAGTGTTTTGCAGCAAAAGACAATTCTTTGTGTAACAGGCAAATATTGAATGGATATTTCAATAATGGATATTAGTCTGCAGCCTAAAAGTCTTCCTGCATGAATCCTGGCTTAGATATCTAACCTCAGTGCAATATAACCGCATAAAAGCATAGTTTCACTAGCAGAAAGCCATAAAAAAGCCAGTCAAGCTAAACTCCTGCAAGTACATGGATGAACGTTTCATGGCCGTAGTCGTTTTCTGACTTTCCAGTTTAGACTGCAGCCCTAGCACCTGAATCTCCTGGTAGTTAGTCACTGACAAAGTACAGAGTAGTTCTAACTCAGCATACCTTTGGAGGAATGAGACCAAGTCAGAGCTGGGTGATTTCAAATAGCATGAATTAAATTTGCTCCTGGAAAAAAAAAAAGAGCACAGGATTAAGTTACAAATATGGGTAATTGAAAAATGCTGTAAATAAACAACATCAAAACAGAATTACCAATTGTATATCCTTTCCACTAATGACAGTATAATTGATAGTTTTATAGAAAAGGAAGGCAAAAGAAAAACCCTACACTGTTTATAGCATCTTGAACACCCATGACATAAGAATACGGGAAATTAAACTTTACTGGATGATAGGCAAATGTACAATTAATCAAAAGATAAAGAAGCAACTCCAACATATCATTTTACATATAGTAACAGCAGCACAAATTGTTTATGCCCAATGTTGGAAACTTGAAAATATACCAGCCAACGAGAGGATTATTCATAAGATCTGAAGTTTCTAAGGAGTTGCATACCATCATCTGTCTTGAGTTTGCAAAAGATTCTCCGGGTTTTTCCCCCCCAAAAGATCCATGTTTATGACAGACACGTGGGCATTTTATATTTTTGAGCAGGGGAGGGGGAGAGAGTTGAGGTCCATTTAGAACTGATTTTTTTAAACTATATAAATGTGACAAACAGGTCATTCAAAAAGCAAAAAAGAAAACCGCATGGAAGATTTTTAAGTCAAAGTAAACAGTTTGCCTCTGGCTAAGGATAGTTGATAATGTGAATGTTTGGTTTATAAAAAAAAACAACATACTAATTGTGTATGTAAATTCTAAAACTAAGAACCTTTTCTGAAGATAACTTGGATGCCAATTCCAATATAAATCTTTCCCCAGTCATTTTTTTTTTAATTTGATTTATATGCCGCCCTTCTCCGGAGACTCAGGGCGGCTTACAATGCGTTAAGCAATAGCCTTCATACTTTTGTATATTTATACAAAGTCAGCTTATTGCCCCCACAAACTGGGTCCTCATTTCACCTACCTTAGAAAGGATGGAAGGCTGAGTCAACCTTGAGCCTTGGAGAGATTCGAACCAGCAGTAAATTGCAGGCAGCTGTGTTAATAACAGGGTGCGTAACCACTGTACTATCAAGGCTCAAGTCATATTCGAAACAGGCACACTACTGATGGTTGTAAGTGTGAATGTGGTAAACATTGAAAAGCCTCTTATAAAGATGATTTCAAGACCCCAGTTAATAGATTCTTTTTCCTTGTCCATGTTCCTTCATAAATTATTGCAGTTGTTCACATAATTCTTGATTTTTCTGAATTACTTGAAAAAGGTTGTAACACCTCCAAAGCTGAAAATAGCTTCTGCTGATCAAGATAGTTCTTTTGAAAATATGGCCAAGAGAAGTCGACTTATTCAAAATTCCGTGAGTTAACTATTTCTTCTTCTATACATGTTAAGTATATGAATGTGAGCTACTCAACTATGCTCAAAAAGCACCAAGGACTCCACAGTTCAACCCAACCTAAAAATATAATCTCATCTACTGGAAGTAGATAAACTGCTTGCAGATATGAAGGCTATTATTTTTCACTTGTTTTTTAATCTATTGGGTTTTTTTTTTAATTGCCAGATTTTGGTTGGAGACAACAAAAATTCAATTTAGGTTATATTTCTTTAAAATATGATACATCCGCATAGCAATCAATAAAGAAACCAAAAAGAACTCCACTATATGGGATATATCCACATAATACCAAAACCTTTCATTCTGGGACAAAATAAATGCAAGCAAATGGATTATAATAATTAAGTTTCAGAAACAGTTTTAGTAGTCTAAGTAGCTGCCCTACATTGGAAAATAGGGGAAATGCAAATCTGTTGATGCTCTTATCATTTTCAGGATTTTTCATTGTCATCAAACATGGGGTCAGGTTAGACATCAAAAACCTGATTCTGAGATTTTAATCTTACCAAATAATCAATTTCAAAAAATGGGGCTTGGTCATTATGGCTCTATCCTGCTGGCCTTTAAAATATGAAAAGGGTTGGTCTTATACACATATAAGACGTTGAGAAAAGATACACAGACCTAGCACTCAGTTGTATTCATTTCTGTCTAGATATGACACACAAAAACTATGAAATTCTTAAACTGAACTTTTGAATGTCATTTTCAAATGGATGTGTCCAATAATTCAAAAATTCAGAGAAGACTATAACTAGGGAAATTAATAATTGGGAATGGAGGCTTACAACAAATTCTAAACAATGTTGTGTTTCTTTTATTGGGTCAAACTAGACAGATTGAGAATAGTTTAATGAAAAGAAGGACTAGGGGTGACATGATAGCAGTGTTCCAATATCTAAGGTGCTGTCACAAAGAAGACAGCATCAACCTATTCTCCAAAGCACCTGAAGGCAGAACAAGAAGCAATGGATCGAAACTAATCAAGAGGAGAAGCAACCTAGAACTAAGGAGAAATTTCCTGACAGTTAGAACAATTAGTCAGTGGAATGATTTGCTTCTAGAAGTTGTGGGTGCTCCAGCATTGGAGGTTTTTAAGAAAAGATTGGACAACCATTTGTCTGAAATGGTATAGGGTTTCTAGCTTGAGCAGGGGGTTGGAATAGAAGACCTCCAAGATCCCTTCCAAGTCTATTATTCTGTTAATCCTGGGATCAACACATATTTGGGAAGCTGAAGTAGCAGCACTACTTTATATCAATTTAGATTAACAAACAGATTTCCTAGTTAAATAAAAGTTTGCATTTGCTGTCATTAACCTTGAAATTTAATAACTCATACAAAGAGAACAGTGTTGTATGTTTACCCTGAGCAACGAGTTAGCTGGCATTCAGTCTGATATAAACAACATTGCTTTTTTTTACAGACATCACATTTATCACACTCTCGAAAAGGTGTAAAACTCAGTGAGATGCCACTGATGTCCGATCATTCCTCCCCATTGCTCCCAGTACAACTCCGAAAATTGTGAAGCAGTAAGAAGTGTTGCAATGAACAAAGGTGAAAATAAAAAAGACTGGCAACCAAACATATACACATCAGTGGTGAAATGTAAAATTTGTTACTACTGGTTCTGTGGGTGTGGCTTGGTGGGGGGTGATGTGACTGGGTGGGCGTGGCCAACTTTTTTTTTTTACTTTTAAAAGCATTTTTTCTACAACCCCTTCGGCTGAAGAAGTTGTTAAAAAAATGCTTTTAAAAGCCTCTGACGATCCCTGCTGAGTTGCCTGATCATCAGAGGCTTTTTTTTCTTTTAAAAACATTTTTTTCTACAACCTCTTCGGCCGAAGAGGTTCTTTAAAAAAAATGCTTTTAAAAGCCTCTGATGATCAGGCAACTCAGCTGGGAACTTCAGAGGCTTTTAAAAGCATTTTTTCTGTAACCTCTTCGGCCGATCGCGCACAAAGCACGTGCGCGAAGAGAATCTGTGGTAACACCGGTTGGAACCCACTTCCTGCTTCTGACCATTTTTCACACTTTGACCATTGCAGCATCCCTATGGTCACATGATCAAAATTCAAATGCTTGGCAACTGACTCATATTTATCCTGGGGTCCTGGGGTCAAGTGATCCTCTTTTGTGACTTTCTGAGAAGCAAAGTCAATGGGGAAGCCAGATTCACTTTACAACCATGTTACTAATGTAACAATGGCAGTTATTCACTTAACAAATGTGGCAAGAAAGGTCATAAAATGGTGCAAAACTCACTTAACAAATGTCTCAGCAACAGAAGTTCTTAGCAACAGAAATTTGGGGCTCAATTGTGTTTGTAAGTTGAAGACTACCTGCATTTAGAAATGGTCTCAGATTGTTTTATGAGCTTTGTGGATTGTATCATTATCAGCTGATAAGCCTGTATGGAAGAATAATATTAAAACATTTGGCAATACTGCTATATTTTGTGAAAGACTAAAGTACAACAACTAACCCAGTTCAGCTGTATGGGATAGAACTGTTTTCAGATGCCTTCTTAGGAGATTCACAAACAGACTTGCAAGTTTCCTGAAAGCAGAAACACATTTTGTTTTAATCCAAGTATGGAATCAAGGATCCAGTGGCCAGAACCAAGCTGCAGAAATTCAGAGGGTCAAAATGACACTGCAGCAACACCTTGAGTGTTAACTTTGTAGGCAGCAATTTGACTAAAAATATGTAAATGATGCTCCTAATAGTACAGAAACAGCAGGTGATATATTAAAACTATTCTTTCTTTCTTTGAACTAACATGTTTGCCTACTTTCCAATTGCTGTTTGATTCATTGCTCTTTTTATCTCAGTGATAATGAAGAGATAACTGTGAATATATTTTTGTCCCTAGGATAGGTGTGCTACTGACACTTCCAAAAAAAAGAAATCATTTTGCAAGAAATGACAGTAACGTACAAATTGCTCACAGGCAAATAATAAGAAAAAAAATATTCCTCACAAGAACTGTGTGTTCAATAAAATATACTGTACAAAGCATTAAACTCTTTAAAAATTGTTCACCTTTAAGCCTAATTCATAGCTGCAAAGCTTATTGAGTAGACAGTAAATTTAAATTAACAGGCTGCACAATGTGTAATATTATTTTCGGAGTAAGATGGAAATTAGTTTCAGAATGACTGTATGACTCATTTGCAAGGAGAAAAATACTTAGGTTCAGAGTAAATGCATGCAAGCATTCTCTCTAGAACATATCAACCGTTTGATTTATTAATATGGTAACTGTTATGTTGCAGTACCTTAAATTTGGGGGAAAGTGTTTGGAAAGGCAGCAAAGCATTTTTTAAAGGATTTTTTTTTTCTTGTAACTGAAATAGCCCTACCATAAGGCAGAATTTAAACTTAATCACTAAATGAAAGACATTAATTGGGTCTGAGTTACAACTCTCTACTTTTTTTTCTGTGTGAATAACGCATCTTTCAGCTTCATTATATGACCCTAGATGACCTCATTATATGAAGAGGGAAAAATCCCTCTTTATTTTTATCACACCAGGAATAAGTAGTAGCATAGTGTCATCTTTTACTCATTTTGTTTTTTTCAAACCTAAGAAATCATTAAAACTTTTTTTGTATTGCATTCTTGCCCCCTAACTCTTTTATTTCTTCATCCTGCAGGTTTTTCCAGGTACAAAATCCTTTTGGAAATCCATGCAATTCATATTTAAAGTTGTGCACATATATAACCCAAGTTTAACCTTTTTAAAAAAACAGTCCTAGGCCTGGAAATCCTGTTAGTGCTAACCTAAAACCTCTTCATTCCAATCATAGTTATATGAATTCCTCATGTATATCAGTAAAAGATATTGGAAAAATGTGCAGAAAGATTAAGAATGAGAAAGTTTAAAAGAAAGATGAAAGGAATTTGGATATTGTTATAAAGAGTACCATAAACCACAAGAAAAATAAAACAATGTAAGTAGATCAGTGGTGGGTTGCTACCGCTAGCGGATCGGGCGATCCGCTAGCGGTTCGCCCGATCCGCTAGCGGTGGTAGCAGGAAGCTCCGCCCACTGCACAAGCGAAACGGTAGCAATGGGATTTGGAACCCGTCCCTGAAGATGATCCTGGACTAAGTAAAGACTTCCATTGAAGCGATAGTGTAAAGAAATTCACATTCTTTGGCATATGCTTCACTAGTTGCTGGATAAGAATGTTGGCAAGGTTGAGGAAGACAGAAGGGGTAGAGAAAAACTAAATTGGATGGGCAGAATTAAAGATATTATTGGGCTCTCCTTTAAAGAATTATTGGGTTGTTGCTACAAATACATTAGCATGACATCTGTGCATTTATTGGGAATCAATCGGGAGTCAATGGCCTTTATCCAATTAACCAATTTAGGCACCCAGATTTTCTGGATCCTGGAGCTTGCCAAGAGGTTTGTAGATTTAATAGGTAGAAGGGTGCTTATTTATAAGATTCATTCATCTATTGTACTGCCTCGATGAAAGTAGACTCTAGGTGGCACACTGATACTAAAGACTGAAAGCTCACAAAATGACAGTACTGATAAAATAACAATCAGGTTAATATATCCCTCCATCGTTCCACGACATCTTTTCCACAACTTGCTAAATGAATGTTTCTTTGCTGAATTAATCCAACTGCCAACATTCACCCATCATGACAAGCCATAAACTAAGCTAGGTTCCAGCCATACCGACCTATTAACGCGACAACTGCATTTAATTTATCGTTCTAACCGAACGCGTATATACCCCAACGGAAAACACAACTCCAGTAACAACAAACTTTTATTAACAAACGCGCCTTAACTTTAAAAGACAAAATCGCGCAAAGCGAAACGCGTGGACTACAACCCCCAAGATGCAGAGCGGTGAGCACCAAGGGAAGGCTCGGTGAAGAACTCCTTCGGCCGCGCGGCATGCTGGTCGTTGTAGTCTACACGGGTTCCTCGACTTTCCCTCGTTCTCGCGAGGAGGGCGGGGTCGAGGTGGGGCTTGGGAAGCGCGCGCGGGTTGAAAGCTTCGCGCGCTGGGTTGGTTTTGCCGAATGGGCAAAAGTGTCTGTCGCCGGGTGACGGTTCGGCACTGCCTCGATCCCAGCAGTTGCGCTCCTGCATCAGGTACTGGGGGAGGCGGGAGGGGCACCACATTTTTGGGTTTCCCAACTTCAGCAGCTGGACGAGATAGTGTCTTTACATTAAAAGGAAAGTGAGATCGTCTCCCGGGATATTTCCGACCCAAACGATTGTAGAGGTTATGCGTAGGGCACACTGCCTGTGTTTTAGTAAAACACACACACACACACACGTTGCGGCTTTGTCTCCTTCGCCAATTGAATGCAAAGTGATTAAGCGCGGGTTGTCCTTTAAATTCAATGGCGCGAGTAAGAATGTTGCTGGAGGGGAAAAAAAGAAAAGAAAACTTTGGAATCTTTTTATCTAGTGATCTAAGGTCTTTATTAAATTTTCCTCTTAGGTTTTCTTACTGCTTTTTTTTTTTTTGATTGTTTTAAATGTTTTAACCTGTAAAAATGAAGTGTTTTAATACTGTGTGTGACCAGCCATACGCTAAATAAATAAATAAATTTATTAAATCCATTGTTTTCAGTGCCACTTAGAGCGCTTGGCTTGCTGCTTCAGAATCGGCACTTCTGCTTAAAACTTGACCTGCAGAGGATATCCGCTTCAAAGGAAAGAATTTATCTACTTTAATACATTTTTCCTCCCCTTCGCCTTCCTATGAAAGGGTTGGTCATTTGTATTGTTTTAGAGATTTCGTTTAAGCTTGTTTAGGATTCTTCTAGGCCTAGGTGTTAGTGGGATAAGAATGGGAAGCAGGGAGAAGCAACAACTTGGACATGAGAAAGTAATTCAGCAGCTTTCCAATTAAAGTTAATATTTATTTATTTATTTATTTATTTATTTACACAAATTTATATGTCGCCCTTCTCCCTAAGGACTCAGGGCGGCGAACACAGGTTAAAAACATACAATAATAAAAGGAAACGTAATTAAAACCAATTTAAAACAGCGACAATAAAAAAATAAAACCCAGGAATCAGAATCAACCCATTTGTTGAAACAGCCAAGTCTTTAGGTCTCGACGAAAGGAGCTGTCACTTTCCTTAGATGTGTTACTGCTAATTTTTCCCCCCTATACTATGTTAGATCAAAGGATTTTATGGATTTTGGAGAACATGAAAAGAGAGAAAGGTATGAACTAGAGATGAGACTATGTCTTGCGCCTGTGGCAATCTATTCCTGAAAGTTGATTCTAATATCAGAAAATCCTCATGTATCAAAATCAATTCTCAGTACAAGTGAATGTGAATGCAAGTTCTGTTGGTGCATGCTACAGCAAACCAGTTACCAGTTACTAATATTTTATATATTATTTTATTGATAACAATTTCTCTGATTAATCAAATTAATACATCTTGGTGAGGGTGTAGTAGAGCCTCTTTTGCACTAGAGGTCTATGGAAATTTTAGCGATGTGGGTTGTAAAGTTTCCTGGCCCAGCTCAGGAGCAACTATGAATCTGTTGGCTTTGTGTTTCTTTACTTTGCTTGCAGAATTCAACTGATACGATACAATGGGAATCCAAGGGTTGCTCCAGTTTATCAAAGAGGCAGCTGAACCTACTCATGTGAAGAAGTACAAAGGACAAGTAGTTGCTGTAGACACTTATTGCTGGCTGCACAAAGGAGCCTATGCATGTGCAGACAAACTAGCAAAAGGAGAAGCCACCGACCAGTATGTGCAAAACTATTTGACTGATAGAGTGGGTAAAATAGTAACGGATGTGGTGGGGGTGCCTGTAACCCTTTTTAGCCTTCAGGCTTTAACAGGCTTCTAGGCCAACTGGAAGGCTGCAGAAGGGGTTTTTTTGTGACATCACAGGACCCATTTTCAAAGATTTGGAGGGATGTTTAAAGCTGGATATTTCTGCATTTTAGCATTTCACATGAAAATTCATGTTTCCAACCTTTGGTGATTTTGCTGCCAAATTTCAGTGATATGCTTTTTACTGTTCTTACCAGCTTTAAAGGGTAGAAATTAATCTTTTTTCTCACCCCTTTAAGTTTCCATGCTTATTTATGTGTTCTCATGCCAAAAATTGTGATAGCAAAAAGCCCCTTTCATTTTATCACCAAATTTTGGGCACAAATGTAGAGTGCTTGGATTGGAAATGACAGGTGCATATGGGTTGAAGGTGCACAGCCATATAATCCCTTTAAGCATTTCAGTGGATCTTCTGAGGCTGATAGGCTGTGAATTTTAATCCTAAATTTGAAATAGAGTTCACTGAACAGGAAGATAGTCTCATTCTGAAAGCTGCATAAATGCTGCCTACCATTGTATTCCATCAGTAAGAAAGATGGGAAAGTTGAGCATATTAAGTATGTTGTTAAATGCATGAACTCAGAAAAATAACAGAACTTAATTGGCTTTTTCATGTTAATTACTTGTGAGAATTTTAAACATGATTTCTTAAATTTAAAAATAGTAATAGTAAATAATTATGAATAGTCGGTGCATAGGATTACAGCCTAAATTAAAAAATATTTCAAAAAGAAGATAATCTTTTTAATCTATAGGCTTTTCTTAAATAATTTAATATACAAGATGAAATATTTTTCTCTTGTATGATGTGTTTACTACAGTTAATTAAGTCAGATGACATTCTTCATTTACTTCTGTAAGCTAAGTATTTGACTAGGCACAAAATATAGATTTAGCTACATTGATATAAACTGCAACCATGGCTGATCATGTTGCTACCCTAATCTAATGGCAATTTTGTTGTTGCAAGCGGAAGTTGGCTTTGTTATGCAAATCATATGTTATGTTTCAAGATGTCATGACAAATGTATGAGGCTGGTGTTTCTTTTCACAGATACGTAGTTTATTGCATGAAACTTGTTGATATGCTTTTATCATTTGGAGTTAAACCAATTCTGGTATTTGATGGATGCACTCTGCCTTCAAAAAAGGAAGTTGAAAAAACAAGAAGAGAGTAAGTTATGTTTGCGTATACTAAAAAGCTGGAAATATTCCTTTTTTTAATCTTTCCAACTCAACAGAATAGTGGAAAGAAATTGGGATTCTGTTTTCTAGCAGAATAATACCTCAAAAACAAAGTGGGACCAAATTCGGTAAGGGGCAAATCAGCAAAAGAAAGATTGAGATCAAAATGGACTGGATCTGACTGGGCATTACAGAGAGAAAAAAATCCCCAAGGTATTCTCTACGAGTTGGGAAACGTCCCTACTATTATTAAGTAATAGCAATGAACAAGAGCTGTGGGTGACTCAGTGGCTTAATGACACTAGAGATGGTCTCTGCTCCAACAGTTTAAATCTTAGCACTTCATGTCAGGGTGAGCTCCCATTACTCACCTCAGTTTCTGTTCACCTAACAGTTCGAAAGCTTCTATGTGAGTAGATAAATAGGTACCACATTGGTGGGAAGACAAGTTGGTGCTCCATTGATGCATTCAAATTCCTGCCCACTCTGAACCTTCCCAATTGTGGTGTTTATTTGCGAGGTGACTCCGGAAGGGGCTATTGATGATGCTGCAGGAAAAGCCATTCATCTTCCTTTCTGGTACAAAGCCCTTTTGTGGGGTACTTTGTCCTACAACAGAGCTAGTAAATTGGCAGACAAACTATTACTCTACTATTATGGTCTTCTGGGTAATATAACAATGCCATATGCTAATAATAATAGTAACGAACATTATTACTGGACTTTATATTATTGATTATTGTTGTCTTTTATATCTGATTCTTAAGCTTTTATATGGTAAATCTCAAAAATGTACAGATATTTTTGAGGAGAATAGCACAATATTCTACTGATTTGTTATGAATGTGAGACTCTTAGATAATGTACCGGTATTTGTTATTATTTTGAAGAAAACGACAAACAAATCTCCTAAAAGGGAAACAGCTGCTCCGTGAAGGGAAATTATCAGAAGCAAGAGAATGCTTTGCTCGCAGCATTAATGTTACACATGCAATGGCTTGTGAAGTGATTAAAGTAAGTGTTTATATTTGCTACTATGAATTTCACTTTCCATGTCTTGATTTTGACATTTGCCTTTGATATCAATCTTAAGTTTGCATAACTTAGTTTAGAACAAAACAATGAATTGTGCTTATTTTATTGTAACCTTTAGTGGCGTATTTATAATAAAAGATATAACTTGAGACAAAAGCATTTTTCCACAACCACTAAATTAAAACGTTTACTATCACAGCTGGGTGGAATCTCCAGCCCCCCTCCGCCCCATTTTTTTTCTGTCAGGGATACATATAAACCTAATACTGATCTGATGGCTGATCTATATAAAAATGATCTATATAAAAATTTATGGACCATTAGTAATCTAGTATGACTGGGTTCTTTTAGAATTGGAAGTGTATTTAGGTTTACAAGGATGGCAATTGATAACAGCCATTGTACAGTCTTTTCATTTCTCCTTTACTTCTGTTTCTCCCCTCCCCCCCATGTGGGTTAGACCGGCAAAATGTTCCCCAGCAAGGAAATGTGTGTCCCCTCCTCAAGTTTCTATGGGCCAAGTCTGTGGAAAGAAAATATTACTGTAACTAAATAGTAAAAGCTGGTACAAGAACTAGAAAAGTACAGGTAGTCCTCGACTTATAACAGTTCAAAGTTACAACGGCACTGAAAAAAGTGATTTATGACCATTTTTCACACTTACGACCAATGCAGCCTCCCCACAGTCACACGATCAAAATTCAGATGCTTGGCAACTAATATTTATGATGGTTGAAGTGTCCCAAGATCACATGATCCCCATTTGCAGCCTTCTGACAAGCAAAGTCAATGGGGAAGCCAGATTCCCTTAACAACTGTGTCACTAACTTAACAACTACAATGGTTTACTTAACAATTGTGGCAGAAAAGGTTATAAAATGGGGCAAAACTCACTTAACAAAAGTTTCACTTAGCAACAGAAATGTTGGGCTCAATTGTGGTTGTAAGTTGAGGACTACCTGTATAGAGAGTGTAATTCATGAATTCAAGAAAGTGGAGCGAAAGCAGCTGGATTTCATTAGATGATTAGATTAGATTAGATTAGATTAGATTAGATTAGATTAGATTAGATTAGATTAGATTAGATTAGATTAGATTAGATTACGCTTTCCACTTTCATCATGTTATTTATCCAAGGAGATACAACTTGAATATTGCCACTAGAGTCCTGGAGAGCTAGTATTCTTTGTCCTAAACTCAAATACTAGCTTTTTAGAATCCCAGTCACAATATTCAAGTTCTAGCTAGCAGGTGAACTGTTCATTTATTATAAAGTAGTTTTATATGTTAATGTATAGTATTATGTGAGCATTTTGAATGTTGCATTATTTTTGTTTGTTTATTTGCAGGCTGCCCGAGCCCAAGGAATAGATTGTCTTGTTGCACCTTATGAAGCTGATGCTCAGTTAGCTTATCTGAACAAAGCTGGCATGGTCCAAGCTATAATTACAGAGGATTCTGATCTCCTTGCTTTTGGATGCAGAAAGGTAGGAAGTCTACATGGAAAAATCATTCCCTGATCCTCTTTGGCCCAGTCTTTTGCATTCCCTTCCCTTGCCAGCGTTAAATATAGCAAAATGTTATATCTTCAATTAGTTAAGGCAGACTTGAACAACCAACCTAAAAAGAGCCAACAATATGGTTTAGAAATTGGCAGTGTGCAATTTATACAATAAATTTCTATTGAAAGGTCGGCAGTTCAGCGGTTCGAATCCCTAGTACTGTACAATGGGGTGAGCTCCAGTTACTTGTCCCATCTTCTGCCAACCTAGCAGTTCAAAAGCACGTAAAAAATGTGAGTAGAAAAATAGGGACCACCTTTGGTGGGAAGGTAACAGTGTTCTGTGCACTTTTGGCGTTTAGTCATGCCGGCCACATGACCACAGAGACATCTTTGGACAACACTGGCTCTTAGGCTTTGAAACGGAGATGAGCACCGCCCCCTAGAGTCAGAAACAACTAGCACATATGTGTGAGGGGAACCTTTACATTTACCTAATTTATACAAATGAGCATGGATGCTTAGATTTCACTTTTTTCCATATGAGGGAGAATTTGCTTTCATATGCTTAGATCCAAAACTTGATATTTCTAAAGAGAAATCAAAAATGTGTGTGTATGTGTGTGTCTGCATATGAACACATGTGCTTGTAAATATACATGTGTGTGCCCTTGAAATATTTAATTTTAATGTTATCCTTACAAGAAGAGCCAAGGTGGCGCAGTGGTTAGAGTGCTGTACTGCAGCTACTTCAGCTGACTGCTAGTTCAGCAGATCAGCAGAACAAATCTCACCGGCTCAAGGTTGACTCAGCCTTCCATCCTTCCAAGGTGGGTAAAATGAGGACCCAGATTGTTGGGGGCAATATGCTATTTAGTATACTGTCTTCGTTGTAAGCCGCTCAGAGTCCTCGGAGAGTGGGCAGCATAGAAATACGAATAATAAATAAATAAGAAGGTAGGTGACTATTATGTTGAAAAAGCGTAGTTTATTAAGAACATTTAGGGAGTTCATGAACAGAAGTAAGAATAAAACTGGGGACTTTTGATTTGTGATGAATCTCTTTGCCACTACTTTGTACATCATCTCTGCCCTGAACTTAGAAGTATTTGTGATAAGGGCATGTAAAATAGAATGTTCTGCTAATTGCTATGTAATTAATTTCTCGTTAGGCTTAAAATTAAAATAACATTGTACAATGGGACAATGTTATTGTCCCATTGTTATGGTCCCATTGTAAATGGGACAATTAAATTTTTTATTTAATCCAACTGTAAAATCCTCCAACGTCAATTCAATTAATGTTTCCTTACTTCAAAAATATGCCAATAGTGTTTCTAGTGTGCAGTGCCAACAGTACAAACTGTGACCCATCAAGTCACATGAAATGTGTATTTTTGTTCTTAGCCCTCCTTCTGCCATCTGCGGTATGAGGCACCCACAATATTGTATGCTATGTATAGTATATGCAAAATTTTCAAAATGCTACAAAAGTGTTGTATAAGCATGGTTGATATTTGTCGAAATCCCTTGGCAGGCATTTGACAAAATGGTTTTCAAGAAATATTTTTACTACATCTGAGGTGAGTGAGATTAGGTTTTCAGATGTAGCAAAAAGAGAAAGAAAAGTTTACTGTATGTGGCTTCACTCGTACCCTTAATTTAGATAAATGTTGAGTATATTGATACTAGATGAATACTAGATAAAATTAGTAATGTTCAATAATATCAAAATGGTGAGTGGGTTTTTAGGGCAATCAAAGCCCCTTCCCTTTTTGCATGCACATTGAAATGAGGCAGAAGTTTGAACACCTGATGCTATCTACCATTTTGATGTGGTTGATACATCTGGTGGATGTTCCTTGAATATACATATTCATTCATGATTTTGTTTGCATTTCAAGGTGTTTCTTAAAATCGACAAATTTGGAAATGGCTTAGAAATTGATCAAGCTCGCCTCGGAATGTGCAAACAGCTTGGGGATGTCTTTACAGAAGAGAAATTCCGCTACATGTGTATTCTTTCTGGTTGTGACTACCTTCCATCCATTCATGGTATTGGCTTAGGCAAGTCTTGCAAACTAATAAAGATAGCCAATAACCCCGATATTATAAAGGTAATGGGTTCTCTGCATCTTGATTTATCTTCTATTTTCAAAAATCTCTATGGATAATGAGGAAAATCTGCTCTAGAACTTCAAAATGGTCCTTTCTTCTAATGAGGTTTAAGGAAGAAACATCCCCTTGAAGCTGCTTTATGAAACAATATGGTTCCCTGGAATCATATGGTGAAGCTTCAACAGGAAAAGGGGATTCACCCGAGAAAAACTTTTGAGTTGGGTTTAATGTCATGAATTCTCCCTCTAGTAGCTCTTCCCGTTTCAGATGCTAACATTTTCAAAACCTGCCTTTCTCACTTGGCTCTTTGACGGTAAAAGTAACTACTGTTTTTGGTTCTGAGTAGATAAGGCATTAGCAGGGAAGCAATCAAGGTAAAAAGTGAAAGTGGTTAGAATGGGGGGGAGAGAGTTGGTAGCCCACTTAAAGTTCCACCAAATCTCTGCCCAAGAGCTTTCTACATATACTTTTAATTACTGCCACATCTGCTTTGTCTTCAGCAGACCATCCTTTATGTCTGCTAGCTGTTACCAACACCGAGTTATTCAGAAAGAGTGCATGCTGGTTAATTTGCCATCTTAATTTGCCATAGGTTCTCGGGCAGGAATGGGCAACCTGTGGCTCCTATTGAACTATAGCTGTATCCTGTATCTCTTATAATTAGCCGTGTAGCTGTGCCTGCTGGAAGCTGTAGTTCAGCATCATCTGCAATACAGCTGGTTGCCTACCAGCATTCTGTGACATAAAAGCATCTTAGATAACAGGTGTAGCTCTGCTGCCTTTTCAGAGTTCTTTTAGGCCAGTTGTCACTTAATAAACAAATAGATCAAATAAAAAAGGCCTAATTTTTTCCCTTTCTTATCAGGGTCCCTAAAATAGGAGGAGCAGCTCATTAAACTGCCCTTTCTCCATAACCCTGGATTCTAAGAGACAAGAGAATCTGTAGCTACAATTGATAAATATATTTGTCACAGGGTGGCAGCACTGGATACAAAAGGAAAAAGATGCTTGGATGATAAGCAGGTTGTATTTGTTGGTATTTCCTTAAGCAGCCGAGTCATTTCATAGTATCATCAGCCGTTTGCTGCAACACAATTCCAGGAAAAGATGTGGCAGATAGACGCTACATGCACATTCTCACAAGCTCTCAAGCACCTTTCCCCCCTACAACTCAGAAGTGTTGCACAATCAGCAGCTAAGAATTTTCCTCTGAGGAGTTCAAGGTCTCCCATGACGGATGTCCCTGTTGCTGTGCATGCAATCTAACTCTGTATAAGTCATTAAGTTGGGATGGGTGGATTTTACATTTATCGGGTATTCAGGCCATTGACTTAAAACATTTCAGAATTTGCCTCACAACAGTATGTGATGATCTGTAAGAAAGGCATATGGTTGTTTGTGTTGGATAATAATTAGTGAAGGTCTTTGGCTTTCACAGCAAATTTAAGACTAGTCAACACAGTGTCATCTACTTGTTTCTTGTCACAGGATAGTAGAAATTAAAATGATGACATGTGAAGTGTTTGGCTTGGATCTGGAACTCACTTTCCTTCTTCCCCACTACCCTCTGTTTTTCATCTCTTTTTCTCTTTTTTGTTTGATTTGAGCAGGGCAGCATAAATATATCTCTAAGGTTTTTTTAAAAAAGTATTATATAATTTGACAATGATAATGTATTTTGGGATAAGTTGCTATCACTGACAATCAGATCATTTCGTTATAGTCAAGGAAATGAATGTCAAATTTGCTACTGCTTGATACACACACATGCATATAGGCTACTGCCATCGTAAGCTTATAATTTCTTTCCCACAATTTGTCCCAATGTTCTAACTCAATATTGTAGCAGAAATTTCTGGCCCAGCTTATCATTGTCTCTTTTACTGTCTCTTCCTCCATTTTATATCTTAAAAGAAAGTTCTATATTTTAGTGATCATTTTTCCTCCCGTTCCTTGCAATATTTTGTCTAATTCCAATTGTTTCTCATATTAGTTAGTTAGTTTAGTTTACTTGATTTATATACCGCCCTACTCCCGAAGGACTCAGGGCGGTGAACAGCCAAACAATAAAATACATAAATACAAAAAATTTAAAAACCAGTTAAAATCAAATTAAATCATTTTGGCCCAGACAAATTAAAACACCCCAATAATTTAAAAACAGATTAAAATTTACATATTAAAAGAGGGAGGAGATTAGGCCAAGCCTGCTTGATGGAATAAAAAAGTCTTCACAGCGCGGCGGAAGGTACGCAGATCCGGGATCCTCCGTATCTCTGCGTATCTCATATATGCCATATTGGTCACCGTCTTTTTTGAATCTTGTTTTAATTTGTAAATAAGGCCACCATTCCATAGCAATTCCTTGTTTTTTCAAGTCCTAGGCCAATTTTAATTCTCCTTTGTTATCCAAGAGTTCTGCGTAGCTCACCATTTTATAAAGATCTGTAGTGTTTGGATAGATCATTGCCTCCATCATCGATAACCAAATTGGGATCTTCGTGTAGTGATTTTTTTTTATTTTTTCCCAGGTTGCTTGTAGTTTTCAAGGAGATTGTTATGACAAAAAGTGTTCTATTCTGTCCTTGCTATTCAGTTGATTCAGGGGAGCAGGTGGGATTCTCATGATAAATGTTCTTATTTAGGAATGCATCCAATTTATTTCCTCCAGCATTCAGGTAACTGAGCATGGCAGGTACCATTTTCTAGAGATGTGGTAAAGTTGGGTTTGTGCCCCAGCATCTCAATATAATCAAAATCTATCAGTTCAGTTTATGGGGATTGGAACTGGGTGGGTGGGCTTATCCAAGCAGCGTAACAACTCACAATAATATGCAAGTTATGCAAAATCAATCAGAATGCAATTCAGACAGACAATTTTAAAGAACCTTGACTCCCAGCTCAGTCTCTGTACTGGAAATTAGTTTTTATTTCTTCCTCTGTAACAACTCAATCTACATTATCCGGAGGTGATTTCTAGGGTATCCTCCCATTTAAAAAGAGCCCATCATGCTTTCAGAAGCTGATTTGGAATCATCTAATTTAGGTAACCCTTTCAAAAAACTTCCATACAAGAGAAGAAATGGATTGGATTTAAATTTGCCCAGTGGACTGTGGAAAAAGTTGTCTAATATTAAGGTTACACATCAGGATTCATTGAGAGACAAGTGATCCAAGCTTCTTAACTCTTATTCAGAAAGCATCTTCTTTCTTCTTTTGTTAATTCCCAATGATTTTAACAATGTTTCTCCTGGGGAACTGAGAGCAGAAATTTTCCTAATTTTCCTACTAACTATAACTTTATGTAGATGCTTGCTCCTGTATCATCTCCTCGCTGAGAGATCTGGACATTAGGATAGAGGATGGTTTTTTTTCCCCTGTGAATGTATTTCCTGTTTCAGAGGATGTACCACTTTTCACATAGCAAGTTTTCCAAGTTTTCATGCAGCTATGGTTTGATTTCCTTTTCATACTGGGTACCTTAAAAGCAGTGGTGCTGCTTTCCTAGGCTTGCTCTCTATTTTAATGAATAGCAGAAAGAAGCTGTGCTCACATGATATCAAAAGAACTTCTGAATTATCCTTGAAGGGAAGCCCTATTATTTTCTTATTATGTTTTTGATCTATGCATGTTTGTTTGAATTATATTTAGGCTTGTTATACTTTTATAGTTTTGTAATTGGAAGAGAAAAGTTCTCTTTCATCCTAGAGACAGTTGTGCATCTTTTAGTTGTCCCTATAGAAAAAAAAGAGGAACAGTTCTGTGTTTAGGATATTCTCTACTTTAGAAAATAACCTTTCACATAACTCAGATGTTCTAGATTTTTTTCATGCAAAGTCCAAAGCACTGATATGTAGATTCATAAAGGTATTGGCTTAGATATTGACTTTCTTTCTGAACAACTGTTTCTAAGATCATTAGGGAATGATACGATAGGAGGAGAGATAATTATGGAAATTGTCCCCTAATCTGACTAAAGAGATTATTTATAAACTAAATAAACTTGTGTTTGCTATTACCCATGAGCACTATTTGTTCATTTTCCTGACAGGTCATTGGAAAAATGGGTCAGTATTTAAAAATGAATATTTCGGTAACTGAAGAATACATACAAGGATTTATTCGTGCTAATAATACTTTCCTCTATCAGTTGGTTTTTGACCCAGTCAGAAGGAAACTTGTTCCACTGAATGCTTATGAAGATGATATTGATCCAGAAACTCTAGTTTATGCTGGAAAGTATCCTTTATCAAATAAAAATGTAATATACTTAGAGGGCATAAAAATGTCACCATTGTTTCTATGTCAGTTGGTAAAATCCTTAAGCACTGCTATTGCAAAAAAGGAATTGTTTCCAGATCAATTGCTATTTAGATTTGATTTGGCTTATGTTGATTCCCTTCAGAATAGTATTAATCTTGAATAAATAGTAATGTTTTTTCAAATAATATAAGCCATTGTAGGAGGCCTGCTATTTCATAATCTCATTGAAACCTCCCGGAAAATGAAGTTGGGATTAAGTTATATGCAGTCTTAATCCCTCAGATAGCTATTAAGTTATTTAAGTTTATATCTACTTAAAACAAAGGTTGAAGTTTGTTTTTCATACATTGTAAAACTGTATGAACATTTCTATGTGAACTGTGCAGAGTTATGAACTCCATAAAATTAAACTATATAAAAAAGAAAGTTCTAATTAAAAGTGGTGCTTTTTCTGAGATTGATTCATTTAGATACTTTGATGATAGGACTGCTTTTCAAATTGCACTTGGAAATAAAGATATTTTCACAATGGAGCAAATTGATGACTACGATCCTGATGTATCACGGGTAATATTTTGTATCTAAAAAAATATTTTAATGGTCTATCAAGAACAATTTTGTCCTTGTGTTTTTGCTTGACTTTGAACTTAGACTTAGATAAATCTGAAGTATATAGAGTTATACATTTTATGCCAGGATTTGATACATTATATAAAAATCCTGTATCAAAACTACAATTTTAGATCATGTATTAGTTAAGAACCACTTGGAGGCACTACAAAACTATTTTTGTCCTTGTTGAGTCTCTTCAGGCATAAGTATCCTCTGTGCTAAATATTCTGTATTCAACCCTTTTATGTGATTTGATTTGAATTGACAGGAGGACTTGCTTGTTAACTATACATTAGATTTGACTTTATACAGTAAGTATCTTGGGTTGGTTGTCAATAACTTTTAGAAAAGGAAGTTCCATAGATGCTATGCTGAAAAGCCTTTTTTAAAAAAATAGTCTCATTGGAGAATTTTCTGATTTGGGGCCTCATGTGATGCCTTTTTTGTGATTTTTCAGAAATCATGGAAAATTAGCATAATGTCAGAGAGAATTGGAGAAGGACAATTGTTCCTACTTTCAAAAATAGGAGAAAAGGACTCATAATTTCAGTCAATTCATATCGATACAAGCAAAACTCCAGAGACACTATTAAGCAGTCAGTTTAGAAAATTGTTTTGAAAAAAAAAGTGACATAAAAATTATTTCTTATTTCTCATGTTATAAAGCAATTAGCTACTGTGTTTCCCCGAAAATAAGACCCTGGCTTATATTTTTTTTGAACCCTGAAATAAGCACTTGGCCTTATTGCCATGCGCTCAAAAGCCCAATTTGGCTTATTAACAGGGGATGTCTTATTTGGGGGGAAACAGGGTATATATTCTTAATATTTAGTGTTACTATATGTTTTGTTGTTTAAATTCTAATATAAAATTTTGGTTAATGTTAGAAATAAATTTAAATACCAAGATTCAGGAGAATCTTGACAAGTTGGAGCAATGGACAGAAACACAGCAAGATAAATTTCACCGGGACAAATGCAAACTCCTAGGATCATATTTGGCAATAGTTCAGGCAGCACAAAAGAAAAAGATCTGATGACTTTGTAGAACATAATCTGGAGAAGCATTGACAGCTGCAGGACACAGAGCTATTTTCAAGTGTCTGAAAGGCTATTGTATAGAAGACAATACAGAATCGTTCAGAGTTAAACCAGTTTTGGGTAGTACATCATCCGGAAAAACCAAAGCCATTACATAACTAAAGTCATTATCACATAGGCAGCTGTAATTCAAGAGTTTCCCAATCAGAAAGGTATTAAGGCATATATGAGTTGAAAAGATTGCAACAGTCAATCTTTTCAGTAGTCTTGATCACTGTCCTACGTTCCCTTTGTTCAGTGTCCAGTGGCAAGGTACCAAAACATGATTGAGAAAACTCTAAACTAGTAATAAAATTATCTTCAGTGTAATTTAGAGAAACAGAGTAATATAACTTTATGTTTTTCTTTCTGTTCTTTTGGTATAGCCTGTATTACCAAGAAGCCGCAGCTGGGATGTGAGTTATACTCAGGAGAAGTCATCCTATTTAAAGAGTATTTGGAGCAGGGACTACAAACCCTGTTTTACTGCAAAAATTGTAACAAATTCAACACCTTTGCTAGAGAAATCCACTACCCGAGGAGTTGAGCAGCTAATTAACTTAAAAGGACTCAAACTTCCTAGCAAAATGCTAGTGGCAAAAAGACCAAGGCATGGTATGATTGCTACATTTTTAATCACACACACACACACACACACACACACTATATATATATTGCTCCTAGAAGCACGAAGCCGAAAACACCAGCCTGAAGATGACGAATGAGACTTCGTCGAAACGTCGCCAAGACACTTCCAATTTTACGCGGGAGAAGACCCGAATAACCAAAGACCTACATATATATATATATATATATGTATGTAGGTCTTTGGTTATTCGGGTCTTCTCCCGCGTAAAATTGGAAGTGTCTTGGCGACGTTTCGACGAAGTCTCATTCGTCATCTTCAGGCTGGTGTTCTCGGCTTCGTGCTTCCAGGAGCAATGTGAGATCGCAGCTGTCTCTTCCTTTTAACTGCTAGTGGGGGTGTGAGCTGATTGGGTGGGAGCTTGGCTGTGTTCTGATTGGGTGGAGGTGTGTTCTGATTGGTTAGGGCTTGGCTGTGCTCTGATTGGATGGGGGGTTGGTTGTGCTCTGATTGGATGGGGGTGTGTTCTGTTTGGGTGGGGGCTTGGTTGTGCTCAGCTTAGTCTGAGTTGCAGGGGGATTTGAGCTGGTGAGCTGCGTTGTTGTTGTTTGGCTTCGTGTTTGTGGCCGTGCGAGCTCTTCATGGTGGGTGTCAGTCTGCTTCATGTATGGATTGGAGGGGTTTAAAGTGGCTAATGATGCAGCTGCGGTCTGGCTTCTGGTCCTTGGTCATGGCTCATTATCAGTGTGGGTTTGAGTTTGCTTTCTGCGTGGATGTGTGCTGGTGACATCCTGTGTGGCTCTCATGAGTGTGGGTCTGGTGTCATTCGTCGTGTTAGGGACCCGCCTCCCAGCCATTTGGAAACCCGCCCTTATTGACAAACGAGTCCCTAACACGACGAATGACACCAGACCCATATATATATTATGAAACAAAGTCTTAAACTAATTTTATCTTTAGCATGTAAATCTTGAATGCTCAATACAATGGTTAGGGAAAAATAAGCATTTACCAATAGCATCTTTCTTAATTCCTTATATATATTTCTATACATCACCCAAAGGTATTATTAACAGAACACTTATGTTTAAAAAAAACATAATTTGTTTATTTCTTTTGACTCTTCAATTTTTCTTTTTCTCTTTTGGGGTAAACTAGTATACATCTATAGTATTTGTCTACTCTATTAATATCAATCTATTAAAAATGCTGATATAGATCTAGTTTCTAGTAGAATTGAACTTAATTCATCTTTTCTATATTTAGAAGAAGTATCAGAAGAAGAACTGTTAAGCCAGTATTTTTCGAACTCAAAAAAAAACAAAACAGAAAAATGTGATGAGAATGAGCAACGTTTTAGTGGAACATCTGCAGTCTGTGCTTCCCAGGACTCATGCAAAAATAAGGACAATTCTTGTGTTCAGCCCAGGCTTAGAAATAAATTTGCCACTATTTTTCAGAAGGAGAATGAAAACAATGGTGCAGTGGTTGTTCCAGGAACCAGAAGCAGGTATGTGTCTTTAAATTGCGTTCCCGCAATTTCAGTTATTTAAAAAAAAAAAATAATAATATTTTTTTAAAAAATCTTAAACACTATCAGTAGAATCAGATAGTCTAATCAGGATTACACAGTATATTATGAAATATAATTAATATCACAGCTACTTTATTCAATATGGAGCTCTCCATGTGAGACTGTGCTGGCTGAGAATTCTAGGAATTGCAGTGTCTACATCAGTATTTTTCTACCTTGGCAACTTTAAGGTGTGTGGATTTCAACTCCCAAAATTTTCTAGCCAGTAAGCTGGGGAATTCTGGGAATTGAAGTCTACAAACCTTAAAATTGCTAAACTTGAAAAACATTAGTCTACACAATTAGAGCCTTAGGAACACCTGATTGCTTGACATGTCAAAAAGTGACATGAGGGATCTATGTGATTAATGTCTTCAACCCTTATAAGAATCTATAGATATGCAGTCATTTTTATGGACTTAAATGTTAAAGCATTTAAATTACAAATTGCCAATGATAAGCTGATGAGGCAAAGGATGACATGAGGATGTGGCCATAAGCACCTCAGGAATATTTTTTTAAAAAACACTTTTAAAAAGTTAATTGCATAAATAAAGGTTGCCACTGTTTGATAGCAGTTCAATTACAATTCAACTTTATACAAGCAAGATTTTACTTTGATTTCTTCCGAGGCATCTCCCAAGTGAGACTATTCTAAATATTCTGTATTGGGTTATAATTAGTAAATACTTTGCAGACTATGTGAACAAGCTCCCATCACTCGATCCCTAGCCTCTGCCTACCCAACAGTTCGAAAGCATGCAATATACTGAGTAGATAAATGGGTACCACTTTGGTGAGACAAAAACTTAGCTGCGTTCATTTTGTGCTGAGAATGGAAGCCGGCACTGGACATGGCTGGAGGAGAGGAGAGGCATTGTGACATGAGACAAGGCGAGACTAGAGGAGAGCCTAGAAGAGCCAGCTACCTGAGCACCCCTCATTGTTTGGTGTAAAAGCAAGTTCGGCCCTACAGAGGAATTATTGAGTCTGTCATCTGCACCTCTATAACTGTCTGGTTTGGTTCTGCAACTCAACAAGATAGACACAGACTTCAGAGGATAATTAAAACTGCAGAAAAAACAATTGCTACCAACCTGCCTGCCATTGAAGCCCTGTATACTGCACGAGTCAAAAAGAGGGCTGTGAAAATATTACTGACCCCTCACATCCTGGACATAAACTGTTTCAACTCTTACCTCACTTAACTCAAAACGACGCTATAGACCACTGCACACCAGAACAACAAGAACAGTTTTTTCCCAAACACCATCACTCTGCTAAACAAATAATTCCCTCAACACTGTCAAACTATTTATTAAGTCTGATTACTATTAATCTTATCATTCCCATCACCCATCTCTTTCCACTTATGACTGTATGACTGTAACTTTGTTGCTTGTATCCTTATGATTTATATTCATATTGTTTCCTGATTGCTTATTTGTACCCTATGACTATCATTAAGTGTTGTACCTTATGATTCTTGATGAACCTATCTTTTCTTTTATGTACACTCAGAGCATATGCACCAAGACAAATTCCTTGTGTGTCCAGTCACACTTGGCCAATAAAAAATTCTATTCTATTCAGTGCAGCAAGAATAGATGTACAAGTGCCGAACAGAATGCATTAGCAGTCTAGCTTTCAGGACTGCATTGTGTCTAATGTGTAGATATCCCTGACACTGTATCCCATATGCAATCTCTCTCTCTCTCTCTCTCTCTCTCTCTCTCTCTCTCTCTCTCTCTCTCTCTCTCTCTCTCTCTCTCTCTCTCTCCCCCTCCCCCTCCCCCTCCCTCCCTTCATTAGTAGGGACTTCATTAGACAAGGGCAATACTTTCTTCTGTTTATTTCTGATCTTATATATTCTGTGTATGAAAAAAAAAACCAAAAAGGTTATTTACGTTGGCTTAGAATCACAAAATATTTTTTCTTAATTGTTAAATAAACAAAGGCTATGCCACCAAACCCTAATATGCATAGTATGTTCATGTAAAGCTATTTATTATTTCACTATAGAATATAATGAATTTAGAAAACATGATCCAGTGTTCTGAACCTCAAAGATTCTAGTTATAATGCAATTATGACAGATTTGCATTTATGTTGCAATGTGTTCAACATATTTATTTGATTCATCTCCTGGCTTTCTGGTTGAATGACATGACTTTCATGCGAACCTGTGTTATATATGCATCATCTGATTCACAGATTTTTTTAACATTAAAAATAAATATTAACTAGCGTGTTTTGACATATTACATAAGCACCGTAAAACTATTGAGAGTGGTAAGAAAGCATAGGTCTAGCATAGGTTGTTATAATTCACTAATTTCTAATTATTTCAGCATATGTCCATAATTTTAACTTATGTTCATAATTTCCTTTTTCAGTAAAACTGTAACATTTTAACATGATTAGATTAATGCACACAGTTTTTAATATCTCTCATTTCTTCTTATACTCGGTCAACGTATATTAGGTTTTTCTGCAACATTGGAGATCTGCCTGAGACTATATCAAAGAATAAAACTGACCAGCCTCTACAGGACAATGAGGCTGATAGTCCAACTAAGGAAATAAACAAATTAACAGAAGACCAGAGTCCCTGTTCATCGGAGACTGGAGAAATAGAAAGACTCTTCTCAACCACACCTGGGGTAGGACAGTCCAGCTGTTTCACTTGGTCTAGAAGCTTTGCAGAGAAATCTTCGACTCCTAGCCTATCACAAAGCATAGCACTGCTAAAGCAGTATCAAAGACCAAGTAAAGATACAAGTGAAGACTATAGTGTGACTGGCTCACAAATAACCTCACCAGCAAATAAAGAGTCTGATGAAGAGACATCACCTTTAAAAGAACTGCGGTGTAAATCAAAACAGAATCTTGACAAGCTGTTGCAAAGCAAGGTGGATACTTCAGAAAAGTCCCCAGTGACCAAGAAAAATGCTACACCTGCCAAAGTAAGATTATTCTATGTTTTAGTTAAGCAGTTTATTAAATTGTCATGGCACTCTCAAGGGATTGTCCAAATCTGTTCTTATTTGTTGCAATAGCTACACATCTGGCTTCCCTTTCATAAAATAACTTCTGTTTATGAAAACTCAAAGTCTGCCTGCCTGCCTGATAGTCTGTTTATTGCGGTAAACGAATACATTTTAATTTGATTAACTGCTAAGAGTGTCGGAATGTGTTAAGCAATGAGATGTTTTCATTTTCTAATAGACATTCTGATATATATCATCATTGGTTTTAATAGGGCTGACTTTCATGAAAGTTGGTACAGGATTATACCGTTTCCCTGAAAATAAGACATCCCCTGATAAGCCCGATTGGGCTTTTGAGCACATGCACTAAAATAACCCCCCCCCAAAAAAAAAGCCCTCCCCAAAATTATTTAAACACATGCATAGCCAATCCCCGCCATTTCCTCTGGTTAGGGTTAGGGAGACAGAGCTGGAAATCAGGTAAAACTGCAAGAGAAGCCCTGTCTTGCTCCATGTACCCCAAACTAATAAGACCTCCCCGAAAATAAGGCCAAGTGCTTATTTCGGGGTTCAAAAAAATATAAGACAGCATCTTATTTTCGGGGAAACACCGTAATTGTTGTGTCACTTTGCTAGTTATTGGAAATTAATTCTAATATCGCTTTTAAGAAGCATACAGTACTGGGTTGAAAAATCATAACTGTTTTGCTCTACTTCATTTAGGCATAGCTTCAGCCATTTTACTTTTAAAAATAACATGGAGTTCACATTTAAGGTAAAATAATGCCTGTCTTTTTTTTTAAATGGCAGGAATCTGACAGCAGTCCAGAACCAGATGATAATCTAAATTCTCAGATCCTTCCATTTTCAGAATGTAGAGATAATAAGAACACAGTTCCCAAAAATATGGTATATCTTTTTCCTCTTTTTCATTTATAATTCCTGCTTTCTATCTCAATACTAAAGTAGGACTTGCAGACAGGACCTGTTTTAACATGTATGGATTAATCATAACATATTCTAGATATTACTTATGATCACCATCATCCTGTGATATAACTAAAATATTACTCCTGTTCTCCCCTCTCTTACCTCAGAGCTATTCCTAGTACTTTGAAAGTACAGGTATTCCTTGTCTTACAGCAGTTCAATTAGTGACTGTTTAAAGTTACAACGGCACTGAAAAATGTGACTTACGACAACTTTTCACACTTACGTCCATTGCAGCATCCCCATGGTCACGTGATCAAAATTCAGATGCCAGATTGACTCTTAACAACCTTATTATAAACTTAACCACTTCAGTGATTCACTTAACAACTTGGCAGGAAAGATTGTAAAATGGGGCAAAACTCACTTAACAAATTTGTCACTTAGCAACTTATGTGGTCATAAATTGAGGACTCCCTGTATACATAGGGTTGTCATATTACTCATGTTAGGGCTGCAATAGCTTCTTGCAAGTGATGTAGGCCTCTTTTCAAATAGCTAAAACTGCAGCTGAGCTATTTGATATGAGATTCAGACTTTAGGCTCTATCTTCTTTCACCTTTATTTTAAATGGAAGTAGTTTGGCGTCATATGCAAATTCAGTGATCTTGTTTCAACCAAAGTAAGCTTTCAATGAAATCTGAAAATTTTTGATTTGACCCTGAGATCTATCATAAAATCATTAAATTGCCTAAGGCATCCCAGATCAGGCTGCCAATTGCAGTACAATTGAAAAGGATTATTTAATTAAGCATGTATGGAGTGCTTTAAATCATGCAAATCTTATTATTTCAGATCATGTTATTTTTTTCACCTTTTGCACAAACAGGAAAGAGAGAATAAGGAACGCTCTCTCCTTAAGTTCACTACAGAGATCTATATCATGGTTTCAGTCAAAGTTGTGCAGTATTTTTTAAACTGAGAAGTTACGTTATATGCTAGAACCATCAAACACTGTATTTGATTTCATTTTAAGATCACATTTAGTTAACAGAGTATAAGTTATATATATTTGTAATGTTCCACTCTGATGGTAAGATTTTGGATTAGGTTGAACACAGCTGGTTTCAATAGTTGATCAAACATGGTAACATTGGATTTTTTTTCCTCTGTTTCTTTAATTTAGTTTCCTTAGTGGGAAAATATTGTTAATTTTCCTTTTGGAAATAATATTAGTCATTTGATCCCTATTGAGTAAAAATTCCAATACTGTATTTATCAAGAGAGAATGAACACTGAGCAATGAAGCCTCATATATATATAGATACACTGAAAAGTTTGTAATGGCTGATTTATGTTATTTTAAGCTTTATTTTTGGTGATTTATTGTTGTTTTTTTAATTCTCTGCTGTAAGCCATTTTTAATAAACTTTGCCTACAGAATCCGTAAAATGTCATTAGTTGATTAAAATACTTCTTTATATTCTTCAGAATTATACTGACATCTTGTGGTTAGTTACTTCTTTTTCCTCATTCTTGAGGTATGTGTATAGTAACCATTGTTTGCATAATTGTATTTGTATTTTAATAACAACATGGTTTGGATTATTATATTGTTTTCAGTGTGTTTTAATACTGGTTAACGTTAAGATTTTAATACAAGTGAAACTTTCAGAAATATTTTGGGGTGAGTTTGCATAACAATTAGATTAAATGGAATTGTTTCTAGTTATTATATTGTAAGAAGCCCGACTATTTTTCTCAGCATGTTATATGAATCATGCTGTCCCACTAACCCAGTTTGTTTCGATGTAGCATCAAATGAAAATCCATTGTCTGTTGCTAATTTGGGTTTAGAGTTAAGTGTGCTATACAAATCCAGTCTTTAAGTGTTTGAAATGATATGCATGTTCAACTATAAAAATGCTTTTAGTAGCTGTCAAGTAGTGTCAAGTCCCTTGATGCTCTCTGAACTAGGCAGTTTCCTTGCAGTGGTTTCATTGCCAAACTAGGTAATGTGCCTGCACTGATGATGTTACCTAGTTCGGTAATAAAATGACTGCAAGGAAACCACCTAGCTCAGAGAGCACCAAGGATCCCACAGTTCATCCCTGAAGTTACAAATATTTTCGTCTATCAATGTCTACTCTTTACAGGGACAATTTATAAGACTTCACTGAAACAAAAGATTTTTTTACACACTCTCTCTCTCTCTTCAGATTCCTGCATTATGTAGAACCAATTCTCTAAAATCTCCTATGGTGACAAAATATAAATTACTGATGCCCGCCAAAGTTAGTGGCTTAAGCAAGAAAATAACAAGTATAAAGAAAAAAAACCACGATGCTGAAAACAAGTCAGGACTGCAGGTGAAAATTAATGATCTCTGGAAGAGCTTCCAGTTCAAAAGGTGAATCTCTTTTAATCTAACTGTTCAATTGTTTTATTTTAATGTTTTGTGGAGAAAGGGAAGTATTGATGAAACAATATATGGTCCTAAAACATGGCATTAGCTTATTACTTTTCAACAGAATAGTGCATTTATAGTCCTTAAAGTAACCATTTGAATCCCCAAAGAATTAAGTTTGTCTGCTGATGGAGGCGGCCAAGAGTGGAGATAAGGGAGGGGGGACATAAATATTTAAGAGAATTCATTTTGCCTCTAATTTTAGGAGTATTTGTTGAATTCCATCCTCTTTAAATGATTAGGAATAAAATATATACCAAAGAAACTTTTATCTCCTGTGGTTGTAGCTTTATTAACTGCAGAATTCTTCCATTTGCTTAATATTTGCATTTATCTACAGATAATGGATTTAACTGATTTATTTACATATTTCTTTACTCATAACAAAATATACATGTTCTGAGGGATTATTTTTAAGGTCAGAACAAAACCAAACTATCAGTTATCGTCTTACCGATTCCTCTTCTATGTCTGCTAAAGTATTAATTTTTATCTTCGAGGCAGTTTTCAGAAATAAGTTTTCATTCCTTCTAGCTTCACTATTTTTCCATAAAGCAGTTTCTCCTTGGCTTTGCTGGTACCTCCTGCTGCTGGGGAATAAAGAGCTTGCAACTTCTTGAGACAAAAGTAGTATCTTTTCTTCCATCTTGGGTAACTGACTTTGGCAGGACTTACTTTCCAAAAGTAGTGGGGAGGTAATGGAGAGAAAGAATAATCCAACCAGCCAGTTGTTTTTATTGGTATGCAGTAAAAATGTAGCTCTGACAATAAATCCAATTCACTTTAAACTTTGTTAATACTCCTCTATACCACTATTAACCATACATTTTTTTTTGCTTGTAGGGAATCAGAAATACTACCTTCCTGTAGAAAATCAAAACCATTGTCTCCAATTAAAGATAACAATAACCAACTCCCTCCAGACACATGTGATGAAACTTTTGATAACTGCAATGGAAAATATTTCAGTGAAGTGGTACTGCAGATCTGAGCAATTCTGTAATCCCTGTTCAATTTCTGCATGAATTTAGATTATTTCTGGACACAAAAAAAATCAAAGTAACACTTGTGTATATATATATATAGACTTCAGCTAACATTATCAACTTCTGTTTTGAAAGAAGCAAAATGAAACAATATTATGCTTTTTGATGCATTGAATAAAATCTTTTGATACAAATAGATTGCTTGACTATATCAGATGTATGAATACAAAAAAACGTTTTTGAAAAAGTCAGCAAACTGAACAATCTCTGCAACAAAGTGGGTCCAAATAATTCAATAAAGGAAGTAAAATCTAAAAAGTTAGGAAAACGGGTATTATATTTAAATATATAAATTATATTTTATAATTAAAAATTTCTTATGCTGAATTTCATACAACAATAATCAAGTGGGGATGATAGTGGATTACAAAGAAGTCCTTGAATTATGGCAGTTCTTTAAAATATTTAAAATATTCTAAAATTGAAGGAAGTGCTTCCCTCTTGTACCTCTACCGAAACACATTATTTTCCTAGCAGTACTCATCACCCAAATTTGCTATTAGGACAATGAATGTTTCACATAAAAGGTACTTAAAATGCTATTACAGTACGTATCCAAGTTGCAAGAGAGGGAATTGCTGGTCAAAATCAATTTGATTGTATTGGTTGGAGTGCACTGAGAGTTTAAAACACAGAATTTGGATTTAAGATAGTTTCACTTCTGGTCCAAACTACTTGGGCACTAGACAAACCCTGCAACAAAATACAACCCGTAGGCTGTGTGTGATCTGCCAAGCAGCCAACTGAAGTCTGCTGGTACATTTTGAAAAATAATCCACCAAATGCCATCATCAGGAAAGATTCATTGCCACCTGTGTTTTCCCAGTTACTTTCATCTTGAGAGACAAGCATCTCAACACCTCCAGGCTTCACAGATACTGCCAACTCCAGTATTGTCCTGCACCCCTAGCACCAAATAGCTGATTGGCATGCCAGGTATCTCATGTGGCCCACAATTTAATTTAATTTAATTAATTCAATTTATATGCCGCCCCTCTCCAAAGACTCAGGGCGGCTTTGAAATTCTATTTCCATTATCAATCTTGCCCTTATAATAAATAATATGCTGTAATGTAAGTAATATGTTGTGAAGTTTGTTGTTCATAAAATCACTTTAGTTTGTGGTGTCTGTCTGATTTAATGTTTAATGTTTTTGAAATGTGTAGGCCATTGGAGTTGGGTGGCCAATGCATTTAAATAAATAGAAATAATAGCTTCTCCATAAGTTGCACAGGCGAGTACTGGACTCTTGCTTTCATTCTCCCTATGTGAATAATAACCTAGTAAAGATGATAGCTAGAGTGTTGCATGTTTGTTGAGTGCAGTTTGGGATATTTTCAGACAGATTGGCTGGGGCTATTCTGCAGGGAAGGCAGCCTTCTCATGCCCTCTGGACTCCCTTTTGCTGGACAACAGATCTATTGAAGGCAGCCTGCCTCATCTGGATTTCCTAAGGGACTGTGCTGCTCTAGGTGCTATTGAGAGCACTTTTCTGATATTTGGATTGAAGTAAAATGCAAACATGAGTTTGGTAGCCTTTGTTTTTGGCTACCAAAAGTCTTGGCCTGGCTCTGCTCAGTTCCGTGCCAACTTATCCATGATGCTTACTGACAAAGCTGCCTTAGTTCAGAAAGCAGGTATGGATTGCAACCAGAGTAATGTTGGACTAGCTACTTTGGACTTGCATGTCATGTGGAGCTGTAATGTGGCATTGCTGCTTTTGTAGTTTGCCCAACCCTAGTTAAAACCATGGTTTCACAGGATGTGTGCATTCAATCTCACTTGTTTCCCAGGAAAGTCATTCAGGACAGAAGAGGCAAGTATCAGAAAATAAGCATAAAAATAATAATATTGGGAGGGGAGAGCTGTTGTATATAAAGTAATTATTTCTTTTTAGAAATATTTATATTTCTCATGGTTTGTTTAAGCTCATCTGTTTCCATCTCCAAGGTCTTTCAAACTGCCAATTGGTACTCAAGGCAAAAATGTGGGCCTGTTGTTTCTGGACAACCTCCCTATCATGGAGCATGGACTGAGGTAACCGCAACAAACCTGGCACATTTGAAGAGCAACTGCTTTCAAAGGATAGATGAGGTTGCTAAGCAACTGGCAGATTGGCTAATGGGTCTACAGCTTAATCACAGTTCAGCTGGAGTGTGAGATGTCTAATATGTCAGAGGCTCAAGGCTTCAAAATCTAAATTAATATTTGTGTTGGATTGAAAGGTTCACGGAGGTTAGCTGCGATGAACACATCCATCTTTTCAGAAAGCAATGCCTATGATATAATTTGAAGGAGTCCCATGGCTCAGTACTGAATTGCTTTTGGTTTCCTGTGTCTGACATATGGTTTACTGACACTATATTTCTTCCAGCAGAAGGATGAATGAGAAACACTTTACTGTACATAGAATGGATGATCTGACTCAAATAGTTGCCTTAGTTCAATACGAGATCAATATTATCTAATTAAGAATATTAAAGGAGTGGGTGGGAATTATTCTAGTCAGGGTTCCATTTTCATCATTCAGTGGCTACTGAGCATGCTCAGTCTTTATTTGTCTTTATGATTTTTATTTTTTAGTTAAATTCCTCTAAAAACTTGCACTTCTCTAAATGGATATCCTCATGCCAATGGATCAGTTGTTTGACTATATAAACTGTATTACTCATCGTCCTATCACTAGAAACTATTTCTAAATGGTTTTAGACATGTCAAGAACTGCCCAAATGCCATTTTAAAGAAATTACGTATAAGATGAGCCTACCCATAAAAATTAAGACTGTTACACTTGAAAAAGCTAGGTTGAGCAAAGCACTGCTTTTTGAAATGTTAAATGTGTCCTTTGGAGGGTTTCTTGGCTGGACAATCAACTGTCAGTTATCTGTCGTTTGACTAAAACTACACTGTTGATTGCTGTACTGGCTGCCTGCACATATGTGCACATGCAGAGATGCCTCATTTCTCTGGAAATCTCAATAGAAGTATTGGCTGTACATATGCATACTGTACACGCATATAGAATGAGGAATAGGCTTCAGAACAACTGCACAAGCTTTTCAAAGGACATGGTTGTGATTCACTCATGTTAATACATTTTGTACTGAATGCTTTGCATGTCTAATAAATGTATAGGTTCCTGCCTTTTATTTCACCCATTTAATAGTCAAGATAATATGATCTATGGTATTTTGCATAGTTTCTCTGACCTCTTTTAGAATGAGAGATATACTTTAAATTTGCAATATTCTGTCCAAGGATAAAACTAATATTAGAAAGTGTACCAAATTTAATTTGAAAATCCTTGACAACGATATTCCAAATATCTGTCTTTCCCAGCACTCTAAGATGATGACAGGATCTTTGGTGTATAATACAAATGCAATATAAGTATACTACTTTGGAGTAAACAGTTTTAAAATTACTGCTGTGCACTTAAATTCAACTGTGAATAGAATAGAATAGAATAGAATAGAATAGAATAGAATAGAATAGAATAGAATAGAATAGAATAGAATGCTTTATTGGCCAAGTGTGATTGTACACACAAGGAATTTGTCTTTGGTGGATATGCTCTCAGTATACATAAAAGAAAAAAAAAACATTAATCAAGAATCATAAGATATAACACTTAGTAATGACTTAACTAGGAAGAGAAGCAAGATGATGGTGTTAGTTCTTTGCTTGAGGACATTCCCTAGTCCCGTGAGGGCGAACCTATGGCACGCGTGCCACAGGTGGCATGCGGAGCCATATCTGAGGGCACACGAGCATTGCCCTAGCTCAGCTCCAGCACACATGTGCATGCCGGCCAGCTGATTTTCGGGCCTTCCGGGCCCACCAGAAGTCAGGAAATGGGCTGTTTCTGGCCTCCGGAGGGCCTCCAGGGGGGTGAGGAAGACTGTTTTTGCCCTCCCCAGGCTCCTAGAAAGCCTTTGGAGCCTGGGGAGAGTGAAAAATGGGCCAATCATGCCATCATGTGCCAAAAGCGGGGAGAGTGCAAGGAGAGCATGTGCACATGCGTGGGAGGGCAGGGTGCGGGGGGGGCATTGAATTATAGGTGTGGGCACGCACGCGCACAATCCCCCTGTGCTCTCCCCCCGCTTTTGGCACGCAACGTCAAAAAGGTTAGCCATCACTGCCCTAGTCAGTTAGTAGCGCTTCATTATAATACCCTTTTAAAATTCAATTTGTGGGGGCAATAAGCTGACTTTGTATAAAATATGCAAAAGAATGAAGGCTATTGCTTAACGCATTGTAAGCCGCCCTGAGTCTCCAGAGAAGGGCAGCATATAAATCAAATTTAAAAAAAAAAAAAAAAGAATTTACTGAAAAGGCTTCAAGAAAATTATCAGTGACAATGTTCAGAAAACTTTAAAAATAAATAGCATAGGAGTGTCAGTAGCCTTGCAGAACTGCTGAAAACACCTGGACTGTGCTATCAGCTTGCTCGGGGTATTGCAAATAAAAGACCTATCCACTGTAAACAGTGGAATAGTACTAGACAAGTATTTAAATAGTTAGCTGAAAAGAGATTAGATACCTTTTTGTGCTGCTCATAAACTTGTGGTATAAGCAGTTTGCATGGCAACTTGCTTGCTTCATATTCCTTTGGAAAAATTACCCAATCATTGCTTTGATTTTTTTAAAAAAGTTGCTAAAGTATTTTACGTAATGCATAAGTCTGATAAAAACATGTAAGATGTGGTGGTGGAGGTGTTTTCAGTCCTAAATAAGTTTCTCTTAGCATATAACTAATTTCAATCTGTTGATTGAAGTCCATTAAAGCTTATCCTATTCAACAAATGCTAGCTTTTAAATTACTACACGAGTTTTTAAAATTATTTTTAGCTTCTATAGACCAGGTCTTCAGTACTAGGTAACATAAATCTGATTTATATGTTTAGTTAAGTGTAATTTCTATTGAAATTTGTAAGAATGGTTGTTGATTGTCTGATTCAGTGTGGAATTGTTATTCCACTAGCAAAAGTATTCAGAAAATTCCTGTTTGCAGAAAGCATTTCTTATTCACTAAAGTTTTAATGGCATTGTTTCAGAAAAGCTCCCAACTCTACAGAGAAGATTTCTGAGTAACATAGGAAAGAAAATCAGCAACAATTATATCTTTTCCCAGAAAAAAGCTCTATGGATCATAAACTTCATCTTGGCAAAGATTGGCTCGCAGAATCCATGCCTTTGTCTTATGCTTTGAACCAAATGTTTAGATATCTTGGTCTTAGAATTAATTTTAAAAATACTAATAGGAATCACCATTCTGTTACTGTAACTCAAAGGAATGTCATCATCAGCCTATCACAACCCTGGTAGATACCACTTTTTCCTCCACATGTATGCATATATACAGTAGAGCTGTGCATACTGTAAAAATGATTCTAAAGAGGTGCTTTAAAATGTGAAGGACCACAACCGGGGTAGCATTTTAGGCCAGCCACATCTTTTTTCAGGCTCATGTAGACTCCTGAAAAAAGCCATAGCTACTTTAAAGATGCTGTACTCACACTTCTACACAGACCGAAACACTCTTCTAAATCATTTTTATTTTTATTCATTCACAGCATAAATATACTTTCATGAGACCAATTCCTATGACTATTCTATAATATTTTATGATGTTCCATTTTTAATTTCAAGGATATAGATGATATTTAACTGGGTGAGCAATAAATAAAAATAAACTCCTGTATTAAGACGACAGAGGCTTGAGGGAGATCTAACATTGTACCATTTATATATAAATCAAATTGCTCCCTAATAGAACTGTACCATTGGCAATTTGCCTACATGGGAAGTAGACAATTATAAACAAGATCTGCCATTTTCTAGTCCATTTCAAGACAGCCAAGGCATAGGGTGGCACTTCAAGTAACCTAATTAGTTCCAGATTCAGAAACAATCTAACACAGCATGTCATCTTAACATCTTAAGTTGTTAACTTGTTAAGTTTGTCTCTCTAAGTTTCTATCCCTACTATTTTTCCAGCTCAGTTATCCAAATAAGCATACCAAAAATAAGATAGCTTGGGTAACGCAGTGTCAATCAGAACTTTTAATCAGGTCTAGAATCCCTGCTTCACCATTAAAAAGTATTTTAATGAGATTTTGCTATGGCAGCAGTTTCTGTTGGAATACTTTGAAAGGTAGGATGCATTGGAGGAGAAACTATGCTGAATTCTTGAAAATCTAGAGGTCCAAATTCCATTCAATTTCTTTCTGAGAATGAGGACAACCTATGATAAATAAAGAAGTTGCTGGCATATAAAATATCTGCTCCTTGGACAACAGAAGCTATACTTTCAGCATTCCTTTTTAATGTACCGATATTTTGTTATTCTCTTGCTGTGCAAAGAGACCATTGAGAGAAGCCATCTTGGTGAGTCTGTTGCTTGTTTTTCCTTGAGCACAGTGTTTGCCGTTTCCAGGAATTTTGGCTCTCTGTTAGACTGTGCAGGAGGCTTGAAGGAATATGTATATAAATAGAAGTTTTGAAAAAACCTTGACAGTAAGATATTTCTTACTGTCAAATATAGCTTTCTGTCTAAAAAATATAGGCAAATATAGCTTTCTGTCTAAAAAAAAACTCCTCAGCAACTTTATGTGAAGAGAATTTTACTATCGCTCAGTATGAGTTAATAATTTATTTATTTATTTATTTATTAAATTTATATACCGCCCTATTCCTAAGGGACTCAGGGCGGTGAACAGCGAACGATAAAAATACATGTAATACAAACGTTAATAATAAAAAACCAATTAAAATATACTAAACATTCTGGTCCTAGATAATTCAAGACATCCCAGTTTAAAATAAAATCAAAAAGCAACATAAAGGGAAAGTTAGGCCAGGCCGGCCTGCTGAAACAGGAATGTTTTGAGGGCACGGCGGAAAGTGCGCAGATCCGGAATCTTCTGTATCTCTGGGGGGAGCTCGTTCCAGATGGTGGGTGCCCTCACAGAAAAGGCTCTCCCCCTGGGGGCCGCCAGTCGACATTGGCTGACGGCACCCTGAGAAGCCCCTCTCTATGGGAGCGTACTGGGCGGTGAGAGGCTATTGGTGGCAGAAGGCGGTCTCGTAAGTACCCCGGTCCTAAGCCATGGAGCGCTCTAAAGGTGGTAACTAAGACCTTGAAGCGTACCCGGAAGACCACAGGGAGCCAGTGCAGCTCGCGCAGGAGGGGAGCCACATGGGAGCGCCATGCTGCTCCCATAACTACCCGCGCGGCCGCATTCTGGACCAGCTGGAGCCTCCGGGTGCTCCTCAAGGGGAGCCCCATGTAGAGAGCATTACAGTAGTCCAGGCGTGAAGTGACGAGGGCATGAGTGACCATTTTTAATGAGTCCCGATCCAGAAAGGGACGCAACTGGCGAATCAGGCGAACCTGATAAAAAGACTTCCCGGCCACAGCCGTCAAGTGTTCTTCTAAAGACAGCCGTGAGTCCAAGAGGACGCCTAAGTTGCGAACCATCTCCGTGGGGGGCAATGACTCATCCCCAATAGTCAGTGATGGCACCAATTGACTATATCGGGACGTCGGAAACCACAGCCACTCGGTCTTGGATGGGTTGAGCCTGAGTCTGTTCCTCCCCATCCAGATCCGTACAGCCTCCAGGCACTGGGACATCACTTTAAGGGCATCATTGGGGTGGTCCGGGGTGGAGATGTATAGCTGAGTATCATCAGCATACTGATGATACTTCACCCCAAAACCACAGATGATCTCACCCAGCGGCTTCACATAAATGTTGAACAGAAGGGGTGAGAGAATCGACCCCTGTGGCACCCCACATACAAGGGGCCTCGGGGTCGACCTCTGCCCCCCTGTCAACACAGACTGCGACCGATCAGAGAGAAAGGAGGAGAACCACCGCAACACGGTGCCCCCCACCCCTAACTCTTCCAACCGATGCAGCATGATACCATGGTCGATGGTATCAAAAGCTGCTGAGAGGTCTAATAGGACCAGGATAGAGGAGCAACCCCTGTCCCGGGCCCTCCAGAGATCATCTACCAATGCGACCAATGCCGTTTCCGTGCTGTATCCAGGCCTGAAGCCCGACTGGAACGGATCTAGATAAGCCGATTCATCCAAGTACTGAGGAAGCTGTCGCGCTACCACACTCTCAACAACCTTCGCAACGAAGCGAAGGTTGGAGACTGGACAGTAATTAGCCAACACTGCTGGGTCCAGGGAAGGCTTCTTGAGGAGAGGCCTCACCACCGCCTCCTTCAAGGCGGCAGGGAAGACACCCTCTCTCAAGGAAGCATTTATAATCCCCTGGAGCCAACCTCGTGTAACCTCCCGAGAGGCCAGCACCAGCCAGGAGGGACACAGGTCCAATAAACATGTGGCCGCGCTTAGTCTGCCCAGTATCTTGTGCACGTTTTCCGGAGTCACAGAATCAAACACTTCCCAGGTAATATTCTCAAGACTTGCCTCCATCCTCCCTCCCGAATCTACCCAGTCAGAGTCCAAATTTTCCCGAATCTGAGCGATTTTGTCATACAGATATTGTACAAAGTCCTCGGCTCTACCCTCCAAGGGGTCCTCCCGCGCTTCCTGGTGGAGCAGGGAGCGGGTCACCCTAAACAGGGTGGCCGGGCAATTATCTGATGACGCAATAAGAGCGGAAAAATAGTTACACTTTGCCGCTTTTATTGCCACCAGGTAGGTCTTAATATGAGACCTTACCAGTGTTCGGTCAGATTCAGAACGGCTGGCCCTCCAACTGCTCTCCAGGCGTCTTTTCTGGCGTTTCATCTCCCTCAGCTCCTCGGTGAACCAGGGAGCCAGGTGAGATTGACGCCGGGTCAGAGGCCGCAAAGGCACGACCCAGTCCAAAGCTCCAGCGGCCGCCCTATCCCAGACAGCCACTAGGTCTTCAATCGAGCCGTGTGCCAGAGCCTCAGGAAATGGCCCAAGCTCCGTCTGGAACCTATCCGGGTCCATCAGGCGCCTGGGGCGGAACCACCTCATCGGTTCCGCCTCCCTGCAGCGGGGTGTGGCGGTTCGAAGGTCAAAGCGAAGGAGGGAGTGATCTGACCATGACAAGGGCTCGATCGCTATATCCCCTATCTCGAGACCACTCAGCCACTGACCAGAGACAAAAACCAGGTCCAGCGTGTTTCCCCCCGTGTGAGTAGGGCCATGAATTAATTGGGTCAGGTCCATGGCCGTCATTAGAGAGTAAATAATCAACCCTTGCAATGTCTTTAAATCAGATAGCCAATGAAGATAGGAAGTGAATGGAATGGGGAAAAATAATCTTTTGCATGAGATTATGATAGATATTGGCTTAAGAAAATTAAAGAACAGTAATTTAGTTTTAATAAGTTTCTGTGTGCCAAAAAAAGGGTTGTTAGTCTCTTTAGGCAAAATGTGCCATACTGTAACTACTGTAGTAAGAAATATATCAAAACATTGTGATGATTCTTGGATTTGATTCAGCTAGCATAGCAGAGATTTCAAATCATCACATCCTGAACCTGTCTCAGACTTCTTCTTGCCTGTCTTGTTCTCTAGACTTTTCTATTTTTTATTTTTTATTTTTTTATTTTTTTGTCCAGGATGTCTATCATTTTCATCAGCTTTATCTTTCCTTTGAAGTATTTGGAAGAATTTAATATTTTTATTCTTTTTGATATGATGTTTTGTTTTAATTCCTTTGTGGGTTTTCTTGCATTTAAAAAAAAAAAATTGCCTAGTCATCAACATCACTATTCAGATGCTCTTTAGTTAATACTGGAGTTATTGGAAAAGAACTATAAACTTCAGCTGTCCTTATTTCAGTTGTGCATCTTGAATATCATTATTTTTGACAAAGCATAGCTCTGCAATTCTGCCTGAAAATATTTTATCGATGAGATTTCTGGATCCCATCCTGTAACAAGTTTGTTGGTGCCCATCTGTTGTTTCCCCAATATATGAAAGCTGTGGTGGCGCAGTGGTTAGAATTAGTGGTTAGGCTACTTCTGCTGACTGCTAGCTGCCAGCAGTTTGGCAGTTTGAGTCTCACCGGCTCAAGGTTGATCAGCCTTCCATCCTTCCAAGGTGGGTAAAATGAGGACCCAAAATTGTTGGGGGCAATAGGCTGACTCTGTAAACCACTTAGGGAGGACTGTGAAGCACTGTGAAGTAGTATAGCAATAGCACTTAGACATATACCATTTCACAGTGCTTTTACAGCCCTCTCTAAGCGGTTTACAGAGTCAGCCTATTGCCCCCATCAGTCTGGGTCCTCATTTTACCCACCTCGGAAGGATGGAAGGCTGAGTCAATATAAGTCTAAATGCTATTGCTATTAGCAGTTGACAAGTTCTTTAGCGTAGAAAGGGCTTGTAACAGATTCTGGGGGCTTGTTTTTAGTTCATCTATGCTATTCTAGTAACTATTTTCTACTCCTTTTTGCACCTGACTAATTGCAAAAAATATTTGGCTAGCTACCAAGGTCATTGCCTTTCCAACTGAAGTAATCTCGGTAGCTAAATTGCTTGCTGTTTCATTCTGCACTAAGGTATATAAACAGCATAGCCCTATTGATCAATCAACTGGGGTCATCTCTAAGGCAATTTCTTCATCATAGCAAGTACTTGAAGAATACCATGAGGAGAAAATAGAACAGTAATCTTTTGCATGGAAGGACTATGAAAAGAAAATGAGAGAAGGGCCCTTGGTGCTCTCTGAGCTTGTTTGTTTTCTTACAGATGTTTCATTACCCAAACTAGGTAATATCATCAGTGATAGATTAGACCAGTGACTAGCACTGATGATGTTACCTAGTTTGGGTAATGAAACATCTGCAAGAAAACAAGCTAAGGGAGCACCAAGGACCCCCTCATGTCAGTCCTGAGCTATAAATGTTCTCCTTTATTAGAGAGAGAAAGAGAATATGGTTGAGGTAGTTTACTTTTGTGACATGGGCAGAATTAAATATATTATTGAGGGATATTATGATTTTATCATAAATATATCATAAATCATATTTCAAATCGAAATACATTCTAGTCTGCCAGTGTTTCAAAAACCAAGTAGGATCCAATTTGTGTGCTATCTGCATTTCCTCTGAAAAAAATGCACTGGTGTGCTCATTCGCTCCTTTGACCTTGTTGTAACTTTGGTCACTAAATGAAAGGTTGTAACTCAAGGAATTACCTGTATTCAGAAAACTCCTATAATAGTTCAATTTTTTTTAAAAAAAAAAAATAAGGGAATCAACCATTCTTTGTTTCTTCATTTAACAACTCTCTATGTACAGCCTAGTACAAACTGAAACTGGGTTTCTAAAAAATCTATTTTGAATATTTCCCTACAGATTCTATTTTAAAACAATGACTAAATGTACACATTTTGTCACTTTGGTCTCCTCCGCTCCTCCTCCAACACACTCTATACAGTTTAATTCTATTTTGCATATGACTTGAAGAATTCAGGATAATTTGAAAGTCTTTCATTTGGTCTTGTAATCTATAGTAGAATTGGAAGAGCTAGTTCCCATGCTGTTGCTTCACATATAGTAATATATTTCCCCTGATATTATTGGCTACTGATGGGTTGTGCTTGTACATAGAGTAAGTTATTGCCCATCCCTGAAAATATTTTATTTTCACTCATCTGTACCAATTCCCAGCAGTTTACAATGTAGTCATCAAATACATAATAGTAATTTATTATAGAATACTAGTAATAAAAATATAAATATATAAAAGTATTGAAATCAAAAGCAAATCAAAATAAACAAATAAACAAATTTATGGCAGCATTACATATTTCAAAGGCTCTCCTAAAGAATTCTGTGTTCAATGGTTTATGAGAAATTAGTTACGTGGAAGCTTACAGTGCTCTTCCAACTGCATATAATCCTACTTTCTTATAAGGATATATGTTATATAAAGATATATTGCTAATAGTATAGGGTTTTCTGTTTGAACAGGGGGTTGGATAGAAGACCTCTAAGATCCCTTCCAAGTCTGTTATTCTATTAAGAAGTCATTCATGCCTGCATGCAATCACGTTCTATTTGTATTGTCCAATTCCTTAATACCCCAGCTTTCAAACTAGCTTGACACATGTAATAAAAGCCAGTATTTACATACAATTTGCATAGAATGTCATTTCCTTTCAAGATTCATTCAGCCTCTTTTTTGTTGGGGGTTCAAAGGGCCCTGAAGACCTGGTTCACTGACCAGGCCTTTAGAAAGCATAATTGAAGAACCTTCTCCCCCACGTACAGTATACTTTTTCCCCATTGTTCCCATCTCACTTAGTTATTTCTGCCATCTTTATTTGGGGGGACGGGAGAGAGAATCCTTTTTTTAAATGTTAACTATTTGTAAACCATCCAAAGAAACTCAAATGGGGCAGCATATATACTGTATTTAACAAATTATTAAAGTATCATTAAAACCTATTAACTTGTAATACATTTAATACTGTACATGTCATTTTGGGGAATCTATAGAGTCTCAAGAAATTTCAGAGTAGAGTCATTTAGTTATATAATGTTTAATTTTTCTTCAGTTCATTCTTTTCATAATGAAACCACAATATTTCAGTCTTTTACTCTCAAGAAAAAATAGCAAATCATTCCAAAAATAGTACACTTAATAGCTTGAACCTACTATTTGACTCTCTTTGAGAAAAAGAAGAAAGAAAAACATACTGCAGACTCTTGCAAGTGAGAAATCCCTTCAGGGGCAATTATGTTTTAGCTACTCTGAGGCATATTTTACACACATTCTTGCAGCAATTCTAATGATATTAAATGTTGGTCTTGCCAAACAGATATTGTCTTAAATGCCATAACGGCTAAACGCTCTCTTAGTTGAACAAAAAGCAGTTTGCGTCACAAAGTAACAAAAAGGCATTTAACAAAATACACATAAAAATGTGCACCCCTCCTGCAGGCGCAGCCATAAATAGACTAGACAAAAACATTTACTTTAATGAAACTGTGTCATCTTGTTAAAGCAAAAATGCATGTCATTTTTAGAAATGCACAAGAAGTTGTTGGACTACTCATATATAAAGGATATTCAGAGAAACACAATTTTGAAGGACAGATAGTTTAAAATAACTGATGTGAGTTTTCATTTTTAATTTTTTTCAACAGATATAGATCCATTTCACTTCACAAAAAAGCATCAAGTATAACTGGATAAGATGTTCTTAAATTAAGTTAGAGCAGCGGTCCCCAATCTTTTGGGCACCATGGACCGGTTCTGTGGAGAAAAGTTCTTCCGTGGACTGGAGGGGGCGTGGTTTTGAGTGCTTCTGCATCCCACAGATGAGGCTTCGCTTGTTTGCACAGCCCAGTTGCTGGCATGCCATGGACTGGTGCTAGTCCAGGGACCGGGAGTTGGGGATCTCTGGGTTAAGGTCTTTGCATGTGAGCTGGAACTCGTCCATTAAACAAAGCTTTGTGTCTTACCAGAACAACATTTCTCTTTACATAACAACAAATGACTCCTCAAAATCACTATTTTGGACATGAAATATATCTCAGTCTTCCCGTCTATGTTAGAGGTAAAACTCACAGCATTCTCTGGTTTGAATACCAACAACTCTGCAGTCTGTTCTTTCCAAAACTCCAAGATTTCCAAGTCATTTGGACAGTGAGAGGCTACCAGCAGGATTTTAACTTGAGGGCAACCTTAAGTCAGTTCTACTGAGATAGAATTATCTTAAGTATGCCATTGATAGAAGAGTCTCAAAGACATGATTTTATTAGCTGGCTTTAGACTAAGTAGCTTGTAATCCTGGTACACTTTATGAAATACACATATGATTCTATAGCACACACATACATACACAATTACCCATCATATTCACCCACATAGCTCATCTTTATAATCTTATCTTCAATCAAAGTTAAAGCTCAGAGCAGAGTTCAAAAGGCAAGAACACAGCCTTGTGATAAGGCTACTGTTCTAGCTTCTGGAGTTGCTGCCTCAGCACCAACGCTGAGTTAGTCACATACAAGTTAAACAATTATGAGATGCCATATAGAAATTTGTGTTCCTACTTAAGCGGCTATGTTCTTGCATTACTTGACACAGTCATCACCATCCCCAACACAACTCACTTACTAATTTTTAGCAATTGATATCTGAGGAATGTGTGCGTGCAATAATGTTCTCTGAAGGACTGATGATTACATGTCATCAAGTTGTCAACTCTTGGTGACCATATGGATTTTCTTTATGATATTCTGTTTCTAACCTGGTCCCTCAGGAACTCCAATGGTACACTCATTGTTACGGTAACTTGAGTCTATCTACCTTGCTGCTGGTTGTCCTCTTTCCTTCCACCTTTCCCAGCATTAGAGTCCATTATATTCCACCCTATTAATCTCAATTCTACAAGCCGCTTCTGTCTAGTTGTCACTATTCAGTAAAGGGAGCGACTTCTAGTCTGTGGAAAGACATTGTCCTGTAAAATTTAAAGTGCCATGATACTCATCAGCAATATTCCTCTTGGAGGAAGAAAGCAAATGGCTTTGATAAAAGCAGACAATATAAAAGCCAGCGCTGGCTCAGCCTTGCAATGTTCAGCTAACTATGACAGCGTGCTACTCTCTAGTGCACATGTTATTCTCTGTTAAGCAGACAATTTGTGTCCAGGTCATTTAACTTGGTTATAAAATTTCATCATTTTCACTCATCTCCAATTACGGTAACAATTTTTTAAGCAGATACATGATTTTAAGGGTAACACTGAAGCATATCACTACTAACTTCTTTAGCTGGCAAGGAGCCAAATTATGAAACTGCGTGTCCATGTCATTTGTTTGGGATGATTTATCCCACTCCTCAGTTCTTTAGTTGGATCTTGCCAACTCCTGGGCCATTAATTTTGCAGAAAAGCCCACGTTAGACAGAGCACCTTTCATCTTCAAGTAATTTGAATGATGCACAGCTCACTGTTCAGCCACACTGTCACCAAGAGAAGACTTATCTTTTTAAGAGATATTCCTTACATTTTACTTTGGAAGTAGTTAGGAGACCTCCAAACATCTCCTGGGAAGCATATGTCATGTATACAAATCCATCTTCATCTTTGTAGTCTCGGTATACTTCAGACAAAGTTAAAGACATACTGGCTAAACTCTTGTTGTTTATCAGCAGGTAGAAAGCTTGGGTAGCACTCAATGCCATTCTGCTTCTGGATTAACAAAGAAAACAGACATTTTTCTAAAATATGCAAACTCCTTCATAGTAGATAGACAGTAGATTAGCTAGACACATGGTCAAGTGCAAAGTTGTCACCAGAAAACGTCATATTGTACTTTAAAAAAGGGATAAGAAAGAAGATGGATTTTTAAGTTGTCCCGACTATCCAAGAAGAGGTATGCATTCCATTTTTCTGGGATAAGCTTTAGTGCTTAGTGTAGCTTTTTTTTTACATTTATTATTAACATTAGTATTTGTTTATTTATTTTTGTGCCTTCAAGTTGGTTTTTGATGCCTTGTGACTGCTTGCAGTTTTTTGGCAAGGTTTTCCAAAAGTGGTATGCTTTTGCCTCCTTCCTAGACAGCAACTGGCACTAAAGTCACCCAGCTGGCTCTATGCCTAAAACAGAACTAGAACTCACAGGCTCCTGGTTTCTAGCCAGATGCCTTAACCACTGCATTAAATTGACTCTCAGATATTTATTTAGCTTTCTTGTCATTAAGGTATTTATTTAGGGGTTTAGATTTCATAGTGAGGATGGTAAGGAAGGTTACAAACAGCGAAGATAATTCAACTTGTTCCTAGAGTGCAGAGAGTAGGAGAGGTTGAGGGTGGAGTTCCTTGCCATTTTACACTACTTTTAGCTAATTTTATTTTGCTGCTTAAATGCACACTACTTTTTCGTGTAGCCACAAAGCAATAAGCATATTATTTTTTTAAAATGTAGCATACTTCTTAATCAAAACTTTTAAATATTTTTTATAATTCCAAGGATCATACTCTTGTAGGCAGAACTGGATGAGTGACGATTAAATATTCTGAGCACTATTTGTGAAATTCTATTGGGTAGCACATATTGGATAAGCCTATGACCTTGAAAATGGCAGTTAATAAACATTCCAAGTTTCTGTAATCTCACTTTGTACGTACTGCCTTATTTCATTTGGCTATAAGAGATTCTAATCAATTTTGAGATCAGCAATAGTCATAGGAGTTTAAAGAGTTCTTGAAGCAGTAGAACTGAGATAAAAATAAGGTTATGCAACTAATTCTGCAGACCTGAAGGCTTTTTGGATTTATACTTGTTAAGAGCCCTCGCTAGCTCATAGCAAGCAGTTTTAAAAATGAAGGAAAATTTAAAAGTAAATTACTAGATGGAATGAATAAAGAATCCATTTTTCCAAATCAAAAATTCATAGTTACATCCTGGATTCTGAAGAATAAAATGTCAATATTTATTTCAAGATATGCACATGCGTTTAGGATAGCTTTTCCTAAAGCAGTACTTTCTCTATACTTTGGGCTGATGTCAATATTGGAATTGAAAGCTGAACATGTCTGGATTGCATAGGACTGGGGGAAACTAGCTGAGAATAAAAATAGATAGAAATAAATTTAAAGCACAACTGCATAATTTTTTAAATTAAACCTTGGTCATTTGTTGTATCAAACTCTTCTTGGATGAATACATGGTTGAAACAGTCTAGGACCGTCTTTTTTAAAAAACAGAGGAAGGGAAAAAAGGTGAGACTGTATTAATCTAGCATAGTTTTCTCACCATACCTTTGTGCAAATAATGAGGAATACTTTGCAAGAGGGCTCAAAGGACTGAACCTCATCAAAGCAATGGGAGAAAAATCACAGAAAGGTGTTGGGTAACAGAAGCCATATTACTTGCCAAGTTCCCAAGTTTTTTTAGAAGCCCTGTTGCAAAAATAGATAGGCAAGGGGGTGTGCGCAGAGAAGCACTGACAGCCAACAAATAATAAATAGCCTATCTGTGGCTTGCTACATACCTAATGATGGTTATAAACTGTGTCATAGTTAACTCTTGTGGTACAAGAAACTTTGTTTTGTCCAACAGGGGGAGGTATTTTTCTTTCTGATATCTTTCAACAATTACCTGATTCAAAAAAAGAAGAAGAAAGCACAACATGTTTAAAAGCAATGTGACATGCTACCAGCGGAAGCATCTACTACTATCAGCAGGAGACAACCCTAAACAGATTTCTTGTTATCTACAGAACGTAATGAAGTCAGTGATACCACTGGCCAAAAAAACCTGCCGTGAGTCAGGTACACTTAAAAAAAAACACACACACCAGAAATTAGGCAAATGTTAGGGACATTTATTTTATTTATTTTATTTTATTTTTGAATTTGTATACCGCCCTTCTCCCTGAGGACTCAGGGCGGTGAACAGCCAAATAAAAACATCAAATACAAATATTAAAACACAGTTAAAAAATATATATAGATTTGGCCCCATTAATTAAAACGATAAACAATTTAGCAGAGAAGAGAACTGAATGAAGAGAGGCTTACTGGAACTTTTGTCGGGAACTTCCCACGAATGCCTGCTACTTCTTCCACTCGGGTAGCTGGGGGAAAAAAAGACAAGAAGAGCCATTAGTTTTCACCTAACGGGGGGCGTTGACGTGAAAAACCTCGAGTCCCCAGGATTTCAGACGGTCAGCCCTGCAAAGCCGAGCTGCCTCCACGGAGATCAGATCCCCGAGAGGTTTTCCTTTTCTCCCTTCCCAAAGAGCGGTGGAAAGGCTCCCCCGTTCCTGATCCCGGAGCAGTCGTTCGTCCCACGGAGATAAGCGTGGATTTCCTTCAGAATCCAAAGGGGGAAATAAACCGCCTGATTTCCCAAGCAATCGCGACGTACGTCGTAGGGTAAGCCCGCTTCCCGCCGCTTACCAAAACTTTTCCTCTGCTTAAACGGCCTGACGGGCTGGCAGTTATGCTGTAAAGGTTGCATTTTCCTCCCCGCTTTGCAAAGAGCCTGCTTAGAAAAAACAAAAACAAAAAACAGCTGCTTCGGGCCCCGCGACAGCTGCGCTCCGACTGTACAGCCGGAGCAGAAGGGAGCCCCCTTTTTAACTACCGGCTTGCGACACCCACGTCACTCTTTGCCCCGAGGCGTCGCACCCCCTCCCCTCCCCCTTTTCTCCCCGCGGGCGGTCGCGAACGGTCTGGCCGAGTCCCAAACGGGAAAAGTGGGTGTTGGAAATACATTTAAAAAAAAAAAGACGCTCGGGACACGTGGATCTGCTGGCTGGCAAGTCACATCCTTTCTCTGGTCCAGGGTAGCCCACGCGCAATCTTCATATCCCTGCAGAGCTTGGAAGAATTCTGTGGAAGAATTCGCTAATAAGAACAGTTTGCCGTTGTGATTTTTTTTTTTTTTTCTGGAGGATCTCTAGACTGTTTTTCCTTGCCGTGGGAACAGTTCCTGGCCACTCTGCTGCCGGGAAGTACTTTCTGGTGAGGTAAACATCAAGATGAGCGCCTGACCCCATTGAGATGGGTTGACCGTAAGCCGTATGACTTCCCTCTCTAGTTACAGTGGGATAAATCAGCTGTTGGGGGATTGATGGTGACTTTAGTCCAGGGGTCTCCAACCTTGGCAACTTTACGACTTGTGGACTTCAACTCCCAGAATTCCTCAGCCAACGCATGCTGGCTGAGGAATTCTGGGTGTTGAAGTCCACAAGTTTGTAAAGTTGCCAAGGTTGTAGACCCCTGCTTGAGTCAGTTCATCGAAGGGAATGCTAGGATGGCACCCAGAGTATCTGTCTGTTGCTGTTGACAGGCAAAACCATTTCCACCCATTTTCCAACTTAGGACAGACTAAGTGGACGGACTTACCTGTGTAATAGTTTGTCACACAGATACAGCTGGGTAACCTGGGGGTCATAAAAATAACATTTATTTTAAAGGAAATCGCTATTTATCTCTCAGGGTTCCTACCGGAGCTGTATTGTTTGGGGGGGGGCTGTAATTTCATCTGTTGTGGCTGCAGTCCTAGCAGCATTGCTAAAATTCGGGTTAATTATAGCCCTTGTTCTGCTCTGAGGAAAGCCTCCTTGAGTCCAGTGGCATAGCAGATAAATACAGGATTATTGCACCCTTAATCATGGAAAGTTGTTGATAAGCAGGTAATTGGCCCTTTCATTACTGGGTAAGTTTTGCCAGATGTTAGCCAATCTTCAATTTCACCTCCTTACAGTATGTTGTTAAAGTTCTTGGCAACGAATGGCTGTAGACTAGACCATGGGTCTGCAACCTTAAACACTCAAAGAGCCATTTGGACCCATTTCCCACAGAAAAGAAAACACCAGGAGCCACAAAACCCTTCCCGTGCCCGACTATTTCTTGAGCGGCCACAAAACTAGCATACTGCATGTAGTTGAATTAAACATTCTGTTTTCTACTGAAACTTTTCTTTTCATGGATTTATCCATGGTTGGCCTACTGGGCGTTGAAAAACTCAATAAATCACGTGCCAGCAGGTGTCACACATTGGCTGTTGGGATGCATATTTTGAGTGACGGAGCCGCAGCAGAGGGGTGAAAGAGCCACATGCGGCTCCAGAGCTGCAGGTTGCTGACCCCTGGACTAGACCGATGTTTCAACCAAAAATCATGAGATTCATCTTCACCTAGTGCTGACCAGTTCTTGATTTCCCTTGTCCCTTTCTCCACCATTTCTGCTGTGATTGCAAGTTCTCTCATTTCAACTTTTTTTAAAAAATTCTTACCCACTTCCTTTATCCAAACTTCTTGTTGTATTTCTTTGGGTTGTCCCACAGCTGTACCCAGAATGCACTTTTTTCCCCTCTCTGGCAGGTGTTGACCGGTTCAGTGCAGTATCTCCATTGATGGATTGATAGAAACGTTTCTGATTCAACTGAATTTGGAGATTCTGCCTGTAGTGTGCAATTCGAGGTTTGTAATTGCTGATCTTTTGGTTATAGTTGTTATTTCTTGTCTTATTATCTGGTCCCATCAGAAGCTCAAGAGAGAGTTGGCCTAATCTTATGAAAATGGAAAGGTGAAATAGGTGTAGGTGTAGACTGGGTGTATGTTTAAATATGGTATTCAGAGCCTGATAATTGGTCCATGGGCCATATCAGTTAACACAGAGACAGAGTAGAATATTGTAGCATCCCATAAGGTAAAAGCTGAAAAAAAAACAGTATTTTCCCAGTTTGCCTATCTGAAACCTACCCTAATGATAGGAATAGTACCACAAGAAAACCGTGTTCCCAACCATCAATTCTTGAAAGTGGTCCAGATGGCTTCAGAAGATGTTGAAATATATGCAAGCACAGCAGAGACAAATTACCGAATTGTACCCTCTACTAGACCATCCATCAAAGCAACTAAAACTGACCCTGAAACAGCTGTAGATCAAGTTCATCTAGAGATGCTTGGAGTTGTTCTATCAACAATTCTGTTGGCTGGAGCTTAGAACAGCAGATGGGTTTTATTTGGCTTTGGCAACACTATAGCAGAATTAAAGCATCTTGCTTCTTAAGGTTCATCATAGAGTTTCTTATTTTGAGAAATAATGCAGTTTGCTGTTTTGTCAGAAATGCATAACGATAACATATATCATATATGCATACATACCACACAAGGAATGGTAAATCTCATGGAAATCAATGAGTCAACCTGAATGCTTACTTTCAATTTTGGCATTCAAATTGCCAAAATTATTTATTTATTTCTGAAGAATATAACTAATTGTATGTTGCCTTTTGTGATCTTACAGATACACTGAACAACAACTCCCATTGCCTGAATTAGAATTGGAATTGTAGTATAGTTTCAAGAAGGCCATCTTTCTGTCTTGGGTTGATGTTCTTTTTCTTTTATTTATTCAAGTGTATGCCATGCTATATAACAGAGATGGCTAACCTTTTTGTCATCATGTGCCAGGAGGGAGGGGCGGGGGGGCGGGGCAGGAGGTTCGTGCGCATGTGTGCCCACACCCATAATTTTATGCGCCTCGCCCTGCGCATGCACACTCAACCCCCTCCCCACTCCTGGCCCGCGATGGCCCGGTAGGCCTGTTTTTCTTTCTCACCTGGTTCCAGATCCTCTCTGTGCATCTGGGGAAGGTGAAAACAGCCTTCCCCACTCCCTCGGAGGCCCTCCAAAGGCCTGAAATGGCCCATTTCCTAACTGTCAGCGAGACAGGAAGTGATGTTTTTTGCTGTCCCCAGCCTCCCCGGGCCCTCCGGAGGCAGGAAACAGCCTGTTTCCCTACTTCTGGTGGGCTCAGAAAGCCCAAAAATCAGCTGGCCGGTGCGTGCATGCGTGCCAGAGCTGAGCTGGCGTGCCCACTGATATGGCTACGCATGCCACCTGTGGCACGCATACCATAGGTTCGCCATCACTGCCATATAACTTCATGGCACTTTCCTGAGTTGAAAAATTCCATTCCTTATATTTCTTTCAGCCCCTTTTACTTTCTGTCTCTACATCTGTCTCACTGTTGCGTTAGTGTTTCCTGTTCAACTGATCTTACCATTTGAAACATCCTCTCTTTTGTGGTGCTTTCTTTCTTGGAACCTCTCTCAAACCATTTGTAGTCATAGAAGCAACCCAGGATTATTTTTCCACACAAAGAGTTTGATACTTTTTCAGGAATGGGCAGGTTATGCCATCACTCCACTTATCAGACTGGGTGTTGAATTACATGATGTAATTACTTAAAAATGTGTCTTGCACGCACACAGTACTGAACAAAATGTTCCACAGAGATTTTCTGGAAGGCATCATTTCTAGTCTAGCAATCTTTTCCAAACTTGTAATAGCAAAATAGGAAGTTTAACTGGCATTGGCTTGAAGAACTCAAGATTGTATGGATACGTTCTTCACCGGAAGACCCGGAGAGCTTCTCAGTCTTTGGAAGTGTTATGACAAATATTATGGGAAGCACTGAAGGTATGAAATAATGATGTATCTTCCTGGATGCAGCAGAATTTATTATAGGGGATTGAGGGTGATGAGAAATATATGAGACGAACTTTTTGATCTTCTTCAGAAACAAAACAATAATAAAGCCAGTCAGCTGGAGGGGATGTTCCTAATATACCATCATTCCATGGGTTTCATTTCCAAGTTTTCCCTGTCCTTCCCAAGATATAGGACTGAACACAAGAACAGTTCATTGTGATCAGGCCAATTCTTGTAACAATTCAATAACAATTCGAGAATAGTTATGAATTGAAGGCAGACCTATTGATCACTGAACTGAATCCACTTCCTCAATACCATTCCCAACCCCTTTTAAACTAGTTGCAGTCATCTCATCATTTGCCAGGCTAGAGAGCACTGCAACAGCAGAGCAAGATCATAACTCTGTTGAGGACTTTGAAAAGGATAGGTTGGATTGGAGCCTTTTGTTCTAATGTTGAGGTCATTTATTTTCCTAAATAGCCCAACTCTTCTCTGGAGTTTTGGTTTCATCCACACTGGAGGCACATCACTACTTTTCGAGGGGCAATGGACTACCTTTTTTTTCTTAGTTGTGTCCGTAGATACAAATGGTGGACCCTTTGCAATGACCTGCAAATCTTGTGAAATGTAATTAGGGCAATAGCAATAGCACTTAGACTTACATACCACTTCACAGTGCTTTACAGCCCTCTCTAAGCGGTTTACAGAGTCAGCCTATTGCCCGCAACAATCTGGGTCCTCATTTTACTGACCTCGGAAGGGTGGAAGGCTGAGTCAACCTAGAGCCTGGTGAGATTCGAACTGCCAAATTGCCGTCAGCCAGCAGTCAGCAGAAGTAGCCTGCAGTACTGCACCCCAACCACTGTGCCACCACAGCTCTTATAATAGGAGTATGTGTGATCAAAACAAGATGGTCATTCACTTTTTTTATAAATTTAAGTCTCTCACCTACAATTTGGCTAAGTTATCAAATCATACAACTGTTTGTTTGTTTGTTTGTTTGTTTGACCAGAAATTAGCAGCAGTTCAGAAATAGACTGAGAGCCACATAGAAACCTTTCATGATTCCCTGGCTCTAGGTTGTTCATCTGGATCTGTGGCAGGAACAGGCACCAGACTGGGACAGATGATCACAAGTGTCATCTGAACCATCTAGATATGAATTAGGGATTTTACAAAATAAAACAACAACAAGTATTTCTTTGAAATCAGCAAATTCACTTTCAGGAATAAAAATTCAGGTGCATACAGTATATGAGTATGACAAAGGGATTTTGTATGTAAAAGAAAAGAAAAAGAAGTTACCCAAACTGACAAATGTTGATCTGATAAAGGGAACAGTTATCTTCTGTAATTCTTGCATTCCGTTTTTTATGAGCTACATGTTTTCAACCTACAGAAAGCAAATATTGCAGACATCTCATATCTTCAACACAATCATATGATAATTATTGAACTTAATGTTTCTGCCCTTGGAAACAGAATTTGTTTGATGCTTGTATATGAGAGACCAGTCTTGCTGATGATAAGACATGTTTAGATCTTGTCAGAAAGCTTCATGTTTTTCTGTCTCTTTTTTTTTTCCTTTCAATAGCTCATAACAACAACTTTCACATTCTGCATAGTAGCCTTTTGAGCAAAAAGAAACAACTTTCTGAAAGAGTACTTATTTCACTCATTCGTATTTCACTCTATTCACTCTTGTGTTCCGATGATATTACTTTCTAAAACAATTTACAATTTCAATCCATTCAAAAAGGTTCTGGAAATAATGGAAAATAGAGGAGTTCTTGCTGTTGCTTCTGTTGCCTTGTGACAATGGTAATAGGAGTGGACTCCCTCTTCTCCAGGGGCACAGAATAGTAAGCATGCCAACACAAGAAACTGTCTGATGAACAGCTCCATAACTAAATGACAATGTAAGCCAGGACACTGGTTACCTCATCACATGGGGACTCCAATTAACTAGAATTAGTTTAATAATACAAAATTAGCAGAGAAGCAGTAGGAAAAATTAGCAGAGAAGCAGAAGGGCCTAACTGAACATTATGAATATCTGTGAAGCTCAGGTGCCACACTATCTCATGAGCTTCACAAGTATTCATAATGTTCAGTTAGGCCTTTCTGTCCACCCACAGTATGTGCCTTTTCCAAGGGGCCCATGTATTTCCTTCCAGAGACACCGTGACCTTAGAAAGCATGATAAATATGTTAGTATTTAATGCAAGATCTTTGTAAAGCTTTTAAAGGGAATAAGCTGGTGGATAAATACCTATTCCTAACTATCGAACTTGTAACTGTTTCCTTCACCTCTACCATAAAGAAATTAGTCAATATGACCTGCCCCTGACTTGTGTATCTGTGTGTCCAGTGCCTGAATTGTGTGTGAGGATAACCTTTCTCCTTCTTTTTTCTGCCTATAGATACAATAGCAAGGTCAGTTCAAGGATAGTTAAGTGAAAGAATTTTTTTTTTTGCAATATTTAAATGTTTCCCAGGTAAAATCAGTTATCTCCATGACACAGTTCTATTTCTATCATCTGTCTATAATCTATTATCTGTCTGTCTATCATCTATATCTATCTCAATCTAATCTAATCTAATCTAATCTAATCTAATCTATCATCTACTGTCTTTGCAATCATTTTACCAAAATGTGGAAACAGTTGAATAAGTTTTGAATAAGCACTTGTGTCATCTAAATGTTATCTAAAGCATTTAGCTATCAGGATCTGAGGATTTCCCAAGAGTTAAATTGAGTTGAGGCTTTGGTTTTTTCCTAAGTTTCCTAAGGTTTGGGTTGACTTTTTATACAGTCTTTAGTCCCTAAAGCTTATTTTACCTGCATTTGGGAAAGATCACAAAGTAGGAAAAACATGCCAGACATTATTTCTGGATTCTTTCCAACCAGTTAGTGTTTGTCTGAATGTGCCCATTGGGAAGTATAGGATGGCTGGGTACCCTCCCCTGTGGATCTGATTATGGAAAGAGGCAGAGGAGAGGAAAGAAGGAAGCTTAGAAAAGAACAGTTGCCACCGTAAGGATGAACAAGGAATATTTTTCTTGAAATGTTTTTCTTCCCAGCCTGATACAGCCCACTTTCAAATTCAATCTTCCTCCTTCCCTATCTGTATGATTTAAAGACATTTATTAGACTGACAGAAGCACAATACTATCAATATCATTTCTTTCCAACATCCCATTGGTTGGAAAGAGTAAAAAAAGGAGTTTATTGTATAAAAGGAAATATAGGGGAAATAAAGGAATGTTACTATGGAGAAATCTAGATAAAATGACACAACTTTCCGATAAAATCAATTCAGTCGGTCTCTATTAAGTTTTAGCACATGTTAATTGCAGAGAGGATTCTGGGAGAGCTATCATCTGGTTTTCCTACTTAGATATTCATAGTTAAACTTCATTTTCCTTCCTTTTTTAACTAACATTTTGTAATGTTTGGTTTTTCTAATAATTATGTAGTTACTCTGCCCCAAGACCATTCTAACTGTCCTCCTCTAGAACTGTTTCCAATTTTTTTTTTTTGCAAGATTGAAAGCAAAGCTGGATAAAGTATTCCAACTGCACAAAGAATGAGAACATCAACCATTTTTAGTCTCTTTCCTAATAATCCCTAACAGGAATTTTCCTTTTACATAATGTCTGTGTGCGGCATCTGTGGTTTCCTCAAGTAATCCTGTGCAGTCCCAAGGCTTCATTCCAGTTAGATGATGCCAGCTTATCAGCGAAGGAAAAAAGTCCCCCACCTTATTCATGTAATTATGTGATTCATCTATGAAACTCTTTTAGGAAAATAGTTTTGTCAGTTTTGATTGTTTCCCCTTTGATCCCTCCCCACACAAGTAATTTCATAAAACTGAAATTTTTATTATTATCATGAATGCTGTGTAATAAAGATCTGCTGTTGTGTCAAAAAGATATCTAGAGAACCCCAACGTGGACAAAGTCAACAATACATTTTAAAAAGTAGTTGACCATTACAACTATAGCAATGATAGCATGGAATTAATATCCAACTGAAAAGTAAACAAATATGCAGCCATTTTAACCTCTGTAAGAAAGTTCCATAGTTGGGATGTTACCCATTCTTCAAAAATTCCTTTGACATGTCTTATATTGCAATCATCATGTAACCTGTCTGAGATTCTGGGTTTGAGATACACAGTTTTGGAACTACCTTTTATTTTGTATGTTACGTGTTCTATCGTTAACACAGGAAGTGGATACATTTCTGTCATAGAATGGGAATGTGTTCTATTCTCAGAACAACATGGGCACAAAGGGAAGTGAGGCAGGAAACAGTTAACAGATCTTTATTAACTAACAAGGACAATCAACAACTGTCTCGCTCAAGTGCTAACTACGTGAGCACTCTTTTACTGTATATGGAGCTGTCAGCAGCTCAGCCAATCCATGAGTTCTGCTCTCCCGCCAGTTGCTTGCCGGCTGGGGGACCAATCAGCTGCGCCTCTTCGTCATGCGCATGACGGCAGGACATAACAGAATGCATATAATAAATACTTAACTTTTTTATTAGGTCCAAATAATGTTTCGAATTTCCAGTTCTTTTATAAGCTCAATATTGTGGGGTTTTCCCCTAAAATCGAATTTTGCTCTTCTGAAAGTGAACTCCAGTAACTTTGCTGAGTGTAGGTATGTTCCAATCCAAAGACTTTATGTGCACAATATTGTTAAGTTGTTAAATCTCTCCAGAACTTCTCATGTTGTGGTCTGAAAACAGTATTTTCTTGTCTGTTTCTACTCATACATGTGATTGTTTATTATCCCTATCATAATAGCTGAACAAAGGGGCTGGAAAAGCTGAACTTGTTGATAGCTGCTGTGATAGAACTAATATTTGGGCCCTTTTCAAGGTTTTATACATAAAACTATATCCCTTCTCATCCATGTAATTGGATGAGTATTACAAAAATACTCATCCAATTACAGAGATGAATGGATTGTAAAGTATTACAATCCATTCATCTCTGGATCCTACTGCAGTAACTCAGACTATTATGATTGTAAGATGCTAGTTCCTGTTTTCAGCGAAGCTTAAATGCAGCTCATATTTTTCTTGTCTTCTCCTCACTCAGCTGTTTTCCTTCTTGGAGAGAGATACTTTTAGCAGGAGAAAAATATTCAAAATATGCAATATATGCATATTCAAAATACAGTCCCTCTTTATCAGAAATGATCCATTGCACTAAGGATAATGGCGATATCTTTGCCCATTGTCTCTCATGTCTCTCTAACAGCATTGCCAGAGAATGTGAGTGTATGTGTTTATATGCCACATGCACACACATGCATATGTGCATGCATATGCATATGTATATGTATATTTTAGGTTTTTTGTTTTCAATCAAACCCAATTCCTGGAAGCTACCTGGACAAGTCTCTGCAGTGTTTTTGGCAAGGTTTTTCAGGAGTGGCTTGCCATTGCTGCTTTCCAGGACTGAGATAAAGTGACTGGCCTTGTGGCTTTGGGCCTAAGGAGGGCGTAGAACTCATGGTCTCCCAGTTTCTAGCCTGATAACTTTTAAACTTTTTTTTTAAAAAAATCTTCTATTGCTTTTTTAAAATAATGGCAAAAAATGGAGAGAAAAACAAAACACAAAGGTAAAAATATATACGTTCCAAACCTTAGACCATATTCCCATATGAAAGGATTCCCATATGAGGTATCAGAATATGGTTAGATCAATACCATAAAACAGTTTTACAGTCATAATTTGATTTTTTAATATTACGGTATCTCAGTAAAAAAAAAAAAAGCCTCTCATCAATCACAAGAGACTCTCCATTTTAAATATTTTTTTTTGTTTTGTTTAGGGTCTGCTGACAGTTGTTGTGCAGTTGGAAATCTAACAGGTGAACTATTTTCCTGAGTGGAAGGAGCTGGTTTATTGAAATGGCTGTCCTTGTTGTCCCAGTGAGCAATCAGGGAAGATGTGAAAATTCTTGTTGTCTGAATCTTCTTTCCAATGAAATTGGTGAGATACCAATACAGAAATATACTGCCAGATTGTATTACTTGTTGAAATGAACAATATAAATTCCTCACCATTTTTCAACACATAGCACTTGTCAGAATCAATAGAACAATTATTAGGCTCATTCCCATGTCAAGATGGCAGTTGTGATTGCATGATTGAAGTCTCACCTCTTTTAACATGCATCACATACTCAACCAATGTAAAAAAAAAAAAAAAGGAGCAAGGCTTTGATAGGTATAATCATCATCTTGACTTTTTTTTCTGACACCCTATGGACACCCATCTTCAAATCAGAACATAACTTCTAAACCTAAGAGCCATAAAAGTAGAATTCTATAGACAGGTTGATCTATATCCCTCTTATCTTCACTTTATTTTTCTTAAATAACATTGTTCCGAACAAATCAACATATACTACTTTTAAAGAGATCTTTTCCCCCCAATTTTTGCTTACTTCACTAAATGACTTTGAGAAATTTCACAACATATTGCCACATTGTATTTGTGTAAAAATAGGAGGGATCTGGCCATCACCATTGTTTCAGGTTAGTAGGACTTCTATAAAGTATAAAAGAACCAGATTAGAGCAGCTAAATATTTAACTAAGAGTTTACTTTCAGGTGGACGTCAGCAAAGACAAAATAACCATGACCGTACTCTTTTGCCTAAATAGAGTTGATTGCATTGTTTGGACATGTTAGACCATGCAGTTGTAAATACCAGAGTGGACAACTTGAAATTATTTGCTTTGGACATTTATGGATGAAAAACGTACATTTTCTGATCAATGATTAATTACCGTTAATTGGAAAGAATCATATAAAACTTTGTGCTATTAATTGCCCTATAATTAGAGTTGCTCCTGACTAAATTGTCCCTTTGATCCACCCTTATTAAATTTTGAGATTATTCTTCATGTAAATACTAGAGAACCTGACCATTCCAGAAAAATACTGCATATTAATCAGAGTTGGATCTGGTTAATATTTGGATGGAAGACCACCAGGAAGTACTATAATTGCAGGGTAGATTGAGAAGATTTTTTTTAAATCCTGAAGAAGGCCAAGGACATGCCATTTCCATATTGTTGTCAAGGAAACAATATGATGTCATAATGAAGTCACCAGAGATTAAGCTATCATAACAAGAACAAATAATTACCTTTGTCATGTGAAGAATCAAAAGGGGTTGATTCATACTGAATAGAATCAATTTGATGCTAGGCCTGTTGCTACATACCTTATATCTAGGTCATATTATCTGCAGCACCACACACTAGAGAACCCCATCTTGGAGAGGTTATTTTGGATTAGCAGTGGTGGAATTAGAACAATGTCTGTGGGGATTCTCATTCATTCAAGTCATGGTTGATCCAAAGGTGCTTTTTCAAGAGGCAATTGGACTTCCTTGTTTTTCTTTGAAGATATTTTGCTTCTCACCCAAGAAGCGTCTTCAGCTCTGACTGGATTCCATTCCCTTCCATCCAGTCAGAGCTGAAGAAGCTTCTTGGATGAGAAGCGAAACATCTTCAAAGAAAAATAAGAAAGTCCAGTTGTCTCTTGAAAAGGCACCTTTGGAGTCAAAATAATTGATTAAACCTAACATCCCCCATTTTGATTTAGTTTTATTGGATGCATGCAAAATCTCAGATCCTCAACTGTAGCACTGGACAGCAACAGGTTTAAGTGAACTTAATTGTATAGTTGCCATTTTCATCCAGGCCTTTAAAATAAAATGGCAGTAATGCTAAAACCTGTTTTCAAGTTCTATGTATTCTAGAGGCAAATGTGTTCAGTACTTGGATGCAGGGGTGGGTTCTAAATTTTTTTAGTACCGGTTCTATGGGCGTGGCTTATTTTGTGGGCATGGCTTGATGGTCATGTGACAATTATTTAGGATTTAGCAGAGGTACTGGTTTACCAGGCTTTTAACTGCTTGCAGAGCTGTACCGAACTACCCATTTATTTTTGCAGGCACTGATCTACTCATTTATTTTTGCAGGCACTGGTCTACCCATTCCTTTTTGCAGGCACCGGTCTACTCATTTGTTTTATTTTAACACTGATCAGCTGTAGGGCGGCCCTTTGAAGCCCTGCGGCAAGAATTTAAACAGTTTTTTTCCCTCTAACCATCAGCTGCGACTCAGGAGGCAGCAAGGAGGTAAGAATAATGCGGGGGGTGGGTGGGGGGACGGGGGGCAGAACCGGTTCGGTGATGTCATATTGTCACCGCTACCGGCTCGGCGGAACCGGGAGGAACCAGGAGGAACCCACCACTGCTTGGATGGGTACAAAACAGCTCTGTTTGCCTGCCATATTTAATCATGACATAGTTTTTCCTGATACATATCTCAGAAGGTTCTCAATTATTTATTTTCCCATAATATGCCCCTCAGGATTTTTGATTTGTTAGACCTTTGAAGTGGTCCCGACAGGAAGCATGACAATAAATATTAGCTCTATCTGAATGTCATTTTTTCCTATCCACAGTAAAATGATAGTGAGCTTTCTTCTTCCCTTGCTGCAGATATTTTGAACATTATTTTATTTCTAAGTTTGTGAAGATTCAAGAAGTGGTGGAATTATGTGGTCATGGTCCTTCTGTATCTCCTTTGGATTCATGTTCCCTTACTTTTTAAATTCCATATGGCTCTTAAGGAAATCATCCCTAAGACAATATTACCAGCCCTGATATTTTCTGTCCCCTTGATTCTTTTTCTTCTTTCATTTGCACATCAATTTTTGTCATAGTGTCAGTTCTGTATATCTGCCATTCTTCAGGGGAAGGGTTTTTTTTAATTAGTTCTTTACTTAGTACTTTCTTTCTTATATATCCTGTATTAGGAGTGAAATGCTCCCTGTTCGGACCAGATCACCCGATCCGGTAGCGATGGAGGCGGGTGGTTCGGAGAACCGGTAGGAAAAATCCCTGCCCCCCCCCCCCATGCCCAGCTGAGCCACACAATCATCAGAGGCTTTTTTTTACTTTTAAAAGCATTTTTTCTACAATCTCTTCGGCCAAAAAAATACTTTTAAAAGTTAAAAAAAAAACCTCTGATGATCGCGCGACTCGGCTGGGATTGTCAGAAGCATTTAAAAGAAAAAAAACCCTTTTTTTCTTTTAAATGCCTCTGACAATCCAAGCTGAGTTTTTTAAAAAGCCTCTGCCGATCAGGCAACTCAGCTTGGATCGTCAGAGGCATTTAAAAGAAAAAAACCCTATTTTTCTTTTAAATGCCTCTGACGATCCCAGCTGAGTTTTTAAAAAGCCTCTGCCAATCAGGCAACTCAGCTGGGATCACCGAAGAGGTTGTAGAAAAAATGATTTTAAAAGTAAAAAAAAAAATTGGCCACGCCCACCCAGTCGCATTACCCCCCCCACCAAGCTACGCCCACAGAACTGTAGTAACAAATTTTAGATTTCACCACTGTCCTGTATCCTGCAGTTTATTGATTTATAACTTCTAGCCTGGTGCCTAAGTGCCCTGGCATTTTCATACCTTTTGGGGAATGTAAGGGGAGGGAGGGCCATGTGGACTGCATCGCTCGAGAGCCAGCGGAGGATGACCCTGGGAAAGTTCCCTTATCACTTTTTCAGAACGGCCAGTACAATAACATCTTCGCACCTGTGGATTGGCTGAATCTATATTGGACTGTTGGGAGGGGTTTCTAATTCCTTTATTCTAACTGTATGGCCTGAGGGCCCTCAGAGCCTGCTTTCTTTTCACCCTGCTATCACCTCTATTCAATAAAAGGTTCTTTTTGAAATGCCAAGTTTCAAGAGTCTTTACTTTCTTGGATAAGGGGGAGAGGCCGGGACTTACAAATAGGCTGTTGGGTTGTTGATGGACAATTCCCATTTCCCCTCAAGCATACTTGCACATGGCCATTATTAAAAAATACTCCAGTTGATCTCTTTGTATCCTCTATCTCAGCGGTTCTCAACCTGACCCCTTTGGGGGTCAAACGGCCATTTCCCAGGGGTCGCCAAAGCCCTCTCTCGCCCCCCCCCCCCGCCTTCACTCACCCTCTGCCTCTGCTGGATCGCCCGGTCGCCGTTCGCTTACCCCGCCCACTCCCAATCTATTGCTGCTCCGGAGTCCCAGCTGATGGCTAGAGGGAAAAAAACTTTAAATTCTTGCCACGGGGCTTCAAAGAGCTAGCTGCAAAGAGGTAAATTCCTGGAGCAAGTTTTTTCCCCCTAGCTATACTGAAAAGAGAAAGCGAAAAAGCAGGGTCTTAGCTGACAAAATGAGGCAGAGAGGTTTCTTTTTCTTTTTCCTCACCAAAAAAGGTAGGTACAAAACTGCAAACAATGGGAAATTTAGGGCAAGAGGAGGTTCAAGATTTTAAAACACAAAAGAAAAAAAGCTCTATTTAACTAGGGAATTGTAATAATTGAGATACTATTAATTGTATATTGTGCTGAAAGCAGAAATGGTTAAGTTGTGGTTTGGAGGAATATATGGGGGAAATTATTTGGTTTATTATTATTGGTAAATATAATTAATTGATTTGTAAGAAATTGGATTGCATGGAAATAATTGGAATATTCATGTTCATATTGATAAATATACAAAAAAGATAGTTATATAACTAATTGATTTATATTAAAATGTTGAATTTGTATTAAACAACTGTATTACATAATTAACCAATGTGAGGATGGATATAAAAATAGATGACAATGCAAAGAGGTATAATATAGAATAGAAGGGAAAAATTGAATTTGATTAAGATTAGAGATGAGGATGAAGGGTAATATTGGTTTTTTTAAAAAATAGTTGAGGAATAAATATGGTAAAAAGGAAATATAGAAATTGTAAATTTAATTGAAATGACTAAATACTGTGTTGGAAGAAATATCCTTCTGGGTTCTGCTCCAAGTGGGGAAAAAGACACTGGAAACATGGAGACTGTTTGGAAAGATGTTTTAATAGTGGACAGGATCACATGGCTTGATGGGGCCCATTGTGTTAGTTTCTGTTGCTATTGTGTTGCAAATGTCCTTTGACAAAGGATTGACTTTCTGCCTCTGGCCCATTAACAAAGGGTGGGGGGCAGGAAGGTGGGAGCTGCTTTGTCTGTAAAATATGCTTCTCCATTTCTCATCCAGGGAAATATAATATTCTGCCTTTTTAATATTTCCCAAAATATTTCATTCTTCTAGGAAAGAGGTGGCTGCTAACCTCCTACAACTGTTTAAATTTGTGGACCGGCCAAATACTCTGTTCAAAGAAAATATGTTGTATGTTTGTATGTGTGTTTCTAATTATTGCTATTTATTGCTATTTGTTCTCTTTTATTCTTTAAAGTTTAACAATTCATTCTTTATCTTAATATCTTTATATTTGTTTGGGGTTGGCTTTCTTCCCTTTCATCTTTTTTATTGTACAGCAATCTTTCTCCTCAAACCTACCACCTTTGTCTTTTCTTTCTTACTTACTTTCTCTTCCCCCCCTCTTCTTCTTCTCCCTACTTCCTCTTTCTCCTTCTCCTCCTCTCTTCCTCCCTCTCTTACCTTCACTCCTATTCTAATTTCCCTTCCCTTCCTTCATCCCTCTCTATTGCTGTATCCTTTTATGCATATGGACTACTCAGAGGGCTGAAAAAGTTATTTTTGACTGGTCCTCGCCCTTTTGACCAGTCCTCGAACTTACGACTGTCCTCACATTTTACGTTTTTGCCCTATCTTGTCACCATGGTGAAGAGAAGCAGTTGTGAAATGAGTGACATGGTTGTTAAGAATGCTACAATGGGCATAAATGATGACCAGTCATAACTGCGAAGACCGGTCAAAAGTGCAAGGACCTGTCAGAAATCACATTTTTCAGCCCTCTGGGTAGTCCTTTTGTGCACAGGGACTACTCAGAGGGCTGAAAAAGTTATTTTTGACTGGTCCTCGCACTTTTGACCAGTCCTCGAATTTACGACTGTCCTCACATTTTACGTTTTTTGCCCTATCTTATACCATGTTGAAGAGAAGCAGTTGTGAAATGAGTGACATGGTTGTTAAGAATGCTGCACAGGCATAAATGTGAGGATGGTCATAAGTGTGAGGACCAGTCAAAAGTGCGAGGACCTGTCAGAAATGACTTTTTTTCAGCCCTCTGAGTAGTCCCTATACACATAGCCATGGCCACCCGGTCACATGACCAGCTAGCCACGCCCACTCGGTCACATGACCTCCAAGCCATGCCCACAAAATAAGCCACGCCCACAGAACCGGTAGTAAAAGAAATTTAGAACCCACCCCTGGTTGGGGGTCACCACAACATGAGGAACTGTATTAAAGGGTCGCGGCATTAGGAAGGTTGAGAACCACTGCTCTATCTATTCTCTAATGTAAATGGGAGTGTTTGAGTGAAACTGACTGAAATCCCCCAGTCCATTCATAAAATCCATATTTAGGAGAAGAGAATTGAGATATTGTCTACTGTGTTTCCCCGAAAATAAGACCCTATCTTATATTTTTTTTGAACCCTGAAATAAGCGCTTGGCCTTATTGCCATGCGCTCAAAAGCCCGATTGGGCTTATTATCAGGGGATATCTTATTTTGGGGGAAACAGGGTAAATTAGGCAACAAATAATTCAGACGTATCCCTTCACTTTTTGTTACAAGCACTGCTAATCTTCTGTATAGCTCAACCCAGCACTTTCCAGTGTCTTCCCAACACTGCTTCCCCTACTTTCAGGTTCCATATTTTCAATTGATTAGAAAGAACATAATTCCCATTCTGAATGATGCAGGTATCCTTGCCTTACAGTAATTCATTCAGTGACCAAAATTATAACAGAAAAAGTGACTTTATCACCGGTTTTCATACTTAATGAGCATGGTAGCTTCCCCACGTTTACATAATCAGAATTTGGGCACTTGGCAACTGACATGTACTTATGACAGTTGCACTGTCCTAGGGTCATGTGATTACCATTTGTAGCCTTCCCAGCTGGCTTCTGACAAGCAAACAATGTGGGGATCTGGATTCACTTAATGACTGCATGGTTCACTTAATAGTTGCAGTGATTTGCTTAACAACTGGCAAAAAGGTTGTAAAATGAGGAAAAACTCACTTAATAACTACTTCGCTTAGCAATAGAAATTTTAGTTTCAAATGTGGTGGTAACTCAAGGGCTACTTGTATACAGTAAGTTTAGTAGTTAGTTTACCCTTGGCTCCTTAATTTATCTTTTTAATTTCATATTCTAATTATTCCAGTGTTATTTAGGCATAAGCCTTTGTTCTTTTTTTAGGTGACACAGAATGGAATTCATTGTTATTTTGCCCTGCGGTCACTTTGGCTTGGATACTATCACACAACTCTAAACATAACACCGAGAAAACACACATTATTGTTTTTTTATCCTAATCACCCTGTTATTTAATTGTTTACCCTTCTAGTTTGTTTTTAGGGTTATCAACTGTCTGCGTACTTAGTTGTCATGAATCCGAGGAGTCTAATAGATGATAAGCTAAGATGAACCTATATATGAGGAGGGTGGTTTTTAAAATCCTTTACATTCCAGTTTAGGAATTGAGCCAGATGTGCTCATTCCTGACCTCTCAGATTGCCAAGTATTGGTTCGTGCCCTGATTATTTCACATCTGTATTATTGGTGCAGTTTGTTGGCTGGATTTCCTGCTTTGATTCTTCAAATACATTGACATATCATTCCACTGAGAAGAAGAAAAAACTCAGAGAGCAGCGTAGAAAACCACCATAGATGCATAAGAAGCTTTCCGTTGAGCTGAGTTTAAAGGTGCAAGTATAGGAAAAAGGAAGTGGGTTTAATCACCAAGGAGGTGAATCAACAAGAAGCCAGTTTCTGCAGAAAATCTATTAAGCTAATGTGCAAAAAGAACTTAGATTTGCATGGGAAGCTATCTAAGCTTCTTTGGTTATGTCAGTAGTAAGAGGTAGAAAAAGGGAGATGTAGGGTTGAAAAGATGGTAGGATAATAGCAAGGCACCAGGAGAAGACAGAACATTACAACTCCTCTTTTCCTCTAATCTTCTCTTCAAAGGAGTTTGATATTCAAATAGACCTAAACAGAACAATTGAATAAGGAGAAAGTAGCAAGCCAGATGTATAAAGAGATGGTGGGGTACATTTTGCTTGCAAGAATGAATTGAGGTCTTCAGATGTTCTCATCAGTTACATGAGAACACTGGTGTCCAGAGGGTGAGGGTAAAATCTGCAAAATGGTAGACATGATGTCCTGATCAAAGTATACCATTTTTCTACATATATTGTATGTCATCTTGTAGATTTTGAATTCCACCCCCCCCACCCATGAATACCCATGTCAGATGGTCTTGAATGAGGAGGTAGATGCTATTTCAGAGTTGCTTTCTGTGGGCTTTGAGAAATCACAGAGGATAAAGTTAATGAAGGAGGTTGAATGTCCTATCTTTAAATTGGGCATTCAACTTTTTTTTTGAGAGTGACCAATGTAGTTGGGAATAGAATATAAAGTACTTGATTTCAGCAAAGCATCTGGTAAACCGACTTTTGAGATTCTAGCAGAGAAAATGACAAAAGGTGGGCCAAACTAGACTATTATTAAATGAACAGAACGCAGATTAAGCCATCATACTCAGCAAAGAGATATATATAAAATTTTAAGTAGTTATTTAAAAGCTAAAAGAGCAACAAGAGAAAAAAGAAAGAGAAAAAAGGAAAGAACATTAACAATTTGCCAAGTATAAAATTACAAAACATTTTTACCAATTTTGAAAGTGAAAAAAAATCCATTCTTATAAGTCACGTGAATATAAAAAAATATATAAAGATAATCATACAGCAGTTTAGCATTTCAGAATTTCTATCAAGTCAGATGTTAACAAAACACTCCAAATAATAAAAATGGGCAGGAATATCTAATTAATCTGAAACAGTACATTCTTAACTTTATGGCTAATCAGATAAAGCTTTAAAATCTTATATCAAAATAAACCTGAAATTCAGATGTGATAAAAGTTATGTGCCAAAATATAGACCATAAATACTTTTCAAATTGAGTTGTAGTTAGCATCAGACTCATTTTTCAGATGTGAAGTTACTTTGACACTTATGCTCATCATAAAAATTAATACGTCAGTCATGTAGAGATTGAACACAATTTCCAACGAGAAGTGTAGATTTACAATGGTTATCATATATAAAAGCCTCTCAGCACACTTTGTAGACTTGGCGATAGTTCACAGAATAACAACTAGCAGAGAAGGAAAATAAATATTTAAGATTTGTTAGGTTTAGGTTTAGGTTTATTTGGATTTATATACCGCCCTTCTCCCGAAGGACTCAGGACGGTGAACAGCCAAAGATAAAACATGTACAATATAAAATTTAAAAAATAATTTAAAACATATTAAACAAATTTGGCCCATACTAATTAAAACACTCCTTTTTTAAAAAAGCAAATTAAAATTAAGCAATTAAAAAGAGTTAGGCCAGCCTAGCTTGTTGGAATAAAAAAGTCTTGAGGGCACGGCGGAAAGTCCGTAAATCCGGGATCCTCCGTATCTCCGGGGGGAGCTCGTTCCAAAGGGCAGGTGCCCCCACAGAGAAGGCTCTCCCCCTGGGAGCTGCCAGTCGACACTGACTGACGGCACCCTGAGGAGCTCCTCTCTGTGGGAGCGTACTGGCCGGTGAGAGGCTACCGGTGGCAGAAGACGGTCTCGTAAGTACCCAGGTCCTAAGCCATGGAACACTCTAAAGGTGGTAACCAATACCTTGAAGCGCACCCGGAAGACCACCGGGAGCCAGTGCAGCTTGCACAGGAGAGGTGTTACATGGGAGCACCCATGTTTCACACTAAGTGAATCATTTTCCAAAATTGTGAGTTTTGAGACATTGCTGCAAGAAATAGAAAAACAATCCAACTTGATGTTACATTTCAAACAGTTTTTTGAATATGTATTATTAATTTTGACAATCAACTGCAGAATAATATATCAATGAAAAACATACGTTTCCTTTAAGTATAATATTTTACAGTAATATTTACTTTCCATTGCTATTCCCATTGTTGCATATTGATTGTTCCATTTAAATTATTAATCATTCTGTGTCTTGTTCAGTTTCTGAATCATATTTCAGTAACCACTGAAATACATATACAAGTCCTAACAGAAGTAAGATGAATTTCATCAGGGTGAAATGCAAAATATTTCATTTGGACCGAAAAAAACCAATGGCCTGAATATAGGATGGGAAAGGACTTTACTGAACAGCTATTCATGCAAAATGGGCCCAAATCACAAGCTCAACATAAGCCAACAAAAGCAAATGCAATTCAAGATTGCAAGATGCATCAATAGAAGAATTTTGTCCAGATCAAGAGCAGTCGATGTTACTCTCTATTCTGCATTGATTAAGCCACACCTACAATATAACATTGAGTTCTGGGCATTGTATTTTAGGAAGAACTTTGATATACTGAAGCACTTGAACCAAGATTATGACTGGAAGGAAAAATTGTAAAAAAACCTGGATGGTGGGGGGGGGCACCTTGCTAGGCCACGAGTGCCATGGCCCACGTGGGATGGAGCCGCAGCGGCAAAACAAGCCAGGCAAGCTGGAGACTGGGGATGGTGGGGGGGAAGGGCAGCTTGCTAGGCCGCAGCACCGCGTTGGATGTAGCTGTGGCAGTGAAGCAAGTCAGGCAAGCTGGAGTCTGGGGATGGTGACAGTGAGTGGGGCCACTAACTAGGCTGCAGCGCTGCATGGGATGGAGCTGTGGCAGTGAAGCAAACCAGAAAACCAGCAGGAGTCTGGGGATGGTGATGGTGAGGGGCGGCAGCTAACTAGGCTGCAATGCCGCATGGGATGCAGCCGCGGCAGCGAAGCAAGTCAGGCAAGTTGGAGGCCGGGGATGGGGGGGGCAGTTAGCTAGGCCACGACTCGCAGGCTTACTTACCCAGGCAGGCAAATCAGGGCTGCTCAGTTGGGCCGCAGGCACCATGTGAGAAGGCAGGCAAGCCGTAGAGACTGTGTGGTCAATGGAAGCGAGGACAGTATGCTATGCCCAGGAGGCGAGATGAGTAGTGACTGGGTGGGGCGGAGTGAGATGGTGGGCGGGGTGGGATGAGAGGGTGGGCAGGGCGAGCAGCGAGCGGGCAGGTGCGGGGCCAGCCAAGGTAGTATTTGCTGGTTCTCTGAACTACTCAAAATTTCTATTACCGGTTCGCCCGAACCATACCAGCTGAATACCACTTCTGGATAGGAACTATAAATTAACAATGTCAACTGCATACAAAGAAAATTTGTATAAGATGTTTTATAGATGGCATTTTGCGCCAGCGAGGTTGGTAAAGATGTTTAAAGATAAGTCGGCTAAGTGCTGGAAGTGCCATCAGATACCTGGGTCATATTATCATATGTGGTGAACATGCTCAAAAGCAAAAAAATATTGGACAAAAATACATACGTGGCTGGAAAAACTGATAAAGCAGCATATTGATTAAAAGCCGAAAATATTTTTGTCGAGGATTTTACCCGAAAGATATTGTAAGGGGAATGTATATTTAATTATCCATATATTAACTGCAGCTAGAATTGTATTTGCACAAAATTGGAAAAATGAAGAGATCCCTACATATGAGAATGTGATCAGGAAAATATTAAAATGTGCAGAAATGAATAGATTAATGCTAGCAAATAAGGAGAAAGAACAAACTGAATATTATATGACATGGGACTTATTTTATCAATGGTTAGATAATAAAAATGGAAGTTAGAAACAGGGAAACAAAAGAAAAAGATTAGTGAAATAAAGAAGATATGTTAAGAGAGTGAAGCAAGTATTGATTATTATGTTTAATACTATCATTTTAATATTATAGAATTAATGTTAATGTAATGAATATTGTTGTAAATCTTGATTATCATTTTACAAAGATATTTGTACCCAGACGGCACACTGTTTAATGATATATTTATCATTAAATTTTATATATAAAGCCTGGGTACTTAGTTATGTCATGGGACTAGCCTGCTAATCTCAAGTTTACCTCAGAGCCTCATGTTTCATACCCTGACTGTGATTTAGGCAAGTGTGGTCCAGCTGTTCTGATACTGCAAGATACTCAGTAGCTACAAATTATGTAAGTAATCTGGACAACATGTCATGATGCCACAGATTCTTTTTATAACGCTAGTAAGAGCTGGATTTCTTTGAGGTCCACTAGTTAAGCTCAGTGACACATTTCAGTTGTCTAAATTGTAATGAATCATGGAATGGCATACATCGACTTGATCACTAGGTGGCACAACATAATCATTTACTAATATTAGGAAGGAGGATGCTTCATTTTTACAAGTATGTTTTTCTATTATCTATCTAACACTAGGGATAACCTCCTGCTGATATAGCTATGGTCTACTATATTTTATATATCAAGGAGATAATTTGGTTTCTGGATTGAAGGCTGGACGACAGCAGTTAAAATGCAGGCTGGGCTCTAAAGAGAAGCATCAGTTTTCTGAATTATAATATTCTGAGTATAAAGTAACTTTGTACCCTTTCCTTTCCTTTCCTTTCCTTTCCTTTCCTTTCCTTTCCTTTCCTTTCCTTTCCTTTCCTTTCCTTTCCTTTCCTTTCCTTTCCTTTCCTTTCCTTTCCTTTCCCTTCCCTTCCTTTTTTAAGAGGCAATATTATTCTGTCAAGAACTGCTCAAATTTTTCAAGGTTCTTGAGAAAAGCTGATTTGCACAAAGATATCTGTCACTTATTTTTTCATCATTTGAGTGCTAAGCTAAATACTGCTGAAACTATTGGTCATTAACTATATTTGATTTATATTCAAATTGCACATCAAATCAGTTCAGCTATTCATCATATGATGCATCTATATGAGCTTTGAACCATAAAGATGGGAAATTTGTGGTTTCTCTAGAATAAGAAACTGAATAATTACTGAATTATCATTTCCAGCATTTCATTTGGATTTCTCCTCATTAGCTAATGTTGCTAAGAATTCAGCAGCATTGTGAGGGTCATATGTTCCCCAATCCTACAATATCTATTTAACTTGGATTAAAAATCACAATCTTGGTCATTTATTCTTCTTTATTCATTGTCGGAAGACATCAGAAGGCTCAGGGGCACTCTAAAGTTTGTAGAACACAAAATGTCTTTTTGTGAGCTCATGAAAATATAGGGTAATTCAGTAGCTTAAATGGCTTTAAAAGGTGGTTGAGATTATTAGATCTAGATATAGTCTGTTCCTAAGTATCAGCTATTGAGAACTAATGCTAGGAATGACGTCTGGTAGACTTTGTATAAGCATCTGATTAGATAAACATTTAGACCGATCCAGCAAGCAATTGTGAAAGTAACATTGAATGGAGAGTACCATTAACTTCCCAATGAGCATTTGGTTTAATCAAAAGTTACTATCTTGCTGTTGACGGTATTATCATCTAATATCCTCTAACAATTCCCCTTTGTCTTGTGTGTCACGAATATCCAAGTTTTCCTTAGAAACCTGCCCCATTTTCATATATCCCATAATACTTCTTCAATTGTAATGATAATATTTGGGGCATTCTTTTAAGGAAGTTTTTCACAGCCTTCAAAGCAGACTTATATAAGACTTTCCCATATAATTTCCACTGCCAGAGAGTCCATTCATCTTGGTACCCCTCTCTTCTTTTGCTTCTCCTGTTTTATCCAGCCTGTTTGCAATCCTTGCACTTATATATCCATTTGATCATCTGCTTAGCTTTCCAGGGGTTGTATTTATGTTTATAGTAGACTATAGGATGGAGTGTGTCGGTAGGCTAGGTGTGTGTGGGAGCAAACTGCTACAAAATTATTTTGTATGAGGGGCTATGAAGGGGATTTCTTATTAATCCTAGGACCAGCACAGATGCACTACATTGCAGACCCTGACACAATGTAACAGTTATTGGATAATTTGGTTTAGATTCAGCATGCAGACATAACAGGAATTTTTGAAAGTCATACATAGAAGTGGTTTATATTTTCTTTTACAGGGTCCCTATGGAGCTTAATGAGAAAAAAAGAATAAAACAAATCAGAAAAAGGTGTTATTCTAAAAATGCTTTCACATTTAGGCAAATAAAATGTTACCTGCTGGGAAATGATACTGATCAACTTTGTTATAATTTTTTTTTTACAAAGCTCTTTTGAGATTTTACACACCAGCATTTCCCCAACTTGATTGATATGCATAGAGAATATAGCACAGTAGTTGTGAAAAATATAAAACTGATGTTTACATTAACAGATGGCTCTCAGACTTTGAATTCCTCATAAATTCAGTTCACATTGATTTTTAAAGAACATTCAGATCACAAAGAGGACGTGTTTTATATGTAATTTCATTTTTGTGGAAACGATTGTGAGAGACATTTGGGGAAATAGAGTTTAAGCCTGTGATATTTTTCTACGGTGGAAAAATACAAAATTAAATATAATATGTCAAACTCACTTTGAAATTCTGTTGCCTTTAGTATTGAACATGTATTGAGTATTGAGCAAGTATTGCCATGAGCTCAGTCTTTTTCTTTAGGTGATGCAGTGGTGGGTTCCTCCCGGTTCCGCCTGGTTCTGCTGAGCCGGTAGCGATGATGATATGATGTTTTTTTTATTTTTTGTTTTTTTATTATACCTAGATTCAATGGTGTCCAGGATGTTCTATTTCCATTTCCCATGTCAGTGTCCAGAAAAAACTCAGATTTCTTTCTGGAATGTTGCCAAACCCATTCACAGAGCTATTTCAATCCTGGATTTCTGGTCTAGTTTTCTGCTGCAGCAGAAATTTGTCCTTTATCCTGGAATAAATTGAAAATCTGATAAAGGTAGATACAGTTTTTGATTAATTTACATTGTTTTGATTTTGTTTCTATATATGCAATGCAATTAGCAGGCTGATTCTGTTGTTGTTATTATGTGCTCTGGATTGTATTCATTCACATTTCAATCAAGGCTTTCCTCTTCCTTCTGACATTATTTCATTATTCTGAACAAAAATAATGGATAATAACATGCTAACTTTTCTCAGTGATGCTCTGTTTGTCATTTTGACAGTTGGATAAGTAGCATCTCTAGAATAATCCATATTTACATTGCAAAGCCTTCCCAACACTAATTGCCAGTCTTGTAATTAAGGATGCTGGCATAATGTAACTAGAAAGGGGAGGGGGGTTCTTTGCTTTGGAAAGATAAATTGTTTTTTAATAAGCCCCTATGAGAATTAAAATAAAATATACAGTTTTGCTCAGCACAGATACATTTTATTTATGATTGTTAACTCTGGTCTGCCTGTGACATTGTGTAGAAGAGGAAGCTAAACATGTTACTGTAGTTTGTTGGGAAAAAAACATAGACCCAGTCATCTCAAGAGGTGTTTTAAAGGCTAACCAATTTATTGTGGCATAAACCAGGTCCCCTCCCAACATCACATTTGCAAGAAGGATTTACAGCTAAATGAAATGTCAGCCAGATGCTCAGCAGCAGTGTGGAATGTCAGGAAGATAAGTTCTATAAACTTAGTCCAAAGTGTGCCCAGTGAGCAAATTGATCACTAAAGCTGTTAACTTTAGCTACCTCAGAAGACTTCAGAGAAGCTGAAAAGCTCCTGACTGGCATGCAGTGCTTAACACAGAGATGCGAACAGTTCCATAACTGGCAACAGGACTGAAATACTAATTGATGCATCTGGGAGACCAAGCCAGCGTGAGCTCACTGCAAACCTGAACTTTGAAGATAGCCAACACTTTGGAAAAAATCCCTATAGGAATGGTTATGAGCAGCACGGCTGAACACATCCATCTCTGCCAACTTAGGGCTCTCTTAGACTGAGATGTAAAATAACAGCTCATGAACTCTTCAGAGTTTTTTTTTTTAAATAATAATAATCTCATTAAAATGCTGAAGCTATTTCTCTCTCTACACCCCCCCTTTTTTTAAAAAAAACATTTGCCTTCTGCAAATGAATGCCAAGGAATGATGCATACTGAAATCAAAGGAAGCAGAATAACTTCTGTACATTTATGGCAATTTTCATACCTGACTTTTTTTTTTTAATAAAGGGAACGTTTTGGCATTTTAATAGTTCTGTAGTTTGGCTGCAATTTTTGCATTTTTCAGAGGTTTCATTAGGCAACAAGCATTTGCGAGCTTGGTACTTGGTAGATAACATGTTTTGAAAAGAAAACACTGCCAGATCTGGCTGTAGAAATCTGGAGGGCAGCAAAGAAATACTGCCCTCTGTACGTCATCCAGATTTCTGACGCATTAGTATGATAGTCCCAATTAAAAATCCGTACCCACATTTGGTGGGAGAAGCATGAACTCTTCTTGATGCTGAATGATGGTTGAAATGAGGGGTCCTTGGTGCTCTCTGAGCTTGGTTGTTTTCTTGCAGATGTTTCATCTAGGTAAGTGCTGGGGGCACTGATGATCCTACCTAGTTTGGGTAATGAAAAGCCTGCAAGAAAACAATTAAGCTCAGAGAGCACCAAGGATCCCACATAGGAAAACGGTAGGGAAATGGCCTAATTAATGCTGTACTCTACTCTACTCTACTCCGACAGATGCTTGCTTTTTACATTCCAGATCCTTAGTGCAGGAAAGGTTGGGGATGGGTGATTTTGAGTCAAATAAATGTGTTTATATGGATCACATCATGTATTGAAACTGTCTGGTTATCTCTGGTGTCAGAGCAGGGCCTTGGCAAAAACATGATTTGGCCAACGCCTATTAGTATATAGATGTTAGTCAAAAGTATACTTGATGGATTTAGGATTGCAATCTATTAGTGTATAAATCTTGTGGGGAAAAGTTGAGATAACCCTCCTGTTGGAATCTTCATTCCCAGTTCATTCACTGGGATCCATAGTTAGTAAAAATAGGAAGATCAGAACCAAGCATACTGAATATTTAAAGACCAATGCTTAAAGCTTAAATGCCAAATAGGTTTTATTATGAAAGTTCCATGCTATGCCTGCATATGAGTTTCCTCTCTTCAGTTTGGGGAAAAAGAAGGACGAGGATGAACACAATCTATTCCTTCTGTTGACAGCAGGCTGCAGCTTCGAGTGTTGAGGCTCCCAATAAGTCAATAAATGGTTAACTGGAAAGAAATGCTGGTTTCAGCAAAAAGAATCCAAACCCATTGTTAAATACAGAAATGTGACTGCAGGATGCTGCAAACAGCTGTAAATGTGGCCTGATCCAAAATGTGATCATGTGACTGTGAGGATGGGTGGGTATTAGAATTCTGAATGTGGATTATTTATTTATTTATTTATTTATTTATTTATTTATTTATTTATTTATTTATTTATTTATTTAGCATATGGCATACAATGTCAAGGAAATCTACACATGCTAGATACCTAATGCAGCCCCGAGCTAGTTCATACTGGTTTTGGCACTTGTGTGCCTATCCTTGGTGCATCACACTGCAGAGGGTGATCCAGCTTTACACTGATTAAGTAGTAGCTCTCAGGTTGCTAGCTTTTCAGGCTCCATCGCTGGTCTCGCCTCATCTCGTGTCATTTCGCATCATGTTGCGATGCCTCATGTGTGGCCAGGTCCAGCACTGGCTTCCGCTATCCTCACACACAAACGCAGCTAGTTTTTCCCACAGAAGTGGCACATGCTTATCTATTTTCAATATTGCATGGTTTTGAACGGCTGGGGGGGGGCAAGAGTGAAGGATCGAGTGATGGGAGCTCACTCTTATCTCACAGAGTTGGCCTCAAACCATTTCTGGCCAGCAGACTGGCGCAGTGTCAGTAAGCCTGATGCTTATTGTAGCCTTACAACAGCAAGGTCTGTTGTAACTTTGAACAGTCACTAAGTGAGCAGTCATAAGTTGAAGACTACATGTACACATAATGGGTCAGAGACCATGTCTTGAATTTTGAAAGTGACAGTTATAAAGATTTAACAAGAATATTTTTCTTAGTAAGTATTGTCACCTCAGAGGGCTTTCTGGAATCTGCTGCGGTGGTTATGGACATCTCATTGGCTCCAGAATGTGATTTCCTCTGAAATATATGAGATACCCAATACATCTCTTAAGCATCTGTGAAAATTATTTCTTTGTCCAGGACTGATTAGAAATAACTTTCAAAAGCTGGATATGATTTGGCTCTGGGTGTCCTATCAGTTCTTCTTTAGGAATCTATGAAACATTCCTGATATAATAAAAATAGCCATCATATCATATCTCAGGCATATTTAGATTTTTCTAGCTCCTGGTGTGTCTGACTATTGTCTGGCCATATTCTTTTAATAGGGAGGCTTTTGTAATATTTTTCTGTAAAATGAGGGCTAAACCTCATGGCCATAACCCAAGTTTTTCCCCATAGAAAATAAGAAAATAAGAAGTGAGTGCAGGGGTGAAATCCAGCAGGTTCTGACAGGTTCTGGAGAACCGGTAGCAGAAATTTTGAACAGTTCGGAGAACTGGTAGCGGAAATTGTGAGTAGTTCGGAGAACCAGCAAATACCACCTCTGGCTGGCCCCAGAGTGGGGAGGGAATGAGGATTTTGCAGTATCCTTCCCCTGGAGTGGGGTGGGAATGAAGATTTTGCAGTATCCTTCACCTGCCACGCCCACCAAGCCATGCCCACCAAGCCACGTCATGTCCACCAAGCCACGTCCACAGAACCAGTAGTAAAAAAAATGGATTTCACCACTGAGTGCACGGGTGTGTTGAGCCCAGTGGATTTACATCCTTTTCCCTAGAACATCTCTCTCTTCCTATTTTAATAATTGTTGAGGATAACTAATCAGCCATAATATATTTTTAAATACATCAGTTTTATATAAGTGCCTAGCCCCAAGTAAATGCATTTAATTTCAAACCAGCAGAAACAATTCTATATTTTTTCAGCAGTCATATGCTGCCATTATTGAAGTGAAATTAAAATGCAAAGCTGCCTATTCAGAATCACCTTTTTTCCCTTTTGTTCTACATTCTTTTATCAAGAACTCCTGAAATAGCAAAAAGTGTTAGTTGTATGCTTTGCAATTAAAACTACAGATATAGCTCCTAAAAAGGGGCCCCAAGCACACTGTAAAGTCCAAAGTTTAAAACAATGTTCTGTAGTTGTTCTACTGGCTAGGGAAAGAATGCCTTGCTTATTGTCTGTGACTCAGCCTGTCACTGGAAGTTCAAACAAATGAGCAGAAATGAAGAAAGCGACACATTTATCTAATGCTGCTGCATTTGATCTTGGAAAGATTAAAGCTGCTGTTCTATGCACGCTTACTTCAAAATAGATTTCACTGAGCTGGGCTGACTTTTTTGCAAACTTGTGCAATAAAATAGCACTATACAGTATGACAGCAAAGACCAAGTCCCTTATTTCCTTTGTGATTTTCCATCAATCAATCGTCTTTGGGTTTATGAATATAGCTAAACATGACTTGAAAAGAAAATTATATCACTCTTATGGGTTAATTGCTTGAAGCATTTTTAGCAGATGGGTTATTTTTTTACAAAAAAGAAAGAAAGAAAAAGAAGGCTCCATCGATTTTATGGCAATTAGTTTATGTGTAAACATGGAAGAAGCCAAAGAATGCTAAATTCTATAGAAACATGGATGGAATTTATTAAAATCCAGCTATATAGAGTGCGTGATTAAGTTATCCCAGCTAACATTTTTTGGAGAAAATTGTAAAACTACAATTTGAAGGAATACTTGTCAAGAGCTCAATAAAAAACATAAACCAATCACAATCTTTTCCATAATTTCATTCTCCTTCTACTGGCTTTCCATGTTTCTCTTATGAGATTTATTTCTTCAGATCTGCATGTGTGCATGTGTTTATTATTTCTGTTTTGGATAAAATTTTGTTGGAAGTCCCCAGTTGAATTTTTTATTAATGGGAAAGAAGGCCACGTAGAAAGGAGGAAGTTTGTGACCTGCGTGATTTTGTTGAATAGTATTGCTAAACATTGGCTATACTGGTGAAATTACTGAGAGCTGAAGTTCTCTTTTAAATAAATAAATAAATAACTTTATTGTCATTGTACATGTGTACACAGTATACCCATAGAACGAAATTCATTTAACACCCAAAGACCAGGTCCAACACACATAACAATCCCCAAACACACTCCCACCCACCACAATTCTCCACCCCTAAACCACCTTTTGGCTTCTGTATCACAGAGGTAACAGATCAGAAATACAAATTTTAAGTTAAACGATTTCTAGAAGATGGGAACCATTTTTTTCATTCACTAGAATTTTTTCACGAGCACTTCATTTATAGAAAATAAAATGAATGCATGATACCAATATTAGGAAGATGGATAGAACAGTTGCAAGTGATTTGAAAATGTAATCAACTTCACCACTGTGACGAAGAGGTCTCAGAAGTGCTACAAATATGCAGTAGCAACAAAAGGCCTCATTCCTATTGCACAGAAAAAGGAAAGAATTTAAAAACCAAGCAGCAGTCCTGGCTTCTTTTCTGGGTCAAGGAGAGGTTTTGAATCAATTTTAATTGTGCTACATTCTTGTACAGTATGGGGCATGATGGATCAGTGGTTAAAGACACTGAGCTTGTCAGTTGGAGAGCTGACAGACTAGGCTCGAGACCCGAGCTCCACGCAACAGAGTGAGCTCCCGTTACTTGCTTCAGCTCCTGCCTACCTAGCAGTTGAAAAGCATGCAAATGCAAGTAAATTAATAAGTATCACTTCAATGGGAAGGCAACAGTGTTCCATGAGTCTTTGTCTTATAGCCATGCTGGCCATATGACCACGGAAAATAACTTTGGACAATGCTGGCTTCCTCAGCCAAGAAACGGAAATGAGCACCGTGCCCTAGAATCAGACACAATTGACAGGAAAACCTTTACTTGTTATTGTTATCTCTTTTATTCATTAAACATGAAACTCAATCAACTGAACATTTAAAAATGTGTCACAATTACGATTGACTGGTGCTAATGGTTGATACGAGTTGCTCCCAACATCCTAGGTAATGTATCAACCAAGTATCTTCTTAAAATATATGATGTTCCGAGTAGCGATTTTGCAGGTCTGCTGGTGTTATTGCAGGAAGCTGTAATTTCATTATTATTATTATTATTATTATTATTATTATTATTATTATTATTATTATCTTTTATTAATTAAAAATGAAACTCAGTCAACTGGATAGTTTTATTACTATTTTGATGATGATGATGATGATGATTATTATTATTATTATTATTATTATTATTATTATTATTATTTACATTGATTTTTATTTTTATTGTTCTAATCATCATCAAATAAATTTCTGTCTGTAAAGAAAGATAAAACTGACCAAATTCTGTCAATTTCACTTCTCATTTTTGCCTTGGTACTGAGGGGTTGAGACCTCCTTCAAGATCTGGACTCCCTTCATAGCTGTCTGATTGAGCTAATCATGTCTCAACCTATCTTATATGGTTGTTGCTATGGGCATAAGATGGAGGCCCCTACGTAACTCAATTTGTACTTCTGGATAAAAAGAAAAGAAATATAAATCAGTAACAAAAACAATTCTTCCATCAATTTTACTTTTTTCCCAGTCCTCTCATCCTTGCTGGTATATTTTCTACCACAAAACACTATGCCTTTTAACAGTACCTCTACACAGTTTCTGATGAGATTCAGCTGTAACACTGCAAGATGTTGGCAATGACAGAGAAGACACTGGGATATACTGAAACATGTTGCTTTTATTTCTGTGAAATAAAAAGTTAGTCGGCTTAGCCTGAAAATTTGCACCTGAAAATAAAACAAAGGATCAAACATGCTATGAGAAATACATTCTGGGTAATATCAGGAATTTAATATAACAAAGTTATGAGAAAAACTAATAACAATTGCATTAAAAAGTAATATTTACACAGCTTTAAATTAATGCAATATACAATAATTTCATTAGTGTTATTTAATTGACAACTTGGTATGCATTATAAATATAATTTATAATTAGCATTATAAATATAACATGTAGTTTTCTTTCAAACACGAATTCTAATTTTATGGAGACTTAAAGTAATGATTTTTAAATATGAAATACGATAAAAAGAGATTTCTATATCAATCCATCCCTTTGGTATTCCCATTTAAGTTCAAACAAATAATCAAGTATTTTATCTTTGGTTACATTTAGTAACATTGTAAATCAGTTTTCCCAATGTGATTTCCCCCAGAGAAGTTGAATTATCTCTCTCTTCAGTCCTAACCCATTTGGATTGTGCTGGAGATTTCTTTATTTATTTGTCCAATTTATTGGCCGCCCATCTTACCACAGGGTAACTCTGGGAAGTTTACAATATTAAATGAGATGGTAGGAGTTCTCCAAGAAACTGAGAGCTCCAGAATAGGGAGTTCTGCTCTAAACAATGGCCCACTTCACAGCCAGTCATTGCTCCTAAGCCTGATCTTCAGTGGCAGAAAACCCAAATTAATGGTCAACCAAAACAATAGTTTGGATCCTATGGAATGTCTTTAAATGCTTAATATTTTCAAGAGTTCCTCACCATAGAAAGCCTACCTTGATTTGGGATTATCTTTTTGCAACAGTGAAATGAAAATAATTTTAGCAAATGTCCTAGTATGCATTTCAGTTTAATGTTCATCATATTGTTTAGTGTGTACTGTTTACAATGCCAAGAAAAATAGCCACCGCGCCCTGCATGAATGACAACACTGAAGAATATTACTTAAACTAGCTGTCCTCAAATATGTAGTTCCCCTCATAGATTTAGACTACAACTCAGCCAGACGAGCCTTGCAGAATCTGAATCCTAATATATCTGCAGGGCACAAATTTAGGGAATGCTGGCTTTATTCATTTCCTTTTTTAAAAGACAAAATGGACTTCCACCAGCATACCTCAAAAGAAAAACAACAAGAAGAATTGCACTGTATTTGGGGTTATTCTACAAATCCCACATTTTTATAATTACCCTTATGATTCTGCCTAATTTATTCAAAGCCCTATTGAATTATGCAAGTGTCTCCAGGATTTGCTAAGGCCTCTAACTCCATATGTACATGGTGTAACAAACACATACTGATTACTGACTCATGTATAACCAAGCCCACTATCTACTGAAACGGGCTTCCTATTACATTGTCTCCCATCTGCCTCTAAAGTGTTGTAACATCTAGATCTTGTAATGGATTGACATTAACGACTGTAATTATTATGTTCTTAACTTCACACATTGCTTGGTTGCTTTTATGCAGACAATGGAACAGTTATGGAATCATGCAATATATACTTTTTTTTTAAAAAAAGAGGAGTATAAAACATTGAATATTCTTGTAATAAAGCAGTTACGGTGCATAGGCATTCATCAAAGTCATATCATAAAACTGAATTACATAAGCATGCAGCAATTGCCTTGTGCTCAGCCTTTGGAAATTAAAGCACATTGCTCAAATACAAGGTAGATATAGTGTGTAGCAACTTGTTTTTGCAAATTACATTTCCCACAGGTGCACTAGAAAAAACAAGACCATAGCAGGTCTAAGCAATGCAAGGAACTCTTGTTTGGGAAATTGGTAAGGCTTATCTCAAGTATCTAAAGTATTTAAGCAGAGCTGTTCTTTTCCTCTGATTATCAGTTCACATAAAAGAAATGTCAATCTAGGGATAAACTATATGAGTAAATTATTGTTTTTTTCATATTTTTCCCTCTATGAGAATTCCTGTAACACTCTAGATCAGGGGTGTCAAACTCACGGCGTCATGTGACATATCAGAACTATTTCCTCTTCGCTGGCATGGTCAGCACATGACACATCCAGCCTGCAGCCCGCAAGTTTGACAGTCTTGCTCTAGACCATTTTACTTTTATTATAGTGACCAGTTTTAATTGAATAAACTGAGGGTTGCTCCAAAATGTTTCTAGTCAGCAGATGGCTCAGGATCCTTCAACCTTGGTTACAATTACATATCCAAACAGAGCTTTAGAGAAAAATATTTCCACATCTAGTTACTGAACAAGGTAGCCATGTGATTTTAAGAGTTTAGACCTCTCTACTCTTTGATAACAATAAGTATCACACAAACATACGGTTCTGTTCCTGCCACTTCTAAATTCTGTTTCTATCGTTTTCAAAATAATGATTCTGACCACTGCAAAAAGTGGATTTATTTGTCTCTAAAAAGATGGCATGAGAATTTCCTAACTGTCCTGGGTTATCAAGTTCCAATTCCTAAGCAAGGGGTCTCTCAGCATTATTTTCTAATTTAGCACCCCATTGAAAGCATGTTGATAGTCAGGGGTAGGTTCTACTTACCTTTACTACCGGTTCGCAACGGGGCCGCACGCACGCACGCTCTTCTGCACAAGCGCAGAAGCTTCTGCGCATGTGCAGAAGTGTTTTCATGATGTCACGGTCAGTGGGCGGAGCCTTCCGCCGGTTTTACTACTGGTTCTGTAGAACCGGTGCGAACCAGGGGCAACCCACCACTGTTGATAGTGGAATCCATTATTTATTGGATAATAAACAAAATGCAAATTCCATATCAACCTATTCTTTAAATCCCATGTTAATATGGTAATTATTCAACTATGAAAGGTATCTTTTACTGAGGTAGGATTGACATTAAAATTTATAACAGTAAATGAATACACAAAAATGATCCAGATTATCACAAATGATAATCTGCCTGCCTATGTACCTATATCTTTTATGGCCAAAGGAATGGAAGTGTTAAAAAAGAAAGAAACAAAATCACACTGTTGTAAACAACATGGACCATTTTGGGGGAGTTGGTTTGATCACATTAGTCAAAACGTAATTTTCTGGCCTTTTCTTTTTCTTTAATTATGATAATGAATGTTGAAGTTATGAAAGAATAGGTGTGAGTTCACCACCTTGAGTTATTTATAAAAATAATAATGGCAGGATATAATGAATGAATGAATGAATGAATGAATGAATGAATGTTTTATATAATAAAGTCAAATGTTAAAAGTTCAAAATAAGTCCAATATAAATAATACACAAGGCTTAAGTATGTGATTAGGTTTAAAGTCGTATATTAAATATTCTGAAAACCTGCCCTTCACAAAGATGATATTTTCATGACAAGGGTTAAAGAAAAGTTATTAAAAGGGTAAAAAGGGATGAAACGGAACATTATTTTATGAAGTTTAGATCAAGAATTAAAGTGTTGAATTATTGTTTCATACCTATAAGTCTGAGATGGAGAAATCAATGCAATTAATTGTATAATCTTTCAAGGAGTTTTCAATCTGAGTACATTTGAGTTGATTAAAAAGTCATGTACTGTATTTATTAAAATTATCTTTATAGTGCCTATATAAGAATTAAGGAGAACAATTTTTAACTGGACTTCTTATAGTATAGCTGGGTCCTTATGTATATTCACAATAGATCTTGGCTAAAGTTATCTCATAAATATGGTTTATTTTCAGTGCAGTCTCCTGCATGGATATTGTCATAACAGTTTCATGAATATATACTTGCCAATGCAAAAACCAAACAATTCATACCTAAATCAACAACTTGGTATGGAGCAGCATGTATGCTTACTATATATTGACCTGAAGGCTTTTAATATTTTTTTCTTGGTTAATCATAAAAATAGACTATGAAGATGTGAGGTTCATTTGTAAAACAATTTTTCATGAGATTATTACTTTATAGCCAGGCCTCAGGAAAGAAATGCTTTTCTCAAGGCCAGAATGCTCATCATGATAATTTTTTAAACTTTTAAATATTATACAAAATGAATGAGCCAATTTAGTCTAGAATAATGTATCCAGGAAGAGAAGAAATATCCCCTATTAAAAACCCACTGAATAAACGGATGAGGAAGGAAGGCCAGTCAGAAGGTGAGCCAAGTCAAGTTTTATTGTCAAAAGAGTGTGGGGTGGGTGGGTGCCAAAGGCCAGAGAGGAAACTGGGTTTTGGTACCTTGCCTACTGAACCAGCAGTGGTGCCTTCTACTTTGTACTATTGTGGACAAGATGAGGGGAGGGTTGCTAGAGGAGGAACTCTTTCCCCACAACAGCAAAATATGAATGGTGTTGACATTTCAAACAGCCAACCTACCCCTCCATGAAGACGAAGGAATGTGAAGAGGAGGCAGATGCTACATCAGAACCATGCTGAGCTCCATCTGTCCCAACACCAGAACCTCCAGTCTTGCTTTCCTGATGGAGATTCAGGAAGTCAGTGACTCTAATTATTGTGATTCGCAAGGCACTCTGACAGCTCCATAATAGCTAAACACAGCAAATTATCATCTATGTAGTTCAGTCATTGTTTTTTCTGAAGTTATAGACAAACAGTTTACTTTGGTTTGACTCTATTTTGGGATTTTTTAAAAAAGAATTTTGAATGAATTAAAAAATCAGACATTCAGTGTGGTTGGCTACAGTGCTGAAATCTGAACCGGTTTGCTACCGGTTTGCTGGCTGTGCATGCGTGTGCATGCGCACAAAATGTGTGTGTGTTGTGTGCGCATGTGCAGTGTGCACCAAACATGTGCTATGTGCGCATGTGCAGTGCACATCAAATGTGCACTGAGTGCGCATGTACAGTGTGCACCAAACACACGCTGCGTGCATGCACAGTACGCACCAAACGTACGTTGGATGTTTAAAAAGCTACTGGTTCAGGCGAACTGGTAGTTAAAAAAAGCTACGATCTGATGATCACTTGTACTGCAGGGTTTAGCTTTGCTAGAAAGCAGGATTTCCTGCTTTCTAGCGAAGCTAAACTACGCGTCACAGCTGATCCCTCCCTCGCTGTTCTACTTACCTTCCCAAGACTCCTTTTGGTGCATACTGCACATGTGTGCGTGCAGCATGCACAAAAAAGGAGGCTTGGGAAGTTAAGTAGAACAGCGAGGGGGGATCAGCTGTGGCGTGCAGTTTAGGTAAACCACGCCATAGTTTAGGTAAACCGCATGGCACAGGTGATCGTCAGATTGTAGCTTTTTTAAACTACTGGTTTGATCAAATCGGTACCTAACTACTGGTTCAACTGAACTGGTAGCTTTTTTAAAATACCGGTTCACCTGAACCGGTGGTTTTTATCACTACCAGTTCGCACAAACCGGTAGCATTTCACTTCTGGTTGGCTAGCTTTTGGAGTATTGGCTGTGGTGTATGTGTCACTGTATATCCATCCATGTACCCTCTGCATCATGAATTCTTTTGTACATAAGTATGCATTCATCCTCTTGTGCACTGTGGACTGCACAGAAGTGTTTAAACAGAGCCATCTGGTGGGAATCTGAGGCTTCTGGAAGGTGCTAGACTAGGTGACTTCCAACAATATATTTCTGTGATGCAGCTAGTGGTGCATTCTGCTGCAAAGCTTTTGAAGTTGGTTTGATGTTTGTGGCAGATTTTCTGTAGCACTTCAAATGTCAAAATTGCTGAGCAATCTGAATTTAGCATGGATGGCAGCCAGCAAGGAGACACTATTTCTCTGAACTGTTATGTCTAGCTTTCCACAATCCGTGTTTGTTTGTTTGTTTGTTTGTTTGTTTGTTTGTTTGTTTGTAGGAGTAGGAAGTGGATGCCACCGGGCAACAAAATAAATTTTCTTTTTTGGGGTACATATTTAAAGAACCTGACTCTTCAGACCAATGATAAGTTAATGGCAACAAAAAGTTAAGAGTTTTTCTGAATCTATTTATAATTATCTAGCTGCCCCCCTTGACTTTTGCACTCTGCAAATATCACATGCTATGTCCATATAATCCAAAACTGCTTTGGATTCCAGATTTATGGAAAAAATTGTGATACCAGATATGTAAAAAATAAATAGATCAGGCATCAATGACAAAACTTGCAAATCACAATGCTCTTGTAAATTATTATGTTCTGTGCAGGAAACAAAGCACATTTTGTGCATGAACACCTCTATTGTTTCAATAAACATTAAAAATGATGACTGAATTATATATTATTAAGGGTTTTTCTATAGGTAAATTGCAGACTGAGGAGTCCTTGGTCTCTCTCAGCTTCATTTTTTTCTTGCAGACAATTCATTACTCAAACTAGGGAACATCATCAGTGCACTGACAATGTTTCCTAGTTTGGGTAATGAAATGTCTGCAAGAAAAAGCCAACCTCAGAGAGCACCAAGGCCCCCCTCATTTCAACCCTGAGCTACAAATATTCTAGTTCTATCAGAAATCATAAACTGCTAGAAGGAGCTCAGCATCATTAGAACATAAAATTTCTAGACTAAAATAATGGATGTGATGGACAAAAGGAGGAGAATATGCAGGGGTGAGCTTCAACAATTTTAGCAAGGGGTTCTCTACCCAGTTGCTGGGTGGGCGTGGCCATGGTGGGTGTGGCCATGTCAGCCTTCTGCACCACAGCAGGGGGGGCATTTTTACCCTCCCCGGGCTCCAGAGGCTTTTTTCAAGCCTCCGGGAGGGTGAAAACGGCCTCCCCAGGCACCAGGGACACTCTGGAGGCCAGAAATGGGCTGTTTCTGGCCTTCTCGAACTTCCGGTAGGCCCATTTTTCACTTCCCCAAGCCTCCGCACGCACCCTGCACTTACTTGCATTCAAAATGGGCTGCGTGGAGACTCCTGAGATGGGTGGGGCAGGGTGGGAGTGGCCAGCCAGGAGTGGGATTTGGGGCTTCTCCAAACTGCCCAGAATCTTAGGCAGAGGTTCTCCCAAACCCCTGTGGACCTCCAACAGCCCACCCCTGAGAATATGTCTGCAATAAGTAACTTTAGGAAATCAGTTTAAAAGAAAGCTTTACAGTGCAATTCTATCTATATTCACCCTGCTGAAGTCAGTTTACTTCTGACTGATATGAAGAGACTGTATGAATAGTCTTAAAGTTTTTGGTGTTCCGTTCATCTTCTTCCAGCATCATTGCAACCCTTACCATATATTGTATCAGCTAGCTCTGAAAGTTGGTGCTTTCACTTTCCACTTCAAACAAATTATTGTATTTTTCGGTAAAAAAATTCACCTAAAAGTGGGTGAAAATTTAGGTGCATCTTATATACCGAAAGTAGCCCCGGCCAAACACTAGGCCCCACCCTTTGGCCTCTGCCTCCCAGCAAGCAGCAAGAAGAAACAGCCCATTGCAGCTTCAGCACAGCCTAATTAGCACAAATTGATTGTCCGTTGGATTGGCCTCCCGACTCCCAGCTGTTTTTCATGGGCCTCTGTTGCTTGCTGCAAGGAGGTAAATTGCTGGGAGCAGATTTTTTTTTTCTTGTGCTAATCAAGCTATGCTGAAAACAAAAATGAAAGTAAAGCAGGCTATTTGTTGCAACAAAATTGCTGGGAGGCAGAGGCAGATTTCTTTTTCTTGTTTTCCTCATCAAAAAAGGTAGGTGCGTCTTCTGGTCTGGAGCGTCTTATACTCTGAAAAATATGGTAAACTTTCCTGCTCAGCCAGAAGAAAGTACTTGAATTTATCAATGCTGAATACCCTGCCTTCAATATTAAGCAAGCTGAAATTTGGAAGCTCATATCTATAGTGAAAGAATGTGAATGGGACTGATGAGTTTTTAATAAATGGCTACTCATAACAATTTATAGAATTTCCCAGAACGTGATATGGAAATACAACTTCTGAGCAACCTTTCCAACCTATCACAACAGACTGGCTGTTATAATTACCACAAATTAAAAATATAATTGTATACATGCAAACAGTGCTCTAGAACTATAGTATAAGGTTTCCCTATTTTTCCTGGATTTTCACTTTGTAGGGGAAACTGATGGATTAATTTTAGTTTAGTACGAATTTATTTTAAAAATACTTTAAATACTAATGATAGGCTTGCTAATAGAGAGTTGAGTAGTTTGAATGCGAAATAATACATTTGCCTACAAAAAAATTATCTTGTCATATTAATTACTCTGCTTCTCTTTCTCAAAATCTAAAAATTTAAAATTAAATCCACTTTATAATCAGAAATTCTATAGATTATGTTGTAAGCTTTAGAAATCTATAAGGATTTGTTATTATTAAAAAGAGGTACCCAAATGACATTATTATAGTTGGAGCTTAAAAAAAACCCATCAGTAAACAAAATCATTTAGATGTTAGAAAAGTTAGTCTAAGAATATTTATCTGGAAAATGTTAAAGTGGGAACATTATTTCTCCATGAACAGTAAAGATAAACATCTTAAATAACAGAAGAACTCACCATATTTTTTTTAAATAAAGCCATTTTCTGTTAACATGATATTCGACTATCAATTACCGCCAAAGTCATTTTAACTTTTGACTTCATTTTAAGATCTCTCAGTATCTTATCAGAAGCTTGAGTAAACCTCATATCACAATTCATTTGCATTACAATTGCTGACATCAAGAGGGTTTCCACGGGGACTCTCGTAAGAATGATACTGAGATCAGGATTACATGGGATTGCTTAATGGATTACATGGGAGATGAGGAGGGAGGCATGCATGAATTGAATGCTCATCTTCCCTTGTGGGCTGCCTGGGAAGGAAAGAATGGGTGAATTGCCTCTGAGCCCCTACTGAAGTGGTTGGGGAATTCTTCAAGTTGCCAAGGTTGAGAAACACCATCCTAGAGGATTGTTCCCCATTTCTTCACAACATAAATGTAAGCTTTAGCCCTGCAGAAACGATTTTACACAGAGACAAGTATTTTGCTTCAGTATGGCAGGTAAAGTTACATGCCACCTACTGTTGCGTCATATTTTAAAAAATAAAAATGTATTTTGTAGAGATTAAAGCATACATTTTTTTAAAAAAATCAGACAATCGAAATAAATTGGTACATGACTGGGAGAAGGTAATGGTTATGGTTGATTAGAACTATTCCCTTTACAATTTTGTTTTAGAGGTTCAAGTAATAATAGGTCATTTAAATATAAATGGATTGGACATAGTATTATAAATTCAGGTAGACAATCAGTATCTTAAACTGGGCATATACTATTTATACAATACAGGCTTTGTGTGTACTTAAATTATGGGATTGAGGGAAATCTGCACTTACTATAAACTGTTCTAAGAATTTTTTTCCATAATCAAACTTGCTTTGTATATACATTTTACTATATAGCAGAGAGAGGTAGAAATAACCTTTAAACTGAAGAATCCAGCATGCTTTTAAATATGAATGAGATATGTCCAAACCAACAGCAAAGCTGAAAAGACATTCATTGTCAGCAGTAACAAATCTAACATTTGTAAATAATACAGTATACAGAATATAGTTTAAAGAACATTTTATGTAAGTGTGCTTTTTTACTATAAATTGTTTTTTAATTTTTAAAAAAGTCTATTGTCCATAAATAAGAAAGTGGGAGTCAGCATGAGTCCTACTCTATTACTCCCTTGGCTGTGATACTGAACAGTACAAGGGGCGTCAGTTCATATTGCTTATGGCAGATTTATTGGCTGCTGCTTTGCTGTGTTTGTAGATTAGACAGTTTGAAATCTTTGCTGTTGAACTTTTAGCATAATGTGAATACCAGTCCCTTTCAAACACAGCTTTAAGTTGCTTAATTATGCTGGTTTTGTTCCCTGTGTCTGCATGGTTGATGACAAGACCAGCTCCAGCATTCTGATTAAAATAGGTCCCAACCCAGTCAAAATTGCCTATAAGGTAAATGAAAGGACAATCAAAGTTATGCAATGATTGGAAAACATTCCTCAAGAACAATTCTTTTTCTTAATTAAACTTCAGGCTGAACACTTTTGACTTTTTATATTTAATATAGAGGCAGACTGAATTTACCTTCTCCATGAGAATCTCAGCTTCATACGTAAACAGATTATGTCACATGCTAATTTTTTCAAATCTAATGTTTACTAATAAAACAAGATTTTATATAAATTATCATATCAATTAGGTTTTCATTCTTCAAATGCTTTATACTTAATCTGTTATTCTCGATTCAAAGCTACAAACAGTATACAAATAATCCGTCTGGAACTAGCTCATTCAATTCTTTACTTACCAATATAAGCAGCTCTTTCAGTCACCACATATTTATTGCGATTTAGCTTGAGAAGAGAAGAGTTTTTTGGCTCCTTAATAAAACATGCACTTTCTGATTCAAGATCAAAGAATTTCTGAATTAAATGAAAAAAAAACTCACTTAGAGATAGCTAATCTCCACTTTGCTGAAGGAACTTGAAATTTAAACATGCTGACCTATCAGATTTGGAAAAGGGAAAATAAAATCTATAAAAACATTATGAAATAACCTAAATATAAAGAGGAGTTATGATTGCATTTTGCAAAATTTCCACATTAACAGACAAGTTGATTTTCACAAGCTTGATACTTTATTGCTAGTTGTGATTATGTAAACAGTAAGTACAGGTAGTCCTTGAGTTATGACAACAATTGAGCCCAAAATTTCTGTTGCTAAGTGAAACATTTGTTAAGTGAGTTTTGCCCCATTTTACCACCTTTCTTGCCACAGTTGTGGCAAGTGAATCATTCAAGCTGTTTAGTTAGTAACATGGTTGTTAAGTGAATCTGGCTTCCCCATTGACTTTCCTTGTCAGAAGGTCACAAAAGGGGATGACATGACCCCAGGACACTGCAACTGTCATAAATATGAGTAGGTTGCCAAGCGTCTGAATTTTGAACACATGATCATGGGGATGCTGCAATGTTTGTAAGTGTGGAAAAACAGTCATAAATTACTTTTTTTCAGTGCCATTGTAACTTTGAATGATCACTAAATGAACTGTTGTAAATCGAGGACTATCTGTAATTCATAAAGGCAATAAGTAGCATGTCCTCAAACTGATACCCTAATTCCCCACTATTACTTTGGTACAGCCCAAAGTAAGAGACCAAAAGATTTTCAGCTACAATTCATTGATATTATTAGCTTTATTTATTTTTTCCTGGATTAGAGAAATAAGCAATTTCCTAAACCACAAATAGTTTTCCTAAATCACATTGAAAACCTAACTCAGTTTGTCTGAGACTGGACATAACTATAGTTTTAAAAGAATCAAATCCTTCCTCTTTAAAATGCAAGAGAAAGCTGTGCTGCACTCATGGGCGGGGGGCAGTTACAATAGTTCTTTTTAGGACTTTGCTATAGGGCAAGAGGAATTATATTACTGAACAATACATCTGAACAATTCTTTAGATTTTAGGTAAAGAGGAAACAATATTCTGAGATGACTTCACTCATATTATGAAGAAAATTATGAAAGATTCATAGAATCAAAGAATCAACATATACCACAATCGCAACCATGCTTAATTGGCAAGAGGGGAACCAAACACAATCTAAGCAGAGAATGGGCAGTGAGAATAATACGGAAACTTGAAATAATGACCCTCACTTTCCATTATTAGTAAGAGGAAAAAAAGACCCTGTTTTATTTTACTGTGGATTTACATTGGAATTCATATGATTGAGATTCAACATGATTGCTAAAGAAATGTACTAGAATATTGTTTTAGCTATATAAACAAACAATACGAGGAATACTTACAACTTTTAAACTACAGTTAGAAACATCAGTGCAAATTGCTTTAAGAGATGAAATGAAGTTAAAAGTGAGGGGATTTGTTTCTTTGGATAAACTTATAAGGAGTCGCACTTTAATATTGCGTAGAATCAGTGCTTCTCTGATCTTTCCATCCAAAAAAGGCCAATACCTATAAAAAAAGGAGCCTATGTTATTCAGGTTTTTTTTTTTAATGAAAAGCCAGGATTTGTGATATAAAAACAAAAATAAAACCCTAACCAAGCAATTCTGAAGTACCATGACTCTCAAACAATCTCTCACATTGAAAAAGGTAGAACTTATCAATGTCTTGAGAAACAAAAATGTATAGTAGCATTTGTCAAGGTCAAACTGTATGGCTAGAAAATTAAGTGGAAGTCCAAGAATGGATAAAAGTAGAGCTAGGAATGTGATAATGATCCTGGTTGTCTTAGTTAAAATAGAAGTGTTATAGGAGAGCTTTCTGTAATATGATAGGGTATTTTTATCTTTTTTTCAGTCACAATTTAAAATAGTATTAGCCAAGAGGTCAAGCCCAACGGCAATGTTATCAAATTTATTAGGACTTTTAGAATTGGGGGTAGTAGTGAGGTTTCTTTTCTTTTTCTTGCATAGAAAAAATATAGAATTTCTCATGGTTATACTGCAGTGGTGGGTTTCAAATTTTTTTACTACTGGTTCTGTGGGCATGGCTTGGTGGGCATGGCATGGCTTGGTGGGCGTGGTTTGGTGGGTGTGGCAGGGAAAGGTTACTGCAAAATCCCTATTTCCTCCTGATCAGCTGGGACTTGGGAGGCAGAGAATAGATGAGGGTGGGGCCAGTCAGAATTTTTATTACCAGTTCTCCGAACTACTCAAACTTTCCGCTACCGGTTCTCCAGAACTGGTCAGAACCTGCTGAAACCCACCTCTGTTATACTGACTCAGGGATACGAGGGCTGGTTAGATCGCTTTTTCCTTAGGATTTCCTGTGCACATAAGAAATCAGTGATTCTGCTAGATATCACTTCTAATTGACAGGTCCCATTAGGAAATCAAGTTATATATTTTCCCATTGAAAACATAATGTGTGGTAACAAGTCTGAATAAATGATATATTAAAAATAAACATTAAGTTGGAAAATTAGGAAATAAATTACATTTTTGATAGTACATGATCAGTTGCTTATCAACATAATGAAACATGCTAGCTATAGAACTGCAAAGAAAGATTTTTTTTTTTTTGCAGGATTTGTGACTGAATCTCAGACGTGCTCAGCAAAATCTACAAAATCTTTAAACCTTTGCAGGCTTGCTACTTTTCAGTTTAGTTGGGACTTACATCTTCTATAGTTTCCAGCCAACAAGTATCATAGGAATTCTGGAAACAGAAGTCCAAGTACTATTAGAATAAATTAATTATTTGTTTGTTAGATTTATATCTTGTATTTCTTCCGGGAATTCCAGGTAATACGTAAGGAGATGTTCTTTCATTCCATTCTTACACCAAACCTGTGAAGTACTAGGTAACTGGCTTAAAGTTATCCTGTGAATTTGAATGCTTGAGGATAGGTTTCTCCTAGATCTTAGTCCTAACATTTTAATCACTCTACAACATAAGCTCCTGAATGTGCTAAACTGGGAAAGAGAGTTCTTACCAAATGCTTTTCTCAGAAAATATAATGTATTTATATTAATATAACAATACATAATGAAGATTTCTGGTGTCTACTCACCTTGTCTTATTTATTATATTAACAATAGGCAGATAGTCCATAACAGCTATATATATAAACTGTTCAGCATTATCTACCACATTATAGATTGCATCAGTATCCAAAGTCCTGTCTTTAGGGCATAGGAGCTTTGGAGAATTCTGTGGAGAGAAGATTAAAAATATATTAACAGAAATATAAAAGATCTCATTTCAGGTTTTTTTGTGTGTAAAATTATAAAATCATTGTACTCACACCTGTAACAAGATGGCCTGTATAAGTTTTAATATTTTAGTAGTGTTTATCATGATGTCTTATCAATCGATATATTTTATGTTACTTATATGCAGTGGTGGAATTCAATTTTCTTTACTACCAGTTCTGTGGGCATGGCTTGGTGGGCGTGGCAGGGGAAGGATACTGCAAAATCTCCATTCCCACCCCACTCCTGGGGGGAAGGATATTGCAAAATCTTCATTCCCACCCCACTCTGGGGTCAGCCAGAGGTGGTATTTACTGGTTCTCCGAACTACTCAAAATTTCCGCTACCTGTTCTCCAGAACCTGTTAGAACCTGCTGTATTTCACCCCTGCTTATATGCTACCATGAAAGTATTTCTGTTCTGAAAAGCAGGATATAATTGTTATCTCTGATTTCTCTAATAAGGGTGTTGGTTGAATTCATAATTATTCTGCATTAAATAAATAATGCAGGTTATTTAAATCATGTAGTTGCAAAATCCATCATTATCTGTAATGGAGTCTTGAATATAATTAAAAATATATGTTTGCAACTACAAAATTCATAATTTTCTCTGGATAAATTGGGGATATTCCAGAGTAAATGCTGGAGGGGCAGGAATGAAAAAACTGAAGATAATTCCATTTGCATGACCAGAAGGGTTCTTGTGTTACTGAATTCATTTCTAATTCAAATCAAAAGATTCTAGGGAGTTCACATTAGAGTAAAATAAAAATAAATAAAAACAGTTAAAAAAATAAAAAGACTTCAGCAATATCATTAGCCAAAAATATTTAATAGTATGGTATAAGGCAAAAATATAATTTTCTATTAATTATGCTTTAGATTTATTATGTTGCAGCTCCTGTCTTCTGGAACATTCTCCCCAGAGATTCACCTGGCTCCCACCTGTATGACATTTAGGAAATTACTAAAAATTCATTGTTCTTCCAGGTCTTGAAATAGGACAATAGGGAGCACCATAATTATACATATGAGTTTTCACACAGAGAAATACTTTAAAATCCATATTTCCCTTTTAAAGAAGGGAAGAAGTTTCAAATGAGCAATGACCTTAGGTGTCATTTTATGGCTTTTGTCCTTGAGCAATGTCTGTAACTGAACAAGTATTAAAAAGGAGTAGAAATATTACATATTGATGTTCATCAAGGCAGCTTTCAGACGCTCAATACATTCCCTGATAGTGTCTGACCTGAGTTTCAAACTTGGAGGGATTCACCTGTGCCTTGGTTAAGCTGAAATAGAATCTTTCCTTTCAACTGCAGGCTATCTTCAACAAATTTATGGGAATTTTCTAATAATTCCCCTTGTTATTGAGATAACGGAATCATATAATAATATCCAGCATTTTCCCTTATGATCACCTGCAGGGCCAATTTTAGGATTACAAGATAAAATACTATAGAGAAAATTACACTTTAGGCTGCAGCCAAGAAAGACTGTTTTGCAAAAAAATGGGTTTAGCAGTTGTTTCTATTTTGGCTAAAATACAATTGATTAGTGACGTGAGTAGCCTGATCAATATAATAGTACCTTGGCTTCTAAATCTTATAATTTAAGTATCTATTAAGAAAAGAAATATGTTAAGGCTATAACTAAGGTAAGAAATATTTTAAAGGCAAAGAAAGAGGAAAGAGAAAGGGAAAGATGTAGTATTCAGTTATAATTACAAATAAAATTATCAGTAACAGAGCTGTGTTTGATCTGGTTAAAGTATTTTCTCCTAGAACAAAGGTACTATTTTCTGTCTCCTTTCATAGGCCCAAAAGATTTCATAGGAGAGCTGCTGTATTACCACCAAGACAGTTCCTAACATTGCTTTACTAATAAGCATATATTAGATATATCTGCACCTCCTTAGAATCACATCTTCTCCTTTAAGTTCATTTTTATTCCTTATTGCTGCCAGAATTTTTCTGGGTAAAAGGAAATCATTGAATAGTAGATTCCGAGGACATCCCATATCATGTAGCAACAAACTTCCTTCTCATACATAAAGATGCAAGTCTTCACTACAGGAATATGTTGCTTCCCACTAACATAATTTACATGCTAATGGCATCTATGAGGGCAATGTGTGGTTAAGAAGTTTGGTGTATAAATAAATAAATTTATAGCACTATTGGTTTTGCAAATATTGAGTATGTTAGGGATATAATTTTAGGGGGGAGTAACTCAGGTTAGCAGCTAAAATTATCTAAAAACAAGAACAAAAATACTCACTGAGACAAAGATTTCTGACTTGGTTTCATTCAATTTAAGAAGCAGTTTATTTTTAGTGCCATACACTGCATACAGTCTTTTAGACCAAGTGGGGGGAACTTTGCTCTTGGATTTCAAGGAACTGTACAAGGCAAATATCCTTTGTAAATCTAAAACCAGGCAACTGCAGTTGTATACGATGATGCCAAGCTCCTTCATCTGTGAAATCAAAGTATGTATTACAAGGCACATTGTCTATTATAAGACAGGTTGATGTGATTATTAGATGTTCTTTTGCTGCAAAGACTATTACTTATGTTGAAATATATACACATATGTTGAGCACCTCAGTCTAAACTGGAATCCTGTTGTTTTGTCTTCCTTTGCATTTATTTGTTGGTGCTGGAAATAATCAGTAATAAATAGCAAAAAGAATAAGACAGGTTTTCATATTATAACAAATAGCTTGTAAGCAGATAGTAAATTCCATCCTGAAAAGGACAGAGCTTCAGCACATGCCTATTTTATATTTTAATTTAAATTATTTTATAATAGAAATTGACACAGTGAATATACAATATAAGTTTTAAATGATTGCACAACAATTCCAATTCCTGGAAAACTATTCTCTTATAAATTTCTCCTTGGTTCACATTTGCAGGTCAACATAGTACACTATGTTTCTAGCATCACCTTCATTCGTTCTGTATTAAACATGATGCTCTGCACATACTGTATCTTCCACTAACTCTTATAAATCTCAAATAGCATGTCAAATCTGCAAGAAAGGCTGCTCTAGTGCCAAAGAAAAAGCAATGCATAATAAGGAACAGACAGTCCTAAAACTTAGATTCTGATCCCTCCAGGTGGGACAAGATGATTGGGAAATATGAGTACAGCACATCATCTCAGGGGTGCTTTGAGGCTGTAAAGTTAGAAATTACGCACTCCTGAAGAAATTATTTTCTTTCAATATTAAACATATATGCAAAAATGACCATTCTTCTTCTTTGACAATCTTATCCCTTCAGAAGCTGAATATATTCATTAGGCTAATTTTAATTCAGATATGGAATCATTCATATGGAACCATATGAGCCACAGTGGCACAGTGGTTAGAGTGCAGTACTGCAGGCTATTTTTGCTGCCAGCTGCCTGCAATTTGGCAGTTCAAATCTCACCAGGCTCAAGGTTGACTCAGCCTTCCATCCTTTCCGAGGTGGGTAAAATGAGGACCCAAAATTGTTGGGGGCAATATGCTGACTCTGTAAACCGCTTAGAGAGGGCTGTAAAGTTCTGTAAAGCGGTATATAAGTCTAAGCACTATTGCTATTGCTATTTCTTATAGCTATTATTTTTTACAACTATGAAAAAAGTAGTTAAGTTTCATAACATTTGAAAGCACTTGTCACATCTTATGCAGGCTCTTTATATACATGAGTTTATCCCTGTTTTGAAACAACAGCACTAATCTGTTCTTTTAGAATCAAAATTATTTTTACTGGTCACCTAGAGCAGGGCTTGGAAATTAAGGCTGCCAATGCTGACACCCCACCCCTGCTATGCCAAGACCCTGCCAATGTTGCCAACACTCCATCCATCCAATGCCGATAACGCCCTGCCCTCCACCACCAATGCCTGCCACTGCAGGCTGGACTGGGACAGCCTGCAGAGAGATGTGGCCTGCGGGCCATAAAATGTCTGACTTACAGGAAACAATGTGAATTGCCCTTTGTTTCTTTTGGTAACAGGGCTACAAAAACAAATGGGTAGCAAACAATGCAAACAAACATTTTTTTAAAACAGTCTTGCTAAAGACTGAAGCCAGAAGCCAGCAACAAAATCAAGACTCAATAATGCCCATAAAAATACATTGGATTAAACATGCATAGGGTTCCCTTTTTTACATTTTTAAAAGCCCAAACTCACTTTTGCATTTAACTATTTATACATTCAGAAACAAAACCATGGCTAAACACAACTGAAGTAGCTATCAGGATATCAGAGTTTAATTAGTGATTTCCTGACTAGTTTAGTAGTTAATCTGAATGGCAGATCAAGATTATAGAGAATATAAACAGGCATTTGTTATTAGTAAACTAGAGATTTTGAGGCAAGATCAAATCCAAGTCTCCTCTTCTGAAAGCTCAAAATCTGATCTAATTTGATCTATTTGTAAACTAAATTTACAATTTGTTCAATGTCTGGGAACCATCTGTTGTAGCCTCATTCCCTGAGATAAGTTAAGATACAATCGCTAACCATGTTTGTCTTTGTCTCTGTGGCAGCCTGACAGATGTAGTGATTTCATCTGAAGGTAATTTGATCAAATAACTCCATCACAGCAGATATGTGAAACTGCACGGCATGATGAGACATATTTATATATCCATCTAGAAAGGCCATACATTTTGTTCACTCGTCTGGTCCTTCAGTCAGTGTTGTTTTGCATTGCAACCATTTGGATTACCATCACCTTAATAGTTAGAACTTGTTGCGTCTGATGCTTTACTGGAGGCAAGGAATAGATCATCTTGCTTTTCACAGAGATGTGCTGAATAGAAGCTTGCACAAGCTTAATACATTCCCTATGTCATCTAGATGATGTGGGAAAACATGATACTTTTGCCTGACGACTTGTGATGCAAAAAAGAAAAGCAATAGTGGAATAAGATCAGGATTCTGTTGCACTCAGTTTCTGTCTCTCTTTATCTCCGGTGTCATTTGGGCCTGCAACTGAGTTGCTTCAAACAATCAATTATTTAGGAAATTGATGTTGGGGGAAAATGTCATCCAATCTGTTGCATTTCATAGTAGTGAAGAAGCTAGTATCTGCCAAATGGCATGTAGACCCACAGTGACAAAAGCATTAGATCTAGAAAATGACATCATTGATTGTTGACCATAAGCCTATAAACCTGCTGCATTGCCCTCAGACATAATTATTCTGCATACAGACTATTAACTGCAAAAGAGTTCTTTAAATGAATTTCCTACTATCTATGAAGAAGAAAAAGAAGGACTATTGGAGGAAAAACAGTTTGTATCCAAGTTATATGCCTTATACATCGGAGAATAATGTACACACTGGTACATGGGCAATTGAAACTGAGCCTACAAAGCTAATAAAACTAATAATAGTAGTAAAGGTTGCCATATAGCCTATTGTATCATATTACTTTCTATAATTTTAGAAGATTCAGTTAAGAACAGTACAATTTCTGGAATTATATCATGAAATGAAATAATTAACCATAATATAAATGATCCACATATACAAAAGCCAATGGCTATTTCTTCCATAACAAGTTAATTATGATTTTTAAAATAATTTGTTTTGCAGTTTAAAGAACTAATACCTGCCCCAGTGAACTCCAATCTAAATTGGCACTTCCAATGTACACATGTTGCTTATCCACAATCCAGAATGATGACTGCAAATGACCATCATTATAAGCAGTTAAATTTACATATATCACTTCTGCACCTAAACAAAATAAAAAATATAACAATTAGAACATGTAATTAAATCCTCTCTTAATGATAGTGATTACATAAAGTCACATAGAGCTCAGTGAGACATAGTTCAAAATATCTGAGGCTGAATTTATTTTAAAAATAGACTGGCAGAAGTTACAGAATTGTAATTACCCATCTGCAGACATTCACAGATTAAAATGTGTCTAGAAAATGTTTCTCAATTCATTGTATTCACTTTGATTATGAAGATGGCCTTGAGTTAGTAATTAAGTATTGACTGACACATGGAAGAAAATTATACTAGGGTAAACAGAGCATTTTGAATTCTTGTAAGTGAAGTTTTTCTCATACAATAGTCTTGCCACATTTTTTGAATTTTACAAAAGATAGCATCCTTCAACTTCTAACCCCTTTTCCCTCTGTTTTCTTCTTACCACAAAAAAAGTTGCCCAGGAAGTAAAAGATGGAATAACTGTCCAATATCTTGATTTACAAAGCTAGGACCCCACTGATCCAAAAGTATACTATATCGTATCATTACTATACTACAATGTACTACTGCACGCTAAGTACTATCTTGGAAGACCCTGACAAAAAGTGGCTAAATGGAAAAAAATTATAATACATTCCAAACAAAGAAAGAATGAAAAAAAAAAAACCAGCTATATCAAAGGTTTTAGGATGTAACACAACCTAAGTTATTTTTTTTTAGAAGCCTGACATAGTGCAAATGATTTGCCCGTATTTTTCGGAGTATAAGACGAACCGGACTATAAGACACACATACCTTTTTTGGTGAGGAAAACAAGAAAAAGAAATCTGCCTCTGCCTCCCAGCAATTTTACCTCAATGCAGCAAACAGCAAACAGCTTGCTTTACTTTCATTTTCATTTTCAGCATAGCTTGATTAGCACAAGAAAAAAAAATCTGCTCCCAGCAATTTACCTCCTTGCAAGCAAGCAGCAGAGGCCCACACAGCAATAGGCTATGACAATCCCTGCAGCCTGAAACAGCTGAGAGTGGGTGACAATCAACTTGTGCTAATTAGACTGTGCTGAAGCTGAAATAGGCTGTTTCTTCTCGCTGCTTGCTGCAAGGAGGTAAATTGCTGGGAGGCAGAGGCCAAAGGGTGGGGGCCAGTGGGTGGGAGGGGCTACATTCGGTGTATGAGACGCACCCAAATTTTCACTGCCTTTTGGGGGGGGAGGTGCATTTTATACTCCAAAAAATATGGTATGTTCTTTCTGAAATGAATGAAAATAGTTTTTCTTGTTTTTGGTCATACATTAAAAGGAACACATTTCTAGCTTTTCAATGAGATTTTTTAACTTTAAAAAAGCATTCCTTCATTTTTAAAATGCCACAATGCAGATAAAAATAAGCAACTGCACAAACACTGTCAGTGCCAACTTTACTGGGACTTTTAATATATACGAATAGAAGAAAGTATTATTTAAAATATGGAATAATGGAATGTTATCTACCAGAGGAACACAATTGTTCCTGAAACTCCTCTAAAGGAGGGAGGCATGTCTACCAAGTCAAGATGGAGCAATTGCGGCTTGATGGCCATAAGCAACCCAGCTGGAATCAAGTGCAGCGTTTATGTCACTCCTATTTTTGTCATGCACCCATAACAAATGTTCAGGGTGTCACCTCTTTTTTGCCTTAACCAATTGCTTTCTCTAGGCTGAGACACTCAAGAGTGCTACTAGATGATGAAAAATGAACCTGTTTAAACACTGCTAACAGCCTTTATTAACAATGATAGTATTACAATTAGAGCAGCAAAATATAGTTATTTTTCTGCTTTTATTGCACCAGTGGATTGCTGTCTGGTGGCTTCATTTAGGGTAACCCAGTCCCAGAGAGAGAAAGAATTAAAAGCTCCAGAGGGATGAACTGGGCTGAGCACTGAGGCTTTAGCTGATTCAGACAGATCTTCCACATGAAAGGAAGCCAGCTGAGCAGCTATAAGATGTTAAGGGAAACTGACTGGTTATTTTGGCCAGCAATGAGTGGAGTTGACAGAAGAGTTGTAACTGTGCTATTATTCCGGCTTGCAGATATGTAGCTTCCAAAAGAAAATGCTAAGAAGTTCAGTTGTAAAGAAGCCCAACCAAACCAGTCCAGCTATCTGATGATTAGTGGTAATGCCGTGTGGTGCAGTGGTGGGTTGCAGAAGCAAAGCGCGCAAGTGAAGCAAGTGCACGTATGCAATCCTGTTGCAAACCAGTAGTAAAGGTAAGTAGAACCCACCCCGGTGTGGTGGCAAGGAGACAAGATATCCTTGACCCAATGGTGACATTAATCTGAAAAGGTTTGTGTGCAGGTGGAGGAGAAACCTAAATTCCCACACCATCCAGTCCTCTTGTTCAATTTAGTGATGAGAAACAGAGGCCATGTTTCTAGAGAAAAATACTAGTGATTGCACTGCAGTGGCAAACACTCCTATATGATTTTTTCTTAGAACTTGGGATAGGAAAAGCTTAAATGGAGGCAAAAAATAGGGGGGAGGGAAAATCAGAAAACCATATCCTGTCATCTTTCTTTGCTAAGGAATAGCTGTTTATTTCTTGTGAAAGTATTCAAAAGTAAAGCAACTGGCTGAGCAGATAACAAGATACTACTTTAGTAAAACTGCCAGAATGTTGAATTTATATTTTACCAATAAAGAAATAGTAGTATAGCTCTATTTCAAGCTATTTAGCTCTCATCAGCTAGCCATGCACTTTCTGGGATTCGAACCCAGGCTACTTGCATTTTAGGTAGATGTATTAACCTCTAAGCCATGGGCTCTCCTTGCTTTGTCAGCTATACCAGGGGGGAGATTTAAGTGTTTTCCGGTGAAACCGGTCTATTAGGGCAACCTGGTCTACCCAAATATGGGACAGAGCATACTGCTTCTGCTTTCGCCTTTCAGCCCCAATCCAGGAGCCTTCGCAGGTAGTCGCTTTCGCGATAAACTATTTTTTGTGTTGAATTTATATTTTACCGACAAAGAAATAAAGGGAGACTAGTATAGATCTATTTCAAGCTATTTAGCTCTCATCAGCTAGCCATACCAGAAGTACAGGAAGAAGGCTAGAAAGATGCAGCTGAGGGGTCAGAGCTTCAACACAGTGCTGAAATATCTATGGACCTGAAGAAGCTTCTTGGATGAGAAGTTAAACATCTTCAAAGAAAAAATAGAAAGTCCAGTTGCCTCTTGAAAAAGCACCTTGGGACAGTACTGAAATATATTTGTCTATGTATTTATTTATTTAAACAATTTATACAGTACTTCATCTAATAGCAGTGACTCTAATAAAAGCACCCGCAGCAGAAATAATTCAGTATGTTACCTCCGGTTTATATCATCCAAAAAAGTATTCACAAAACAGCCCGACAATGATTTCCCCTTCAGATATCCAAAGTATCTTTCTTTTTTCATTTCTTTGTTGGAATCTTCTACGCCAGGATTGTCCCCAAACAGACCCCCAAAATATTGACCCTACCTTCCCAGCCAATAATAACCTTTCTTAGTAAGATAAAGAATTCCTATGGTTACTATCCATGCCACCTGCAGCATTTCTTGTTCAAAGTAAAGATAGATTTATCTCATCCATGCGTATGCCAATCTGCTAGCTAGGATCTCTAAAGACCATCAACAAGCAAGCCAAAAAACAATTGCCTATTTCCAGTGGTGGGCTTCAAGTAATTTAACAACCGGTTCTCTGCCCTAATGATTTCTTCCAACAACCAGTTTGCCAAACTGCTCAGAAAGTTAACAACTGGTTCTCCCGAAGTGGTGTGAACTGGCTGAATCCCACCACTGCCTATTTCCTGCCAACTACAAGATACATGGTACCAATGCATACTTGGGATTGTTTTAACTCTAGGGATTAAGATATGTTGATGCTGTTGAGGTATATTGTAAATGGTTTCCAGAAAACTGACTCAAAGTATGATGATGAAACTGTTTTGTGCGTGCAACTAATTGATAATTGTAACTTTTGATACGCTGATAGAGCTTCCAGTGCTCATTTTGAAATATTAAAGAGAATTAAGGTTTATGAAGGTTTAGTGAATTATTTCTTTATTTTGGCCCCACTGGGGGCCAAAATAAAATGGGGCTGGGGACCATAGACAGCTCACACCTGACCTTAGTTGTAATAAAAAGAAAAATAAAATCGGAATGAAAACTTTGTGAGATGTAGAAGTATTACTTTCTTTTTAATGTATTATTTATCCCACTAGAGACAAATAATTCAATACAGTAAAGTTTGTATATTTGTATAATTTGATCCCAAATTATATTTAATTGGTAGTTGTGTATCACTAATTTCACAGAAACTTTCCGAAAAAAGAAAGTGAGATATTTTAACTAGAAATTACAGTTCTCAGAGAAAAAGAATTCATTGTTTTTTAGGAGACAAATTATTTTAAAAAGATATTAACTGCAACGAGAAGAATCTTTTTATTTGGTTGTGTTCCAATGGCTCAAGGATAGTATCTCCAGACATTTCAAGCTTCCCTTTTAGCATTTTTGTCAAAGGCCTGGAGATATTCCAAAGATTCCATTAATTCAAAATCTTTGCACTCAAATAGGGCAAGCATAAAAATAGAATGCTCATATTAACAACATAAAGCTATTTTATTACTCATCCAATTTTTAAACTGAAAATTATTTTTATGTTATCCAAGACTATGATATTTAAAATAGTTTAATTTCTAGTAATACATTCTATTTAAAGAAAACCCACTGCTTTGTCTCTCCTCACTGCTTTCTCATTAGTAATAGCTGTGAATAATTCTTTTTCCCTCTAACTATTTTTTCTTTTCTATACACCCCCAAAACACTACATTTTCAAAACAGAACCAAACCTTGGAGGTCTTTTAATCTAACCCCCTGCTCAGGTAGGAAATTCTAAACCATTTCATATTTAGCTTCAGTATTTTTATTGTTTAACACAATCACTGTTCTTTTTCATTATATTTCTACTGAAATATAATGCATATGTTTCAGGAAGTCACTGTTTATAATAACATATATATTATTACGAAGTACATATTCAGTATTTTTTCTTTTTCTCGTTGATTCTGGTTGTACTCTAATGGTCAAGTAAAGTAGGTGTAATTACGTAACCCAACAAACAAATACAATGTCAGCCTCCGCTTCTATATTGCTTGCTTGCTATGGCTGCCATTGTAACGGGGGGAGGGGGGAACTGTCTTGGTAGTTGGGAGGGGGGAAGCGAGCTGGTGGAGATGTCTCATAACAGGGAGTGAATTGGAGAAAGTTTCCCTCAGCGTTTTCTCTGCAGCTGGGAGGCGTGCTGATAACCAGTCAAGGTCAACTGTCCTGGCATACCAGAAGGATGGAGCCATCTGAAGCTGCACCCCACATGACACCTTGGGGGGGATGTGGATTGGTCAATCCTGACTGGTCCCTTGGGGGGAGGGATTTGGGGCTGCTTTCTGTATGTGTTTTTCGCGCTAGTGCCTCAGACCTTGCTTTTCTTTGATTGCATTCAGTTCATACTCAGTAAAAGTACCTTTCTCTATAAAATGGAGTCGGGGTTTTTCTTTCTTGAGTACTGAAAGGAAGCATACCTGACATACAACTTCAGAGTTTTCTCTTTTGTACTACCGGTATTTCATAAATTCTTATATGTGAGTGTGTGTGTGTGTGTGTGTGTGTAAACATATGGTTGTTGCTGTTTTTCTCAGTATTTATATCACTTAGTTGCAAAGTCCACTTGTTTTGCATTGCACTCACCTTAACTAGTCATCCAATTTAACACTAAGATGAGAAATACGCCTTTTTAAGATATTATAATTCTACAAAGTCAATATGGAAGCTGTATATATGTATGCCATTTGTCCTCTTCCAAATATCAGTATACAGTAGTATTAATACCTATAGAAAAGAGGCTTTCACTTGATAAATTGAACATGCTAAAGCTCCAATATAATCTGCGGTTTTATTAGCACAGGAATCCTGTTTTCATGAAGCTCTCCCAGGGTAAAATTCTGCACTGGAAGTTTTATTATATACAGATCTTCTATATAACACACCACTCTAGATCCTGGGTGGCCTCATTTAATAATTTCATGTACTGTATTTGTTCATGTGACAGGGCAGAACCTCATTGTGTAAACATAATGAACTAAGAGACTTCCTCTATCAACTTCTAGAACTGACAGACATACTGAAAGCTTCAGAAATATAAACAGATTTATACCTCTGTGGTCCCAGCAAAGAAAGGCTTATTTGGGACTCATTTCAGACGGGTATACAACAGGGGTAAAATCTACTTACCTTCCCTATCGGTTTGGAAGTGCGCACGCCATGCATGCTCCGCCTGTGCACGCAAGCGGAGCACACGTGTGCGCCATCTTCACATCCAATTTTGGACCCTCTGCGCATGTGCACAGCCTGCTGCGCATGAGCAGGGGTCAAAAACAGATTACTTCCTGGTTAAAACCATTAAGTAATGATGTCTGGGCGGGTGGGTGGAGCCTTGTGATGCCGCTGCTACCGGTTCACCAAACCACGTGCCATCGCCACTACCAGTTCGCCTGAGCAAACTGGTAGCATTTCACCCCTGGTATACAACAAGCCATAAATTATCAGGTTCCATGGTTAAAGAAAGTGTTCCAATGGTTTGGATTTATTTAATAGCTGCATAGTGAAATCCAATTTTTTAAAAATAGATTCTGTATCTCTCCTCAACTATTCATACAGGTCAATTTACATAGTTCATATATTTGAGTATCAGCGACTTAACATTTTCTAATATTGACCTACTTTCCAGCACCACAGTATATCTCTGCAATCATAGGAAAATTAATGCTTTCTATATTTTTTCTTGTGTGCCATGTTTCCTTTATCTACCTCATTATACTAAGTCACATAATCAATAAGCATTTTGCAAGTATTTATACTCAAAGATGAATATGGCACATCCTACTGAGAATTAAAGCTGTATGATATATCTTTATCTCTCACACACATAATATACTTCCCAGTTTAGACTTAACTGGTAGATTTTTATTTTTTGTTTTCCCTTCATCCTTTATGGTGATCAGCCACCTCTGATTAATATATTTATATATATATACATACACATCATTCTATTCCCTTTAACAGTTAGCAGAATTTTCACAGTACAGAAATGGAGCAAGAACTAGGAAACCACAAGAATTAAGGCATGACATAAGACATGTACAAGAAGTATTAAAATATCTAGTTTACACTATAATTCACTACACCTTAATACAGATACCTTACAACAGACAGTTTAACTATCCACTGTTTTCTACCAGCATCTGCATGTCTTAAAATCTTATCTATTCATCTTCTAATCTTGAATAAACACTGTCTTAAGGTACATAAATTCATCTACTTGCTTTAACTCTTCACATTTATACATAACATATACAGTGAGTCACTCCATTTTACTGCCAGATACAATTGATTATCTGAAGCATTACCTCTGGGCCATACTCTCCATTGACTCATATAATCTATCTTGAATTTGCTGCGATTTGTTTGGGCATCCTCTGCATACAAAAGTACTCTACACAGACATTGACATTCCCAACTAACATATCTCTAATGTCACCACAAGTGTTTCATTATGCATTTCTCCATAAATGCCTAAATCATACATAGGTATTATCACACATATTACTTCCTGTTCAATGCTGAGCCTGTTCTGAACCATTCCATTTACTCTGGGGCAAGTTGACTTCCATCATTTATTGCTTTTATTCACTTTTATCGTTAGTTTTCTCTAACACAATGTTCCTTCTCACATTACTGTGTTTCTGAATAACCTCCTAAAGAGTGGAAGTCTGGTCTGCAAATCCCTTGCCCAATAGAAATCATAGCTTCCCAATGTTATGAGACATTTAACAGAGGATCCTATAAATATTTTAGGTTAATTGTATGGTGCTGTGTGATACATTTGAATAGGTTTGCTTTATAATTTGGAATTTCTCTTTCATCCTTCCTCATTTCATATACAATTGAACAACAAGATAGAGATAGCTTGAAACAGAATCTGCAGGGAATACATTCCATATGTCTTACATTTGTGTTTAAGAACTCACCATGCAGATCTGCAATTTTGAAATACTCTTACTGGCACTTGGTAAAAGGATACTACTCTAATGCAGACCCAGGTAGATTTCAGGATGCTTGTTCATTTGAATAGGACTCCCCTCCCTTCATTTATGCAGACTGGCAGATTAATGGCACCAGATCAGTTAACAAGTCTATGAAAGACCTGGGAGTAAAATTAAAATTTACATCCAAGTACAAATACAATTCACTGGATCTCATTGAATCCATAAGCGTCAACATTCAAATATAGAAGCTCCATGGGAACTTAAGGGAGATTTTCCAATTTTTGTTTTCCAAATTTCTTTTTCTTTTATTTATGCATGTCTAAGTTTCCATGTTATTTTCTCATTCTAGGATAACTTACCACCATTCTGTTGGCCATCTCATCACAGCATCTGGTTTCACACCTCCCTGCAAAGTGAATGAGAAAATGAGCCTGATTTTGATGTGAATTACAAAGAAGTTCTAGAATGGGAGTTATTTTTTTTTTAACTTTTACCTCCCACCTCCCAAATAGATGCAGTGCATCTAACCTTAGGCTTGAGAATATATGCTAACAATAAAAGCTCTAAACTTGTTTTTCTCCCTGAAATACTTGGTTAATGAAACTTTGTGTAAAAATTAGCTTACATTCCCATAGAGCATCTTGAATAATTGAATGTTGACACAATAATGGTTTAAAATATTGGTGAGTTGAATGTTGATGAATGTGTTATCTTCACTAGTAACACAGTAGACCCTTTTAGTGCCTGACATGGACACAGTAAATGATGAGAGTAAATTATGAGTTACATAAAGGCATTAAAAAAACCTATTAAAATAGTAACAAGGTAAAGATATAGAGAGATAACTGCAGTATGTTTGCGTTTCTGTAAATGCAGTATGAAGAATAGAGATAGGTTATTAGAAGGAGAATTCTGCACCTGATTTAAAATTTCGGAAATTTTAAACTGCTCATACATTATTTTTCCTATTAATAAACATTACCATAAAACAGAACAGATTACAATTTAGGCAAATTCCATCAATGTCCCCCTTGCTAGCCTTGCATTTTAAAGAAATTATATTAGTTACAATAGCAATTGTAACATAGTAATTGTAAAATAAATACATGGGACAAAAGAAAAATTAGGGTTTCAATTTTTGAATTTTTTAACTATTTATTTAGTAATGTAGTTATATTATTTAATTATAGTATATGAAATATATCCTTTATCACACCAGCAATACAAGACCATTTATTTTTAATTGATTGACACTTCAAGCAAACAGGCTGTATCCTGAGGATGTAAGAAGCACTAGATTTGGCTAACTTCTTAATACTTTTTCATATGCCACAGTTATACAAATAAAAACATTTTTTCTTTAAAGAAAATAAATGTATAGCTTTGATTTATTTGGCTCAAAATGTTTTTATTTCAGACAAAACTGGTTTGTTAAATACTACAATCTTCTAGGTCTTCAGTACTATATAAACACTTTACCAATACAATAATTAAATTGTATTGTAAATGGTGAGTATCCAATTTTGGAATTGATGGATCCAATCCATCAATTACAACATAAAAAATTATTATTTGACAGAACTGAAACAAATAAATACTGTAGTGCATAGAACAAATATTTCAATAAAGTTGAAGACTTCATTATGTATAAAATTGGCAAAAAAAATTCTGAAATCTATATAATCTATATAAATCTATATAAAAATTATATTTGGATTCTGTAGTAAACAGTTACATTTTATTTATATATGTTGTAGGACTTATATATTATTAATTGCTGTGTCACAGAGATACATCATATAATAGATGCTTATTTTCCAATATTTATTTATTTATTTATTTATTATATTTCTATACCGCCTTTCTCCCGTAGGACTCAAGGCAGTGTACAGTCAAGAAAAATATAGACACACAAACATCATAAAATTGCTAATTAAAATTATTACTTAGTTTGGTCAATTAAATAAAACCCAGAATTAGATAACATTTAAAAAATCATTCACATGTTCGTATGTTTAGCCCCGCCTGTTGGAACATCAGGGTCTTGAGGGCACGACGGAAAGCACGGAGATCAGGGATATTCCGTATCTCCGGTGGCAGTTCATTCCAAAGGGTTGGAGCCCCCACAGAGAAGGCCCTCCCCCTGGGGTCGCTAGTCGACATAATTTGACTGACGGTACCCTCCCTGTGAGAACGAACTGGTCGGTGGGAGGCTATTGGTGGCAAAAGACGGTCTCGTAGGTACCCAGGTCCTAAGCCACGGAGCGCTTTAAAGGTGATAACTAACACCTTGAATCGATATGCAGAGAGCTTAATTTCAATTATTTGTTTAAAGCTTATTAATACAAAATTGTATTATGAATGTCTCCTCCCAGAGTGTGCCATATTAAAATATATGGTTTATAAAGTATATTTCCACTTGACTTGATTGTGCTCTGTTTTAAAATCACCACAATTCAAAATTAAGTAACACAGAGAGACATATTTCAGTCTACCACCATAAAAGTATATAGCTGTCCTATATGCCTGATGCCCAATGAAGGGAACTTTTGATAGTGCAGAAAAAAATTGAGTTCTTTTGTAAATTTGTTCTTTGTTTTCTATCAGCATCATTGTGAAGATTTATATATCTAACAGTGTTTTCTGTTTTAATATGGATTGGCATAATTTGATCAAAGTGAAACCATTTACGCAATACAAAATACTTAATCATGTTCAACTTTTCCACAGAACTAAATGAAAATCAAAAATGCTTGACTTTACAAGGCATAATCCAGCAATGGTTTTGTATACCATGTCAACAACCCACATGTGTGACATAAGCAATAGAGCTTTATCACTATAATAAGACAAAACAAAGTTCATGCCCTTACCCTTTTTTTCCAAGTCATTTAATAATTTGGACTTCTTGTGAAGAATATCACTCACTAATTTGATTTCAATATTTTGGGACAATAATTCTTCCAATTTTTCAAAAATTTGCTGCCCCTATGAGGAAAAGATTTATTTATTTACTTACGTAAAACATTGATATGGTCGCCATTTTAAACCAAACTTTGGGCAGTTCGCAACCCAAAAATAAAAACAATGTATAAACATGGAATTAAAACAAAAAAGGCTAGGTGCTGCAACCTTCCTATGCATGCCATAACAAGTTCATTCCATGCCAATCTCAGCAGTTGGTGGAAAACCTAGGTCTTAAGTGCTTTTCAGAAGGTTAAGGAGGTGTAGAACTTCTAGACCTCAGGCGGAAGAGTCTCCATAGGACAGAGGCTGCCATAGAAAAGGCACACATCCTAAGTCCCATAAGATGGCAGCATTTAAAGGAAGGGACTAGTGGGATGAGCAGGAATTACATTATATATGAAATCAATGAGTTTATGGAACCTGGGAAGCTTAAAAGGAACTCAAGAGAACAATTGACTGCAGAAGAATTTATTTTTGGATGGTTTTCATATACACAAAAAGAGATTTAATATAGATACAAAGGTAATTGGGAATTAAAAAAAGATAAAATGGACTCTGAAACTGAACTCTATACAAATGATGAATATGGGATGTACAAACTTTTGCTCAGATTTAAAATGGAGGAAGAACAAGTTAAACAGTGCATGATGCTACACTTCTGTGTCAGAAGCACAAAAGGGCTTCTGTAGTGAAAGGATCAGCCAATGACATCACCATTGCCTGGGGGATGCCCAGATGGGGCTCCTTTCATGTTCCCATTAGGTTGCTCACTAAAGTCCTACCCATCTATCTATTCACAGTCATCTGCTTTAAAACTGTTGAGTTGGCAGGAGCTGGAGTGAGTGATAGGAGCTCACCCTGCCACACGGTAGCAACCAGGTTTCCAACACAAGTCTGCTGATCGTCAGATCAGCATCCTAACCACGTGAGCCACTGTGTTCCCCAGTGTATGATAAAATGGCCTAAGAATTTTGGTTATAATATACAGAGATGAATCAATTGGGAGAAAAAGTAGTTAAAAGGACTGAAATTCATATTGTGTTAAAATTTAAGAAGGAATTTTTACTAAATGATATACCGTTGGCGTATTACACCAGAGAAATAAGTTAAGATGTATAAAGATACTTCTAATATCTGTTGGCAATGTGGAAAATATGAAGGATCATTTTAACATGAATGGTAGATTTGTGAAAAACAAAAAATATTTGATACAAATAAATATAATGATGCAATGAATTTTAAAGACTCACTTTCAAAGGAAATCAGAATAATTTATACTTGGATTTATGGATAACCAATTAGAAAAGATTTATGGAAGATTAGTTTTGTATATGGTAATTGCAATAAGACCACTGTATGCAGAAAACTGGAAAAATATTGAAATGCCCACAATAGAAGAATGAATTGTAAAGATGATGGAACATGTGTAAATGGCAAAATTGACCTACAGTAATTAGGGATATGACAATTATATCTTTATTAAAAGGACTGGAAACCTTTTATGGATTTTTTCTGAAAATGAAAAAAAAATGAAGTGGTTGTGTATGGATTTGCTGATTAAAAATGGTTGATTACAGGAAGAGGAGAATTATGTAATTTTAATGAGGAAGGAAAAAGGGATAAATTTGTTTCAACAGCTGTAAGAAAGTTTATATATATATTCTTTTTTCTTCTATCTGTATTTCCTTTCACACTTTTCTTACTTTTTCATCTCACCTCATTTTTTCTGTTCTTTAATCTTTATACTATTTCATATTTCTCTTTAATCTATGAAACAATTTTTAATAAACATTACTTTTAAAAAAAATCAATGCCATTGTGTCTGTGTGTATGTATGAAGGTGTATAATATACTGTGTTATATTATATGATAGTGTTTCTATAAGACTTTAAAACTATTGCCTGGAAAAAGGATTTGAAGCTTACAAAGTCATGTAGATAGTATCAAGCAGAATGATATCTCACATTCCCCTTAAATAAGAACACTGTGCAAGATGTCTCATTTTAAGCCAAAAAGTTAAAATAATTGGAAGCCTTTACACTATCACGAAAATCAGTGAGCAATTTTGAAAAGCAATTAGATGCTAAATTTTGACAGCATCTTTGGCATCGAGATTGCAAACTACATTACTTCTAAAATTCATGTTATGTACTCTGACTTTTTAAAAGAATTGCAAGGTAAGATAATATTGCAAGCTTCTAATTATATTAAGTTGCTAATCAGCATTTTAGAAAATGCATTGACAGAAATTTGAATTTGGTGGTGGTTCCTCTACTGAATGCAAAAAAAAAAAAAAAATTGACACAATACAATTTACATTTTTTGAGCATTCCTGTAAGTTGTTAAGGTCTAAGTGAGGAGTAGCAGGCTTTTCCCCAACAAAAGATAGTGGCTTGTGTTTGGAAGTCATCTGACTCTAAAGAATCACTGCCTATAATTCTAGACCCAGCCATGCATGACGCAACACACAAGTGGAAAGAGCTTGTACATGTAGTCCTTGACTTATGACCACAATTGATCCTCAAATTTCCATTGCTAAGCAAGACAGTTGTTAAGTGAGTTGCTGATATAAACAGATGACTGAAAATTTCCATGAATTATTGGAAAGATAATTGCTATTAAGTGAATCTAATTACAGCTTTATACACAGATACAAAGAGAGATCCCTTAGTATGGGGATGGACAGATACTGAGATTTTTTTTCTATTTAAATTGCAATTTCTCTAAAAAGAAAGCTTAACTTTCTAGATATCCATCTTTCACCATGAAGTATAATTCGATAACTTTTTAATGGAATCTAAATGATCTTTCTCAAAATCCATTATGTGCACAGCTATAATGTTATCACTTGATCTCGCCAATATTTCGGCAGGGGCTTGATTGTTCTTTTACCAAAAATTCAGTTATTGCAACAGCAAAGGCTGCAAAAACTGAATTTTTTCAAGGCCTGTTTGGCTGATTTTGTGATAATTCAGTCTTTGTTTATAAGAAAAATTGACAAATTGGAATTATATCAATTTAAAAATTGCAGGTAAATCCTTCTTAAGAGTGTTAGAGCAAAAAGTAATATTAATGTTTGGGATCATCTTAATTGTTCCTTATAAATGTATTGATATGCTAAATATGCTAAATGCGAGAGTGTGGAATAAACAAACATTCAATTAAAACTGCTTTTGATTTCACAATTCAGATCTGAATTGTTAGCAACTCCTAAATCTCTAAATCACTTGTTGTATTGAAAAGTATTTTAGAAGAGTCTAACCTTCCAAATTCCTGAGTCCATTTGGATTGAGGTAGGCTGTAAATATAGTATTTTAAAACAAACAATCCTATTGAATTTCTGATAGACAGCTGAACAATATTAGATAGATATTTGTAATTTATAGGAATTTTGAATTATGGAGCAGGAATATCCTAGTTTAATCAATTTGTGATCTTGTATTTAAAGAATATTAATTATATTGCTTTTAGCCTTGAGACTAATTCATCAAAATATATTTTTTCATGGATTCATCAATGCTTTTATAAAAATAACATAGACAATAAAATTTTCTTCTCATTACTATGAGACTTCACAAACAGCACAAAAATTATATTTGCCATATATTAGAAATGCTTTTATTCTAACCATAGTAAAAAAAAAATAGGATTGTTTAAAATCGCTGTGATAAACTAACATATTACTAAAGAACAAACAGAAATGAATTTGACTAACAAAACAGGCACTGTTTATCCTTTATTGCAACCTTCCCATCCTCATTAAATAATAATTCCCAGAATCTCAGCTGGCATCATTGCAATCTGACAACCAGGAGAGTGCCAGGACCATTTAGTAGAATATGTAAACTAATTTAATAATTTTGAAAGAGGTTTCTTTAAAAAGAATTTTATTTTCTGTCTAAATACATATGCAAAATATCATTATAATAAAACATGAAAAAAGTCCATGATCAAGTTAGGAAACTCCTTATAATCTGGTATCACCATTTTCACTATTAAACTTATATGATCTGAAATATTATTACTCATTCTAAAAGGCTATTCTACAGGCAACTGCTTCAATCTCACAATGAGAATAACTGGAAATTATTTTCTTATTTAAATAAAACCTGAAGGATTCAGACTCAGGCAAGATTGAACTGTAAAACTGTAAACCAAGCAGACAATAAGACTTGAAAATTTTAAAGAATGTACCTGCCATGGAGTTGAATGACTGTGACTAAGGTTCCATTGGGAAGACACTATGTCAACCGATGCTTTAGCCATATTAAGTAAATTCATCCACCCCTGGAAAAGAGACAAATGGGATGGTGCACTGTCTGAATAGTTTATGCCTTCAGGAATATTTTCCACAAGAACAACTCTGAGAAGACACAAAGAAAAAACAATACAGGTTTTCAAATGTTCCCATTTTAGAAATGCATCAGCTCTCTGGGGCCTTCTTTATGGTAGGTGGGGTGGTGATGAAATCTTCAATCTCTGCCCGTCAAACACTGGGGAAATCAGGAGATCCAGGCAGTTCAAATCAGTATAAAGATTTATTGCAAGCTTAAGCTCTTTACAAGAATCTGATCAACTGGCGGTCAAGAGAAATGAGCGAGAGATAAGAGAGGCATTCATAGTAGGCTGGACTTAGATCTCTTGTGGGTGTTCAGGGACTTGTGCCTTATAACAACTTTACTCTTCCCTCAGGCTCAGCCTGGTCATCTGCTACACTGTTTTAACTAAAGATTTGGGGCTTGGATAGGAGGGGGGAATTGTGGTACATTACTCTGCACATACTTGTATGTCTGCTAGCCTTCCTTCTTTGTTATGCCATATTTTGTTCCCAAATTAGCATTAATGATTACAAATGCTATCCACTTTAAGTTTTAATTATGTTTAGGATTATAGGGAACAGTAAGTCAGACATATTAGGATCTATATTTGCCTTTCAGTTAGTATAACTAACTTAAGTGATAGTTTGACTCTCTAACATCTTAAGACACAACCCTTTACTAAACTTGCTACACTTTCTACTAAAAGCAGGTGTTATATGGAGTGTAAATATTTTAATTTACAAATATTTTATGTGATCTTTCATTTAATCTTTATCTATATCCTCAAGAAAATTAAATTCAATGTTTCTATAGAAGTAAAGAAACTTGCCATGGATTTATTTATAGCTTAATAATTCTTTGAATTGAATAACTCTTATCCTTTAGTTGTGAAATTTACCAGGCATCCAGATGAAAAGGTGTTGCTTTTTTTTAATTTATTCATTACTTTTCATCTGATAGTTCATCCATAATTTACATGGCTTGGTGTTAAATACAAGAATGTGACATGAACTCCCAGTTAACAGTATATTAATATTAAAACATTTTAAAATTGATTTCATTTTTTAAAGCCAAATAACTTAGATTTCAAAAATGTTGAAGTTTTATTATAGTATCTGGTTGAAAATAAAATCTAAACTATATTGAAGTATAATTTCTAAAGAGATTCTGCTACTCAGTGCACATAGCATTGAGTTAGATAGACCAATTATTTGAGCTCTAGCTTCCATCTCCCAGAATAAGATTTAAAAAGCAATGAGATAACAATAGTAACAAAAAGCACAGGATCAAGTTTTGTATATTTTCACTAAGAGGCAAAAAATATTTTTGCATCAGAAGAAATTTTGTTGTAATGAATTTTTTTCTGGTCAAGTGGCAATAGATTAAGTATTCAAATTGCTTCTGGGAGGACTAAATATTGATGATTAAAAATGAAAACACTGATCTGTCTGTACTACACATTGCAAGGAAGATAAATAAGAGCAAGAAAAAAGACAATCAGGTCAAGGGCATCTATTCTGCAGAACATACTAAAATGATATATTAACTTATACTGAAACTGACAAAGTATCATCAAGATAGGTCTTGGTCCTTGATAAGGAAAATACAGAGTGAGCACCAATGATAAATAAATGGTGAACATTACAGCAAGTAGATGAATGCCTATACCTTGTTGGAATGTTTATTAAAAATATTATTAATGAAAAATTTAAGATGTACAAATATTGGTAAAGGGATGGTGGGTAACATGTGGTCTGTTATGATGAATGAGTGTTTATCAAAAAGAGTAAAAATGGCCCTGTATGACAATATGCTTCTACCAGTACATTATATGGAAGTGAGAGCTGGATATATCAGGAAAAACATAAAAACAAATTGAATGTAGTACAAGAAATGTATTTGCCGTAAATGTATTCTAAGCATGTGAATGTATTTAAATGTACTTAAAAAGTATTAACAAAGAAATGAGGGATAGCAACAGCAAGCGAGCGAAAGAAAGAATAAACTATGAATGGTTACTAAATGCATATGGACGTGAAATGACAAATTCAAAAGAAATATGGCTTGATCATATTGAGAGAATGAATGAGAATCCTGCTCCAAAATAAGTTGAGAGGATGGGGAAAACTGAAAATGGGAGAAGTTAATGAAGAAAATATGATGTATGGAGTGGTTGCAATATAGGTATGCTGCAAGCAATGACGGCTTGCAAGGACAGAGAAATATAATGAGATATATAGTGAATGTGTTGGTGTAAATTAGATTATGCTGCTTCTTTTTCTTATCTCAGATCTTTAATTTCTTTGGCTCAGTATTTTTTTTACCGTTTTCTGCACTCTCCCTATATTGTTTATCCCAAATGGAATGCATGATAGATATTTATCCAGTATCACCTTGATCTAGAAACCTGTGTAGAGAGAGGAACAAGTTTATAGAAAAGCCAGGAGTAAAGAAGAAAATGCATTTTTAGCATCTAGTTTCCTATACCCATCAATTCTAAAGTAATGAAAGAAGAAAAATATGTCTAGATTTCAATCTCTCTGCTCTTCAGGTGTAATACCGTAATTCTCCCACAACATTAATCTACTAATAGGAAACAGAAATGAATTCCATATCTACTGAGCCTACTTGATTCTTTTTTGCTGCGCTTTTTCAAATCTATTTAAGAATATTAAGGTTTAGAAGGATTATGGGCAAATAACAGTCTATGATCAAAGAACCTTCCTGTTAAACCTAATATGGTTTGGTGAGGACATCTAGACAGGGTCTGCTAAAGGTCCTTCCTTGGCAAGAGGAGCATGTACCAGAAGGCCAGACACATTCCCCAAGAGATGTGTTTGGTCTTCTTAATTCTAACATTAAGGAAATTTTTGTTTTATAAGCAGAATTTTGATGCCTATGTGTATTAGGGAGCCATTATAAATTTTAAATAATACTATGCATTTTAAATGAGTTTCAACTGAAATATTTTTTTTTGATGACAATGAAACAATACTGAGAGGTGTTCAACAGAGCAATGGCAGATGGGAAAAAATGTCCCTGTGTCTAGTTGTTTTGGCATGCAATGTCCTACAGCAGTGTCCTGAGGGGAGGAGTTGAACTTGTACCGATGGTGGCACTTGATACTTGATTAGGATCTGTGCAAATGGCAACTCAAGGAGGAATATTTTCTGTAGGCTTTATGGTCCTGAAGCTTATCGCTGCAATTTATGAAAACCATTTGCAAGACATTGTCCAAAATACTGGTCATTAGCTACTCATCCAGGTGGTAATGGCAGAGGGGAGGGTTGCACTGAGAAGGGTCTTTGGGATAGTTCATTTGGTATCAGTGGACTGCTGAGTGTGAGAGTAATAAGTGGGTGAATAGGTGGAGATATATGTGAATGAATGGATGGATATGTCTGTATGTATTCAGAAGTTAAGTGAGAGCACTGAGAATATACACTAATTAAGAAAAGGTTTTAAACATTCTGAATTCTTACCAAATATAAGAACAAGACAAAGACCACGAACAATTTTATCATGCATTACTGAAATACAAATATGTGAATGTGAATGAAGAGTCAATGTACACAAAAATATTTCTTTTTGCATAATAAAAAGGTGATGAGTCATGCGTGAATGATAATACCATTTAAAGAAAACAAATCTTTATAAGCATATGGTTATTTGTTGTTTCTTAATGTCCAGAATGTCATAGGTATCTATGGTTACTCATCTTCTTTGTTACCTAACATGTGAAGGTGCCTCAGTCCAACAAACAGTAAAATAAACAGCTCAAATACAGCTAAAATTCCAACATGCAGCAAGACCGAGGACTACAACGTAAAACAAGAGAAGATAAAAGGGGAAAACTGCAATTTATAAAATGTGCTTGGGAATACCTGTAAAAGAATGCTTCTGTATTACAGTGGATATTTTTATAACACAATTGCCAAATTTCATATTATTTTTATCAAGGCTTGCCCCCTTCTGTGTATATACACGGAATCTGTTGATGTGGAAGAATTATTTGGACAGCTGGTTCCAGACCTTTTTCTCTTTTGAAATCCAGCTAAAAGTCAGGGCAGTTGTGTTTTTGCCTGACATAAAAATGGTTGGGATAATTGTATATGTGCCTGTACATGTGTATGTATATATGTAGGCATGTGCATGTATAAATATATATATAATGTATAATGTATAATGTATAATGTATAATGTATAATGTATAATGTATAATGTATAATGTATAATGTATAATGTATAATGTATAATGTATAATGTATAGTATAGTATAGTTTAGTATTGTATTGTATTGTATATTATATAATATTCTTCAGATATGAAAAAATATGGTCTATGCATGGCTCTCAATATAATGCTTGCTTGCACAATACTAATACAAAATGCATGCTTTTTTGTGAAGCTCTTGGTGCCCTCTGAGTTTGGTTGTTTGCTTGCAGAGATTATCAATAAGGTAGCATCAGTAGGTAACATTAGCAACGATTATGTTACCTAGGCAGATAATGAAACATCTGTAAGTAAACAACCCAACTCAGAGGGCACGAAAGATTCCACAGTACAACTTTGATCTACTGATATTCTCTTTTATTGCATGGTTTATTGTTTTAAAGAGAAGGTCGGTGCTTCATTAAAAATGCCCCTTTTCTTAGAAAAGGAAGGAGAAAAAATATACAAATACCAAATTTATATGTAGTGCAAGAAGATATTTTTGAATTAAGCAATAAAAGATACACATACAAATAAATTTATAATTTAAAAAGAAAAAGATAGGAAGAAAATTTTTAAAAAACTAAAAAGCTTAAAAAATATTCTTGCCCACATTTCAGAATGTAGGCACTAGATTTTATGTTACTTTATTATCTATTAATTTAAACACATGAAATCTAATTTCAGCTCACATGAATATTAGTACATATTGCTTTTTCTGGTTGTTGTGAATGATAATGTACATCTTACTTATCTATATATTTATTTCCCTATAAAAATGGTAAACTACCTGTCATTCAATAAAAACCCAGAACAGAATACATAATACTATAAAAATACAATATCAGTTATTTTATAAAAGTTATTTTATAAAATATTACATGGTAAGAAGCATAAAATAACCAAAACATCTCAACAAATGATGTAATAAAAGTTACAAAAGTGAGAATGCAAACTTTGACATAACACATAATGCAGAACACCTGCAAGCCCTTATTTACAAAGCTGATAAAGAATCTGAACAAGTCAAAGGCTCTATGCTTAAATGGATACATAATTTGAATCAGTAACATACACACACACACACACACACACACACACACACACACACATATATATATATATATATATATATATATATATATATATATATATATATATATATATATATATATGTATGTTTTTCTTCTAGCCAGGTTTTCCCTACGTAGCCAAGGTTTTTTTGTAGCTCCAGCTCAGTAGAATCTCATCTACTCGGTTCTGGGCTTTTTTTTTTTTTTTTTTTACAAAAAAAACTTGGCTACGTAGGGAAAACCTGGCTAGAAGAAAAACACACATAAACCCTACGAAGAAGTAAGAAAATTGATATATATATATATATATATATATATATATATATATATATATATATAGATGGAAATTTCAGTGGAAGAATGTTAAATTCACTTCAAATTTTACTCTTAGAGAAAAGTGATACAGGAGGTTTAATCATTAGTTTATTAAATACAAGTCTTGTCTACTAATTGTTTACCAAAATTGACAATGTATTCTCTAAAAATTGCTGGAAATGTAATGAGCAGTTGGATCATTTTATCATATCTGATATCAATACTTCTGGAAAAGATCCTTCCTAGAAATAAAATAAATCTTAAAAGCCAAATTTCCTTTTTAACCTGCAATTTTTTAAAAATTAAATGTTACCAACCGTACATTTCTTTAACGTATACTGAGTTAGCTTTGTATATGCTAACCGCACAAAATCTTATACCCTTTTTATTAGAAAAGCTGTTGGATCCCTTCAGAGGAATGATTAACCTAGTTGTGAGAGTATGTTTCAATGTCCAGGATAACTATGTACTTCAAAAGTAAATCTGACACAGAATTCAGCTCAAACTAAAAACCACTCTCAGACTATAATTTGAAACATAGTTTTGTACTGCAACCAAAATTGAATTACTCTATGTAGAGAGTCTACATTTAACTTCCTGGAATATTCAAATTAGAATAGATTTTCAGTATGGGTTTAATTAATTATAGCTGTTAACTTCAGACAGTGATTTATACTGTATTGATCGAAGTTCTTGATATTTATTCTCAAATCAAACTTGTGATTCATCTTCTTTTAAAGAGGTATAATGTATTTTAATTATTTATAAGTAATTAATTATAACTCAGACTTTTTAGATCTATGACATTTTAGTTTCTTTATATTTAACGCTTATTTCTTATTTATACTTTTTCTATAACAGGGGTTCCCAAATAGTGGTGGGTTTCAAAAAATTTTACTAGCGGTTCTGTGGGTGTGGTGTTGCTTGGTGGGCATGGCATGGCTTGGTGGGCGTGGCTTGGTGGGCGTGGCAGGGGAAAGATACTGCAAAATCTCCATTCCCTCCCCACTCCAGGGGAAGGATACTGCAAAATCCCCATTTCTTCCTGATCAGCTGGGACTTGGGAGACAGAGAATAGATGTGGGTGGGGCCAGTCAGAATTTTTACTACCGGTTCTCCGAACTACTCAAAATTTCCACTACCAGCTCTCCAGAACTGGTCAGAACCTGCTGAAACCCACCTCTGTTCCCAAACCCTGGTCCATGGACCAGCACTGGGCCGCAGCATACCAGAAACTGGGCCAGGTAAACAAGCGAAGCCCCATCCGTGGGATGCAGGCACCACACAAAACCATGCGTCCTCCAGTCCGCAGAAAAATCTCTCTCCACAGAACTGGTCCCTGGTACCCAAAAGGTTGGAGGCTACTGCTCTTCTCAAACACACACACACTATTTATTTATTTATTTATTTATTTATTTATTTATTTATTTATTGGTTTGATTTATATGCCGCCCTTCTCTGGAGACTCAGGGCGGTTTACAATGCGTTAAGCAATAGCCTTCATACTTTTGTATATACCTGCTTAGTAGGGCTTTCGGGGGCCCCCTAAGCAGTGTTCTTTTTTATACAAAGTCAGTTTATTGCCCCCACAAATGGGTCCTCATTTTACCTACCTCGAAAGGATGAAAGGCTGAGTCAACCTTGAGCTTGGTGAGATTTGAACTTGCAGTAATTGCAGGCAGCTGATGTTACTTAACAGTACTTTAGTCTGCTGCGCCACCAAGGCTCATGATACATATAAATAAGATGACTTTTTCTGTTTATGCCATTTTCCTCTTTTCTTTTTAGTTATTTTGTAATAGTTTTATATGACTCTTTTGTCTCTGTATTGCTTAGATAAATACGTTTTTAAAAAATCTGGTTTGCATTGATTTACAAAATGTACATGGCCACCCATTTAAAATATATAATTTCAGGTGGCTAACACACCAGTACAGTACAACATTTTTGTATCAATTCAATTTCTTCAATTCATTGGGAAAGATCTTTTCTAATTCACGACAAAGAAGCTATATCGATTACTCTCATACAAAAAATGCATCATTTCAGTGATAGATGTTCAAAATCTTCTCAGTCATATTGTAGCAACACCAACAATAGTGAACAATGCCCGCCTTCACACAGGGGCTTTCCAGTCCTTAGATCTATTTTCAACTACCAACTTATTTCTAGAATGGCAGGCTCAACTTCTGCACCTTCTGATCTTATTTGAATTTGTTTTTGTATATGCATCTTGTCCAAGACTCTCCCAATGGATTCTTCCTTATAGGGTTGGGAGAGCATTGCAACTTTTGTCAAACCCAGAGTTTCTGAAACAAAATGGAGAGGGCCTAAACTTATAAAAGTACTATAACTTCTAGCAAAGAGTTTCTCTCAAAGCTTTCAAATTAATTCTAGATAATCATTCATTTGGATGTTAATGAACAATGCTACACTGGCCATTATCTCAATAGACAAGGTGAATTCATTCTTGTATTCAATGTTCCTCACTGTCAATTTGGGCAATTGCATATTTCCAGAAGCATTAATCTCATGGCTTTTAGTGTGCAAGCACTGGCAACAATATTTTCTTACCATTTGGGTCAAGCCTGACAGGGAGTCCACAATAGTGATTGCACTGCAATGTCACCCAGTCTCTATTCCAATACTGTGGGCTCCACAGATTTGTTTATACTTGAGTACAACATAAAATACAACAAATATTCCAATTTGTTCTCTTCCACAAAGATACTGAAAGCAAGCATTAAAAATGCCTGTTTTATATAAGTTTTGCTTATATTGATTATTCTATGTTGTCCACAGTCACTTCTCATGAGATGGGTAGCTACCGTATATAAATTTTATTAATTAATAGATAGATAGATAAAACAAGACACACAGAGAGAGACTAATTACATTCAGCTGCTAATTCCAGAGATCCTGTCCAGAAGTGTAGAACCCAAAAAAACTAGTATTGTATCAAAGAAGGGTTATGGTAGATACATGATTTGGAGTAGGCAAAATACAGTGTCCTGTATTTTATTTTAATGAACAGCATGTTCCACCTCCTGTAAGTATACATTATTTTTACATTTATGTAAAGCACAAGGATCAAGAAGAAAAGTTTTCTTTAATGGTTTTTCAAGTGGTCAACTGTACATTCACATTCTAATTCCAAGCTTACTTTGGCACCTTTCTCATTCCAAAGTAGACTTGATTTGCATGGGTTCAAGAAAATAAGGGAACAGTGGAGCTATCAACAACAGCATGCACGATGGGCTGAAGAAGTTACATTTTTCCTCTATAAACTTTACTAGAAACATTCTGAACTATATTCTGAAAAGGCCCATAAAAATACATTTGAAAGCATGGTTAACTACAGAATCATGCCTGCAGGTAAATCACATTTTAAATATGAGCCATATATTATATTCACCTTTGTTATTCATTTGGATATTTGCTTGTGTTAATATGAGAAAGAAAAATGTGTAATAAGACCATGCAATCTGATCAATTTAAACCCACATTTAAAAATGTTATCTATTGAGCTTCTGGTTCAAATGGATGATGTTGTGAAATTAGAGATTATTTCAAAAATCTGACATTCACATTGCTCTTACAAATGAATTGCAATTCACCTTGTTTTTATACCTCTAAAGACAATTTTAAAATTTCTCCTCTATATATCTTTTGCATCAGAGCAGCCATTTATCCCAAAAAAGAAGCTTTGTTTGTTACCTCTTACCGACAGTTATTTTGACAGTTTTTTTCTGTGAGTCCATATTCATCTTCTCCCACAATATCCACAGCTGAAAATATTAGTGCAACCAGAATTGCAAAGCAGCAAACCAGTGCAAAAATCACGATGCATTTTTGCTGGGACTGAAAGACATTAAGGAGAAGAAATTGATATCAGAAGAGTCAAGTATCTTTCCAGTTATTGCAAACACTATATAGTTTAGTCTAAAAATAGTTTGCTTTGATCTAAAAATTGCTCAAATTTGTATCACACACATCAAAAAAGACAAAGCATTGTCATCTTCGTTTTGACTATTTTATCACAACCTTGTTAATGGTGTTTTTTTTTTTTTACTATACATCATGTATGCCATGATATGGACAAAATACTTTAACCTTTTGTCAATTATCCTAATTTTAAAGAAAAATACTCAATAGTGCTGAAGAACTGACACAACACAACACCCCCCCCCACACACACACACAGACTTTTGAGAGAGAGAGAGAGAGAGAGAGAGAGAGAGAGAGAGAGAGAGAGAGAGAGAGAGAGAGAGAAAAGTACTGAAGTGTACAGTATCCAGCTGTGCTGGATACTGCCATGCAACAGCTTCCATTTTTCTTTTACTCACCGTTTACATTTCTAAGATACATAATTATATGACCTAAAACCTACTGGTTAAAGATCTTATTTTCTAATTCATATCAAAACTAACAAATATAGCATAGCTGCTGCATAGTAAACTATGCAATTTCTTCAAATAAGTCCAACTCATTTTATTGCATAAGCACAAATTATACAAAACGGCGATGAAAAGCATTTTATTTTTTTCCAACAAGAAATTAACATCTCAATCTACCTAAATCAAATTATAGGCAAACATATGTACCAAAAACATGCATGTTAGAATACACATCTAGAAGTTGGTCAGTTAAATAATAAATAAATGGCCAATTAATCCAGACCAGCATCTCTTGCACCCCCTGAGACAGACGTGAGTAAAGGAGTATTAGGATCCATAGATTCAGCCTTAATTCCTTCCATCAGAATGACCCATCCAAAGAAATCCTGGGGAAGCAGTCTCAGCCATCTCTCTCTCTCTCCCAGATCATAGCAGAGTCCATGGAAATGACTAACAATCAAATGAACTTGATAATGATGAATATTGTCAGTGAATATTGTCAGCATCACATTGTATGCCATCTAATCCAAAGAGCCAAGGTGGTGCAGTGGTTAGAGTGCACTGCTGCAGGCTACTTCAGCTGACTGCTAGCTGCAGTTCGACATTCAAATCTCACTGGTTCAAGGTTGACACAGCCTTCCATTCTTCCGAGATTGGGCAAAATGAGGACCCAGATTGTTGGGGAAAATATGCTGAGTCTGTAAACCACTTAGAGAGGGCTGTAAAAGCACTGTGAAGAGGTATATAAGTCTAAGTGCTATTGTTATTGCTAATCAGCCAGCAGGATGGAGAAAGGTGCCATCCTTTGGCCACCCTTTGACTAAATGGCCAATGTCAAAAAAACAGGTTAAACTCAGCACTAGCCTCACCAACCGAAGAGATCCATTCAGTCTTGTAACTTGGAAAGCAACCTACCTTAGATGCTGGGACAATTACAGTGATAGCCACAGGCCACAAAAGAAAAGAAAATCTCTATGCTCAGAGGGACAAGTCCAGATTATTTTGGGCAGCAGTGCCCAAACCCCACAACCTCTAACAATGATGCAGCTTGATCTCCAGTAAGCAAACAAACTGAAAGCCTCTCATGAGAACCTGGCAAGTTCCACTGCAGCAACGAAAAAGTGTCGCAAGAATCTCCCAGAGTTTGGAACCAATACCCTAAAAAAATATCAGATAACAAAACATAACTTGCAAAACAAACCAGCCAAAATAATAATAAAAAACCCTTCATAATTTAATATAACCTAAACAAAAACTCTCCCTTTCACTAAAACCAGATGACCTCCATGATGCCATCTTAAAAATTAAATATTGTAGTAGACACAATTGAAGTAATCTTATGTACTCCTCCTGAAATCTGATAAAAGAAAAGAATTAGATAATATACAAGTAGGAGAGCCAGTTTGAAGATAGGTTCTAGCCCCACCTTTGACATAAAGCCATCTGGGTGACCTTAGGCCAGTTATTCTCTCTCAACCTTAGGAAGAAGGAAATGACAAATCATTTCCCAAAAAATATTGCCTAGAAACCTTAGATGGCTTCCTTCCTTTTGTTCAACCATGAATCTATTACTTTTTCTTCCAGCTCTTAATGATAATTTCTATTTTAAAAATAAATTCTTCATCCCACATAAGTCACCAATTCTAGATTCTCTAAGATATATATTTGAAATGATTAGAACCCTTAGTCATATTTATGCAGATATATTGAAAATATACAATACTAATGCAACCTTCCCCCATCTGCCATGCTCTTGTGGTATTAGGACTGCCAGCTGGAAACAGAGAAATTGCAAACCTAACACATCAGGAAAGATCTAGCTTGGAGGAGGTTGGCCTGATATATTTATTTTGATAACATGACAGAAGTCATAATAAATTATACTGCAAGCGAACTTGGATTGTTTTTCAAATGCACACCACACATTTTCCCCTCTATAGCTAAGTGTTATCTGTAGAGAAAACTGCCATCTGTGTACTGAAATATATGTTAATTTCTTTCTTTCAACCTCAATTCTCTAAAGCTATCTAGCTCTTATTCAAAGCAGAAATGGCAAGACTGAACACTGCTTTTGGGAATCAGTCAGTGAATTGAAATGAACTGGAATGTGCTACTTCATATCAGAAGAGCAGATGATCTTCTACTGCGAACAAAAGAACATAGAAAAAGAGTAATAATCATTGTTAACAAAAGGATGTCAAAATTAATACTCAGATATTAACCCCCCAAATGACAGAATGATATCAATTCAAGTCCAAGGCAACTTGGTGATGCAAGACAATGTTCCAACCATAGATATGAAGCAAACAGAAGATGAACAATTCTATGCTAATTCGCAGCACTATGTCAGCACTACACCAGAAACAAAAAAAGACAACATGCTAATTATAGCAGACTGGAATGCTTAATCTGAAAGGAAAATATCTGAAATAAAACAGGCGACAAACAAATGGTTTTGCCAATTAAATTCAATATTTATAACAAATGCTTTCTTTGAACAACCTAAAACAACTACTGTAATGAAAAATGCTGGTTAGAAAACATAAAAATTATAATTAAAATTTCTGGAAGAAATATCAACAACCTTAAAAAGCTGTTTATACCACTATGACGGCTTGAAGTGAAGAAGATTGAAGGAATTTCTTCTTGAAGATGAAAAGAACAGTGCAAAAGCCAGTCTGCTGCTCAATGGTTTAAAAAACAACAACTAAAAAATAAAATTATGCCAACAATGGATATAAGCAGAGAAGAAGCTGATGCTTCTTCTCTGCTTATATCCATTGTTGGCATAATTTTATTTTTTAGGCTCAAAAATTCACAGGGATGGTGATGGTATAGCCATGAAATGAAAAGACATCTGCTACATGTGAGAAAGATGACAGATCTAGACAAAATATTCAAGTGCAGAGACATCACACTGACAATAACAGCATGAATTGTAAAAACTATATTTTTCCCAATTGGAACATATGGCTGTGAAAACTGTACCATCAGAAAGGCCAAGTGAAGATAAATTAATGCCTTTGATTTATGGTGCTAGAGAAAAATGGTTGAGAATACCTTGGACCATAGGAAGCAAAAGATTACAATACTAAAACAACACAAAACTGGCTTGCTTGCAAGAAGCACTAATAAGGATAGCATTTTAGAACCATAATGCAAAGGCAAAAGACTCAAGAGAAAACCCCAATGCTTAGGGGGAGGGGGAAATCAAAGGAAGTTGATGGAAGACAAGGTTGTTACATACTATCACTGATGACACAAACATGAATTACAAGAAGGAAAGAGTTATTGGCAGACAATCCTTGTGAAATGATATCCATCAGGTTGCAAAGGCTGAAAAGCAACTGAATGACTGAGTAACATCATATGAGAGTTTGACATTTACCTCTGTGTTCCCTAACTTCACTGTTCCATAATAATTATAGCTGAGTGTGCCTGATTTAATATCACTAACTGCCTGCCATTTAATATTACGTAGTTATAGTGAGTTATTTGACACTTACCTGTTGAATAGCTCTAACAAATGTATAGTACTACTGAATGTACTACTGAACATTAATATAAAGTCAATAAAAACTTGGGTAAGGAACCTGACTCTAAAGTATATTGATAGTAAATTTGAGTAAGGGATTATGTGGGGTCTTCAGTGTTCTCTAAGCTTGGTTGTTTTCTTCAGATGCTACATTACCAAACTAAATAACATGAACAGTGCCAGAAGGAGTGAGGCCTGCTCCCTATATATACTAGTTGGTTACTCCCACCAACATTGATATACTTATCAATGTTGGTGGAGGTATCCTTGATTATTCCTATTGTTTACTGTTAGCTTGTTTTTGTGAGTTGGTAGTTCTTTGACTGGGGTATAGTTTATTACTTGACTGTTGATCTAGTGTTAATCTTGGTTGTTGATTGCTGGTGAGGAGGTGATTTGGTCTTTTTGTTTTCTTTTTGACTTTTTGATTGTTTCTTTGAATGGCATGTGAATATTTGTTTGTTTATTTATTTATTTATTTATTTATTTATTTATTTATTTATCTATCTATCTATCTATTTATTTATTCGATTTATATGCCGCCCTTCTCTGGAGACTCAGGGCGGTTTACAATGCGTTAAGCAATAGCCTTCATACTTTTGTATATATCTGCTTTGTAGGGCTTTCGGGGTCCCCCTAAGTGGTGTTCTTTTTTATACAAAGTCAGCTTATTGCCCCCACAAACCGGGTCCTCATTTTACCTACCTCAAAAGGATGGAAGGCTGAGTCAACCTTGAGCCTGGTGAGATTTGAACTTGCAGTAATTGCAGGCAGCTGGTGTTACTTAATAGCACTTTAGTCTGCTGCGCCACCAAGGCTCATCATTTATGTCTGTTGATGGCTGATTTGTCTGAGTACCAGGCTTTCAAGAATTCTCTAGCATTTTTGGACTTGGCTTGGTCAAGGATGCTCATAGTTTCCTATTTAAAACTGTTTGTCTTTCCATATGTTGTGAAATTAAGGAGTTTTCTTCATGTCTTTTGACTGCTAGTGTTCATGGATGTGTTCTTTAGTCTTCTGCCTGTTTGTCCTACATAGTGTCTGCTATAGTCCTTATACCATAAGTTATAGATAACTCTTGTTTTTTTTTCTTCTGGGGCTGCTGGGTTTTTGGTTTTCTTAGAATGTTTTGGAGGGCTTTAGTTGGTTTGTATGCTACAGTGATGCTGTGTGGCTTTAATAATCTGTTGGTGGTTTCTGAGATGTTTTTGATATATAGAAGTGTTATCCTTTTCACAGCTGATGCTTTCATACTTCTTTTCATGCCTTTTCTGAAATAATCATCTGTAACTTATGAAATTTCCTGAATTGGGCTGAATGTTCAACTTTCAGAAGGCTATTATGAATTACATGCTTTTTTCATTTTTTGTTTATCTTCTCTCTTTTCTGAACTTGTATCATTTATGCCTTGATAAACTCTGTGTTGGGCTATTTCAAGTAAAGGAATTTACAAAATTTCTGTGGTTATTTTTTATTGCTTTTCTACTCTTTTTTGTTTTTTTAACTTTGTAATCTGCCCAGAGTCCTAGCAGAGAGATGTGAAACCATATAAATTTAATCAATAAAATATAGAACATAGAATCAAAAGGCTAGAAGAGACCTCAGAAGTTTTCTAGTCCAATCCCCTGCTCAAGGCAGGACAATGGAGAACTCCAGGAGCAAGCTATTCCATTGATTAATTTTTTTCACTGTCAGAAAATTTACTTACTTCTAGGTTCTTGAGATCCAACCTAGTTTGAGCTTGAGCAATATTGGATTGATGGATATACTACAGCAGGGGTCCCCAGCCCCTGGGCGGTGGTCTACATGTGTGGTGGGCGGGCGCATGTGTATGTGCAGCTTGACTTCCATGAGCAGCAGGCTGGTGTGCACAGCGGGCCGGCTTGCACACATACCAGCCCACCACTTGTGCAGCTTGGTTCCCCCTCCTGCCAGGCTGCCAAACTGTAAAGGTTGGGGACCACTGTAGTACAGTGGTAATAGTAATAAATATGTCAAATGAAATGTTTTAAAAGAATGTTAAGTGCATACGTGTAAGAAAAGAATTTAACACCGTGTGAATTATGATGCGTTTGTATATTTCTAAAACATAATATAACCGATTAGTCTTTTTGTTTGGCATATTCGTGTTCAATAAAAACAAAGCAAAGATAAATAGGTATTTAACTGAAATATTATATGTCACATACAAATTGCAATTTGCCTTTCTCTATGTTCTTTCAGCCATATTTTTAATATAAAACTATACTGAAAGTCTCTGCTTTATGTAATTAAAGTTATTGCCTATAATTTAACACAGGTTATAAAATATTCTATATAATTTAACATTAAACCTTTCTCTGCTTTAGATCATGTTCTTTTTGGCCCTAATCATGAATATTGTTTCTGTTCTTTCCTCCCAAGAATGAGATTAAAAGTATTCCCTGTCAGGCTTTGAGTTGGTTACCATAGTAACTCCTTGGTGTTTTTTTTTTTCCTTTTCCTTTTTCTTTACAGAATTCAGACTTCTACAGTACAAGTTTTATTCCTGCAAGAGGACTGGAAAAACAATAAATAATAAATCTGAAATTGTAGGAAGACTAAAACAACAACATTAAGGAAGAGTGATATTTGGGGAATATGCTTGTTTTTAAATCTGTATACAAAACAAAATTGTATTGAATCTTGTAAGTACGTTACACATAATACTTATATAAGAGAATTGTATCAAATGGTGCAAATTCTGTACATATGGGGCTGTTTCTGAATATTGCAACTAATTGAGTAGAATAGTTCACCTTACCCCCAAAGGTGAAGGAAGCCCCCACTGGCTTTACGGAAGAGTGTTAAGACCTGGCTCTGACTGTGAAAAGATGGGGTCTAAGCATTCTATGCATCCCAGAGATAATTGAGCCCTCTGTCCTGTTAACCTTTTAGCCATGTTAACTTTTTAACTGTTTTTTTTTTTAACTTGTACGTTTTAACCTTATTTCTTAACTTTGCTCGGTGCTTTCTAATCACAGTTTTATATGATGGTTGTTTATAAATCATTTAGGTGAGGTGGATGCTCTAGAAATTTGATAATTAAAATACAATAAATACAACAGAAAGGAAATTAATTCCGTCTTGCAGAGGGCAATAGAGAAAATGTCATGGATGTCATGTTGAAGAAACAGTAATGCCCATTTGCATTATCTACACATTATCTACACAGATGAATGTTTCTCACATATATATTCCACTGTCTTGAATAATAATACCCCATTTTATAAATGCTACCTATATTTTTGTTACTCGGTAGTACAAATTATTTCCAAACATGTTGTTCTCTGCATTTGTGTATTAAGATTGGACCATTTCTTGACTTCTTTGTCACAAGTTTAATATTTCAAAACATTGTATAAAAGTCATGTAAGTAATGTAACACATGAAAGTTTGAATTAATTTGGGATTTTTTATTAAATAAAAAATATGATAACAAAACACGCAGGCTGAACTCAGATGGTTTCTAACTAGGACATGGTCACATTAACTTGGCTTATATTTGGATGAGATACTGAGGTGTACTTGACTTAATAGTATGATATTCCATTATATGTGTTACATATAGTTTGCCACATTCTATCCAATGAATGCAGTTAAATGCTGCTCATCTCTACATATCCCATAATTTAATACAACTAAGAATCATCATTCACCTTTCCCCGCTAATATTCAATAATTTTAATAAATATGTACTGAATATGTTACCAGACATGACAGAATATGGCCACTAAATAAAATAATCACAGGCTCACTTGTATAAAATGGACTGTGCAAATAGGAAACATGAAATCATTCAAACTATGATGATAAAGAGTAAGTCATGTTGATTTCGAATAAACAATCTGAAGAGCTTAGTTTCTGCCTGAATAACAGGATGGAGTACAAACAAGCTGTTTTCCTATTCATATCAGAAGCTACAAACAGGATGTTACAGACCTGACTTTTGAACTAAATCATACCATGCTGTATATCAGCTGATTTATTTGGGCATCTTAATTCCAGAATTATCAAAACCACATCTGAAGCCAGTCCAAGGCACAAAAAGTCCAAGGCACATAAATATATGCTTAAATTTACTGTCCAATTTATTTGGGGAAAAAATATCTGGCAAATTGCACAATATATCTGTTCAGCTAAAAAAAAGATGCCTTAGCTGCTTTTTTATTTCAATTATGAACAGTAAAATATCCTTTTCATATGTGAAATAGTCAAATACGTACTGCTCACTGTAGCATGTTTCTTTTTCCCTAATAGTCTCATAATTTCAACAAACTATTATAATGGTTATAAGGTTTTCAGACAAGAGTCTGTGTGCATAATTTAAAAAATATGATCAATACTTTTCCAGTTAGGAAAAGCAATGCAACCTGCTCACCAGTCTCTAATCAAAAGAATCAAAAGATGGACAAGCATTACCTCCCTAATGAGACACTTAATGCTGATTTCTGGTTTTGCTGATTTCTAAATGTAGTAAAGTAAAACTGTCTGTCTTATTTATTGATTTAGTATACTTTGCTTTATTTCAATTATTAAAGATGTTATAAATGGCAGGCAAATATAACAAACTCATTCAAAGTGATCCACATCAGCAAACAACATATGCAATCAAACATTTAGAAGTAAATGTAAATCAGTATTATCTTTGAATACTTGTTTTATTTACAACCGATGGCATAAGACTATATTCACCAAAAAACCCAGATATTTTCCTCAAACAATCCCCTCAAGGCTTCTGTTAAAATGTATATGATCAGGACCAGAGATATTTTTTACCAACTTGCTCTGCGTTGCCAACTAAACATTGATAGTGTTACTGATTTTCAGTTGCACCATGCTTTAATTAATTACTCTCGGTTGTTCTCACCAGCAGATTCTACTGCATAGCATTTTGCATTTCAAATAACAATTTATGGGAAAAAATATTAAAAGCATCTTACCATTCTGATTTTGTAAATTGCAGCAGTATCAAATGAGCTGTGGCCGCAGTACTATTCATAGGAGCCAGAGATATAAGAAGCACAGAGATGTGTGGAAAATGTATCCATGCAGCTTACATTTCAGTCATTCAATTGCTAGTCATATTGCTTTAAAATTCATCAGCCAATCAGAATATAAAAAGTAGAGCTTGCAACAGAAATCTTGTTTACACAGGATAGTTAGGGATACTTGTTTTTAAAAGATGCCTGTGTATCTCCTTCCTGTATAAAAATACAGTGTTGAAGCTTCATCTAAAAACTGACTATGCAGTCTACGTGATTACACAAATGTTTGCAACCTATCCAAATCCTGACTTGTAAATAACCTATGACTTCATACATGGGCTGCTCTCAAATCCATGATTTCTCTAACTAAGCCAGAAAATGGAATAGTTTTGCCATAGGCAAAATACGCAGTTATATAATAATAGGAGATAATGATTTTTTTTTACCCTATGCTTCTTTTTAAAATTACATTTAAAAATGAGGACAAATAGCAATTAGGTGACTCAGACACTTAAGAAAATAATAAATGATTAGAATACTCATAATTCAATATAATTCCTTTCTTTCATTTCGAAATATAAAATTAACTAGTTAATTTCCAAAAGATTTTATGACATTAAGTCAAATTAAAATAGCCTGCTCAAATAAAAAAGACAGAATGCAAAACAATACCTTGTTGGAGAGTCTTTCTCTGAAGAAAGAGAGAGATAGAGAGAGAGAGAATCTAAGGAAAGGAGTCTATGTAAAAGAGCTACTCCATACACTTTTTGCACAAAACATCTCAGAAACAACAAACCTCCACCCCCACCCCCACCCCAAAAAAACATTTCCCTAAAACAAAGATTTTAGAACATCTAAGAGAAGCTCTGAACTATTAATTCAGAAATTGAATTAATTCCAAATTGGTCACTTTCTTCTCTTATTCCCTAGAATTCCTCTCTTCCAATGCTGTTATTTTCTACTTAGTCCTAGATAAGGAATAACCAGCTTCGTATTCATCATTCCAAGAAACTTCATAGCAATGTGTCTACCAAAATTGTTCTGGTTGCCCTCAGTATCCAAACATAAATTCAAAAGACAATGAAAACAACCACAATCGCTTGTCATTGTGTTCCCCCATTTCATAATAGGAAATACCTGCAACAATGATATATCATTTCTTTTCTGCTCTTTCTATAGTTACCTATCCATAGCCATTCTACCTCTAACAAAATGAAATTCACATTCCATTTTTCCCTCCATCTCCCAGGCTCCAAACGGCTATCATCTTTCTACAGGTCTGGTAGCATGTTTCTGAAGCTTGTCTCTTTCTACATTTAGAGGTTACTCTCTGCCTCCCCCAATTCAGCTGCTAGATCAACATACAAACATGGTTCCATAATTGATAGTGGTTTTTACACTTGGAACTTCCTTTGATAGCTTCTAGGATTCTGAAGAAGTAGCACTCACCTTCTCTGGAAGCTCAAGCAAAGAACCCCTTAAAAGCAAAACCATAAAGAGACACCATTTTTTAAACAATAGACTAGAACTACATGGCTTTATTATTTTACTAATAACCAAACATTTGTTAAGTGCAGTGTGTTAAATTTGTTCAAAACCAAAAACAATAAACCGTGTGGTCAGACAAATGTGCATGCACAAACATCCCAGAAGGGTTACCACAACTGTTGTTTGCTTCTGCATTGGATTAGAAAGCTTCTTAATTTTTTGTCCTTATCATTCAGCACAAAAGCAGGCACACTCTTCAAATGTTTACAATTCTTCTTAGGAGTAGCAGAAGAAGGGAAAAAAATCTTAAAGGAACTATTTCCCTTTAAAAAGGTTTAACTATTTCAAATTTTAATATTTTTCCCTTGCTTTCTATGCTAAAAGAAGTATCTTTGATGAAACAAATATTCATCACATGATATGTGCTGAAAATTGCATTTGGATGCTTCAGTGGCTCCAGTAAACAAGGATGCACTCTGATGAATTCTCTCCAGTGGCTCTAGAATAACATTACCTGAAACTATAATATAGGAATAAGAGAAAAGTTAAATACATGATTTTGTTCAAAGGGCCAAAGTGCTGCTCTTGCAGAACAAAGTGACAAAGTAACAGCACTTGGTAATGCCACTTATTTAGATCCATTTCAGACTGATTTTTTGTCTTATTCTAGGACATACAGTATAGAACTTATTATTTGCAGTATGAGAAGAGGAAGCATTAACTTGCTGATCTTGGGCATCTCAGCATGATTAAACATGAAAATTAAGACAGTGGGTTAAAAATAGACTTCTGTGATTGCTTCACTTTTTTTCTGAAGAGTAGTTCCAGAAGTCCATTTTCAGAAGTCAACGGTGAAAAAATATTTCCTTCTTATAGAATCTGTATTAATGCAACTTTCCTTAATGCAACTGAACTGGGTTCAGTTCTGTCACCATGTATGGATGGAATTACTCCAATCATCTGGCCAAACAGGATTAGGTGTAATCAGTAGGGAGGATGACAGTTTTTCTTCCTTTTTATCAAACCTTGATTTAAAAAAAAAAAAACAGATTCCCTGAATTGATGCTGAAATTCATTATGAACTAGTGAAAATACATTTTATTTCAGTCAGGACAGGACAGAGATTCTGTCCTGTAATCAAAGTGTGATTTTGCTGTGGCAGCCATTTTTGCTTCTCAGCTTGCCACAAAACCAAGGGGGGGAGGGAAGACCAGGTTTGGAATGCTAGTTCCAGGCAACAACAAGAAATTGTCCCGTGGGAACCAAAGTCATCTAATCAGATCGTCCACGAAGACCTGGACCGTTTCTAAAACAATATTCAGATACCTAATTGGATGTGAACTGCACTAGTGGGGAGGAGGGGAAAAACTATTCTTTAACAATATGAAAACTGCGGGAATTAAGTAGAGCTGGTTTTGCTTTCATACTATGCTGAAATAATGTACTCAACAAAGCTTTGCATTAAGGGATTGGATCATCTTGTCAGTGCTTGCTGTGTTGGGTTCGTCAGTCGGAACCTTGACAGTATCTCTGTTAACTGGGGAAATATCTTGCCTTGATTATGAGATAACCTAACCCTTAAGAGAGAGATTTATAGGCAGAGGATGTTAATATCTCCAAATATCTTTTTTCCTAACGTTGCTTTGTTCCTCAAGTGTACCTACTGCTTGAAGAGAGATTTAATTACAAGTATTCAGATTCTGCTGACTTCTAAATTAGAACATTGCTCTCTGTTCTACATGAAGACTTGAAGACTATTCAGAAACTGTTTCTAGTATAGAATGGTATTATTCATCTGATGCACACAGATAAAAATGCATATACACACAAAAGCAAACACACAGACATAACTGATAATCTGTTTATTTCTGGATATAAATTAAAATACTTATTTTGATATGTAAAGTTACATATAAACTTTGCTATCAGCAAAGACATGCTTTGCTGATAGTAAGATATTGGAAAAGTGTGATCTATATTAGCTTTTCTGTGACTTCCAAAGTTACTTTAACCTGCCTAAGAGAATAGGCATATTTTTAGCTCAAAAGAATTACTGTCTTTAACCAGAGCAAAATGGAATGGCATTGAATAGTGAAAGGCATTGAAACGCAACAGGTACCATAGAGATCACTGGGCAGATAACAGAATGATTAGCAGCAGCTCAAGCAAACAAAAACAGAATTGCAGAAAGGCTAAAGACTCCTTTCTGTACATAAAAGAGAAAACAAATAACACAAACCCTATAAGCTTTTTAAAATAAATAAAGAAATGAATGGCAACCTGCCAAGAGGTCAACTTAGCAATATGCATTCAATCAATCAACCAGCATAAATGAATTAACTCCCTTTTCTCTATTCCTCAAAGGATTTGTTTTGTTTATTCTTTATGTGTACCCTCTAGTGGCCACTAACAAGAATAAAATAATACAATCCGTTGCATAAATTATAGCAAGGCTTTCTTTTATTACATAGCCCTAATTCTCTCTGGTTGTTGTGGCCCCGCCCTCTGAGCCTGTCCCATCGGAGGAAGAAAGCTCCGAGCATGAGGAAGAGGAGTCAGCCAGGCCTCCCTCTCCAGGCCCCTCCACTCTGGCATTGTCTCAAGTGCCGGTCGAGGGAGAGGAGACAGCTGATTCGAATCAAAGTGATAATGAAACATCATTCCTGGACGCACGCCTCCGAAGGCGTGATAAATGTTTGCAGCAGTTTAGGAGGCGTGCTAGGGATTAGAACTAAGTCACTGGACCACACCCCAGAGACTATATAATAGAGGGTAGTGGTCAAAGGATCCTTGTGACGAACAAAGCAAAACCTTGGACAGTCACTAAAGCCTCGTCCGGAACTGCTGGGAGGAATATTATTTCTGTTTGGACTTTCTTGAACGTTCGTATCTTATCTGTCTGTTTGTGAAAATAAAGTCCCTTGGCAGACGGTGTGTCTATCGCTGCCAAGAGGGAGATAAGAACTGGGTGCGTTCCAAAGTGTTTCCTTAACCCTCGGCTGGCTGTGTTGTGTGTGTGTGGGGACGGGGACAGATCACTGGTGAGACATTTTTAATCAATAAATATGGTAGAATAACAGAGTTGTAGGGGATCTTGGAGGCATTCTAATCCAAGCCCCTGCTCAAGCAGGCGATCCTATACCAGTGGTGTCAAACTTGATTTCATTGAGGACCGCATCAGGATTGTGTTTGACCTCAGGGGGCCAGGATGAGTGTAACCAGAGTGGCCGTTGCCAGCTTGTCATTCGTGTGATCAAATGCCACTTTTGCTAGTAGTTTGTTTTGCTAACACTCTGCCAGTGAAAACGGAGCTCATAAGGGCTGTGCATGGACCCCCGGGCTCCATTTTTGGCTGCAACAGCCTCCTGCAGCCCTCTGCCAGTAAAAACAGAGCTCATGAGGGCTGCAGGAGTCCATCGCAGCCAAAAACGGAGCCCGGGAGGGCTGCATACGGCCCTCTCAAACTCCGTTTTCATTGGCAGAGGCACCGCAGGCCGGTCCTTCACTGTTTTCAGAGTGGCATCCAGCCTGCGGGCCTTGAGTTTGACACCCCTAGCCTATATCATTTCAGACAAATGTCCAATCTCTTCTTAAAAATCTCCAGTGATGCAACATCCACAATTTCTGGAGGTAAGCAGTTCCACTAGTTAATTGTTCTCACTGTCAGAAAATTTCTCCTTAATTCGAGATTGGTTCTCTCCTTGATTAGTTTCCAACCATTGGTCCTTGTCTTGCCTCTAGGTGCTTTGGCGAATAGAATGAAAAATCATCCTTACTGGGTGACGGTAAAAGATCTCTGAAGAATTTGTTTCCCTTGTATCTGGCATACTTTTGTTTCCATTGTAATCTCTAAAGCAGGGCAGCCCATACTTATAAAGACACCATATAATATCCAACTCACACTGATAATAAGGGTTATGAGGATAGATATCTTTGCAGAATTCAGGTTCCCAGTCCCTTCAGGAGCCAAACAAAAATGGTCATGAAAGTTGATGCTCAGCATGGAGGGGGATCCAGAGTGACCTGAGCTAATCAGCATAACAAGAAAGATCCCAGCTCTTGACTATGTGATCAGCTAAATCAACAAAGAGGCATTCTAGATTATTTCTACAGCACAGCTTGCATTATGAGAAGATGAAAATAGTATTTTAAAACTGAAACAGCCAAGGGAAAGTTAAGAATGCCTGTTTGATGTTCCGGGGATGATATGACAGCAACATGATGAAGATATGCTCTTTTAAAACCATTAGTGGAATTTAAGGATTAAGTTCCTTAACTTAAGCCCGTGGATCACCTAGTTAGCTGCTGCAAGAAGATCGCACAGACTCACTGCAAACAACAGCAGTCAGACATGGTAGCAATAATGGTGCATTGGAAGATTTGCAAGGAATACCATTTCCCCACAAGCAAGAACTGTGGGGACTGCAAAACAGAGAAAATAATAAAAAACGAAGAAGCTAAAGTCCTTTGGGATGTTAGAGGACTGTCACACAATACTCCATATTTAACAATTGTCTATAAGAAAAACAAAAGACGTCTGAATAGTGGACATTGCAGTACCAGGAGGCAAGGGTATAGAAGAGAAAGCGTATAATATGTATAGATTGCAGTGGTGGGTTTCAAAATTTTTTGCTACCGGTTCTGTGGGTGTGGCTTAGTGGGCATGGCATGGCTTGGTGGCCGTGGCAGGGGAAGGATACTGTAAAATCTCTATTCCCTTCCCACTCCAGGGGAAGGTTACTGCAAAATCCCCATTTCCTCCTAATCAGCTGGGACTCAGGAGGCAGAGAATAGATGAGGGCGGGGCCAGTCAGAGGTGGTATTTACTGGTTCCCCGAACTACTCAAAATTTCCGCTACCAGTTCTTCAGAACTGGTCAGAACCTGCTGAAACCCACCTCTAATAAATTACATATGATATCATCAATAAGAGGAAAAAAAGAGTCAAGTTTAAAAGAAGCCCCCAAAAATGTAGACTGTTTACAATGGAAATTTTTAAAAAATGATTTGGAAGTAGAGTTAAATGAAAAGGTCTAAAGAAGGAGTATTGGCACAGTGAACAGAATTAAAAATAAGGGTGATGACATGATTTGGAATGAAACTGAAGTGAGGAAATATTGGAAGGACTATTTCAGAGATTTGCATGGAATAATAATGATATATTAAAAGAGTAGAAATGAAATGAATGTTATAAATGTTCATATCCAAGATAAATAGGAAGTTGTAACTGTGATCAGACAGTTGAAAAATGATTCAGACTGCAGATGTGGATGCTGTAATTTGAAAAATATTAAAATATGAATGTGGATTGCTTTTGGAGTGCTTGTGCAGTTGTTTAACATATCTGAAGGCTGTATTTATTGTTACTGATGAAAAGAAAATGCCATTACTATTTCTCTATATTGAATAGAAAAGTTACAAGAGTTAATACAAAACTATAGGGAGATTAGTTTGTCAAGTGTGCTTGGAAAGTGTCAGCCCTCCCAGACAAACAAGACCAAATGAGCTAATTCTACTTTATTGTTAGACCACAATAACAGAATCTTGCAAGTTTGAAAGTACAAATCTCTTCCTGTTTGATCTATTAAGGTGGATCCCTCTTAAGTTTCTTTCTCTGACCATTAACCAACTGTGGATTCTTCCCCCTCTTTTCTAATTGTTCCTTAGGCAGCATTTCTTCCCCTCATGCTCTCATCCTCTCATTCCCCCATAAATTACAGGAAAATTTTAAGGAGTAGATAGACTGATATGAGAGACGACAATGAACAAAGTTCAGCAGGAGCTTTATACTGATTAAGTGGTATACCAATTTTTGCCCTTCAACTGATTATTTGAAAATGTATAAAAGTGAGGGATAAAGTTTACTGTAAACTTGTTCATTTATAAAAAATCGTAAGGCGAATGGGCTTTCCACTATAAAATATTTTGCACAAATATGAATTTGAAGATTCCTGAATATTGTAAGTATGGAGATAGGAGTAAAGAATCATGAGAATAAATAGAACTAGACAAGCCATACTGTGTTGGGTCATCATTTCAGAGACCTAAACAGAGAAACTGAATCATCCAGGGATGGGCAAAAATGCAGTGGGAGCAAGAGCAATTTCCAGCTTTCTGCCAGTTTTTCTATTAAGTTTCCTTGAGGGAAGCTGACAGGGAACATTGGAAAACTTCCTTCCTGCCTTCCTTCTCTTCCTTCCCTTCTTCCCTCCCTGTTCCTTTCTTCCTTCCTTCTTTCTTTCTATGGGATTGTTGGGTGGGGAAGGGAGTGAAGCAATCTACAAGTGGCTGGGAAATTGTCACAGAACATTGAAAATGAGGATCACATAATCACAGCAGCAATCAACACTTTTCCAAATTTCATCCCCTCAGGATTAATGTGTTCCAGCATTCTGTAAATCAACCCATCTGAGATAACTTTGTTGACAAGGTTATGCCCTATGATGCACCATTTTCAGTGGTGGGTTGCTACCAGTTTGCCCCAGATTGGGCGAACCAGTAGCGGCGGTGGCAGGAGGCTCCGCCCACCTGCCTGGATGCTTCTGCACATGCGCAGAAGTGGTGCACGCACACACACTCACAAGCAAACCAGTAGCGATGGGTTTTGAAACCTGCCCCTGACCATTTGCCCATTTACAGGTTACAGACATAAGAGTTTTAGCAGTATGGTAGATGGTAAGCAGTTTAACACTGAATACAAAATTACTAACTAAATTTATAATATCAATTCAAAGTAATAAGATAAAAACTTAAAAGCCAAAAATAAATGAATGGAAATTGGCAACTGAGGAAGCCAATTGATCAACACACAGGAGTCAATCTAACTTCCTGACTCTCACATCCAGGAAAATAGCCAGGTCTTAAGGATTTTCAGAAAGGCCAAAGTTGACAAATGGATAATTGCTATTTATCAGCCCAAAAGATCAGACATTAATATGTAAAATTTTTATCATTAAAAGGTTTGTAAGAGGAGCGTAGTGTCTCTTGCCTACATATAAATAACATAGTAGATGGTATGAAAATAATTAACAAGGCTGCACTTCCTTCAGAATTCATTTTAGTAGTTGCTATTGCCTCTTTTTATAAGACAAAAAAGGGGATAAAGGAGCCATTAACCAAATTTCTTAATCCATATTTTTGCTTTTTGCAAGCACTGAAAAAATTTTCTCTCTGACCACCAGAGAGAGCCACAATGTCACACAGTCCTATATTCAATACATTTACAAGGTTTGAATGGAGGTGCATTGCACATATTTAAAACATTAAGCTGTGCAGAGATCTGGATTCAAAAAGGAAAATGTACTTAGAGAGCTGCCTTAGGAACTGTCTACACTTCCTAATTCAAACACACCTTTTTCCTGCAATTTCTTTAAAGGAGCTGCTGGTTGATGCTATATACATGTCCATTCAAAATTACAAATCATCTTTTAGGATTCACATTAGTTTAGTACATCTAGAAAATACGTATGTAATGTATGTATGTACTGCATGTATAAATACAGTGACCATATTTTGTTACTCTGTTTCCCCCAAAATAAGACATCCCCTGATAATAAGCCCAATCGGGCTTTTGAGCACATGGCAATAAGGCCAAGCGCTTATTTCAGGGTTCAAAAAAATATACGACAGGGTCTTATTTTCGGGAAAACACGGTAGTAAAAATAAAGGAAAACCCTGAAAAAAGGGACAAATCTGAAAGAGGTTCATAAGGGAAAGAAAATTTCCCCTTATAAAATGTTTATTTTTATAACTTTGCTTTACAATGGAAAATTCAAGAACAAAATGAAGAAAATATATAGTTAAATTAAATCTAAAGGACAGCTTTCTGGAATAAAGGATTGTCCTTTATAATAAAAGATATATGGACACTGTATTTATAAAATAAAAATGGACCAAAATTCCTGATCCACCATCTGTTCACTGCAGCTCTTTAAATAGCTTTAAAGAGCTCTTTAGGTATTTAAATTGTAGATATTTCTAAGTCAAACATACATTATTCATCATTCTTTCCTTTCATTATTCTTTCCTTAGAGAATTGGCTAATTCATTCACGGCAAATTCAAAATTGAGGTTGGATGGCCAATAAGTTTAAATAAATAAATAAATCCCTGGGTCAAGGCTACAGAAAATATATCTTCACATATCCAGTATACAAGGAGATACAGACCTCATTTCCTTTGGAAAAGACGGTGAGGCATGTGAATATGATTTTTGAGACTAAATGGATGAAATATTCTTGGAAAATTTCTCAATATCAATAGCCATCTACGAAGGTTAAAACTAAAATTATTATATGATTCCGTCATGCCTGAATATTTATTCATAGCATATGCACTGAATATAAAGAATTACATTGCTTTTTCAGTTCTGCAATTCAGCAGAACTGTTCACCAGGAAAAACAATCCCTGGCAAGTAGGATAATGTCTTTTTTATGAAATTTTAGGAACTGGGCAGCCTATCTTGGCTTGAGAAGATGTTCTTTTATTCTCATGAAGTCTGATTTTGCATATGCGATTTATTTATTTAGATCCCATCTTTATTCTTTTTAGAAATAATTGAAGGCAGCAATCATACCTAACACTCCTTTCTCCTCCTATTTTTCCCATAAAACAATTCTGTCATTTATTTTAATGAATATTAAAACAGCTTGCCTTCAGAAATTGTGGGTGGAGGTTTTTAACAACAGAAAACCTCATTGGAGGATTTTAAGAAGAGTCTGGACAGCTACTTGTCTGAAATGGTATAGAATTTCCTGCTTGAGCAGGGGGCTGGACTAGAAGACCTCCAAGGTCCCTTTCAGCTCTATTCTATTCTAATTTAAAGCAAAAAGCAAAAAGTGGGATTCTACGAATATTTCAGTTTCCACACATCATTCTTCCAAGGATTAATGGGAAGAAGTAATAAGTTATCATCGATCTTTCAGATATCCTAGAACCCAAATGTTACTCATATCAATCTCCATCCTTCAGTGAAATATAGAACTTAATTGATTTACTTCCAAAGGCCAAAAACAATGCTCAAGAGGAAGCAGGTTAAAATGCAGGTTAAGAAAGAGATTAATAATATTGTTACATTTATATACATAAACAGAATGTGTGTGCGTGTGTGCGTGATGTATATGTACACATATAGAAATATTGCATTCTTAATCTGCATAAAAATCTGGAGCATTCAAACAGCAGTTGCAATTAAACAAAAAAATTCAATGGAGAAGTCAGCAAGTAAAATAACCATAGTTTTAAACCAGTGACAGCTAACCTTTTCATCACCAAGTGCTGAAACTGGAGCACACGCATGCGCTCAACAAACCCGGAAGAGCACCTGGTGACAGCATGCGTGCCCATAGAAAGGGCTCTGCATGCCACCTCTGGCACACGTGCCATAGGTTTGCCATCACGGTTCTAGACCAACCCATACAATGAACAAGAAGTGGGATTATGAATTCTTCACTCCAAGCACAACAGACGGGTTAATGAAGTAAGATGAGGTCTATTGATTCAAAGTTCTGTATAAGGGATGCTATTAGATCCTGCTCTAATGAGAACATGTTGAGAGTAAAGTCTCAGCTTCAGGAAGTATAGCATCCTTTCCTTCAATGTATATTTTCAACCTAAAGGATATAGGAATATACATTTCTTAATAAATAAAATTATTATAGTTCTATTTAGCATGTCCTTTCACCTTCTTCTTTTAAAGACCTTTAAAGGTAGTATCAGCTTTTCAAGAACTAATTTTCTATTTAAAAAACTAAAATTAAATATGTATTCATTCTGTAGAATTAATTAATGTATTGCATGCCATAACTACTTTTAACACAATATCTATGGAGATTCTCAATCATGTCCTAAAGGTGACCTTGCAAAAGGTAACTGGATTTTCTTGGGGTTTTTTTTCTTGAAAACATTTCATTTCTCACCCAAGAAGCTTCTTCAGTTTTCAAGGGAAAAAAAACAAGTCCAGTTGCTTTTTGGGAAAGCTCCTTTACGATACTCTTAGCAGAATCTTAAAGATTAAGAATAGTCCTTTGTAGAAATCTATTAAGTGCAAATCTACTAAGGAAGCTGATATTTATCACCATATTTTTTATTTGAACTTTTCTTTGAGGATTGCTTGTGCATGACACTTATAATTGTTCATTATTATTGCTACTTGTATTATTTTCTGTGACAAGTAAGCTCTGATCAAGAGAAATAACTGATAGTGAATTTGATATGGTGTTTGAAACTTACACCAAGTGATTGGTGTTAGAGAAAGGAGGAGAACCAGAACAAATCTATACCTCCCAATCCCAATTCCTGGGTCTGGTCTAGAAAGACATCATGATGGATGGTATTGAAACTCGTTAAGAGATCAAGAAGACCCAAGATGGATGCATCACTGCAATCCCTCTCCCACCAGGAGGGAGCTGTATAGGCAAACAATGGTGTCTCAGTCCCATGTCCAGTTCTGAAAACCATTGGAAAAGGATCCAGATAATCTTTGAATTCTCTAAAGCTGCCACAAGACCTCTTTCTCAACAACCTTCCCAAAAAAAAGAAGATTGGTGATGGGGTCAGTTATTTAAGTTATTCAAATCAGCAATGGCTTCCTGAAGAGGGAATAAACCACTGCCTCTTTAAACAGCAGTAGTTTATTCCCTCTTCAGGAAGCCTTCTATCAAGGATGAATTCACCACTGCCAGGATCCAATAGCCTGTTACTTCCCAGGAAGTCTTAAGTAGCCAGGAGGGAAATAGGTTCAATATACAGATGGCCATGCTAAAAGTTCCAAGAACTCTGTCCATAAGGATTAAATTATCCCAGATAATCACACAAAAATTCAGTCATCTCCACAGGTTCTGTCTCAAGTTCAGAGATCAGTTTGGAACAAATCTGAGTCAATTCATCTGACAAATGCTTAGAATAATTCTCATATCAATCCTGGAGAACCTCCTCCAGAAAGAGCAAAGTCACTGGTAAGTGTTAAAGGTACACCAGGTGACTACCTATGGATACAATAACAGAAAGATTGACATTTCACTGCTTTTACCACCATGAGATAAATCTTAAAAGGGGGCTCTAATTCATTCCAATCAGATTCACTCTTTGTTTTCCTTCATCTTGCAATGCATTGCTTTCCCTTGCAACAACATGATGTTGAGTACTGAATCAATGAAAAGTCTCTGCTGGCTGGCTTGGAGTGAAATATGGAAAAGCTGCACACTACAATTGGAGTCACTGCTCAATATATTGTATTGTGGGAATGCACAGAATAGTCAAAAGAAAGACAAACAGGGAATGACATTTTGAAAATGCCAAGCAATTAAGAGGCAATTAGAAATTTCTATTCTTTTTCCTCTTTAACCTGCCATCAATTTCACAATAGCAGAAATGTCAGGTGCATGAGGTCACTGACTTCATGAGTGTCACTGATTTGATTAGATGTCTGATGTCACAGAGTCACAGATGATAGATGATCATAAAATGTTGACCCAAATAACTGTGATGAGAGCAGTCTGATTATTTTAACACTCAGCATGAAGTCCTTTACTGCTTTAAGCAACTCTGAAAAGAATGTAATTATAGCTTACTGGTGAACCTTGAATTATATGTAACCGATCACCACAAAAATATAAAATTACTATACTAGAAGAACACGCTGGAACAATTAATCAGAAAGATCTAAGAGCATAGAAGCTGAAACTGATGAAAATTGAGTTACTCAATTAGCTGGAAAATTCCATAGATAATATTTTCACTCATTTTTTTAAAAAAATATTCAGCTCTGCAGAGACCTCACTATGTGCTTCAACTCCCATTCCAGATTTTACAACTGGAGATTTTAAAACTGTGTGTTTGCTATTATGAAATCCACATAAATCTTTTTACCCAAGCTAAAGGGTAAAAATAAGCAGACAAATTAGATATTAAAATAAATATCTTTATTCTAATAGAATATTAATATTCTATTAATATAAAGCATGTTACTGAGAGCAATCTTAAGCAAGGTAATTTCAAGAGAAAGAGGACAGAAGCAAATGCTAAAAGAGATTCTAGAATATAAAAGCCCTAGATAAAATAAAAATATGAATTTTAGAAGCTATAACATGAATTAATAACAAAACTAAATATAAAGTAAGAGATAATTGGAGGTGTACAAGGAAGGATAATGAATAAGAGCACACATCATCTTGATAAAATTTATTCCAGTACTGCAAGCATCTCTTTGTTCAATTGGGAGAAAGATATTAAAGCCCTAAAGATTACTTTTTTTATATTTTTACATCCAAATATTTGGTTGATGAATGTCAATGAATAATTGAATTATGACTATGTGGAGACATATAAATTGAATGAGTTCTATGCCACAAATGTTGTTATAATTGATAAAAGAAGAATTAGGAAAAGAAAGAAAATTCATATGACTTCCACACAACCTCTGCAAAGAACTGATGTAAGCTTGATCAAGAGAAGAGACCTGCTAAATTTATGCAAACCAAATCAGGAAAAGAATTTGAGAAGCTTATTAGAGCACATCCCCCAGAGGAGATAAGATTTGCAAAATCTGGAATTGTTCTTTCTGCTTCTCTCCTTCATCATAAATTTTCCCTTATTATTTCATTAATTCTACATAGCTTTTCTATCCCACAAGAGGATGAAGATGGTTAACAGAATAAAAATACAATTAAAATAAAACAAAGATACTTAATTTACTGATAGGAGGGTTAATTTTTCTGCAAAGAATTATTTCTGAACTGGGAAGTCATCTTATGTTGCCCAATAACAGAACAAGCTGTTGAAAATAAAAGAACACAAAATGTAAAAAACTTTAGAATTAATACTAAAATGCACAAATGCTTTCAAAGATTAGTCTGAAGATTAGCTTGAACTCAAGAGGCACTGTTGCCTGGTAAATTTAACTTCTTTTTAACAGCTAAATAGAGATTTTTATCTTCTACTTTCCTTCTCTACATAATTATGTCTTCTGCTTATCTCATATCCATCCAGTTTTGTTCCCTCTTTCTCATTTTTTCTTTCCTTCCCATTTCAGTTTTTCTTTCTCTTATCCATTCTCTATTGCAGTGATGGCAAACCTTTTCGGCACCGAGTGTCAAAAAGGGAGCGCACGCGTGTCTGGGCCGCAACCCGGAAGAGGAGCTGTCCAGAGTGCATGCACCCCCCGGGATGGGTTCTACTTACCTTTACTACCAGTTCGCTCACGCATGCACCTTGCATCTGCACATGCGCAGAAGTTTCTGCGCATGCGCAGTTCGCCGATGATGACATCCGGGCCAGTGGGCGAAGCCTCCTGCTGATTTTACTACCAGTTCTTGCGAACCAATCTGAACCTGGGGCAACCCACCACTGGCACCCCCCCAAAAATGAACTTCCGGTTTCAGCTACTGAACTTCAGGTTTCAGCCTGCTACTCTTCCAGGTTTCTGGCGTGACGATCAGCTGGCCGGTGTGCATGCTCATGCAGGAAAACGGAAGACCAGCTCTTCTAGTTTCCGGCACTGCCATATGCAAAAAGGCCATCTTATTGTCTTCTCCTCCTCCTCCATATACATCTACTCACAACAGACTTTTATAAAATGTGAATACTTAATAGCAATAGCACTTAGACTTATATACTGTTTCACAGTGTTTTACAGCCCTCTCTAAGTAGTTTACAGAGTCAGCATATTGCCCCCAACAATCTGGGTCCTCATTTTACCCACCTCGGAAGGATGGAAGCTACAATTTGAGCAGTACACTTCTACAGCTGATAGCTTTTCCCACTCTCTTATATAACATCAAATTAATGTTCCATTGGGAAATCTTTAAAGTGATCTCTCTCTCAATATTTTGGATAACAAATATGGTCACAATTCATCATGTTTTTCCACAGGTCTAAACTGTGTATCTATGATATATATTAATTACCTCCTCTGGAGCTAAAGTATTTCCTATGGAATATTTAAATACTCCCATGACAGGAATAACTAGCTGTTTGGGAAGGGTCATCTATTACCGAAAAACAGTACCATTAAAATATTCTTCCTCGGGGCTGCTGTCTAATTTGAAATTAGGGGATGGGAGCAGCAGATAAATTTATCATTTACACATTTGTGTGATCTATGTTGACATATAAAGTTTGGTCATGCATAATATGGTTTCAGAATATATATATATACCACATTCTGGTTTCCTTGTTTCATACAAACTGTTGTGAACGTTAATCTGTATATATAGGCCAGAAAGCTACAGGAATAGCATGTTATACTGAAGGATTGACTTTTCCATTTATAGAATAATGCTAGATACTTCTATTTAAAGTATTGGCTGCTTATGATGTAGCTAATTGATATGCAGAACCATCAACTTAATAGTGTATGCAGGTATGTATGTGGGTATGTAATGTGAGAAATATATATACACACACATAAATAAAAAGTGTTATCTATGAAGCAACACAAAGTATTTTTTTTCTTTTACTTACACAATTGATTCACCCCAAGGAAAAAAAGAGTACATCTGCTATTTATTTTTTATTATAGTTTAAGTAGTACCAAAGAAGGTGCTCATTTCCAATTAAAATCTTCTCCCAGTGGTTTCTATTGGTCCAATTTTGTCTGCCTGGTTGGGCATGCTATGGATCATGTTAGACAAGGGAGGTCAGCTAGCAAGGACTAGTCTTATCTGCCATAGCCCCTGCCTTCTGGAACATTCTTCTTCCAGAGTTGATGATGCCCCCAACCCCGTTGGCCTTTCACAAGGCTTTCTGCCAAGGATGTGAACGGCCCAGTTTTCTGGCTGTATTGACATCTATGATGATGTTTATTTCTTGGCTGTCATATATATTTAATTCTGTACTATGCTGTAACTATTTTTAGTTGGTTTATGATTGTTCACTGCCATGGGTCACTTGTTTGAGATGGGTCACTATAGAAATTGAATGCATTATATAAATAAATGAATTAAAATCAAGTCTCTGAACAATGCAGATATTTTTGTTTAATAAACATGACTCTTTCTTTCTCCATCTACTTCACCAAGAAGTTAAATCAGTGCAGTAGAGAAAATGAATTGTATTTTAATGAAATGAACAATGAGATGAAATTATCAGTAAAATGTATTTACCATGCCAGCATGTAGAATCAGTTTTCTGAAAGTGACAATATCATAAAGACAAATCAGATTTGAAAAAAAGCCTTAATATTATATTGAACATAGTTCAAATTATTTGTTTTTCAAATAAGTTTTATTAAGTTAGCTAAAACACTTGCTGAGTTTGCCAGATTTTGTTCATCCCCACTACATTAGATTGATGACTATGTGCCATTAAATTTATGTCAATTTTTAGCAAACACATAGATAGATTTTCTCTAGGATTTGTATCAGAAATACTGAGTACAATTCTAGCCAACTTTAAAAGTATCTCTATACATAATGCATCCATTCAAATACCCTGCGATTTAAAGAATAATGAGCATCTTAAAGGATGTCTTTTCTTTGGTAATAGTGTTTTCGGGGAAATTGTTTCTATTTTGATTGTCACATAATTTGGTGTTGGTATATTCTGCTTCCATGGACATTCTTCTTGATATTGAACCTCCTATATGCTGAATCTGTATTTTTCGACTAAGCAATAGCACCACAGCCTCCTCTATCAGCCTGAATCCATATAATCATGCTCCATGGGGTCCACCACGAAGCAAAAGCTCCATGCCTGCAAAAGTAATCGCATTGCTTTTTCAGGCTTCCTGCAATCTTGCTGAAAACTGCCAAATATTCTAGTGCTGCAATGCATAGAAATAGCCCCTTTCCTCCAACTTACTGTCTGCATAGTGCTTGTCTGCATAGCTCCAGTCTTTTTCATTCTGTCTGGAGATGTTTGTTCCCTTCCACGTCATTCCTCTTTCCCACACTCCCACACTCCTGCATCCCAGCCTGCAGCAGTAGAAGCAGTGCAGAAGGGATAGAAACAAAAGAGAATGGCCTAGGGAAGATCCCACATGACTCTGCCTGTTCCAGTTTCCAGCCTAATGGATGGAAACTAATCAAGGAGAAAACCAACCTAGAACTAAGGAGAAATTTATTGATAGCTAGAACAATTAATCAGTGGAATGGCTTGTCTCCAGAAGTTGTGGGTGCTCCAACACTGAAAGTTTTTAAGAAGAGACTGGACAACCAGTTGTCTGAAATGGTATAGGGTTTTCTGCTTGAGCAGGGGACTGGACTAGAAGACCTCCAAGGTCCCTTCCAACTCTTATTTTGTTATTTATATCAAACACAAAAACTCTTTATAATCAACTTGTTTACATTCTCCCTAATTTATTTTACTGCATTTATATGTTATCCTTCCTCCAAGGAGTGGCATATTTTACTCTAATTTTATCCTCACATGTATTGTGAGGATAAAATTAGAGGAAAATGTAATGATCTGCCTTACCCATTTGATGTGGGATAAATTAGAGAAGATAATTTTCCTCCAAAATGAATTTGGATTGTTTAAATTTGCAGAAATTTGCACCATCTTCAATTCAAATATCTTGACTTCTCATATTAGACCTGATGCTTTAGCAGCATTTGAAAGTCCAACATAACTTTTTCTGTTGAAAAAAATCTTACGTTTATGATTTATTTCTACACAGGTGATCAAGATGACCAAGATAGATATTGTTAATTTGTAACAAGTCTTGAAATTCTTGAGCTATAAATGCTGTAATGAAAAATCAATGAACTGAGATTAATTCATCAAAAGTTTATTTTTTGCGTTTGATGTTTTAAAATGAATGGATATGAATCTTTTTACATTGGAGATATATTTCAGAGAACTCTGGCACAAATGATTAAGATTTGCTGTATGGTTCTCCCTATTTGGGTATAATTGTTATTTAGACAATATTGTTATTATCTAAATACAGTTAATATAATTTAAAGAAGGTGAAACTGAATTATATATTGAGACTTGGAATCTTTTCAGTCACAGTCTTAAATTTAGTCTTTTCTGATGAAATACAAAAGCTCAACCATATGATCCTATGTAGGAATTTTTCAGATATGCACATACAGTTCTTTCTTAGTTATTAATTGATTGGGTCAGTGTTGACTCCTTGCAACTTCCTGCAGCTTTCTTGGCAAGATGTCAGAAGTGGTTTACCATTGCCTCCTTCTTAGAGTTGCAAGAGAATGGCTGGCCCAAGGTCACCCAACTGGTTTCATTCCTGAAGAGGGACTAGATCTCAGTCTTTTCTCTTTATTTAATATATACAGTGGTCCCAGGCTAGCTTAACAAACTATTCAATTTTATTCAGACCATTTCAAATGGAGCTTTATTTTATCTGTTTCACTCTCTCTTCCCCTCATTCACACAGCTTCTTTTTGTGCCTTCTCTTTGGAGCTTGCTTCTATCCAAGGAAGGAGACAAAATAACTCTGGCTTCTTTGTCAAGCTGACGTGGATGGCCTCTGATCTGTTCTAGTCAGGCTTTCCTTTCCACCAGCCAGTTCCCTTGACAGATCTCTCTTGGGTCCTCTTGCTCCTGCTGGGTCTTCAACTGTGGGGGGTTTTTCCTCCTAGTTACACGCAGTATCACCAGATCGTGCTGCACCAAAACAACTCCAGAACTGGCCCAGATCCTCCTCCCTGCCTCACTTAGTGCTTTTGCCCTTTTACATATTTATTGCTAAAAGGCAGGTGCTCAGTTCTGAAGTTTGTTTCCTCTGGATATCTTCCTTGGACAAATATAGCAGATCTCACAAACTTCAACATGTTACTTTTTCTATTAGTCATAGACTCTGCTTTTATACTAGCTCCATTTCTGCTGAGCCTATTTATGCTTGGGGAGTGTTTTCTTTCCACATTTGGGGATTTAGACTTACTCCCTCTGAACTCCTCTCATTTAATGTTGTTAAAGAAAGACTTTTCAGAAGGGCTCCTTATTTTTTCATACTTTTTATTTCATATTTGGTTTCAATTTCTTTGTATTTGTCTTTTTCAGTGGTGGGTTTCAAATTTTTTAACTAACGGTTCTGTGGGCATGGCTTGGTGGACGTGGCATGGCTTGGTGGGCATGGCTTGGTGTTCGTGCCAGGGGAAGGATACTGTAAAATCTCTATTCCCACCCCACTCCAGGGGAAGGTTACTGCAAAATCCCCATTTCCTCCCGATCTGGGACTCGGGAGGCAGAGAATAGATGGGGGCAGGGCCAGTCAGAGATGGTATTTATCAGTTCTCTGAACTACTTAAAATTTCTGCTACCGGTTCTCTAGAACTGGTCAGAAAACCTGCTGAAACCCACCTCTGGTCTTTTTGTTTTATTTTTCAGTACCTTGTAGCAAAAAGGAAGTAAATATTAGTATCTAGTACAAGATCATCCAATGTGTTTGAAAGCTCAGTGGGTATGCAGTTTTGAATTCCCTGGTCTTTGTGTGCCATTAACCTACCATGCTTTGAGTTCAGACATCATAATGTAGCTTGTTTGCTCTTGACTGGAAATACTGTGCAAGCCCAGCCACTATGTTTTATGGATCATAGATTATTGGAATATATGAATCCAGGCAGTAGGTCTCATTTTCCACTCCACTGCTTCTTCCTTTAGCATGTATTGTCCTTGCAAAGAGATTGTTTCACTTACGCAATTCATACAAACACTTTCTGCTTATTTATTTGAAAAGATTTATATAGCGTCCTTCATTGCTAATTCTAAGCTGGGTTACAAAAGAAGCCAGTTGGGCACACCACATTTAATAAACCATGCATAAAATATATTTCAGGTAAGGAAATATCAACATGCAGTGTTGTTGTCATCTTTGTGTTGACTATTGTTTTTCCTAAATTATACTAAAGAAATCAGTTGATCATATTGTGATTGATGTTAAAACTTTTAAGAAGAGTGAAGTTGTTGCTGTGATGTTTGTTTTTATAGTTATTCTTCATTTTCTACTGGGTAAACTGAGATGACACAAAATGCAATCAGTGAGCACCCTTTCTTCCTTCAGTAGTGATCTTGTTAATTTATTAAGGGATGCTTTTAACTTTACTACAAAATACAATCTGAAGATATAACAAAAGAATTGTGACAATATTAAGATGGCATTTGTGTATCAGCTATTATGGGACTATTAGAACAACTATAATAATCTTTATTAAGGTCTGTAAATCAGACCAGAATTAGCATTGAAGGAAACTCTTTGAATAAATAAAGTGTACTTTACTAATTACAAAATTATGATAAAGTATGGGTGCATTGCCTTTGCAAGACAACATGACACAAATTTATTGCTCATATCACATACTGCTTTACATATTTATAACTTTCTGCACAGGAATCTGTGTTGAAGTGATGAATAAAAATGAAATAAAAGCAGCAGCACTCTTTATATACTTTAATACTTTTGCGTTAATAATTTTATAAGAATTCTGATCTTGTATCCATCAGGATAGTAAGCTACCAGCTCTTGGAGAAAGAAATGGCAGACTGGAGAGACTTCTATGAAAAGTCACAACCATGGAAGGATGAAGGTTTCTTTGGACATACAGAAGAAATTGCTTGGTGCTTTAAAAATCAAAAGGGAATTATAAATAATAAACCAACAGAGTGACCTGGATAATTGAATTTACAAAAGAGGTTTGTTAAATAAAGCTTAAATAAATCTTGTGAGAAGAAATTAAAAAATGAAAAATTATTTGACATTAATTAAATGGAGATTAAGATTGTTAGAAGAAAAATAAAAGGAATATAAATTTGGTTTATTTGATCAAGTTTGCTATTTCCTTAATGGGCTTTTGCTGATACCAAGACTGATGTGACAATGCTTTATGGTCTTGTTTAGAGATAAGACATAGGACACAGAATGAAGAAATCATTTGTTGTAAATTAAAAGAAGCTGAAAAGTTACTAAAATTGCTTATACTTTGTGTGATGAAGGATGGAAATCACTTTTTATATTTTTCTTATATTTTACTTTACTATATACTTTCTTTACTTTTTTCTGTTGCACTTATACTTTCTTTTGTTAGTTTTCATTATTACAATTAAATTGGTTTTAAAGAAAGGGTAGCAAACTATTATTATGTGATTAACAAGCAACAAATTCTTGATCTATGTAACTGTAAATGATTCAATTGTTTTTAAATTTTAAAGTCAAAGAAACACAAAGAATCTAATATCAGTTCACTGTGACTAAAGCATCCTTCTATTTGTATTTCCAAGTAATTAGGAAGAAATACTTACTAGTTCCTCTATGGACACTTCATGATAAACCAACTGTAGTTTAATATTCATTCATATAAAGAGGAAATTGCAGATATTTTTATCACTTTAAGCTTACTTTACATAATGAACCACATAGAATTAAAAATAAACAAATTATATTTTTTATTTTGATTGGTTATTATTTGTTATTTACCAAATAGCAAAATCCTTTTTAAACTTGTCCAAAATGATGTTAATTTCCAAATCCAAATTTTAAAAAAGTGTTTTAACACTGTTGTATGGTATGTCTTGCCAAAAAGCATACTTATGTCAATATGCACAGTAAACATATATTAAATGAAGTTAACCCAAATAATAAATTTCATAATATGTTATTCCTTACATCTCAATGATCATGTTAAATAGCCTAATAATCATACTCTGACTTTTTTTAAAAAAAACAAAAGGACCAAAACATTAATTATACTTATCCGAACTTTTTTGCTGAATATGACTTAACATCCAGATCTCCTCATGTACATTTATCTTGCCTAAAAAAACACAAGAACTTCACTAATATATGACAATAACTAATTACGTGAGATTTCCAAAAATTCTAGAAGCTGTAGCATTTAAAATGGGAATGATTGTTTATGTCAATATACTTATATACTTTCTAAGGAAAAAAAATAATTCCTGACAATTCCAGAGCACAGGCATAAGCCAAAAGAAAAATCAGATATGAAAACCTTTTTTTAAAAAAAATACTGTACAATTAAATACATACTAACATAAAAACGACATATACTGTATTTCATACACTAGTAATACAAATGGAAATCCCATATACATCATGCATCACCATCTGGCATGTAAAAAATGACTGTGTCATTATATTCACTCTGGTAGGTCACAAATTATGCAGGAATGATTCACATTTGAGCTATTGAGTTTTTGGTTTGGTTTGGTTTTTAACAAAGATCCTTTCTTTAGAGAGAACTAGCTTGTTTAAGTTTAACAGTAGAGGTTCATATAAAGGAAAGAAAAGGACTTTTTCTTGCCTATCAACAATTACAACTTGGTGACAGCCTGAGGAGTTGCAGAGATCTGTGCTGAGCCATGTCACAGAATGTGCTGGAAATATCCTTAAAGTCATCAAATCAACCCCTCTGCACAGTCATGGAATCTACTATTACAGTTTTCTCAACATCAGGATGGGGAGGATTCGTATAAAGACCACATTGCTGTAGACGTTAGAACCATCTAAATCTGGAAATACTCCATCTCTAACCCGCAGCTTCAAGAATAGGGGAAAATCTGTTGGTCTTCCTGGAGCAAAGGTCTTTGCACAACTTCATCTGGTTCACCAGTTGCAGCCTTTCCTAAATCAAAAGATATTTCAAACATTCATGCCCTAGACTCAATTATTGCAACATGCTCTGTATGGAGCTGTCCTTAAAGACCACTCAGAAGCTTCAACTGGTCCAGAATGCAGCAACATGGGCAATGATAGGCACACTTTGGTGTGCCTATGTGATTACTTTACTTCACAAGCTACCCTGGTTGTCAGTTTACTTCCAGGTGCTAGTTGCAACCTATACAGCCCTTCATGGCATAAAACCTGGTTACTTGAGGGACTTCCTATTTCCGTGGATGACTGCCTGGCCAATTCAATCTGACAGGGTTGGTATGCTCCAGGTTCTTTTAATTAAGCACTGCCAACTATCAACAACCCATAACTATGCTTTTTCTGTCACAGGACCTGCCCTCTAGAATAGGCTTCCCTTTGGAATACAGGTGACTTTCATCTGTGACATTCCAGAGAATCTCAAAAGCTAGCTCTGGGCAAGTGTGACTGCAGCCCCTTGCTGGGTGTGTAATATATGTTTTGTTGTTTCTGGCCAGGTCCACCATCTTGTTTAATGTTTTCTATTCCAACTATTTATTTGTTATTTTATATTTAAGTTGTGATCTGCTCAAATAAAATAAATAAACCCAACCTTCCTTTTCTATGTATGATAGCTTTATTTTATTTATTTTATTTTTATTTGTGAAATGTACTAGCCACTCATCTTGCCACATGGTAACTCTGGACTGCTTACCATGGTAAAAGATAAAACTGTATAGTAATATAAATACAATACTATAAATACTATAAAAACCAACCTAGCTAAAAAGATGGGGCAGGGAATATGATGAGACAGAGAAGAGGGTGGGATCTGTTGTTAATCAATTAATCACCCCTAAAATGAAGCCCCTCCCTTAGTGCCCAAAACCAACTGGTCTTTAAGCTCTTACGGAAGGTCGGGAGGGTTGGGGCTGATCTCACTTCAGGAGGTAAGATGTTCCAGACAGCAGGTGCAATGGCAGAGAAGGCTCTTCAGTTTAGCTGAAAAGTCCTTATTACCTATAAAGGTTTGCTAAGCAACACCCATTTTGTTCTTATTAGAATGGCATCCAACTGTACTTTCTGTAGCTTTTATTTTACAAGTTTCCAACTCTCCTGAATTTCTTTTATCTGAAAGATTTCTGCCCATGCAATCCTTAGTACTTCTTTAACCTTGTTAAAATTGGTTCTCCTGGATCCAGTGTGCACATATATTTATGCTAAAAATTCTCTTTCTCTAATATCTTACTTTCCAAGATGATATAGCAGTTCCTTCCAAAGTTTCCAAGGGTTTTATCTTTTCCACTAGCATTTTCCTATTATTTGGGATCATATCTAGGACATCCAATCCCTTGTCTCATCTGCAAACCTCTTGAAAATGAAGTAGCCTATTATTGCACTTTCCAGGGGGGGAAATCTGCTTGTCCTATTTACCTAAAGATAAAAGCTCATTTTATTTGCAGATAAAAAGGCAAGATAAGTAAGTACTCAGAAATGAGGCTATATTTTTGTAGGTAGCAAGTAGTTGCATTAGACGTTCTGGTATGTTTTAGTTTCTGTACTCATTATTTCTAGAAATCTTTTTCACGATCAACCTGAAAGAGCTTATGAAATGAGCAAGACAATGTGTACTGCATGCACACATATAGTAATTCTTGCTGACTTACTACTAACTGATTGATTGATTGATTGATTGACTAATTGATTCAAATCAGTCCAACTTGGCTAATAGTTTCTCTTCTCTTCCTCACCACTTTGCTATCGTGGCCATCACTCAGCCTCATTCAGAGAATTCCAATATTCCTTACAATTTCTATTCACCCCTCACATGATCATATCCCATGCAACTTGATCTAAATTAATCTCCCTCTCATGTTCCTCATGTCATTAGGGGGGAAAAAGTTCTCCACCTTGGTCTACCTTATCTCATTTTGCCTTTTATCTCATTTTGCTTCCTGAGTCTCTTCAACGTTGAATTCTTCCTCAAAGCCATTAAAATATTCATAAGGTTAAAACAGCTTATCTGGCAGTTTGATTGTAACAAACAGTAAACAGGCAGTTTTCAGCCTTAGATAGTTCACTCATCACTTTGCACATTTGAGTCATTTAAAAGATGTATGGTTTTATTTTATTTTCTCTCTGTGTGTCTCTGTTGGTTGTTTTTGTTGTATAGCACAACTCAACATAATTAAAAATGGGATAAATAAAATAAAAACTAGATAAATAAATTGGGAACAGCGATCATCCAAGCCCTTACAGAGTGCATGTGAGATATAAAAAGTGAAGAGATAAGGAATGGGAAGAGTCCCATTATAGGAGTGTAGTAGTATGTTCATACAATAAAAGATTTAGTTCCTGGACCATTAATATTGTATATTTTAATCTCATAATTGATATCAGTACCATGATGATAATTACTTAGTATGAAAAAGTTACAAAACTTTATTTTATGGATTATTGCCTAATTCCTAATTGTTAAACATCAAGTATTTCTTGAATATTTGATCAGGACAGAAGGGGAATTCAACAACTACAAATAATTCCATAATACCTTTGTGTGCATAGAAGTAGACAGTTTTGGAATATACCATAACCTTGTATGTACAGGTAGTCCTTGACTTACAACAGTTCATTTAGTGACCGTTCAAAGTTATAACGGAACTGAAAAATGTGATTTATTGTTTTTCACACTTACCACCATAGCATCCCCATGATCAAAATTCAGATACTTGGCAAGTGTTTCATGTTTATGGCAGTGTCAGTGTCCCAGGATCATGTGATCAGCTTTTGCAACCTTCTGACAAGCAAACTTAATGAGGAATCCAGAGTCACTTAACAACCATGTTACTAACTTACAAATGCAATGATTCATCTAACAACTCTGGCAAGAAAAGTGGTAAAATGGGGCAAACTCACTTAACAAATGTTTCACTTAGGAACAAAAATTTTGGGCTAAATTGTGGTCGTAACTCGAGGACTACCTGTACTTGTTACAAAACTGAAAGAACAACATATATTCAGCAATATATTCTGGCTAAGGTAAAGCTTATCAACTCAGCACATCTTCCCAATAACCTAAGAATAACACAGTATTTCTCACCTACTTTTTCCAACTCATTACCTTAAAAGTATTCTTTGTGATAGCTAAAAATGTGAAATTAAGTAGGACATTGAAGCATGTAGTATATCAATGTTTAAAGCTATACAGGTATTCCTCAATTTACGACACAATTGAGCCCAAAATTTATGTTGCTAAGTGGGAAATTTGTTAAGTGAGTTTTGCCCCATTTTACGACTTTTCTTGCCATGTTTGTTAAGGGAATCACTATAGTTGTTAAATTAATAACACACTTGTTAAATGAATCTGGTTTCCCCATTGACTTCGCTTGTCAGAAGATCGCAAAAGGGGATCACATGATCCCAGGACACCGCAACTGTCATAAATGTGAGTCAGTTGTCAAGCATCTGAATGTAAAACACATGACCATGGGGATGCTGCAACGGTCATAAATGTGAAAAATGGCCATAAGTCACTTTTTTCAGTGCCGTTGTAGCTTCAAACGGTCACTAAGCAAACTGTTGTAAGTCAAGGACTAGCTGCATACAAATACATTTGCAAATATCTATGAACTCAGGGAACCATATTAATTGCTCCTCAAAGCTATTGCAGGACTCCCAATTCCGTACCCATGAAATCCTAAAACTAGTACTGTGCTCTAGCATAAGTCAGCATGTCTCTCAGTTTGAATATGAAAGGTTGCTGCAGGAAAATATAATGGGGAGTTGCCAAATGCATCTTCTTGGAAAACCCTGTGGAGTCGTAGAAGAAAAGACAAGTAAAACAAAGCAAAATATCCCCTTCCCTTAATTAATTTCCTGGAGATTTGAGAAACAACTCTGCTGGATCAGCTATACCAAGGAATGTTGATATAACAAGGAGATAATATTAAGAGACAAGCATTGGCTCTGGGAACCAAGGCCAATTTAGCATAAACCCCATAACCTCAACTGATTAGACGGCAACTCGTGGAATGTCCTCTGTATTCTCTCAGTATAGTATTCTTTTTGTAATTCTACTCTATTCTCTCATAGAATCCACTCCATATCCAATCTCATTGATACATAAGCTTCTTCTATATCCAATCAATTATATTTAATTGCTTTGCTATATCCAACCAGAAGCTATTTTAATTTACATAATTATCTATAGAAAGATTGCATCCTTACCACTTTATATTGCTTCTACTGACTCCAGTAACATAATTAACAATCTGAGTGTCAGCCTGGAGGCAATCTTTTCTTTTGGATCTTCAGGGCTGCCACACTTAGTGCTGTGGAAAGTAGGGGGGGGGGGATTGCATGGAATTGGTAGAGTTATTTAGCCATAACAACATTCTTTTCTCTGAGAGTCAAGGACGTTCAGCCTGCACCTGGAGTGGCGTGACTGGGAGGCATCTCCAGTTAGGACAGTGGATTGATTGGACCATGTGATGGACATGTGAGTGCAGGGGAAGAGACTTTGACTTCCTTTTGGGTGGGGAAAACTCGGGATTCGGGTTTTCCCAGATGTGCCAATATGACATCTCTAATAAAATGGATCTTTGAGGAATTGTTTGCCTCTAAGTCTTACTTGGTTGGGGCTGTTACTTGGAACCTTGGCAGTAACCCAAATCCCACTTTCCCACAACACTAAGTGTAGCAGCCCTGAAGATCCAAAAGAAAAGATGGCCTCCAGAGCTGACACTCAAATTGTTAATTATGTTACTGGAGTCAGTAGAAGCAATATAAAGTGGTGAGAATGCAATCTTTCAATAGATAATAGCTTCAATAAATTCTTGGGAAATTTATGTGAGAGATTTTTTTCCTATGGAGTAAGCTTGCTAAATCCAGGTAAAATTATGCTTCTTTGAAAAGCAAAATTTCCCACGTCTTATACGAAGCTGAAATGTTATTGTTCTTCTTGTAGTTGTTGCTATTGTGGTCAAACTCATTGTATATGCTAACAAGGCAAAATAATTATGCCTTGATGGCATATGGCTGCTATACAACACTCTGACCATCTGATTTGATACTTATCTCTTTGATACAAGGGATGAAAAAGAGTACAGTATGAGCTGGAGTTTAGATGAAAGCAGCATTGTAAAGACATTGCCTATAAAACTATAGGGAATCTTCCTGCCATGGTTAGGAAAAAAAATCTATAGATAAGTACTAAGAGAGCTGATTTAAAGCAAGAGACAATGTTATCTCTGTTGCACATAGCAGCCCAACTAAAGGAATCATCTCTTTTTTTACAGTACTGTTTTTCTGATTTTGGGGAGTAAAATAACTGTACACAAGGGAAAGATGAATAAATCATAAAAATATGTCATCTTTTTTTTTTTTTTTGATTTATATGCCGCCCTTCTCCGGAGACTCAGGGCAGCTTACAATGCGTTAAGCAATAGCCTTGATACTATTGTATATTTATACAAAGTCAGCTTATTGCCCCCACAAACTGGGTCCTCAATTTACCTACCTTAGAAAGGATGGAAGGCTGAGTCAACCTTGAGCCTGGTGAGAATTGAACTCACAGTAATTGCAGGCAGCTGGAAGCTAAATACTACCTTTAACAGTAGCATTAGTCTGCTGCGCCACTCAGGCTCCTATTAAAAAATAAACATTGGATTCAGAGCTTTCTTTTGTTTAAAGAATGACTAATACCACAACTAATTTTAAAACACCTATTAAAACATGTTTTAACTTGAAAATATGATAACTCTGTATCTGCAAAAACACTGGTCTGTGTATGGGCTGAAAATCCAAGATAAAAAGCTCATACTTCTCATTAAAATATGGCTTTAAAATTTATTTTGTTTACTTTCAATAAAATCATGTTCATTTGTAAAGTCTTGAGGGTCTATCCAAGTTTCAATTGATATTTAGATTATATTTTAATTATTATAACCAACCCAAACCACAGTGACATGGCGAGGGGCACAAAAAAAATTGAGAAGTCCCAGAGTGATGGAGCATGGAGAAAGAAAGACACAGAAGGTTAATTTAGAATTTGTTACATTCATTTTCTGCTTCATCTTATCCAAAGCCAGGGTTTTCCATCTTGGGCAACTTCCAGATTTATGGATTTCCAACATCCAGAATTCCTAACAATCCCTTTGCTAGCTGGGAATTCTGGGGAATTCCCATACAAATAAAGGAGAATATTTGTAGCTTAGGGTTGACACGAGGGGTCCTTGGTGCTCTCCGAGCTTGCTTGTTTGCTAGTCTAGACTAGCACTGATTGATGTCACCTAGTAATGAAACATCTGCAAGAAAACAAGCAAGCTCAGAGAGCAGCAAGGACCCCTCAATCCATAACTCATACCATTTGGATGTTGTCCAGTTTAAAAATACTCCTATAACCCAAGAACTGAAAACAAGGGGATGCTAGTTTTATGGCAGAGAAACTATATTATAGTAGTTCTTTGCTTCTTCTCCATCGCAAGAATTGTTTTTTAAAAAATCTATACAATGGCACAAGCTTAGACTGTCTTTATTTCTATAGTCATAGATATTTACAGAGGCAATTACCAGGACAGCAAATGACGAAAGCATCATTGTGCCATTGCGATATAAAATACACTCTTGTGCCTACGTTGTGATGTCACGTGCACATATGAAAGGGATGGAACATGTATCAAAATGGCATAATGTTGCTTTCATCATTTTGAGGAAAGGATTGGATTTATTTATTTTATGTATTAAATTTATATGCTGCATGACTCCCATCCTGTACATGTCTCTGGCTTGTAAATATTCATAAAGAAAAACTGATGCTCAATGCAAACTGCAGTTATATTAAAATGATTGCCATTTTTTTTAAAAAGTTAAGTCCTTCAAATTCAGCATGTTCCATGGCTAGCATTATCTAAGTGAATGGCTAGCAGGCGGTTGCTAAACTGAATGTGACCAGAATCCCCTCCAAGACTGTAATATTTCAGCCACATGATCAAATAGGATGTATTTTGTTCCAAGGATATTTTTTAAGAAACACAGTAAGACAAGGAATAAATATCAATGTTGATGTTGCAAACAATGCAGACTGTCATGTCCCTCCTATCAATGCTATTTTATTCATCTAATATTGTTTTTCCTGCTACCACTGTTTAATGAGTACAATAGCTGGTGAAGTGTGCTCAGCTTGATTCCTGTATTCATCCAACAGAAGAAAGGCAGATAACTCATATACAGACATGGCTTTAATTCCAAATCAGACTGCCCAATCTAAACTCAACAATAAACCTTTTAAGTGGATTTCATGCTGACCCACCCCTCCTACTGCCATCAATTACTATCTACACTTCACATGAACTTCTAAAAAATGCAGTATATTACAATGTATTTATTATTAGGTAGGTTGAATATTCATTGTGCGTATGTATTGGTTCAGATTATTTTTTTAAATTTTTGCACTATTTTGAAATGTTTAAACATTGGAATGTTTAACATGTTTTAAATATAAATAAAATAAAAAGTTACTATAAAGTAGGAGTAGATGACTTAATACACTCCAATTTTTTCCCCTTTATTTCAGTTAATTACACAGCCACTCCGGCAAATGGCAAGAATTTGTGGAATTTGTAGTCCAAAAATATACCAAGTTACCTATGGCTGATAGCAGATTGTCAATTACAAAAGCATCCCTTATAAACTCCAAAAACGTATTGCATGTCGTGAAACAACTTACAGGAAGGTTTGTACATTCTTTGTGAGAAACTATCTAAATCCTCTATGCTTACGCATTTTTCCCATTCCAGAAATATAGATATGTAGAATATACTCCACCAAATAAATTAACAAATGGAGTTATCACTGAATTCAAATGGCCATGACCATTATGCAGACAGAATTACACTCTTAATTTTTTAAAAAACCCACAATCACATTAATATCCCAGTTTATGTGTATTTATCCACCTTAATTCACTGCCATATTCTCAGGTCAATAAATTTCTTTCAATCAATCATCTTGCCATGGCTCAAGATTAGGTACATTATGTATTTATATATAAAACATAACAAATGTGTTTTTAACCCCGATTACAATTATCTAGTTCTTTTTTTTATTGTTAAGGTTAGTAAATATGCTACATTTAGTTAAAACACTGATGCATAACAAAAAGAAACTGATCTATTGTCCAAACTTAAATGTACTGAAGCAAAGCAGTAGTTTTTCTTTAATCTGCTATTTAGAACCCCTGTTGAATCAAGATACATAAAATTGCTATAAGGCTGCTGAGGATATTTCAAGAGTTTAACTTTCCATTGTTGATCATTCTGCTTTGATATAAATTACTAAAATACAATCCATATTTGGGCTTTGTAATTTACTGATATTTGTTTTTTCCAGATTCCTTTCTTAACTAAATAGCGGTATACAATACTGTCGGAATGCAAGGCTTTCACCATTCCAGTTTCTGCACCTTTGCCTGTATTTTGGATTACATCACTTGGCACTAGTTCATGTACTGTAGCTTTATACAAAAGTCAGAATATTTTGCTACAGTGATTTCTTTCAAGGAACTAACTTGCATTAACTGCACTTTATTGTTCATATTTTGCATATAAGGAACATAGGGACTCTCTATTTCACCTTATTTTGAGCAGTACACAGCATCCCCTTAAGCAAGCCTGCTGCATTATAAAACTTAACTGTTTCCTTGCTTGCTAACATACATGCAACAAAACTTCACATTAGAGTTAAACTCCTTTTCTTCCTACAAGTACGTACTTAACCTAATATCAAAATCAAAATATGCTGTTCCATTATTCATACAACTCATTAATGCCATATACTACACAAGAACATGACAATCCATTGCTGTAAAACCTCTGAACTACAGGAATATTTCCAAGTACCTTAAAGCCAGCATTAAATGTTCATTGCAGCCAGCCATAGCTTCAATTGTTTCCTGGTCCCCAAAACCCCTTAGTTAACATTATTCCTGCAGGAATTGACAGCGCAATCAAATCTACTTTGCACAACCTTACATAGCCATGTAAGAAATATATCTAGAAAAAAATATACCTAGAATACAGCAAGTCTATACTTCTAAATACAAAATAAAGGATGCAAATCAAAAATCAGCTACATCTAAATCATCATAACACCGCAGGATGCATTCAGTTGGAGAAGTGTTCTACAATGTTCCAGAGTTTCCATGACCTCTCAGCAATTAGATGCCTTCATGGGACCTAGATGTGAAAACTGGATTGCAGCAGATAGTGGTTTAAAAAGAGAGAGAGATGAAGCATATAATATGAAAACAGAAAACTATTTGCACTTCTGAGGAGACTGAACAATGACTAACTATTTGGGCATCATAATGGATAAAATATATTACATCACATGCAATCCTATATATGTTTATTCGGAAGTAAATCCAGATGGGACATGCTCCCAAATCAGCATACATGGGATTGTCATTTAAATGCTGTCCCCAGATAACTATGTTTTTTATTCCACTTTTGGTATTCTTGGGAGGTAGGTTTAAGTAGGGACAACCCATGTTGAGGGGTAGTGTTGATATCAAATTGGTCTTGTGCCAGGTCGAAGTAAAAAGCTAGCCTCATCCTGACTTCACGAGCACGTCTATGAGTCCTGGGTGCGAATTCTCCCTCAGCCCAAAACGCCGCAAGTCGTCAAGAAAGTTTCCGCTCCGGCTCAAGCTTTCGCACCTGTAAAATGGGTCGATTAACCCGCCTGGCGGGCTTAATCGAAAGAAGGATTTAAAGGGAACGGCGGTTAGCCAAGCGTTTCAGGAGAGAGCGAGAGAGAGAGAGAGAGAGAGAGAGAGAGAGAGCAACAAAAGTGGCTTACATGCTCCAATTTGTCTTTCCTTCTCAGCCAGACGCTGGCACTGTAGTCCTGCTGCTTGACGGCGCTGTAGAAGTTGGAGCCCACTCGGGTCAGGCTGGGCGAGGGTTCCCGGGGTCTGCTCTTCAGCCTCATCTGCTCGAAGCCCTCAGGGCGGGTCGAGGAGGCGAGCCACTCGCTCCTGCCTTCCATCTTGACATGACAAGGCAAAGTCCACGGCGGACCCAAAGAAGACACCGGGCGGAGGAAAGGCGGCGAACGCGGGGCTGGGTTTAAGAACAAAGCCCCGACGAAGAAGCGCGGGAGGGGTTGGGGAGGGGGACACCCGACGGAGGCAAAGGACAGGCAGGCTCGAGGGAAACGGCGCACCCAAGTGCCCGGTGGGGAAAACGAGCCGAAAGGAGCCTCAGCTGGGGCAGGAGCCTCTGGCCCCCGCCGAGCTGCAGCTCGCTACCAGCGCAGCCCTAAGCAGCTCTTTGCGGCACTGGCTTCTGACAGAAGCTCGAGCGAATGAGGGGAAATCCGAGAGCGGCCACACACATTCTCGGGCGGGCAGGGAAGAAAGGAGGGAGGGGCCGAGGCGGGAGGGAGGGAGGGAAGGAAAGAGGGAGGAACGCAAGCGGCGGCGGCCACGGGGAGCTGAGGGGCGCGCGCCCCCTCCCATCCCACGGATTCCACCAGCCTGCAGGTTGGTGCAGTGGCGGGGCTGCGTCCTTCGCGTCCGTCCCGCGCCTCCGCTTCTTTCTCCGCGGCTGAGGGGAGGGAAGAAAAAAACTTCTGCCGCCGTCGCCATTCGAACCGGCCGAGCATCTCGGGGCAGAAATGCCCTTTCATATGGCTCATGGCAGAGCGGGAGGACACGAGAAGGGGACAGCCGGAATCATTTCGAGGAGGTTTTGGGGGGCTCGCCACCAGCCCCGTCGACGGCTCAGCATCAACTGGTCTCCATCAGAAGTTGTCAGTGCTTGTATATCCGCGCGTACACGCACACACAACACACACACACACACACACACACACACACACACACACACACACACACACACACACACCCGCTCGGACCCTGGGCGAAAAGTTGAGCAGTGGGGAGCTGGACTGTCGCCCGCCGCCGTTGGCGAACGTAGCCTTGGACAAGATGCAGGCAGAGCGAATAGCGATTGAACCGAACGGGACTTTGTTAAGTTGTGGGCCTTGCCAAACGGCTCACTTGGCAATCGTCTCTCCCCCCCCCCAATTCTTGAATCCGCAAGAAAACTCAACGGGCAGCAGATATGCCAAACCGCCCCCCCTCCCCTTCCTGACTTTACTGCCTCTGTTTCAAGTCACTACCTTCACTGGAATTCTCTGTAAGATCATAAAACATAAAAGCTAACGGATGGTGCTTACCTTGAGGCTGTCCTTGAACGGTTTCAGTTAAGGGGGTGGGGGGGATGGGATGGGATACTGTAACGTTGTAATAGAGTTAAGGATGATTTAATCTGGGCTGGAGATAACAGGAGTGTTGCCTTGTTTTTGCTGTAGTTAGGAGCTCATCAACAGCATTGTGTAATCATAGATTTGCCTTGAGATGTCAATAATAGCCCCTTTGCCTTGACAACCTCTACTCTGGATGTAAGATGCTTGCAGAGCTTGGCCCTTCCCTCTTTACTGAGGGCATCATCTCCATCCACCCCAAGAAACTGCTGCTGTCCCGGTGGCTGGGGGGCTGAGTTTGGATGGGGTGAAGCCGACTTAAGCTTCATAAGATAGATTCAGAAGCCAGAAGAACAGAGTTGGAAGGAACCTTGGAGGTCTTCTAGTCCAACTCCCTGCTCAATCAGGAGATCCTATACAAGTGCTGTCCAATCTCTTTTTAAAAATCTCTAGTGATGGTATACCCACAACTTGTGAAAGCAAGCAGTTCCATTGATTAATTGTTTTAACTGTCAGGAAATTTGTCCTTATTTCTAGGTTGGTTCTCTCCTTGATTAGTTTCATCCATTGCTTCCTGACCTGCCTTCAGGTGCTTTGGAGAATAGGTTGACTCCCTCTTCTTTGTGGCAGCCCCTTAGATATTGGAACACTGCTATCATGTGATCCCTGGGCCTTCTTTTTATAAAACTAAATCAAACCAATTGATTCTGGAGGAAGGAAGGAGTTGCAATATCCAGGTTGATCAGGTTCTCGGTCTGCAAGTTTCCTGGACTCACAGGTGATCTCAGAAAAATAGATTGAGACCTCTACATAATTTTCTCTTGTAAACCAATTGTGGCCACACATGCTCTTATGGTATTAATTTGACTACTACAATGAACTGTACATGGGGCTGCCCTTCAAAATGATTCAGAGTTGTAGATGGCTGAAAATGAAGGAGCCCGTATAATAATTGTATAACTTAGTTTGCTCATGTGACACCTCTACTTTGGGACTTCCCTAGGTTTTGGGTGCATAAAAATCTTTAATGCTTTGCCACCCCTAATTCAAGGAACAAGAAATGTATTTTGGGAGGTAGGAGCTAATCTTCCTTTTAGGCACTATAGAGATTTGTTCCCCAGAAGTCACCATAGATTTGTCAAGAAATCTTGACAAATTTTTTTATTGAGTAACTCCTTTAGTAGATTGTGAGAATGCTATAAATATATAATTCTTTGATTTCAACAAAGTGTTTGACAAAGTACCCCATGACATGCTGATTAGTTTAAGTGTAAGCATAACAATTAAATGACCATAGAGTATGCTTGGAAGTTGAATTGTGTCTTCAAGGCTTGTCAAAAAAATTCAGATCTTTAGCTAGCTGACAACAGAAATTTCAAAGTCTCAATGAGGATAAGTTATTTCTTTGCAGAGAATAAAAGTTAAATGTACAAAAAAATCTATCTATTGCAAAATTCAGGAATCAAATCCAGCACACAGATACATGAGTCCTGAACGTTTTCCACCAGTGGATTTTTCCCAGCCTGAATCATTGGTGACATATCTTCATCATTTCCATATTTGCAGTTCTGTCTGGTAACAGTTCTGTCTGGTTTGGGACTCCATTACTTCCCACCTTGTCAACTTCAACCCTTATATCACTATTCCTTCCTCTCCCTTTCTCCAGATGTGGGAGACTAGAGGGCATTATGTCCTACCTTCTATTTCCATTTCTTCATTAAATTAAGCTGACATTCTTCTCATCTTCAGATTCTCTAACCCTTCCCAGGAGCCTATAATCTTTGAGGGTGATGGGTAGAGTGTTTTTTCATTTCTTCTTTGTTGGAATCGAAAGATATTTCACTTTGTACCCCACCCTTTCCACAGACACATGCAAAACTTTATTAAAGTCTACTCATCAGATAGGAAAGAGGCATCAAGTGACGTATCACAGAGCTCAGCCTTGGGTTCTCTTCCATGCATCATTAAAGATTTGGAAATATAAGTGGAAATAAAGCTTGTCAAATTTGCTAATGATGCATAAACTGGATTTGATAGATAATAATCTAGAAGATAAAAATCAAAATGATATTGAGAGGCTGAAGAAATAGATGGAACTAACTGTTGGAATGCAATTAAACAGCAAAGTACAACATTTTTAAAATCAAATTCTTGTCCTCTCACCCTCTCATATACTGGTAGTATGGAGAATACCTCACTTGGTATTAGCCCTTGCAAAAATAGTATATTAGGAATACTGTAGTAGGTTAATTGCAAGCTGAATATGGGCCATCAATGTGATGTGAAAAGAAGGGAAATGTAATTTCAGGCTTCATCAACAGAAGTATAATTTCCAAATCATGATCAAATTACATTTAACTAAGAGCAAAGATGACTAAGTGATGATGGATGGACAGACAGACAGATGTCTTCATATTTCTGAAAGAACATTCATTATACAATCAGGACCAATTCTCTCTTGTTCAAGAATACAGGACACAAAATAATAGGTTCATGTTATGTGAAATCACATTCCAACTGAATGCTAGAAAAGAAATTCTTAAGAGCAATTTGAGAATGGAATTACTTACACAGAGAGGGAGCAGCCTCAGGTTCATTGGATGTGTTCAAATGAAGGCACCTTTCTCAGGTATTTTAATTTGGATTCTTGCACTGCTTGATATAGGCTAAATGGTCTCTTCCACCTCTATGATTCCAGCAAAGAAACACACACACACACACATACACTATGTGGGGAAGAAGAAATATGTTTTTATGTAATTTTGTATTAGTTCAGTAATTCTGAAATGGTAATATGTGGAATCTTTTCCCTATAAATGTGGTAATCCCATGTTTGATCACTGTGCTGTCCTGAGAATAATGTCCTGAGAATTTATCAGGACAACATCACTTGATTAAGGACTTGCAGCAGACACAAATGAGGCAGGATAGGAATTGGTGATCATGACAGCAAATCCTGTATTGTGCTGACAGAAGGAATGGTTGCTCTTTAGCTCAACAGTGGGGAAATAGAGTAATATGGCTATCTTTTTTGGTGATGAATAGCTTTGCTTTCAAATAGACATATTAAGACAAATTCTTAATCTGGAAATTTCCCATTGGCCTGAAATATATCTAGGTTTGTGGGATTTATGTACATGTAAACCTAACAGCAGAACATGAGGCTTGATTCCATGTAATCAGCATAACTGATGGAAAAGAAAAAGCAAATTTTTGGAAGAGTGCAGACAGTCCAGCTTGCAGTAATGGAAGGGGACTGAAATACTAGAATCTGATTATTAGGATAATTTCTAATAATTACTGCTATTATATTTTTTAATGAAAGCTAATATTGACAGGCAACCCACATACCCCTGGTCAATCTCAGCCTTTCCTAATGGACCTTCTCATGGATGAGCTGCAGGGAGTCTATAACAATACCTTCTCCAGAAACAAAGTACCTGTTGCTTCGACTTCTAGCTTATTTCTCATGAGATTTACAACAGCATTTGCTTCAAGCTAGGCTATCATTTCACTTCCCTTTGTCTGGTTTCTTCATTCATCTGGGAGTTCCCATCATTAGGAACATGATGAAATTTTGTTAGTATTCCCTCTTGGCAGGCTGTTTCTATGGTGAGCCCCTGACAGCAGCCTATCTGCCCCGAGAGACACTACTGTTGCCAAGGTGAAGAACAGAATGCCAACAATGACCAGAAGGGTTATGCAGAAATGTGGAACAGTAGCAGAAAGGTTGGCTGAACAGTAGTTCACAAAACAAAATGGGTTCATTTGAGAATATATGGCACATAAATTATCATAGAAACTGTCCTCATTTTTATATTCAATTTTTCAAAAGAAGCACATCAAAAAGAGCCTTTGTATCCTGCAGGAAGATGAGTTGAAGAAAGAATTTGTACCATGTGTTATACAGAATGCTGATGACTTGATCTGAAAATTTGTTCCCTATTGAATTTACCAAAAATTGTATTAGATTTTTAAGGCTAACATCAAAACCATGAAGAATGGACTTTCTGATGCATTTTAATGTATAAGAACTGTTAATTAAATATCTCAACGTACATTGTTTTAGTATTCTGTCTCATCTTGAAGACCAAGATGAGTGTATTAATTTTAAAATTAAAAATGTGTGTGTGTGCGAATATATAACCTGTGAGCACCAATGTAACTAAAACACAGTTTCCCCATTTGCATCTGTGATTTTGAAAATATCTTGAGTATATACCGAATACATATAAAGAAGATGAAAGAAAAAACTGTCACTTCAGTTAGGAAGTGTATCATAGAAATATAGCAAAGAAAACTGTATAAACCACATAATTATTCAGAAATAAAGCAAAGTACTGTATTGATTAAAATTTTTAAAAATTACTTTCACAAATAAGGAGATATCTATACCCCAGACAAAAAGATTGAGGTAAAAGATGAGGACAAGAAAGATGGACTTACTTTTAAAAAATGAGCTCAAAAAAGTTTGTCAAGACTCCTAAATATGAAAAAGCCTTTGAAGAGTTAAAAGTTAAGAGGGTCAGATTTCAATTTTCCATTTATTTTGATGTTGGTCCATCTAATGAGGATTTGATGTTGTGCAAGAGTTTGAAGAAGATATGTAACATCTACATTTTTATCTTTCAAAAAAATTCTTTCCTAGGGAAAGATTCTACAGCACCATAAAGAAAGAGGCTTGCACTGTGAAATGGGAAGTGGGAAGCTTCAAAGTTTACTTGTAGGGTCACAAAGTCACTGGATCATCGACTATCACCTATCAATTGGGTTACAAAAAATGAAAGGCATTAACAGAAGGCTTACCCGCAAGGCTTACCCGCTTACCATGCACCCATATATCTTTGTAGTCCAGCATCAATCAGGGAAACAGCACCAAGTTGCTGATTTTCTGTCTAGATAATTGAATTGACCCAGATATTGCAATCTGCAAGACAAGAGATTAATGAAGCCAGTAGAAGGAATGGAGAAGATTAAAGGGGGAGAGTGACAATACGTAGCAGCTAAAGGCTGGCTGACATCCTGTCATGAGTTTGCAAAGGTACATACTGCTGATAACAGAGGCTGGGAGAAGACGAGATAACCTACTTTTCTCAAAGACTAAAAAAAAGGGAGCTATTGTGCTGTTCAGAGGGAGGAGATTGCTGGGAGACCTGAAGAGAGGTTGAGGAGAAAGAAGAAGGATAATGACCCAAAAGAGATTCTAGGCCTTGTTGGCTAATAAAGTCTTCTTGATCCCAATGCAGACTGAGGCAAGATTCCTGAAGTAGAGATGGGTGGGGTCCAAAAGCCACCAAAGAAGAATGTTGGTGTTTTCTGTGTAGAATCATTTCCTACAAGATCTTCGTAATCATTTACAAGTTTGCATCAACTAATGCAAACTTTTGCAAGATAAGACCTTTCTTCCACAACCAGAACTAGACACAAGAACAGTTTTTCCCCGAACGCCATCACTCTGCTAAACAAATAATTCCCTCAACACTGTCAAACTATTTACTAAGTCTGCACTACTATTAATCTTCTCATTGTTCCTATCACCCATCTCCTCCCACTTATAACTGTATGCTGTAACCCTCTTGCTTGTGTCCTTACGATTTATATTGACTGTTTCCTAATATGATTTGATTGCTTATTTGTGCCCTATGACCATCATTAAGTGTTGTACCTTATGATTCTTGACAAATGTATCTTTTCTTTATGTACCCTGAGAGTGTATGCACCAAGACAAATTCCTTGTGTGTCCAACCACACTTGGCCAATAAAGAATTCAATTCTATTCTATTCTATTCTATTCTATTCTATTCTATTCTATTCTATTCTATTCTATTCTATTCTATTCTATTCTATTCTATTCTTCCTCTATCCCTCCCTCCCTTCCATTTGTAATTTGCTTTTCCAACAGGATCTTCCAAAAAGTTTCAGTCATACAACTCAAGATAGGAGAGGCTCTACTCTCTTACAGAACGTGATAGAACTCAAAGAAGACCTTCATTTTCTTTAACATCTTTGGTCAGCATTCTTTGAAAACTCAATGAATTCACCATCACCAAATATTGCTGCCAGCAGGACCAATTCACCATTTCTGAATGCCTCCAACACTTCTATTCCTTACTGATGCTACCAGCATCTTTGTTGCCACCATTCCACAACCACCAACAATTAATTGGCGCACCAAGTATTTTTTGCAGCCCACAATTACTTTTAATTTATCAGTGTGACCCTTTCCCCTAAACAAGTTTTACAGGCCTGCTTTATGCTAGCCTTTATTCAGTATTAGAATTACAATGCATAATCCATTGCTAAAGGTGCTACGTGCTTTCCATTCTCATCTAAGTAGGAACCTATTTGCAATCATCTTTCCAGTTTCTATCAGATATATTTTAAATGCAAGCATGTAGTAGTAAATTATCAGGACCGCCTTTGTCAAATATTTTCTTTAAAATTCTGCTGCTTTAGATTAATTGAAATATATGTATATTAGACTTATTCATTTGTGGTTTCTACCTATATAGGGAAACCTGTGGCATTAAACAGAACTAACAGAACATTATCTATTGCTATGTTCAATAACAATAGGGAAAGATTAATATTCTTAATGATACATATATTTTTCTTTCTTTCCTGCACTTCATGTATGATACGTTGCACTGTGTGCTAGGAACTTGCTACTCTCTACAATGCATAATATAGTGCAAATATTAAGAAAGAAATAAGAATTCTTCCCCTATCTGTTATTGTTGATGCTTTCGCCAACATGTTTGTGTTGTTGATAAGAGCTTTATCCAGTTTAATGCTTTCCAAATGCATTAGAGCACAACTCTCATTATTTGCTGCAAATAGGTTGGGGATGATATTATTGTTCTGCCTCAGCTCTGGATTCCCGAGGATATTGACACACACCAATGGTCCTTATCAAATTTATTAAGTAGCAAGAATAAACCAAAGTCCGGCAAAGGTTGGCAACCAGCCCAGAAAACAAGATACAATAAGACTTTTCCAAAAATGCTCTGATGATAATTACAAGTTGTTTCCAGCAAGAAACCTACTAACAGTATGTGACTTAAATAGGCTAAGGGAGTGGCCAATTATCCTCAAGCCTTACTCTCGAGGAAACCTCCTCCTCCTGAGTAGCCACTCCTGCCTTTTGGCAGCCCTGCATGCTCGAGCATTGAGGAGAGGTTCCTCCACTTCACTCTCTCCACTTGAAGGAGCCTCTGGAGGTTCTGAAGGCCCTGGCTGAGTTTCTGCCTCTGGCACCACATCCTCTTCAGCCTCCTCACTGTCCGATGCGAACGCCGGCTGCGAAGGCTGCTGGCACGACACCACACCAGCCTCCTCGTCGTCAGGATCAGCCACGATCTGTGCAGGCCGCTGGCGGGCCACAAGTATATTCCATCACTGATGTAGTAGAAGCAGGATATAGGCTGGGGAGGCCTTGTTTGACATACCCATTCAGCCATAGAGCACACTTGATAATTCTGGGCTGGTTATTCTCTCAGCCTAGCCAATTCACAGGGTTGTGATGAAGATAATATTACAGGAAATTCCCAAACAAATTCCCCATATAAACTGCCTTGAACTCCCAGCAAATGCAGCAAAGAAAATACTTTTCAGGATACCATGTTGGGGTGTGTTGGTTTTTAAATTTGTTGCAGTTTCATAGAAAAGAAACTGCATATTAGAACATAATGTAAGCTTTTCAAGTACCTGTTCTCACAGTAGCCAGCCAATTGTATTACAATTACTTTTTGTTTAATGATTCTTTCATTATGAGAAATGGTTTGTTTCTCTAAACTCTTAGGGAACTCCATTACTAAGTTAGAATCTGAACCAAGTTTTCTTGTACCAAAATCTAACACCTTTTGATGCTTTTATGTTTTTATTTTTAGCCCAAAGGCAATGTCTCAAGTCTTTTGATAATAGGACGAACTATTCTAGACCCACTTTAAGGTAGAACTCTAGAGAACCCAGGCCTCCTGCTTTGGAGATAAATCATCTAAAAAGCAAAACATTCTTTTTTAAAAAAGCAGGAAAAAATAGCAAGCATTTCTTTTGTTGGTTATATTGTTGTAGTTACAGGCAAAAGCAATCAAGGTTGGAGAAACCAAACATATACTGCTGCTGAGATATTGTCTTAAAAGAATCTTCCATTGAATGTTATAAAGGAGAAAATAAGTCTAGGGCAGATCTAATAATATAGCAGACATTATTGCACAGAGATCCTAAGATCATATTAAACATATTACTGAATTTTGTAAATAAAATAAACAGAGAAGCAGTAAAGATCTTGAATAGTACACAGAAAATTAAAAAAACAACCTTCATGGAATGCTAGATCTTTAGTTTTGGGGTTCTGAAAATTGCAAATTTAAATGTGGGGATGAAGGAGGTTGGCCTCTGTTTTTCTCTTTCTTCCTTGGTTCCATTCCGCTTAAAGTTCTTCTTGATTTCAACTCAACAATTTTTTATTTAGACAGAGAGGGGCTGTCTGCACAAGTCACATTCAGAAGCACTTCTGCTCAGTGGACCATAGTGACAAATTTCACTTTGCACTTTAAGCCATTAAGATAGGATGCATCACATACATCAAAGATAGTTTATGTGAATATAAAGAGCTACTCAACTATAATTGTATCCATTACTGCATCATTCTATAACAAAGCTTCATTGCATCTTTTGCTATGACTGTAATCCATGAATATTAAAGTAATCAATCAAAATGTGTTTGGTACATATAGTAGGCCTTGCCACATGCAAGAACATTTGCTTTTGTGCTCATTAGTAATTCATTCAAACCAGAAGCCAAATGCCAGACTTCTCAGAAGAGCTGATTATTATGCTTGATAAAAAGTATAAACCTAACAGATTTTGTTTCCATGAGTCATTATTATTTATTTATTTTATTTTATTTTACTTCAAATTTATATACCGCCCTTCTTCCTGGGAACTCAGGGTGGTGTACAGCCAGATAAAAACACATAATATAAACATTAAGAACAGATTAAAAGGAAATATCTCAATTTGGCCAAGAATTTTAAAAAAAACATACAAATTTAAAATCATTTAAAAGGATTTTTTAGGCCAGCCCGGCTTGTTGGAAAAGGAAAGCTTTAACGGCACGGCGGAAGGCACGGAGGTCATGGATTCTCCTTATTTCTGGGGGCAGCTGATTCCAGAGGGTGGGTGCCCCCACAGAGAAGGCCCTCCCCCTGGGGGTCACCAGCCTGTATTGCTTGGCTGATGGCACCCCGAGGAGGCCCTCTCTGTGGGAGTGCACGGGTCGATGGGAGGTCGTCGGTGGCAGAAGGCGGTCTCGGAGATAACTAGGTCCTATGCCATGGAGCGCTTTAAAGGTGGTAACCAACACCTTGAAGCGCACCCGGAAGACCATATTAGAGTCATTAATGTTTGCTCTACTGGCATTTTTTTCTGCAATAATGAGAGATGTTGGGAAATGGTATATGGCCGTGATGGTGAACCTATGGCAGAGCCCTCTCTGCTGGCACGGACGCTGTCGCCCCAGATCAGATCTCCGTGGCGTTTCTTTCATGAGCTTCTGTTTCCCTGCAAACGATGAAACAAGCTCACGAAAGAAAAAGATCTTGCCGCACTGCTGGTGTTTGGATGCCCTGTCTCCCACTGGCCAGCTGGTCTTTGGGTCTCTGCTGCACATGCGTGCATGCATGCGTTTGCATGCACTCTTTTAAATTTGGACATGCGCACACGCACAGTTTGGGCACTCAGCATCTAAAAGGTTTGCTATCACTGGTATGTGGTCTCCTGCTTGATCAGGGGATTGGAATAGAAAACCTCCAAGATCCCTTCTAACTCTGTTATTCTGTTAAAACGCTCATATATGTTCAAGCATGTTTGTATCTTCCTACAGTGCATGTTCTTGAGCAGCTGTATTCTGTCAGATGACAATTTTTCTAAAATTATTTTCCTCAGTCTGATGCTCTCTAGAAACACCAATATTTCTAGGCTTGGAATTATGGTAATTCAACAGACGTCTGGTAAACAAACAAACAAACAAAAAATAAACAAACGTATCTGAAAAGCACCAGGCTGGACAAGGCTATTTTAAAGAAATCTGTTTAAGGAGTTGTACTCCATGTACCTCTTAAGTATTTTAAAACTTTTTTAAATAAAAGATTGGATTCTGACAAATTGACTTTTACTGTATTTTCATTGGAATAAATGAAACTGAAATCATTCCTAAGTCCATTGATTTCAGCCAGAGCTTATGAAAGGAAGACATAACAATAGTAAGACAGTAAAATCTATTTCTTGTTGTTTCACCAGTGTTAATTGATTTGTTCAATTCAAAGCAATTGGCAGAACACAGATAAGAGCATCCAGCCATTATCTTTGCTTTCTTTTATGCTGATGCCTTTCTACAGCATCCCATCCCATTCTTCTCCCTGCACTCCCACAAAAAGCCTAGCAATATGTTTGTGGGAAAGGCTAAACCAGACATGTCCAACCCATGGCCCACCAGCTGCATGCAGCCCTAGATAGCTAATAATGGAGCCCCACAAAAATCATAAACTTGTAACATTGTGTGATTTATGTACAGTACATTAACTATAATATAGATTTTATATGTGGCCCAAGACAGTTCCTCTTCACTCAATACTGTCCAGCCAAGCCATAAGGTTGGACACCCATTGGGTAAACCAGGGGGGGTCAAACTCAATTTCATTGAGTGCTATATCAAGGTTGTGTTTGACCTCGGGGGGCTGGGCTGGGTGTGGCCAGCTCAACGTCACTTGTGTCAATACCTGTAGTGGCCTGAGCGCTCTGCCAACAAAAATGGGCTCCCGAGCTCCATTTTAGTCTGTGATGGCCTCCTGCAACCCTCTGCCAGTAAAAACAGAGCTCGGGAGGGCCACAGGATGCTTAGATCTGGCTTACGGGGCTGCTCTGGAAACAGTGAAGGACCGGCCCACAGTGCTTTTGTCACTGAAAACAGGCTCCCAAGCTCTGTTTTCACCGACAGAGGGTTGCAGGAGGCTGTTTTCGCTGGCAGGCACCACAAGTTGGTCCTTCACTGTTTGCAGGGCAGCCCCATGAGCCAGATCTAAGCACCCTGTGGGCTGAATCCAGCCAGCAGGCCTTGAGTTTGACATCCCAAGACTAAACAATACGGCATAGAGAATTGCAAGCAGCAGTGGGATATATAGGCAAATAAGTTTGTTTGACCAGGAAGAGTTATGTGAGTGCTGGAGCAATGGTGAAGGAGCAAAGATTTATAGAAAAGGTTGGGGGACAGGGAGGAAAAAAAGAGAAGGGGTTCTAAAACAGTCCTTACATCAACTTGTATTTTGGATCCAAGCTAGGATTGTTATCTAAGAAGCTAGACAATTCAAGAGCAATGTTTGCCTGGGTTTCGTTTTTTTCAGAAGAAGGGAATGTTTGTTTGCATAAGATATACTTGGGTTTATTTGGAAGGATACTTGCTGAATCTAGTGAAGAATAACAAGATAACAAACTGTCCTGGTGGCACAGTGGTTAGAATGCAGTACTGCAGGCAAATTCTGCCCACGGCCTAGAGTTCGATGTTGACGGACACAAAGTTGACTCATCCTTCCCAGGTTGGTAAAATGAGAATTCAGATTGTTGGGGACAATATTCTGACATTATAAACCACTCAGAGAGTGCTGTAAAGCATTATTGGGCAGTATATAAGTCTAGGTGCTATTGCTATTATTGGTCTATTTTCTCACTTTCAGATTTTCAGAGTATGGTATCCCTAAATACTTTCTCTCTGTGTTTGTTTCTATATATGAATCTTCTTTTTGGGTTATATGTATAACCCATATATATATATTTATATGGGTTATATGAATTGTCTTTTTACCACCTTTTTTACTTGAAGAATTGCTACATAGCAGCCATTCTACTGATTACTGTTATACCTGTTAGCACTAGTGTCATCCAGTATTCATGATGGCAAATACATGGATTTCTATATGTTTGTTCCATTGCAACTTTCACTTCTCTTTCCATTCAAAACAAACAAAAATAGTTTGTCCATATTAACAGAGTCCAAGAGAACTTTTGAGATGAAACATTTATTGTGCAATAGCTAATGCTTGATTGCCTAACTTCTGTAAACATCTCATGTATTCATGCCATTTTTTTTCTACCATATTTCTTATTGCAGAAGACCCATTAACAAGAGCAAAACTGGTCTTCTAGTGCCCTTGTTTGTATAAGTAAAGAAAGAAAAACACCTGATAGGGGCCTATTTTCACAGTAGAAAATATCTATATGGTTGCTTCTGTTTCTGTCACTATTTCTTTTTCTCAGTTTCTTAAAAAAGGATGCAATTCTAAAATTTCATTAACATCAAAAACCCAACTACGATAGGAGTTACTACAATGGTGAGTTAAATATCTGTAGGAGAAAGAGTGGCAAAGCCTGGGGATGGCATCAAAAGAGGAATCAGCCTAGAGCCGTGGTGGCACGCGTAGCCATGTCAGTGGGCACGCGAGCGTTGCCCTAGTCCAGCATGTGCTGGCCATCTGATTTTCGGGCTTTCCGGTCCCACTAGAAGTCAGAAAACAGACTGTTTCTAGCCTTCGGAGGGCCTCCGGAGGGGTGGGTGGGGAAGGCTGTTTTTGCCCTCCCCAGGCTCCAAGAAAGCCTCTGGAGCCTGGGGAGGATGAAAAATGGGTTTACCGGGCCCTCTGTGCCATCGCGTGCCAAAAGCAATGGGAGCGTGGGGGAGGGCATGCGCGCATGCAAGGGGGGGCGCATTGAATTATGGGTGTGGGCACATGTATGTGTGATCCCCCTGCACTCCCCCTGCTTTTGGCACGCGACGGCAAAAGGGTTAGCCGTCACTGGCCTAGAGTCTTTATGTTGTCACAAATGCACTAAGCCAGTGATGGCTAACCTTTTTGCCATCATGTGCCAGGAGGGGGAGTGGGGGAGCCAAGACAGGAAATGATGTTTTTTGCTGTCCCCAGCCTCCAGAGCCTCTCTAAGAGTCTCTGGAGGCTAGGGACAGCAAAAAAGTCACTTCCTGTCCATCCGGGAGTTGGGAAATGGGCTGTTTCAAGCCTCTGGCGGGCCTCCAAGGGGGTGGGGAAGGCTGTTTTCACCCTTCCCAGATGCATAGAGAGGATCTGGAGCCAGGTGAGAAAGAAAAACAGGCCTCCCCCCCACCAGGCCCTCCGGAGGCAGGAAACAGCCTGTTTCCCTACTTCTGGTGGGCCCAGGAGTCCCAAAAATCAGCTGGCCAGCACGCGCATGTGGGCCAGAGCTGAGCTGGCATGCCCACTGATATGGCTACGTGTGCCACCTGTGGCATGCGTGCCATAGGTTCACCATCACGGCACTAAGTCCACCCCCTCTTGAAATCTATTAGCCCTTATCTAGTGCCAAAATAGTGTCAACCATTAGTTGACTAGATTCCTGTGCATTGGCATTAGCAATAAATCACTTCAATTTGATTTTAATGTGTAGTCCTGGTCTTTCAGGCCTGACAATATCACCCCAAATATAATAAGCTTCAATTGTATAGTTCTTCAGTAGAAATAATAAAATGGGAAATTAGCTCTTTTAGCATATAGGAAATGCAATCCTATATCCATTTAACTTTATATTTTATTTTCCAACCATTCTCTGGTTTATTGTTTAATATTCACGCCTGGTTTCTTGCTATTGATTTTTCTATTGTAAAGAATACACAAAGGATATATAGAAATCATACTGTAGTCCCTTATTTCATCTTTGTGTCCAAAGTGAAATTGTTAGTTAGAGTAAGTGTCTTTGAGTTAAATTGAATGATGTATAGTATTTCATTTTATTTTTAATACAAAACATCCAAAGTTGATGATGGCCAAATTCCACGTTGTGGATTCACTTTATATAGAATTTGCGCCTTATATAAATCAGGAAAAATGGCAGATGATATAAGTACAGAAAGGAAACCAGGAAAGAACCTCTATTATCTCTTCAGTATTCACTTTGCTTAATTAACTTGCTCCTCATTTTTACATAATAGTAAATAACTGGATTTTCTTTTTTTATCTTCTAATTAAATGATATGCTTTTATCGTTCTTGAACTCGATCTACTTAGTTCTAGCAATTAAAATGGTACTAAAATATTAAAGAATCTTTTAATTTTTTTTTACAAGGAACTGTAAGGCTTTACAGTATATATAGAGTCCTCCCACACATCTCTTATTTCAGTATTATTGTTTTTTTAAAATAAAACTTTATTGAAATAAACAGTTCCTCACAAGACATTTTTCTTCATCCCAATGAAAATAAAAGCAAGATTTATACTAATGAAAAAAACCCAATACAGTATATGTGGAATTTAATGCAAATTCAAGCAGGGAACTCAATTGTCCCATTTCAGGTTTCAAACTCTCACACGTTCACTTGCTAAGTGAAAATAGCAATTTAACTCAAGGTTCAGTAGATAATGGCAGATTAAAAAAAAAGGAATGCTCGCAATAGAATCCCTTATGCCACCAGGCTTGAAATTTTGGGCCTGAACAACCTGGAACTACATCTCCTACGGTCTAACCTAAGCATAGTATACAAAATTGTCTGCTACAACATCCTACCAGTCAACAACTACTTCATCTTCAACCTCAATAATACTCGGGCAAACAATAAATGCAAACTCAAGGTAAACCGCTCCAAACTCAATTGCAGAAAATACGACTTCAGCAACAGAGTGGTCAACACCTGGAATGCTCTACCTGACTCGGTTGTTACGTCCTCAAACCCACACAGCTTCAACCTTAAACTGTCTACCATGGACCTCACCCCATTCCTAAAAGGTTCATAAAGGGGGCGTGCATAAGCGCACCAGCATGCCAGGGGTGGGTTCTACTTACCTTTACTACCGGTTCACAATGGTGCCGCGCTCACACATTCGCTGTGCTAGTGCAGAAGCTTCTGTGCATGTACAGAAGTATTTCGATGATGTTGGGGTCGGTGGGCGGAGCCTCCTGCCAGTTTTACTACCGGTTCTATAGAACCGGTGCGAACCGGGGGCAACCCACCATTGCAGCATGCCTACCGTTCCTGTCCTACTGTCCCCATTTATTTGTACTCATTTCCTGTGTTCACGTCCATGTTTATACTTATACCTGTTATCTTGTACATGTTTGACAAAATAAAATAAAATAAAATAAAATAAAATAAAATAAAATAAAATAAAATAAAATAAAATAAAATAAAATAAATAAATAAATAAATAAATAAATAAATAAATAATTCAAAACAGAGTGTCTGGGAAAAGAAAGCTTTCCTGGGTAGTTTCATTTTCAGTAGAAACACACAGAAGTCAAATCCAGTTCAGAGAGCCAAGTATGTTTGCTAGTCAGTCCAAAGGTCAAGGTTCAGGAATCATGAGCACAGGGGCAGGAGCAACAGAACAGAGCCGAAAATCTGACAGTTTCCAATGGAGAAATCTGAATAAGGATTGCCTCTTAAATCAGCTGTAATCAGCTGTCTTTACTTAAGAACTACTTCCTTGTTTGGCAAGGAGCCTTACTGAGCATCTTTGCTTTGCTCTTTGCTCTACTCTCCTAGGCTTGGAGGCCATATGTCATCATCTGACTACTCCAGCTATTCCAATGGTGTCCATATTTGATCAAACTCAGATCATTCCTGGCTTGGTGCCTCCTGAGGCCAACAATCTACAATTCAGCTAGAGCAGCATCTTCAGAGTCTGTTAGGGTGTGTGTAAAAAGTATTTGTTGCTTGTGCAACGAGCAGAGCAGAAACACACAGGGAAGGAGATAAACGTCCAGCTCATGTGAGAATAATACTTTATAGATAACAAACAGTCTCGGTGTAAGTAAAACAGTCCAAGGTCATAAACAGTAATATCAGTCCAGTAAGTATCTTCCCTTACCAAAGCAAACAGACTTTAGTAACTCTTGGTACAGTACCATACGCAGTAGGCAACAGGATACAATCAGGTATCAATCCGGAAGAAGCAGGAAGAAGCAGGAAGAACGAACGCTTCTCTGTGCTGCTTATTTATGCACTGTAGCCTAATTACAGGGTTCAGCAAACCCTGATTACGTGGCTCAGTTGTTTCTTAAAGGAACAGATATTGCCTGACCAACAAGTTAGGAGTACGCTGCAAGCTGAACCTAACATTCTCCCCATTGGGCAGGACAATATACACAATAGATACAGAAACAAAAATACACATCCAAATCATACATTGTACAGTGGTATCAGTTACATTTCAGATTCTTAATCCAAATCTTTCACAACAATTGGTGTGTTTAATGGCATCTTGCGCTTTAGTAAAGTTATCGGCAATATTGTCCTCTGATGCGCAATATTCCAATGTAATCATGTTATCCTTAACACATTGCCGAACATTCAGATAACGTATATCAGTGTATTTAGTCCTTGTCTTTACAGCAAGATTCGTTGCCATTTTAATGGCTGCCTGGTTATCCTCATAAACCGTGATAGGATAATCCATTTTGAATCCAATATCTTCCATCAACTGTTTATAATAAATCAGTTCAGTACATGTAAGTGATAGACAAGAAAACTCCGCTTCCATGGTAGACAAACTTATGTGTTTCTGGCGAATTGATTTCCATCCAATCAGGCAGTTATCCAACATGATTGCCATTCCAGACGTAGATTTTCTGGCAAAACTGGCATCAGCATATGCCTTTAATATCATATTGGCATTTGGTTCTAAATACATAGCAAAATGCAATGTTCTTTTAAGATACCTAAGAACACGTTTAGCAGCCTGCCAATGCCTATCAGTAGGCTCTGAACTATATTGTGCTAGTTGATTAACACTAAAAGCTATATCAGGCCGTGTCCAGTTGCTCAAATACGACAAACTGCCTATTAATGATTGATACAGTTCTTTACTGAACTGTGGACTCTGCAAACTATCCTGTTGGAATTCCTGTGCCATAGGAGTCTCGGCAGGTTCACATAATTCCATCCCATATTTTGTCAACAATTTGCAGATCTTATTAGATTGTGATATTTTAAATCCTCTAGATGTTTTCAGGATATCCAGCCCTAGATAATGCCGTATATGTCCTAGATTTCTGAGTTTAAATTTTGTTTGCAACTGACCGATAATCTCTCTGGCCTCAGTGTCAGTTCTGGTAATTATGGCAATGTCGTCTGTAAAGAGTAACAAGAATGAAACACATCCATCCTGTTCTTTTTTAAACAGACATTTATCTGCTACGCCCTCATAGAACCCAATGTTATGTAATTCCTGCACTATACATTGGTTCCACTCGTAACCTGATTGCCTTAAACCATATAGGCTTTTCTGTAGCCTCCAACACTCAGTTCTATCCTGTGTATCATAACCAGGAGGTTTCTTCATATATATTGTATGCCTTAACGGAGCGTTCAAGTAAGCTGTCTCGACATCTAAATGAGTAATAGAGCATTTATTTCTAGCTGCCCAAACAAGCATCGTTCTCAAAGTGCTCGCTCGTAAACTTGGAGCAAAAACTTCATCATAGTCTCTATCTGTCTGTGAGAACCCTTGTGCAACAAGCCGAGCTTTATGGGTTACTACCCCATCTACACTTTTCTTTACCTTATAGACCCACTTACAGCCTATAAGTTTCTCATTTGGTGGTATTCTTACAACTTCATAGACACCAAGCCTCTTCAATGAATCAATTTCTCTATCCATTGCCTCTTGCCAGGCTTTTTGCTCCTTTTCTGGATATAATTTTATATCATGATAACTGGATGGTTCGATATCTACTTGGCAAACCACTGTGGCTTTATAGCGATCTGGTGGATGCCGGTCCCTGGAAGATCGTCTAGGCATAACAGGACTAACATCAGGTATATTGGGTTCATCCTCCCCTAACCCTGATTCCTGTTCCTGTTCTTCAATCTTAATAGATGGTTTATCATCCATCTCAGATGAACTATCATCAGGAATATGGTCTATCTTAACATCAATATCTGTAAAACCATAGTCTGCTTTTTCTAACCTGTCCCAGCCTTCATGTTCTAGGAATTTAGCATTTGCGCTACACAAAACTTTTGTTGTTCCTGTTTCCCAGAACCTATAGGACCTATGGTTAGCCTCATAACCAACAAAAATCATTTTCTTTGCTCTCTGTTGGTCCTTCCTTCTCTGACTAACTGGTATATGCACCCAGGCTGGTGCACCAAAAGTATGTATATAACTTAAATCAGGCTTCCTCCCGTGCCATAAAGTAAAAGGTATTTTTCCTGTAGAGGAATGCACCACATTATTTAAAATATGATTGGCACATAGTATTGCTTCTCCCCACAATTTATCAGGTAAACAAGCATCAGCCAGCATAGTCCTAGTCATAGCTTGTAGGGTCTGGCCTCTTCGTTCAATATATGCATTATGTTCTGGCCGAAAAGGAGCAGAACGTTTATGCTGTATCCCAGCATCCTTCAAAAACTTAGCCAACTGATGGTTAGTAAACTCAGTTCCATTGTCAGTAACAATGCATTTCACCTTAAACCTCTGCTTCCTTTCAACAAAACGAAGCCAATTTGTGATACATTGAAACGTATCACTTTTGGACTTCATAAGGTAGCAAAAACCATATCTGGTAAAGTGATCAACTATACTTAAAATATAGCATGCTCCCCCTAAACTGGGTTTCTTTGGCCCTATTAAGTCTAAAAAGACTACCTCCAAAGGTTTAGTTGTTTTAAACCCATTGCAGCGGTTTGCAGGTGTAACTTTACTTTTATGCTGGTTACAAGTATTACAGTTCAGGTATTTGCTGCAAGCCCTTAATTTTATGCCGTTAGACTGCTTAACAGTCGAATGCAACAACCTGAAATTCAGATGACCAAGCCTTCTATGTAGTAAATGTAAGCATTCATCATGAGGCTTTACATTTCCAAATTTAGCTTTTGACTGAACTAACAGTAATGACTTATCCCTAATAACAAATAAGTCGTCTTCTAATTCTGCAGTAACTACAGTGCCTTCACATTCCAGCAAACATTTGTTGTTTTTAAAAGTTACTATAAACCCAGAATGTAGTAGTGACTTTACAGATAAAAGGTTATATTTCAAACTAGGGATATAAAGCATGGGTAAAGGGTGCTTACTAATAGAACATTGAACAAGTCCCTCCCCAGCTACAGTCACATTCCAGCCATTAGCTAATTTGACCTTTTTAGTACTTTTCTTCATATTTAGAAACAGTTTTCTGTTTTTTGTTATTGATTGAGAGGCACCGCTATCAATCACCCACCAATCATCCTTTATATTATTAGATGAACTGGTTGCTAAATTACACCTTTTCCTGGGTTTAGCAGAGTTTCTAGCAGATACCTTCTTATTTTTACAATATTTTGCAATGTGCCCCTTAGCCCCACATGCATAACAGCGTTTAACAATATTGACATTCTCATATACAGCTTCCACTTTTGGTTGCTGTTGCATCCTTAACTGGTCTCGTTCTTGCCTACGTTTGGCCTCATCCAGTAACCTACCAGTTATACTGGCCAATGTTAGTTCATCTCTAGACAATACTTCTAATGATGAAACAAAAGAGTCATAACTGTCATCCAACGATGAAAGAATAATATAAACTTGCTGCAGTTCAGTAAACACAAGGTCTTTCTCATGTAGCTCCTGGAAAAGCCCTGTCATGGAGTCCAGGTGAGCCATCATGTCTCCTCCTTTCTGAAGATGTAAGCGAAATAATTTCCGTGTCAGGTAGATATGGACACCCACAGAGTCACGAACGTAGAGCTTCTTTAGCTTTGACCAACACCTCGCAGCAGACTCTTCGCCCCGGAAATGGACAAGTTGCTGGTCTCCCAGTGTCAGGCCAATGATGCATAAAGCACGCTCGTTGTCCCTGTGAAACTTTGCTATCTTTTTGGCATCTTCTTCGTCATCAGCATTCAGTGCAGTTATGTCCGGTGGATTATCAACCACGTCCCACAGTCCTTCTTTTCGCAAAAGTAGACAGCATTTTGTGGACCAGGTAACATAGTTTGTTCCATCCAACCGGGTTATAGTAGAATAACTTGTACCTTGCTCAAAAGCCATCATCTTGACTACTACACCCACTGCCTGCACTTCTCACTTCCACAAAAACAAATTAAAGAGCCCTGGAACGTTCTGGGCCCATAACCAATGTTAGGGTGTGTGTAAAAAGTATTTGTTGCTTGTGCAACGAGCAGAGCAGAAACACACAGGGAAGGAGATAAACGTCCAGCTCATGTGAGAATAATACTTTATAGATAACAAACAGTCTCGGTGTAAGTAAAACAGTCCAAGGTCATAAACAGTAATATCAGTCCAGTAAGTATCTTCCCTTACCAAAGCAAACAGACTTTAGTAACTCTTGGTACAGTACCATACGCAGTAGGCAACAGGATACAATCAGGTATCAATCCGGAAGAAGCAGGAAGAAGCAGGAAGAACGAACGCTTCTCTGTGCTGCTTATTTATGCACTGTAGCCTAATTACAGGGTTCAGCAAACCCTGATTACGTGGCTCAGTTGTTTCTTAAAGGAACAGATATTGCCTGACCAACAAGTTAGGAGTACGCTGCAAGCTGAACCTAACAGAGTCACAGTTTGAATCTTGGGCCATGACCCCAATTAACTAGATGCTGACCTCTCAATACTGGAATAATCATTTTACGTACAGTATATAATATTTGGGGCATACTTAAAAATTGATGAACGAGAGGTTTACAAGAAATTTCAGTAGACATTGAACTGCTCTACTGCACTTCCAGTATGTGCATCTGGTTTCAAACCATGACTCATTGCTGTACAATAGAGAAACAGACATTTGTGCTAATGTGAGTTTGCAGCCCTTTGATAAAGGAGGGCACATTTGGCATTCTCAGAGTAGGAGCAATTAGTAATTAGAATGGCTGAATTAGTATATACATCAATGATAAGCCAGGATACTCACAGAATCCTTGCCTACAGCTTTGCATAAACTCATTAGAATTTATTTGGCAGTGGTTCCAGCCATATACATCTCTATAATACCTATCAGTATGCCTGCAAATTCCACTCTTCTCAAGCTCTTTGTCTCACCTGAATTTTAAAAAGTTTTTTGTTAATGAAAAAAAGGAAGCTGGCATGCTGCAAATTAAACTTCTGACTCCTCTTGTTTTCTAAATGCCTCTTAGAAAATAAAGGTCTAATTTTTTTAGGAAATGTGCTGATGTTTCCAGGAGGGAAAAAGACACTGGTAAGAAAAGGTTATATGAAGCATATTGTGATACTAGTTAGATTGACTGCTAATAAATTTGAACATTTCTATGATATATTTGTTAAGGTATTAGACTACATTAGCAAATATGTTCTGTAACATAAAAATACTGTTTGTCATGGGTCTTAATATAGAATAAAATAGAGTAGAATTCTTTATTGGCCAAGTGTGATTGGACACACAAGGAATTTGTCTTTGGTGCATATGCTCTCAGTGTACATAAAAAGAAAAGATACATTCATCAAGAATCATAAGGTACAACACACAGATGGGTTCTACTTACCTTTACTACCGGTTTGCAATGGGAGCGCGCACGCAAAGCATATCATGAATAAAAAATTAAAGTTATAAATTAATAAAATTCAATTCCATTATAAATTTCTGTGTGAAACACATATTCTAAAAATATTTTCTTCCTCTTAGCACCGTATAAGTCAGAAATAAGGAGCAGCTGGTGAACAAGTTAGCTATACTTATATTATTTATCATCTAATGAAAACTTTTGACATAATTAAGTTTTTTTAGTTTTCATAAATTCTCGGAAGGATTATGAAAAGCTTAACCATCCTGCTGAGTCAGGTAAAAGGCCTCTGGTACTCTTATTGGTGAATCCACCTTGCCTAACTACTTCTTCCCAGAATAAGCCATCAATAATTTCTGAATGATAGAATGGACAACATTGCCTTTCATTAATTCTGCACTCTTCACCAAAGTGATTTCAGGTCCATTTTTCTACTTGTTATGGAATGAGTGGATGACCTTGGAGGATGTGGGAAATAGATGCTGCTCAGAAAACAATCAACAAGAGAGGAAGGAACCCCCAAGGGCTTAATAGTCAAAGACCAAAATTTAGGAAGTAAAATAGTAATTTTAAAAAGAGCTTTCCTGAATTTTGAACCAACAACCTTCTTTTTAGACGGCAACAGCTACAGCTGTTCTTTGTACCCAAATACGAAGTAACTTTCTGAATCTGCAGAACAACACAGAAAAATGTATCAATGAAAGAACATTGTATTCTGTGCCCAGAGCCACGGATAGGGCTATTCCAAGCTTCTATTATCTATAACAATAGCTGTAAACATTTTCACACTAGTCATGATTGATCTCACAATGGCAACTTTAATTAAATGTAAATGTAATAACTCTCCTTCTAAACAAGAAATACTCAGAATAAAAACTGGTAATGATTAGTAGTAAAAGCATATACAGAATAGAATAATATAATTTATGCAGAAAAAGACAGCTATAAAAGAATCTTAATATCGGACCTTTGAGATTCAATATGATGTTGTTGTAATTTATTGTGTTGATTCTCCAGACTCCAGAAGCAATGGAAGAGGCACTTTTTATTATATTTTATATTATTTTGAAAATGTCAATATACCACCCACTTCTTTAACTAGTCTAGGTTACATCACATCAAATCAAAGAAAATCTTTATTGTCAATGCACAACGTGTGTAGAATGAAATTGAATAACATAACAATAAAAGGATGATATTATCTATAAAATGCATAATGTGAAAAATAAATGTCCATGTCCTTCCTAAACTGTAATGAAAAAAGGTACTTGCTTTAATTCTAGTTACAATTTATTCTATAATACAGGTTGCCTCATGAACAAAGCTCAAACAATTCTTAATGTCAAAGCCCATTGTTATATTTGTTTTGTGATGGTCAATGACAGCAATAAAGATTGATTTAATTTGAAGTCCACCCAGAGGGGAAAAAAAACTTGTGGTCTGAAATAGCAGTTTAGAAACCACCATTACCAGGGATTTTAATCCTCAACACCACAGCCAGTACGTCAGCAGAATCCCTGCTTTCATCTATTAATCCAGAATGCAATACATGCCTTGAGAATAACAGAATAACAGAATTGGAAGCAACCTTGTAAGTCATCTAGTCCACCCCCTGCCCAAGTAGGAGACCCTACACCAGGGGTATCAAACAGGCAGCCTGCAGGCTAGATGTGTCACATGCAGGCCACGCCCACCCCAGCTCTGCGAAGGGGGGAAACGTCACAAAATGTCACATGGTGGCAATGTGATGTGGCGAGTTTGACATCCATGCCCTACACCATTTCTGACCGATGGCAATCCAATCTCTTCTTGAAAGCTTCCAGTGGTAAAGCTCCCACAACTTCTGAGGGCAAGCTGTTCCATTGGTTGATTGTTCTCACTGTCAGAAAATTTCTCCTTAATTCTATGTTGAATCTCTCCTTGATCAGTTTCCATCCATTATTCCTTGTCTGGCTTTCAGGTTGACCCTCTCCTCTCTGTGATAGCCCTTCAAATATTGGAACATTGCTATCATCTCCCCTGGTCCTTCTCTTCAGTAGACTAGCCATGCCCAGAACTGTAAAGTCGCCCCAAAAAAGGGACAACTCGTGCCATCAGGCCTGCAACATTCTTCTGAAATACCTGGCTGGCAACAAATTATCCAAACAAGCCCTCTATCCCATCCTGAAAAAAATCTCCATAATACACAATAAGGACGATCCTTTGAGACCAGAAATTGTGTCTCTTTTATTAGAGATTGACTTGGTATTCAACAAAGTACAGTAAAGCCAAGATCAGATGAAGCTTGACATAACTTTCTAGAAATAGGCTAGCAGATTGAAGAGACAAGGGTAAGAAATTTTATGATGCATTATCCTCTTTAATGCATCTGCCTCTTCCTTTTTCAATCATATCTCTTTCTGCTCCATATTACTGTAATAGAATCACCAGTACTACAGCAGCAGGAGAAGGAGGATTAAAGCAACTTTCTATTATAATTCAATATGACTAAACTATGGAGGAAAGTATAGGAATAAAAGCAAGTTGAAAGCTGGAACATATATATTTTAACCCAATTTGCTACTAACGTGTTAAATGTCAGAATTCTTCCTTCCACTGTGGCTGAATGGATTTGTAATCTCATTAAAGTAAGTAAAATGCTGTTCTGCATATGTTCTGGGACTATATTTCATGATTTTTCTAGGAATTCTGAGCAGGCATGTTAAGGGTTGTAATGATAAGCAATAGGGACAAAGAAGAATAAAATCAGATGCCTTCTATTTTTCATTTGAATATGTGAATATCCTATAACACAACAGTCATTTTATCTGAAAATAGAACCTAGTGATACAAATGTACTTCATTCAGGAAATGTCAAATAAAAGTAACTCTAATATAATCTAGATAGAAGACTTCTAAAATATTCTCTTCCAGATATTAATTTGTCACCCAAATTAAACTTTCATGTAGTGAAATTATGTTGTTACATAATACATAACTTTATTTTTTATATATATTAGTGAACTGTAACTTGAATTTACAGTATGTTGGAGCACTCTAAGTATACCATATCAAAAATCATTAAAAATATCAACTTCCATTGGATTTAATTGCTGATATTTGGTTTAAAAATATATAAGGTAAAGTTTACAAAATATAAATATATATGCCAATTTAGATTTTTTTTTTAAATCTATTTGCCTTCAGTTGAAAGCAATTTGTCATGATACAATAGCACTGAGCCCTCCTTATTTTTGAAAGTGTGTCTTCAGATGCACTGCCTCTCAGCACCGTTACAACCTACTAGTCACAAAAGGCAGTAGCAAAGAAAAAGTTAGACATTTCCTCTGTGTCCCCTCTTTATATCTTACTATGCCTGATCTTAGTTTTATGAGATTGGTAATCTCAGCATCTATCTGTTTTTCTACCTGTTTCACGCATAGGAAAACTCTCCTCTTGCTTGCCTCTCGCCTGCTAGGTGGTTTTCTGCCTAACTCATATACTTCCTGAAAATTAACTATCTGTTGAAGTTACTGTTTCACTAATCCTTCATCAATTTAGGTCCCCATTCCCCAACACTTACACGACAACTGTCTCTTTATATATCTGCATCCAGTTATATAAAGGGTACTTATGGGACTGCCTTCTGCCGGCGATAGCCTTCCACCGGCCAGTTCGCTCCCACAGAGAGGGACTCCTCAGGATGCCGTCAGCCAGGCAATGTCGGCTGTCGACCCCCAGGGGGAGGGCCTTCTGCACCTGCCCTCTGGAACGACCTGCCCCTGGAGATATGTAGGATACCAGATCTCCGTGCTTTTCGCCGTGCCCTCAAAACTTTTCTATTTCATCAAGCTGGGCTGGCGTAACCGCCCCCCCCCTTTAGATATTTTTAATTGTAAATGGATTTTAGTTGGGAGGTTTTAAATTTTGGGCCAAAATTTGTTTAATTCTTTTAAAATTTTAAATTTTGTATTGTGATGTTTTTTATTCTAGGCTGTGCACCGCCCTGAGTCCAGCAGGAGAATGGTGGTATAAAAATTCAATAAAATAAATAAATAGATAAATAAATAAATAAATAAATAAATAAATAAATAAATAAATAAATATATATCAAGAGAAAGGTTGTATCATCTGTGGGATATAATGGAGCGAAGTCCCAAAATGACAAGCCTCAACCTTATCTACATGTTAATATAACTCGTTTTAAATGTATCCTGATACAACTTTTTCAAAGCATCACAAGAACAAGTAAGGAACCAAGACTGAAAACCTTAACTTATTGTTCTCTTTGTAATGACAAAAACTTGTAACAAGAGGAGTCTCCAATTCCTCTAGGAGTCAAAATTTCATATAAAGCTCTTATTTTTTTCCTAAGGATATATGTTTGGATTATGTTTATATGTTCGGATTATGATCTGTGTCAGGAATTATGTACATATCTCATATATGTACCTTTTAGTTGAAATCAGAGTAACTCTGATATTTGATCTTTCTTTTCAAATGTATATGCAAACCATGAGTATAATCTAATAAACCCAACCCTAACCAATAGTATTGGAAGATAGCAAAAGGTAGATATATGAGTTCATTAAATCTATCGCTCTGTACATTGAGGTCAGAAATTCTCAGTTTGACCATGGTCCAGGTTTTGTCTAAGCTCAGTGTAAATAGATATTGAGGAGAAAGATCAAAGTAGACCAGATCAGATACTATTTCCTTCACTCCAGCAAATGCAAGTCAAACTAGAGATTTGTCTCCATAGATTTGTTTGAGCTGGAATTTTAATTGTCATAGCCTTAGACAAGCACCAACAGAGTCATTACATGTTCTAAGTCAGGGGTGTCAAACTCATGATGACGTGTTGTTGTCACATGACATACCACAACTTTCCCCCCTTTGCTAAAATGGGGATGGGGGTGGCCAGAGCACGACACATCTGGCCCATAAACTGAGAGTTTGACACCTCTGTTCTAAGTTGAGGAGTGCATTTGTGACAGAGTAAAGAACTCAAAGCAGGTTTCTCAGAAATATATATTGAAGTACTTAATATATACTTGTTCCTTCACATTGGAGGCCATTCACACTGGCACTCTTAGACACTTTCTTCTCAAAGGTTTTGACCAGGAACTTCAATATCCCCTATCAAGAATACTTAAGTTGAGATTCTGAAATTGAGATAGTCACACATGCACTTTGAAATGCCCTCTCTCTCTCTCTCACCCTGGTGTTAGTCTTTCCTCTAATAACAAATTACTTGGACTGGTCCCATCAAGCAATTGTGTGCTTCCTACAAAGCAAAGATGGCCAAATTCTGTACCATAACAATGGACATCAGAGACAGTTGGGTTTGAACATAATACACACATGCTTATATTCCACTGTTATCTTGGATATTTTGTATTTTAATATCATGTTCTTTATTTAGGTTAATGATTGTAAAACATTTAACAAATAAATTAAAATAGGTATATTAATGCAATTGCTTCAGTTTTTTTGGCAAGATTTTGTAACTGGCTTGCCATTGCCTTCTCCCTAGATCTGAGAGAGAGTGACTGTCCCAAAGTCACCTGGCTTTGTGCCTAAGGTGGGGCTAGAATTTACAGTCTCTTGGTTTTATATCCTGTTGCCTTCAATTAGTAAACTAAACTGGCTCTCACATATCAGTGCTATGATTTCTAAGATCCTCCATTACTACATGTATTATTAAATTTATTCATATCATGCCTCTTTATCAAAAATAAAGCAGTTTACAGGAATTATATACAAGTAAGCAATAATGTATAATAATAATAATAATTTGCAACAATATAGTTGAAACTGATTCATATTTAATATGTGAATGCAGCAAATTCACACAAACTGATTACAAAGCTAGACATGACCGAGTTGCTAAATTAATCCACTGATCATTATGTAAAAAATATGACTTACCTTTATCCAAAAAGTCATGGGAACATAAAGTAGAAAAAGTTATAGAAAATAAGAAGGTGAAGATTTTGTGGGACTTTCGAATGCAGACAGATCATCACTTGGAACACAATACACCAGATATCACAGTTGTCGAAAACCAAAACATACAATTTATTGACATCGTGGTACCAGGTGATGCCAGAGTCGAAGAAAAAGAACTGGAAAAAATCATGAAATATCATGGCCTGGCCATTGAAACTACACAGCTATGGATGAAACATGTAACAGTGATACCCATTGTCATCGGGGCATTTGGTACCATGTCGAAGAATTTTATAAGATACATCAACAAATTGCAGCTTCCTGCAATAACACCAGTGGAACTGCAAAAAAATGCGCTACTTGGAACATAGTACATCTTAAGAAGGTATTTGCTTGATACCTAGGATGCTGGCAGCAACCCATATCAACCATTAGCACCAGTCAATGGTATTTGTGATGCATTTTTGAATGTTCAGTTGACTGAGTTTCATGTTTAATGAGTAAAGTAAATAATAATAATAATATTGTTATGTCAGGTGTGTTGTAGGCACTTGGTCCACAACACACCTGACATAACAATAGTTGAAAAGAAAAAACTATGGTTCATTGACATTGTAATACCTGGTGATGCACGGATTGAAGATAAGCAGCAAGAAAAAATCACAAAGTACCGGACTTGCAAATTGAAGTTGAGCGACTGTGGAAAAAGAAATCGTGTGTTGTCCCGATTGTAATTGGAGCCCTTGGAGCAATACCCAAAGGGCTACCCCGCTATTTAGAAATTCTAAATTTGCCAGACTTGAATATTTTAACTCTACAAAAAACCACCTTACTTGGAACAGCTTACATCCTCCGACGATACCTTAACAGTTCCTAGGTCCTTGGTTAGGACTCGAGCTGCTGAGCTATTAACCAGCCTCAAAGGCTGTGAATCTCACTAAAGATTAAATAATAATAATAATAATAATAATAATAATAATAATAATAATAAGTTCGAATCCCTAGTGCCGTATAATGGGGTGAGCTTCCGTTACTTGTCCCAGCTTCTGCCAACCTAGCAGTTTGAAAGCATGTAAAAAATGCAAGTAGAAAAATAGGGACCACCTTTGGTGGGAAGGTAACACCGTTCCATGCATCTTTGGCATTTAGTCATGCCGGCCACATGACCACGGAGACGTCTTCGGACAGTGCTGCTCTTTGCCTTTGAAACAGAGATAAGCTCTGCCCCCTAGAGTCGGAAACGACTAGCACGACTCACTCACTAGCACACGAGGGAAACCTTTACCTTTACCTTTAAAAAATAATATATCAATGCAAAACAATCATAACATTAAATAAAAACAAACTTTAAAAAGTAGAAGCTAGAATAAAAGCAGGAAATAACTTTGAAAAATTAAGCAAAGGGCTAAATACCACAATAAATAGTGCTTTAGTAGCCCTGGTAGTTTCTGATTTATAAACAGTTCATCTATAAATGATGTTTGGGAGAGCAAAATGGCACACTGATTGCCTCATCAAAACTATGCTGGTTAACATCAATTAGAGCAATGAGAATACCATTTATTTACTAAAATGGAAGGGGGAAATTTTTGTGCCAGGTTCAGGTCAGCATAGAAGAGATATTCCATCCTGGAGGACCTTCAAGAGGTCATATCCTGTCTTTTCTTCACTAATGAATCACCCATTACTTTGTCATTATCTCATATAACAGTAAATGAATTGGGACCTGTAAGAGCATTTACTGTCTCTGTTTTCTTCTACGAGAGTATCTCTTTGCTGCTGGTAACTCTGTAATATTTTACATGTTATACAACTCAGATATTTTGAAATATATCTTTTTCTTTACAAATCATGGCTTGTCTAACATGATCTTCTGAACAAACCATAATTGGCTGAATTCACAAACAAGCTAAGTGATGCTCTATAATTCATAAACATGCTGAGTTTAAAAAAAAATGCAAAAACATCTAATGACTAGGTGTGTTATATAAGGAGTATATATGCTGAAGTCTATACTTGTTATTTGATCTTGAAGGCAGGCGTTATGGCTTGTTTGATAGCTATTGGATGGACAAACAGTTCCAGGCTCAGTTAAGACTGCCACCCAATACAATCAAAGCTAATTCACACCGATATTGGCCCATATTTTGTACATTCGGCAGAGTTGCAATCTGTTTGCAAATGAAGGCATACTATATGAGAGAACAGCCCTCATGATCCTTTTATAACAAAACTCATAAATGAGTTTTTCTTCTCTATTCGGTTACCAAAGAGGACACTGCAGGATTAGACTGACAACAAGCCATGTCGTTGTTTTGCTTGAGATTAAGCAACTATGAACCAATATTTTCTCCAAGCCACAATGCATGTAACTCCAGGCTATTCTTTCCTGCTTTTTGACATGATTCACGGGGGACGTGATGGTGCAGCAGCTTAATGGCGCTGGAACTGCCATCCAGAAATGGTCTGCACTTCAGCAGTTTAAGTCCAGCTCTGTGAGACGGGTTGAGCTCCCGCCACTCATTCCCCGACTCCTGCCCACCCAGCTGTTCAGAAGCATGCAATATTGCAAGTAGATAAATGTCTATGGAGATTCTCAGTTATTCAGGTCATGGTTGTCCCAAAGGTACTTTTTCAAGAGGCAACTGGACTTTGTTTTTCTTTGAAGATATTTCGCTTCTCATCCAAGAAGCTTCTTCCACTCTGCTTCTGAGAAGAAGCTTCTGAGCAGAGCTGAAGAAACTTCTTGGATGAGAAACGAAACATCTTCAAAGAAAAACAAGAAAGTCCAGTTGCCTCTTGAAAAAGCACCTTTGGGACGAGTAGATAAGTGGGTATCACTTCGGTTAGAAAAACCTAGGTGTATTCATGTGTGTGGAAAGTGGAAGGCAGCACTGGACTGACATGATGCCAGGCAACACAACACAAGGTGAGACCAACAGAGGAGCCGAGAAGAACCAGCTACCGGAGTGTCACTAGTCTGATTGTGTAACCTAATTCACTCCCTGTGTCCATCAAGGATAGAAACACAAGTGCTAGACAAAATGAATTAGCAATTTAGGCTGTCAAGACTGAATTGTGTGCAGCGTTTGTAGATTTCCCTGAGATTGTATGCCATATGCTGAATAAATAAATAATAATACGATTTACTCTGCTTAAAGTAGGACAGGTTCATAAATGCAGAACCATCTCATCAACTATAAAATAATGAACAAAATGCTGCATACTTCGCTGCCTTATAAAACTCTATTTATATGAATTTTTTATCTTAAAAATTCTCCAGGTACCTTTAGTAAGATCTACAGCAGTACTTCCCAAACAGGTATATTATCCTAAATTGGGTAATGGTGGATTTTCTTTTACCTACATTGGATAAAATGGATTTTCTGATAAGCAGCTTTAGGCAATATAGGAAAAGATTTGGGAAGCCCTGGGCTACACTATCACTGCTTTAGCCTTAGCTAATAGTTAAATTAAATTTAGAATGCTGAGGCATTTAAAGTTGTCACTGCTTTTGCACTGAACAATTACAAAATACTTTTCTTGGAAGAATGTTGCCTTTAGTGCATAATGTGTTCTTGAAATGCTGCAATGCCAAAACAGAGATACTTAGAGATGCACCCCTGGCCACTTAACCCGGTGATAATTCCCTGAACACAATTAAAACATGTCCACTGTGTACTTTAAAGTTTTAAAGCTTTAAAGTTTTAATATATTTCCACATGGAATCAATAATATTTCATTTTAAGGTTCTTAAAAATAACATTCTTTTTGATTATGGCCTGCTAAATTTAAAATTCTTCAATTTTCATAAAGACTAGATATGCAATTTTGGTTTTTACTTTGTCAGTCCTTTCTTATTGACTGCATTTATGCTGAAATTGGGGGAATCATTTTTGTGATATGCAGAAGTCTTCTTTATTTAAAATATGAAGAATTGTTATTAGCATCACTACCAACATCTCTCACAAAAATAGATCACAAGTACAGTAGTATAATCTGGGCTGATGAAACAGGACATTGAATAATTAATTTTTCCCCTTTTTAATTCAGAAATATTATAGTTTTTGTGGAAAACACATCTAAACCATCTCGGTTGGACTACTGTAATGCCCTCTACATGGGGCTGCCCTTGGGATGCACCCGGAGACTACAGTTAGTCCAGAATGCGGCCGCGCAGGTTGTTATGGGGGCTTTTCGGTACTCCCGTGTGACACCTCTCCTGCGCGAGCTGCACTGGCTGCCAGTGGCTCCCCAGGTTCGTTTCAAGGTGCTGGTGCTCACCTATAAAGCCCTACATGGCTTAGGCCCAGGGTATCTGCAGGATCATCTCCTATCTTCCTCCCACTGTCCGGTGCGCTCACACAGAGCAGGCCTCCTCAGGGTGCCGTCAGCCAGACAATGTCGGCTGGTGGCCCCCAGGGGGAGAGCGTTCTCTGTGAGAGTGCCGACTCCCTGGAATGGGTTGCCCACTGGCCTCAGGACAGCCCCAGACCTCCTCTCCTTCCGCCGCGAATTGAAGATGTGGCTTTTCCACCAAATGGGCTGAATCCATAGGGGTGACCTCAAATAATTTTAAATAATTTTTAATTGATTTTAATTTAATTTTAATTTGATCTTAACCTGTTTATGTAATTCTTTGTTTTGTTTTGTAAGCCACCCTGAGTCCTATGGAAGAAGGGTGGCATATAAATTACATAAATAAAATAAAAATAAATAATAAACCAACACCAGAACAATAACCAGAACAATAGGATAGCCTAATTTGTCAATACCTTGATTGTTAGAATATCTACTTAACATCAGGGATGAAATGCTCCCAGTTCGGACTGGATCGCCCAATCCGGTAGCGATGGTGGCAGGTGGTTCGGAGAACCGGTAGCAAAAATCCCTGCACACCCCCCCACAATGCCCAGCTGAACTGCACGATTATCAGAGGCTTTTTTTTTTTACTTTTAAAAGCATTTTTTCTAAACCTCTTCGGCTGATGAGGTTGTAGAAAAAAATGCTTTTAAAAGTTAAAAAAAAAAGTTGGCCACGCCCACCCAGTCACATTACCCACCACCACCAAGCCATGCCTACAGAACCAGTAGTAACAAATTTTACATTTCACCAGTGCTTAACATTCACTGGTGATGATCATTATCTGAATTCCATGGTCCCAAAGCTCCAGCAGGAATTAAATAACTTTTCTCCTGCCAACAGCCTGAAAGGGTAGCTGCACAATAGATATATAAGGAAACTACATAATAGATCTTACATATAAAACCATCAGATAGAAATACAGCTTCCATTTTTTATTCAGAACACATTGCAACATTCACTGATTACAGCCAAACCTTAGTATAACTTATTATACCTTTCCATACAAACAGTTAAGAGACATAAATCAAATATTTCCTTAAGTCAAATACACGTCCAATGAAGTTTTTAAAAAAGATTGAAAAAATAATAATATATCAACAGAGTCCTACTGATTCTGACCCCTGGTGACGCAGTGGTTAGAAAGCAGTACTGCAGGCTAACTCTGCCCAGAGCCTGGAGTTTGATCTTGAAGGGGCTTGAGTTTGACTCAATCTTCCATTCTTCCGAGGTTGGTTAAATGAGGACCCAGATTGTTGGGGGCAATATGCTGATATTGTAAACTGGTCAAAGAGTGCTGTATAGCACTATAGAGTGGTAGATATGAGCTATTGCTACTGCTATTCTCAAAAAAGAATGATCTACTATAAACAGACTGAGAAGAGAAAATAACAGTTCCCCACACTCTAAGCTACTCAAACACACTGTACATGCTATCCCGAATGATAACATTTCCCTTACAAGCCTTGGATGGCAGATCCATGCTTGTTTACAAGCAGCCCCTAAGATGAAATGCCTGTGAATAAGCAATAGCGTACCATGTAAAGATTGAAGATGATGAGTTGGGGATCAGAGGTTCCCAGGCTAGAGAGCCCATTATCTGAATGTATGGGAACCACTGAAGGCCATCAAACTGGGGAAGGGGAAAGGAATAATCATAAAGTTTAACCACAGGACTCTAAACATTTAAAGGCTGTGAATTATTTTCTCTGCAGTGGGAACTGGACAATTGTGTTAAGACCTCATGCTTCTGTGCCATTAAGATTTTCAGTTTAGCTGAGTCATGTCTGGGAATCTTCTGCCAAAATGTACAGAGAGCTGAATTAAGGATTAAGTGTCTGGGAAATCTGTAATTTACTGCCAGCCTTATTGCCTAACGTAGATGTGAAATCTGAAGGAAACAATACAGAATAATAATAACAGTGTAAAAAGAGGAACAAAATCTTGTATTAGACACAGCTGACAACTTTTGATAATGAATTCCCATTAGCCTGTTCATTTAATAATGAAACAAATGTTTTCACAGCAGTTTTCCACACCATGCCTTTTGAAATCTTTTATCTACCCAATTAATTTGCAAAACTTACTCATATGTGGGTATTAGGAGTTCTTCATAACACTTAAATAATGAACTAACCGCTTCATGTTTCTAAATGCTGGTTGGATTTATACATTAAACTGAACCATAAAATGGCTTGCTTGGTTTTGGCTTAGTGTATTTTTGGATCTTGGTCACTATCAGTAGCCCATGGTTTGTGATTTAGTATGATATATGAACTCAAAGAATAGTATTTTAGATAAGAAACCAGAATAAATAAAATCAGAACTAAGCATGATGTCAAAACCCAGTAAACATGTACATTTCTTATTTTAAGTTCTGTTTGACTTGGTAGCTGAGTAAATGTGAACATTCTATGACCAACGTTTTCCCCTTCAAGCATATTGAGAATCTTCATCAGCCAGATATTATACCATCCATCACATTCATGAATTCATGCACTATCAGGAGAAGAAGGTATTTTAAGACTTAGAAGACATTATTCTTATTTAAAAGTTCTTTTCCCAGTTCCCGGAAGTACACATTTCATTTATGCCAGCCAGATAAGGGGGGGGGATTAAACATTCAACAAAACACCATTTATTTAAAATATCCAGAAGGGCAATAGGCTGCTGCTACTGTTGCTCTTCATTCTGGCAGATGGAGAAAAGAATTATGGTTTAGTTTAAAACGTTTCTTTTTAAACTAGAACCACAATGTGTCTTCTATGAATAGAGAAGAATGCCAAAATAAAAACTTCAGTGTTTCTTTGGAGTTATATTAAAATATAAGATTAGATGCTTCTGCATTTCATTTCTGATCAATTTAAACAAATGAAAAACTGCAGCGACCGTGCAGACAGATTATTTTGAGAGAGTGATTTGGTACAGAATATTGACAATAGTGTTTGTAAGAGGAATAGCCTATTTCAAAATACTTTGGAGAAATAGATTTTGTGATCACAGGAGTTTTAAAAAATCATTTTATAGTACTGGCCTCAATCTTACTTTCCAATATTACAAAGTAATATTGAGTAAGTCTGAGAAACAATAATAGGAGGATTAACAAGCAATAAAATCTATAAAAGGAGTTTACATTCAAAATCAAGAAGACAAAACTAATGACAGTAATGTTGATGACACTAAATTGCTTCCCAATTCACCAAACAGAAAGATGCTTGTACAAGAGTTTTTACTTGGCCAAATGGGAAAGGTAGGTATTTTTCAAAGTCAAGAAACGGCCATTAAAGAAAGGTCTGAAAACAAAATTAGGCAGCTCAAGCTGAAATCTGCTTGGGCACATGTAGAACTTTAAAATAACATTTAATCAACAGTAGTTCAGGTATTGGTCCAGTTATTAAATAGTAGTTTTTTGAGTAATCTTGAGAACTGAAGTTGAGATGAATCCCATTTCAGGAGTACAGCATATAGGAAGGGAGAACATCTGTTATTTTTCTATTCTTTCTATTCTAAGGTAGTATTACTATAATCCTTTCCTTTTTAATACATATCCATCTTCCTTTCTTCTGTCCTACCTTCCTCTTTTTTTCTTCTATATTTGTTCTTATTCTTTCTTTTTTTTTCTTTTATTCCAATTTCTTCCAAATTGCTTTCTCTCTTGACAATCTATTTGTGTTTACTTTCTCCATTATAAAATGTGCTTCTATATTCTATTAAGATCTTAAACACTATCAATATTAGGATAATCTTTGCTGTTTTCAATTCAAGAATAACTCTTTTGGATTTCTTAATACTCTAAGATTATTTTGATGTTAAAGCAAAGCTACAAAGTATTTTATTCCTGTTTTATGATTATTTTTTTAAAGCTACCTACAAAATGTGAATTTTTAAAAACTTTTTAAAAAATAATCAGATAGATGCTAAATTCATATTGAACAAAGGTTCTATATAGATCATCCATCTATCTATCCATCCATCCATCCATCTCCTTCCACCCATTGACCCATCCAGCCATTCATCCATCTCATATATTGTAATATGTGTTTTTAAATGGTGAGCCACCCATTTGCTGAGATGGGCAGCTATATCAATCAATCAATCAATCAATCAATCAATCAATAAAAAACAAAATTTTTGCATTCTTTAATTTTGTTGTTATATGCTGAATATTATAGGTTTTGCTGCCTTCCTAATTTAAAAAACAAAATGTCAAATTGTTATAAAATATTTTCATCTATAAGAACTACCTTTTACACTTGTGTACAATCCACAAAATCCCCCTCATCTAAACAATTTTAGCATTAATGAAAATATTCAGTAATTCCTTTAAATTTAATTCCTTTGATATTTTCTGTTTGATTCATTTCGCTCTTAATGATGTCACTGCACAACAAAGCAATATCATTCTGCCTGTAGACTTATTTTTAAATATCACCCACATACTTATTTTAGCAAGAAGAAAAAGTAATAACTTGTGGCAAAATTCTGCTGAAGCTAAAGCTACTGTAGGTATAACAATAATGAAGATTTAAAGCAAACAAAAACCCATACAACCATCACATTATTAATGTACTGCTCAGGAGAACAAACCTAATTGGCCAAATATATATTTAGCTCTATTATTACTTCTATAACAATAGCTACAGCCCACAACCTTTACCTTTTATGAACTCCAATTTGAATATAAGTCTGAGGAATATTTCTTAGGTTTCCTCCTTACCATTTTCATGGATAAGTCATGTCTCCTGTTTAGAAACTCAACAGCACTAAAGGGATACATTAGACTTTGATTATAAACCAGTAAACTTTCTAGTAGAAGCATACTTCTTTCTACAACTTCCTGGCAAAGTGGTCCCTTAAACTTTAAATGCCTTACCTTTCTTTTTAATGTTATGTTTTATCATAGAATTATATATAACATTATATAACATACATACATATATTCAGACTGTTCAAAGCTTCAGGTTTGATGCAGAAAAGGCAGTACAGAACATATGTGAACATGAGTCTGCAATCTATTGAAGCAACTCTGCCTTCTTCTGGGATCATGCTGCTACTAGAAGAGACAGCTTCTGCATCCAGAATAACAGAATAATAGAATTGGAAGGGTCCTTGGAGGCCTTCTAGTCCAACCGCCTGCTCAAGTAGTAAACTATACCATTTCAGACAAATGGTTGTCCAATCTCATCTTAAAAACCTCCAGCATTGGAGCACCTACAACTTCTGAAGGCAGGTTCCACTGATTAATTGTTCTAACTGGCAGAAAATTTCTCCTTAGTTCTGGATTGCATCTCTCCTTCATTAGTTTCTATCCATTACTTCTTGTCTTGCCTTCTGATGCTTTGGAGAATAGATTGACCCCCTCTTCCTTGTGGCAGTCCTTCAATGTTGGAACACTGCTATCGTGTCAATCCAGTCCTTCTTCTCATTAAACTAGACATATCCAATTCCTGCAACCATTCTTCGTATGCTTTATCCTCCAGCCCTCTAATCATCTTTGTTGCTCTTTTCTGCACTCTTTCCAGAGTCTCAACATCTTTGTTATATTGGTGCGATCAAAACTGGATGCAGTATTCCAGGAGTGGTCCTACCAAGGCATTATAAATTGTCACTAACACTTCACGTGATCTTGATTCTATCCCTCTGTTAATGCAGTGTTGGCTTTTTTGGTCAACTGCTGTCTCTTATTTAAGTTATTGTCCACTGGGACTCTGAGTTCCCTCTTGCAGTTACTATATTGAGCCAGGTACCACCTCTTCTATAAATGTGCATTTGGTTTTTCTTCCCTAGATGTAGAACTTTACTTTTCTCACCACTGAATTTTATTTTGTTAGATAGGGTCCAGATGTTTCTGTATCTTTAGCCTACTGTACTGAGTCATGTGATTCTGGAAATAATCATAATTTTTGTCAATTTAAAATGTCCTTTAAGACAAGAGAATTTAACATAGGAAGGTTTATGTTATAGCTTTGGTTTATGGGTGGTAGAGGATTTTATTTAAAAAGTTTCACAAAGGTAATGTTTCAGTGTCTATTTCCCTTACATATGTTCTCTGTGTTAGGATATCGTATAAGTCTAACAAGTTGTCCAGGCAATATATGTGTTCTATAACTTTAAATGTATTCTGTAACTCTAAGATGTAATGCTGAGTAATTATACTGCTGAGTCATTGTAATGACTAATGACTGCTGACTGACTGCTGACTGCAATTATACTAATTGTACTGTTGAGTCGTTGCACTGCTGACTTCACTTATCTTAAGTGGATAATTACTAGTGTAAACTGTATATAAGAAGGAAGCCGAGCTATAGTCATTGTTGGACCTGCTCTCATTATTGCTTGACTTGCTGGTTGGAACTGTTACTGTCATGTGTGAAGAAGTGGATGGATCTGCTATCATCATGATTTGTTACAAGCGCTGAATTGCTGTTTATTACCTATTGCTGTTTGTCTGGTAAGAAGATATCTGTAACTTCGGATTGATTTGAATGGCTAAAGACTTGGATTGATTAAAAGACTATGCAATTGTTTTTCACTACAAAGTAAAAGCTTTGTTAAACTAGTTTTTATGTATTGTATTCATTGCTCTCAGTACCGTTTCTCTGTGCACTTACTCTGCTGGTTGGTAACACAACAATATCCTTAACACTCTGTATTTCTATTACAGTATAGTTATATTATATTATAGTTAGATTATACTTACTATATTAAGCCTTAAATACTAAGTTTTAGCATGTAGTTTCTGTACTCCTATAAGTCAACCTCCTATCTTATTACTCTTTTGGATGTGTTATATCAATTTACATTATAACTTATAGTACATCTTACACAATATTTTTATTTCTACCTTAGCATATTTAGGAATCTTTGCTCTAGGTTGTACTGAGCAAATGAGAACAAAATTTCCAGCAGGGAGAGAATGTTCTGTAGGGACAGTGGTGGGTTGCCCCTGGTTCAGATCAGTTCGCAAGAACTGGTAGTAAAACCGTCAGGAAGCCCCGCCCACTGCTCCGGATGCTGTCATCAGTGATCTGCGCATGTGCAGAAGCAAGGCGCATGCACAGAAGCAAGGCGCATGCGTGAGCAAAACAACCCCACATGCACGATCCCATTGCTAACCTGTAGTAAACGTAAGTAGAACCCACCTCTGGTATGGGATTGAGAAATGATCAGTGGTTTTTTACTTCCATGAAGCCAAATTTATCCACAATTTAATCTACAAAAAAAGGAGTTTGGTCCAATCATTCGTTTTAAGCATGAATTTATTTGCATTGCCCAGTTGTCACTTCACCATGATAGATTGACAAAGAGTGAAATAGTGTAAACATGAAAAACATTAGATATGCCCTTCCAAGATTTTAAAATACTATATGCGACTCTTCTACAGTTTGAACAGAAAGTAACATGGGATCTTCTCCTTGAATAAATTCCTACCATAGTTCTAAAGCCAATACTTTTTATAGTAATGCCATATGGAAAAGATAATAATTTAAAAAATATACCAAATGGTTGCTTCTCTTCAGTTATGTGCCACTGAAATGTCTCTACAGTATAGGGATATTCAGATACTGCAATATGTGCTTCTTGGCTCTCTGATGCTACCAGTTTTGTGTCTGGCAATACCCTTTAATATAAAGATTCATTTAAAGACTTCAAATAAGACATTCCAATCACTTTAGAAAATAAGTGTGTTGGCTGCAAAATGAAAACTGTGAATGATGTACATTGTTCTATTGCAAAATATTGTTTATCCCAATATGTCCAAAACAGAAAACATGTTTCTCTGTATGAGATGAGATTTTTTTGGCTGCAAAAAGTAATTTCTCAGATGAAAACTGTGAATGAAGTAATTTTTCTATTGCAAAATATTTTTTTCTCCGATCTATCAAAGGCAGCAAAATACTTTCCTCTGGGTTAGATGTGTAGGTTTGTGTTGCTTCAGTGTGTGTATGCTTGTGTGTGTTAACACAACACACACAACTGGTAGAGACAAACTTTAGACAAGGAGTGAAAATCCAAATTTCCACTGGGCATTATTGCATCTGTACAGATTGCAAGATTCACAACAATGTGAATTCAGTCTCCTCAGGAATGGGTTGTACAATTCGAACAATTTGAGATACAGTTGCCTACATTTGTGGTTTAGTGTTAGCAAGGAAACTGTAATGAGGAACACTTCAATCCCCATTCCTTCAGATGATCTCTAGAGTCCCTTTAAGTACAACATTGCAGCTCTTCGTAATGCTGTCACATATGCTTGTTTCAGGGGTAAAATTCAAAAAATTTCCCTACCGGTTCTGTGGGCGTGGCAGGGGAAGGATATTGCAAAATCTCCATTCCTACCCCACTCTGGGGCCAGCCAGAGGTGGTATTTGTCGGTTCTCTGAACTGCTCAAAATTTCCACTACTGGTTCTCCAGAACCTGTTAGAACCTGCTGAATTTCACACCTGGCTTGCATGATATATACTTCTGACATATTACTTCATATCACAAGAATAGGTCCTCTTTTTTAATAATAATAATAATAATAATAATAATAATAATAATAATAGTAAAATTTTACAGTGTTAAAATATAACAGAAATCAGAAAAAAAATAGAAAACAAGAAATAAAAAAAGCAAATGAAAAAGAAGAAAAATAGGAGAAAAAAAGGAGCAACTCTCAATTTTCTTGCAACCAGTACAATCAAATTTATAGTTCCCCATCCTTTATGAGATTACCTCCAATAGGAATATTTCCCAAGTGGTATGGATACCATTAGAAGAAAATTTCCTCAATATTTCATAGATCCAGAAGGACATTGGTTCAAAATGATTTCTCTTAATTTATTATGAATGTTATGTGATTATGATGAAGACAATGATGTATCAAAGATATATTATTTTAAACCTTCTCCTGTACACTATAATCTGCTTGCCAGTCCATCATTTTCAATATTCAGAATATATAAACACAGGTGTATTAATCTTTCCCTCCTGCTACCTTGAATTTACTTCAGAGGGAAGGAATGAGTAATGTCACTACAAAAGGGCAAACAACAGGAGCTGTGGGAAACAGTTGATAAGCTCACCTGCCAGGAAAGTAATAAATCTACAGATCTGGATGCTGAACTGACTCTGCAAAGTCATGGACCCGGCATTCATGACTGACGGATTGACAATAGGTTTCATGGATTGCAGATGGGGCAAGCCTACAATCTGATTACCTTTGAGTAGCTCAAACAATGTTCTGACAGTTTAGGGAGCTCAGCAGATCCCATGGGTATGCATAGACAATAGGGCAATTACTATATGCAGATGCAACACAGAGCATTTGAAACTATTAAAGAGGTGAATTAATATAAAAGAGCTTAGTGTTGCTTTCTGGTAGTTTATAATCTTGGAGGTTGTAGATCCAACACATCTAGAGAGCTGCAAACTACAGAAAAGGGCATTATTATAATTAATATTAGTTCCATTTTGTCCCAAAATAGCACCTTTTTTTTTTTTTTAGAAAAAATCTCCAAACCAAAATTCAACATTTTAGTCTTAGAGAGTAAAATATACAGCTAAATATAGAAGGTACTAAAATTTCGGAAAATGAATTGTGATGTTTGTACAAGTCAAATTGCACAATCTGATCATGTTTAATCTGCAGGATATGATTGGCGGCTGTTGTTTTCCTGAAAGAAAATGGAGGAATAAAGAGGCTGCTTGTCTATTCCATCAAAAACTGACTACTGTGCCTTTATTAAATGAAAGTCATGATGGATTATTCCATGACTTCTTGTCATGCTCACTGAGTTGGATAAAACCATCGCCAAATCCCAGTTGGGTCAATAGACACTATATTTTATTGGGACATAAAATATATGTTCAGAATTTATTGCAAATAATGTTACAATTAAATAATCATTATAAATGACTTATACAGAAATAGTAAATAGTTAGATGCAATCAAGTTGGTTTCAATTCCTGTGAAAGCATGAACAAGTGCTCATTGCTCATTGTCTTCTCCCATTGTTTGTCCAGTGACATTACAGTAATCTCTTTGAGCTGAGCCCCCACCTTATTTGTTACCATCTACTTTCATTTCTTGTAACCTTGTGAAGCAAAATATTTTTTTCTACTGTGTCACCTGTTACCAAACAGATGCTTGCTGTTAGCCTTTATTTAGTTTCAAATTAACCTAAGATGATTATACTTTAAGTATCTTAAATCTTTGATTTGGTTGGCACTGTTTAGAATCACAATCACATACTATTCAATTATTCCCCAAAAAGATTTTGAGAAAAATATTTCTCTAGCATAGAACAATTTAAATATCTAAATGTCCTTCTAATGAATACCAAGAAGATCACAGCCAAATATAGGATCTGTTAGATATTAGTATATTTAATATGCTCAGCGGTGAAATCCTCTGAAGTCTGCTACCAGTTCTGTGAGTCTGCTACCTGAGGCATGCTCGCGCAGTGCTAAAAAAGGAACATTTTGAAGCCTTCAGAGTCTGCAAAGGTAAGTAGAACAGTGAGAGGTGGGGAATCTGCTGTGTGACGCAATTTAGATTAGCTAGAAAGCAGGAAATCCAACAATTCTAGCTAATATAAATCGCGTGTCACAGCTGATTGTCACCCAGCTGACCATCGGAAATACTGGTTCATTCGAACTGGTAGCATTTTTTACTACCGGTTTGGGAGAACTGATCCAAACTGATAGCATTTCACCCCTGAATATACTAATATCTAATAGACTTCTTTAGAAAAATAAATCTAAGACAGCATCTGAATCACGTTTATCCCCAAACATTGCCCACATGAAGTATTATGGAATATTGTACTATTGGAAGTAAAACATTCCAGTAAGAGGAACATAATTCTCGTAGTAGATATACACAGCAACTCTTTAAGATAATTCCAAAATATTTCTTGATAATCTCAAGTAAAGAAGACAAAGCTACATTTACTGCTGAGACAAAGTAATATATAAATTCCATGAAAACATTTGCTTCCTGTGGAAATTGTGGTGCCTTATTATTTCAAGACACAAAATTCAGAAAATATGGTGTTAAAGAAGAAAAAAGACGATGTTAGCAAGAGAAAAAGCAGTTTACTATTACCAGGGCAATTAGTAGGTCTGCTTTGGCCAGATTAACGCTTAGCCACGATCTACAGATGTGCAAGAGAGAATATAGTATTTCTTTTCTTTAATATTTTCAAGAATTACTAATTTCCAAAGGTCAAAAGCACTTCAAGTCACAAAAGCATTTCCTTGGAGCTGTGTATGAATTTTGTCAGAGGAACTTCTTAAACATATTTGTAAATTATAACTCCTTTATCAGATTTCTCTCAGAACAGGATGAACCTTAAAATAGCTTTCTCTACACATTTACATTTGCTTTCTGGAGCTTCCCCCCTCCCTATATATCCACAAAAGACATTTGAATCATGAGTTTGTTCTTCTGCTTTCTTTGATAAAATTTCAAGAAAAACTCATTTTAGTGAGCTTGCAAGAATTGTAGCATATTCAAACAGCCCAAGGTAAATGAGAAACTATACTGGTTTGCAGGCATGCTTAATTAGGTAGTCATCACAATCTAATACACTAAACTTCAGTACATCTGTCAGCCCGCCCAAGTAAACCAGACAAGAAACAAGACCAGAAGAGTTAATTCCACTTTATTGTAAGGCTACCTAACAGAATCTTGCAAGTCTGAAAGTACAAATCTCCCACTGTCTCTTCTTTTCAGCCTGTTCTGACCTAAGCTTCCCCAAAAAGCATGAAACATAATCCTGATCACAACAAAACCCCTTTTATTAAACAAACAGTGAATTCCTCTCATTCACCTTCAGCAAAGTCTTTCAAGGGAGAATTTACAGTCACAGACCTTATTTGGCTTGGAGAGCTGCCAGGCCGATATCTTCAAAACTTGGCAAAGAGTCTCAGAACGTCACAAACCAATTAGGTGAACTAATTGTCTCCTGCAAACTCCACTCCTCTTTTGCTCCTCTTTTATTCCCTCTGGAAGGGGCCATTCATGGTCCACCTGTAGTCTTACTCCCAAGCTTACTCTTGTTCTTTAGCTGTTCCCTTTGTCTGGCAACTCTGTGCATGCGCACATGGGAACAGGCTCCAGCCGTTCATTTGTCTCACTGATGTCTGACTCTGAAGGCAGCTAATAACTGGCATCCGGCCCTGACCCCCTCTCTGCCTCCGATGCAGAGCCCACATCAGAGCCTTCCCCAGACTCCAGGACTGGCCCATGTTCCTCCCCAACCTCCTCACTGTCTGGGCCATAACACAGCCTGCTCAATTAGGATAGATCCTATCTAAGTTTCTTTCTCTGCCCATTAAGGAACTAAGGACTCTTCCCTCTCTTGTCTGATTGTTTCTTCTCTTCTCTTTCAAGATCACTCCCACATACCAATATAAAACCACACATCACCACTATTTTTTCATCTATTCATTCTGCATTACTGTAGATAGCGAGTGATCAAATTATCAACACCAAGTCTAAATTACAATAATGTGATGCCTCAATAGACAAAGGAGACAATATAATTCTTTCTCCAAGGAATCTTGTGGAATTTGCCCAACTATCAATGGTTTCTTATTGCCACATTCATGACAGAATAGTATATTTTGTTTTGACTGAGGATAGCAAGCTAATTTAGAAGATGAAAAATCTATATTTAACTCTGCCCTCAAGTGCCAACATTTATTGCTGCCTGAGGTCAAAATATCACTGAAACTAAGGGCAAGGCTAAGCCTGATCCAAGAGTCAAGTATGGTCCATTATGGTCTCCTCACTGAGGTGAATATGGTGTTCTCCATTCATTTGAAGTATAAAAACTAACTGGGTTGTCATTTCAATCTTTGTTCAATACTAATGGTATATCAGTAGTACTACTACCTCTGAAAATACAAAGTTAATTTATATGGCTGGAACAAGCCCTCACTATCTTACTATTACCTTCTAAATTATGAAATGTTGTCTTTACTTGCCTTATGGTGGGACTGACCCAATAGGCAATTTGGCCCAATTTCCTGATCAATCAGAGCATACTTTCTTCACTGTTTTCCTTTTGAAAGCAGGAGCAGAATGAGCTATGCACAGACAAGAAGATATGTGAAAGAGTAGAAAGTAAGAATTGTCTTCTAATAGCAGCTGCACACATACACAATTTTCCTACCTAAACATCTTGAAAAGTGGCACTAGATTAGTTCCGTGTTATGTTTGCTTCATCTTGTGGCCCGAATTTTATTCTGAGATCCCATTAGCATCGAGAAACAGAATAGTGATACATGTAATGTCAAGGTCATATTTTCAAGGCAGTCTAGGAAAGATTTAACATTCTGTTGTGACAGAAAAGATAACACTGTGCATACTAATTATCAACAAGCAAAGTCAGTTCCACATTGTATGCTAAGCCATACACTCATTCCATTAAATTTAAAATTCACATTCTCAGGATAGCAGTGACCTGATTTTTTTTAAAAATTACAATTTACCATAAAATCAAGTAACATAACAATGAAACCATGCAACAAAAATCAAGTTTCAAACTGCGGACTTGGGGGGAGTTAAAATAGGGAGCTAGGTATTTTCTATTAGCCAACATACATAGAAGAAAAGTGAAATCTAACACAACACTTCTGAAGTGTTGTGAACCTGATTTCTTTTTTGACTGGGCTATTAAGGGAGCTGCAAAGCCCTCAAGCCAACATTCCATTTTCAGGACCTGAAAGTCAGATGCTCAGAAGACTGAGACAAAAGATTCCTCCAATGAGAAAAGCAAGCAAACAATTGTGAAAAAAGAACTTCATTGTAGTTTCAGGTCCACTACATCTGAGTCTGAAATAGATCACTTAAGCTCTTCAGCACAGATGATGTTTTGGGAACATAGATGTCTGGAGCAATTTTCAAGGTCCTTGGAAGATTCCACAATCCTTCTATGGAAATGCCCACAGAACTAAGTAAGTTGATTCCTTGTATCTACCTACTTAAAATTTGATTGGCTGGCTTGGAAGACAGAGTAAGTGCATCCTTATTTGGAAAAGGTTGCAACTTTATAATATAATTATCATTTAAAACTACCCTGAGCTGAATACAAATCACTTAAAGTATCAGATAGAATATTATAATATTATACATTTATATTATTTCTAACTATACACAAAAATTACAATACTGCATTTTGTATCTTTTATGATTCAGATGGGAATCCTCCAGAGAGTACAAGTCTCTATGGATAAACTTCTACAAATCTTTTCCCAAGCGCTTTTGCAAATATTTCTTAATCAATGTAACAATTATAGGGTAAGGTAATGAGTCGGAGGTCAATTTTACATCTGCAGACTTCGTAGTGCGTTGAGCTAAATTCCATTTTTGGATCTCAATTCAAGATGGCTCCATAAGCAGAGACTACAACTGCTTCATGTTCTTTGTGATAAAATAAAGTGAAAGCTGAAAGCCAGTTTGGTGTCATGGTGAAAGTACCAGGCTAAAACCAGGTGACTCTGAATTCTGTCCTGTCTTGGGCATAGCTGGTTGGGTGGCCTTGGGCCAATCACTGTCAACCAGCCCTAGGAAAAAAGCAATGACAAATAATTTCTGAAATCTTTCACCAAAAAAAAAAGCTGGAGGGATTTGCCCTGGTTGTCTCCAGGAATTATATTGGTTTGTTTTTCATGTTCTAATCTGTCTTATATTTACTATGGGAATATTTAGAATGACATAATAAATATAGATTATCCTGAATAGGTTGATATTGAGTTGATGAATACTACATTTGTGTGTGCTGCCCCACTCTCTCACATTCACACTCAGTGTGATTTATGGAGGGTTTTATTTGTTTTCCCCCAGAAGTTCTCTTCCCCCAGCTTTAGAGCTGTCTCAACTGAAGCCAGCTATGAGCAAGCCCAGATTAATTCCCCAGGCAATGGCCAATTAGTCCATAACACAAATAGCAAGCTGCTCAAACAGTGAGTCCAATAAATGAACATAAATTCCCCAGGCAAAACTTAAAGTTTTAGCTCACAGGTTATAGAAAGTCAGAGTCTCAGGAAACACACATTTATTTATTTGTTCAACTTGTATGCCGCCTTTCTCCAAAGACTCAAGGCGGTTTACAATGCATTAAAAAACATACATAAAAACATTAAAAATTAAAACATTAAAAACAATTAAAACCCATTCACACCATTCATGGCCGGATCTCTCCAGATCGCAACAGCGAGATCAACGGCCCCAGGCCTGCCGGAAAAGCCAGGTCTTCACCACTTTTCGGAAGGCCAATAGGGTGGGGATGGTCCGGAACTCAGGAGGTAACTGGTTCCAGAGAGCTGGGGCAGCCACAGAGAAGGCTCTCCCCCAAGGGCCCGCCAGCTGGCACTGTTTAGCTGATGGGACCCAGAGGAGACCAACTCTGTGGGATCTTACTGGTTGCTGGGAGCTATGCAGTAGAAGGCGGTCTCAAAGATAACCTGGCCTTGAGCCATGTAGGGCTTTAAAGGTAATAACCAACACCTTGAATTGTGACCGGAGACCAATAGAGAGCCAGTGCAGCTCACGGAGAATTGGTGTAATGTGCTTGTACATAGGTGCATGAGTACGCAGCCACGTCCTACACATGTTGCTTCCAGCAATGCTTTCTTCTGCCTGCCATGCTAAATAGCTCCCAGCAGAGCCCATCAACAGGGGTGGGGCCTTTTCCTGAGCAATCTGGCAGACCTCCGTTTCTTTGCCCTGCGTGCTCTGAGATCCACCACAGCAGACAGCTCCTCCCCCTCTTCTTCACTGGTCTGCAAGCTATCCCCAGCCAAAGCTTGTTCTGCTGGCAGTTCAGGGTCAGCTGGCCTCTGAGAAAGCATCAGAGGAGTTGTCCAAAGGAGACATCACATTGTATAACATCAGAGTAGTTTCATCTTCTTCATGGCTTGTTATGTGCCACTAGTTGGTGTCACATGAATTTTCTTCATGACAATCTGTCTTTCAGGTCTTCCAGTGAACTGCACACATCTCTGCTAAAACTCCCCCTTTTAATAAATTCTGCTCTAGGGAAAGTCCAGAAAATTGTCCCTGTGTTCACAAGTATGGATTTGTTGAGCTCTGACTACTAACCCCCTTCCAATCATCATTTCTATTACTGCTTGAATGTGTGCCCTTTAACCCCTAACATTTCCCTTTATCTAATCTTACAGGCAGCATGACCAAATGACAGAAAGGGGGCATCAAGGAAACATAAACATCCCTTTATCTGTTTCATTTTCAGTATGCTATTAGCTGGGTAACAAACAGCAATCAGGGAACAGCAGATGTGGATCATCCATGTTCAGCTGGTGAATTAAATTTAGCCTGCTTTATAGATTTTTTTAATGACTTCATCTTAAACAGTGCTGAGGATGGTAGAAACGTGCGAGACCTCTGACTTAATCATGAAGTTCACACTCAAGTGTTAGCTTCCAGTATGCTTTTCAATTTAATTATTTAGGGAACAATTAATATTAGGGTTACTGTTGTGTTTTGTTTTGTGTCCCCATCCCACCCCCCACCTCTCCCAAAAAAATCTGCAGCAGCAATACAGGAACACAAATAAGGCATTTATTCTTTACAGCAACAGCCAATGCCCTTCTATCACAGCCTTGCTCAAGCGTAACCGATTTCGTTGTATACATGATGTACAATGACAATAAAGCCTATATTAAGAGGCACACTTATTTAAATTATTGACCCCATAGCCTCCATTGCATTCCCCATTCCCGGCAGTGTTGGCAATATGGGAACTTAACTAAGCTGCAAATGAGAAAAGAAATCTTATTAAAGCTTGTTCTAATAAAGAAAACAGAAAATCGACACGACATACAAAATTGACTACATGTGCTGTGGAAATGACTAGGAAGTAGAGCTTTGTATCCTGAGTAAGCACAGCATTACTTCTGCTATGCATTAAAGCAGCCCAGCAATTTTCAGGGTTCCACCGGAGTCAAAAGTTAGTAGGATAAAGAAATGAGAAAACCAATGTTTTCCTGCTTTTTGCAAAGCATAAAATCCAGCCTTCAAGATGAACTCATCGAGACATATAGGCAGGTGAGAAAGAGAAAGAGAAAAACTAGGAAGTTACTATTAAGAGAGAAAGAATTTTAGGCAGTGAATATAAAAAAGGTCAAGAGGAATCATGTAACTGACAATTATTTAATATTGTGAATGGGTCTAATCCTCAAAAAATAACATTCCGGTTTAGTTGGCGTAAAATCCATTCCTCAGTATATGATCTTGCGACTGGATGCTTAAATGCAATGTGCTGTATATTAGGAAATATCTACTTATTATTTAAATTTTATCTATTTCTCAAATTTATATGGCCACCCATCTCACAAGAAGTAACTGTGGGTAGCATAGAGCCAAAAAAGTATAAAATAATAAGCATGTGAAACAGTTATTTTTTTAAAAAAAATTAAAACACACACCCACACAAGAGATTCAGTCAGTAAAACTGTTCCTATCTCCCATTATAGACAGTAGAAAAATTCAAATCTTGCTGAAGCAAAATCATTGTGGCAACAGCAATACCATTAAAGCGTGCAAGGTCTTCTGTGAATCAATTTTCATTAGCTGAAGTGCTAATACAAAATAACTGGACACTGAAGGAAGATTGTTTTCTGAACTACATTTGCAGGGAAATACAATCCGTAAGGCAACTGTTGCCAAGTTCTGAGACTATACAGTGTTTTAGCACTGAAAGCACAAATCAGCACAGATAGTCATTAAAAGTTAATTTTATACTTCTCAAGATTCCTATGTGATACAGTCATTCTGAAATTATAACTGAGTTCAATCTCTATGGAAATTCTCAGTTATCCAGATCATGGTTGTCCCAAAGGTGCTTTTTCAAGAGACAACTAGACTTTTTGTTTTTTCTTTGAAGACGTTTCGCTTTTCATCCAAGAAGCTTCTGAATTATATACCTAGTACATGGAATTTGACAAATGGAGAACATAAATGATCAAAGATGCTTTTCCGAAACTGAATTGAACTGAAGAAGCTTCTTGGATGAGAAGCTTCTTGGAGAGGCCACATGTGGTCCTCTCGAGCTCCGTTTTCCCTGGCAGAAGGTTGCAGGAGGCTGTCCCAGCCAAAAATGGAGATTGGGAGCCTGTTTTCGCTGGCAGATCACTCAGGCCACCATAGGCACCCCTGACACGAGTAACGTCAAGCTGGCCACACCCACCCTGGCCATGACCACCCCGGCCCCCTGAGGTCAAACACAACCCTGATGTGGCCCTCAATGAAATCAAGTTTGACACCCCTGATCTATGGTATGTGTACACGGATGCAAACATACATGAATTAAAGAGAAAGAAATTTAGAAAATATGGTCAGTATTCTGTTATAGAATCATGTCATAGGACCAAACAGGAGTTTGAAGAAAACCATAGTCCAAGCTATACTTAAAGTAAATCCTATTTTACTGAATGGGGCTCTTGGTAAATGAATATAAATTTACAGTTTTGAAGGCAATACAGCAATAGCCATGATATATTAACCTTAAACCCTTTTAAAATCTGTGATGTCTGATCTTGATTGTGCAGTCAAAAATTAAGGCTTAGGACACATTGTACAAATAAGAGTTAATTTGTGGGCAGGATCTAAGGTATCCTGGTGTATTTCTTTAGATCCCCTTTATCATCTCCTTTTATCCAGAGTTTTCAAAGTGCTTTTTAAATCTAGCAAAGAGGAGGAGGGAAAACCCCATATGCTTTCACATTATTTTCTGAAAGGAAAACAAGACCGAAAACAAATGACCACTAGAATGTGTTTTTATCTTGCTTTAATCAAAGATGAATATAAATGGCTTACAAACAACATTCTATTGATTACTAGACAAAAATATATACAATTCATTTTCTTCATCATCTTTGTCATCATCAACATAAGAATAGCCAGCTTTGAATAGCTCTCTGGTTTCTCAAAATGTTCAACATTGTACCTCCCATCAGGCCAATCAACAAGGTCAGTGATAAATTGTTCAAAACATATTGAGGGCACCAAGATGCCTCTTCCTCAAATTATTCTACTTCAAATATATTATGCAAAGACCTAGCTCTCTGAAAAGGCTTTAATGCAAGAAAAAATGAAACAAAAGAGAAGATGACAGCAGCAAGATAGATGGACTCAGTTACAGTGGCAATGAGTGTACCATTCAAACACCCGAAAAACCAGGATAAGGACAGATTTTCATAGAGAAAATCTCCGTCTTCTCTAACAGTAGGTCATGATATGATGGAACATCATCGTTGTCGTCATCAGAATCAACCTGTCTGTCTCATATGCCCTACCAGAACTGCAGGGGCCATTGTGGCAGGGGGTCAATTGGCATTGCAATGTATTTGCAGATGTATTCAGCAACTCTGACTTTTGCCTTGATCATTTGTTATTGATGAGGAGATGGTTGAATTCTATTCTGGACTGCATGTAAATTATGCTATTGTCTCCTGTAATTGAGCAAAACTCTTACCCTACAGTATGAACCTTGGAACAGAACACTAGGGGAGATAACTGTCAATTTTAGTATAATTCCATTCTTACTTTCCATAATTTTTTCTCTGTTTTATTTCTGTTATTATTTAGTATATTATCAGTTAATACTCTTTTAAGATTCATGTGAAAATATGCATGCATCCTTGTGCACATTTCACTCAATATTTATTTGATTTATGTGCCACCTATCTTGTCTAGAGGCAACAATACATTTTTTTTTTGTACAAAGTCTGGAACTCTTAAAGGAACGACTCCAAGGACTGCAGGGCAAAATATCAAAAAAAAATGTATGTATAATGTTGCAAAAAGGAGAGAAAAGAAGTGGTTGTGAAGAATAATAGTTGAAAAGAAAGCCTCTGAGTCAAAAAGCTAAGTAGGACAAGGGAGCTCTCAGAAAGCAACAGACAACAGCCTAAATGTTGTGGAGTAATTGTTAATGATGGAACTAGAGTTATTTTTAATTAACTTAGACATACAGCATTATTTGTATCTGTTTTATATTTTATTTGTAATCTAATGAATAGAGTCATTCAATGAAAATATAAGAGTTAATAAAATAATGATATATGTATTCAATTTATTTCATAATTGCCAGTCTGCTTTCCTCACTCATCCCAGTTATTGAACTCTGAAATATTGCCGATTTGTTCTGGGTAAGTGCAACCAAGTGGAATTAACCATGAAATCCATCACAGAGAATACATGAATGAGAATACATGGCAAACAGTCCTGTGGTTTTCTTCAACATCTTGAAGAAGAACATGGATAGTTGCTTCTGCTGAAAAATTGTAAGACAGGCACTGACCTTCAACTTTCCTATGTTATGTTCGATATCAGGGGTCTCCAAACTTGGCAACTTTAAGATTTGTGGATTTCAACTCCCAGAATTCCTGGTTGGCTGAGGGATTATGGGAGTTGAAGTCCACAAGTCTTAAAATTGCCAAGTTTGGAGATCCTTGTTCTATATGAAAGGCAGGGGCCTATTGACAAAATAATCAAATAGGTAAAAAGACTTTTCTTTATTTGGGCAAGAATGTTATGAGGATAAATTTCAGTTCCACTTTGTCTTAGTTTGCTAGATCCTTCCTAGATTTTTTTTTAATTTTCCCAGACAAACATATTCTTCCAAGCCAATATGTTTATGAGGAGACATAAACATGTCATTGCGTTATTAATCTCCAAAGGCTGTGCCATTGCCGACATTATGCAGATACTTGAGAAACAATCCAAGAATGGAAAAGTCACAATAATCTAGGGCAGCTGTATAAAGCTGTCAACTGATTTTGCTTTTAAAATTCTACTTGTTTTTAAATGAAACAAGAGAACTCATTTTCTGCCTGCTTTGACATTTTTATAATATAGTCAACATTATTAACTGTCACTGAAGGATGACAATAGCCATCTTAAAATAATCAGAAATAAATTCCATTATCATTTATATGTCAGCATGTAGATTTAAAATATAAGCTTAAAGATAGTTTAAATTACTAAAGTTTTTCCTAAAAAATCTTTCTATGGGGAAGAAGGGTTGCTTGCTTCTGACTTTATAAAATCCTATATGCTAGAAATTCTTCACAAGCTATGAAAACGCTGACACTTTATAACACAGAATGTTTCTTTACAGTATTATATAGACTTTTCTGATCATTTAGTTAATGTATACAGACTGATTTTCCCCCCTTCTTCACCTGATGCTGATTAAATATGGGTATTTCAATCATGTTGCTCACGTCTCTTCATCAAAACATAAAATACAACTTGGTGGGCATTGATGATTAGCAGCAGCAATGGCCAATAATAAAATTCTATTTTTCCTTCTTAAACCAATTTGGAGTGGAGAACTAACCAGAGGAGGCCATCCTACAAAGACATGAAAACCACCTTAACCCTTCCAACATTAAACTATTTCTATGAGTATATGTGGCAAATACATAATTTTGAAAATTGTCTATGAACATTTTCCCTCAGATAACCAAATAAATCAGCCCAGCAGTGTGTGATTTTGCAGATGAAGGAAAACAACACTCTGCTGTAATGGCCTGGGGAATATAATAGGCATAATGTATCTTAATGTCAGCAAAGTATTTGATAAAGTCTCCCAGGAGATCCTGATATGAAATATAAGGTCAAAATCAAGCGAAATAGTTGTGTTGATTAGACCACATCTGGAATATGATGTCTGTGTTGGGGCTCCGTATTTTAGGAAAAATATTGACAAAGCAAATCATGACCAGAGGAAAGTAATCATGTTGATAAGAGGCTAGAAGGAAATGTGCTGTGTTAGGACTGTTGGGTATATTTAACCTAGAAAAGAGCATGAGAAGACATGATAATTCTCTGAATTATTTGGAGCCATATAGAAGATGTTTAAACTTGTTCCAGAAGACTGAACAAGGAATAATGAGTTTTAATTAAAATGATTTTGTATTTTAATTGGACATTGGGGTGGACAACCTCCTAATGGCAAGAGTGGTTCAGTTTTATAATGGAATAAAATTCCTCTGAAGGTGCTAGAATCTTCTTTGATGCAGGTATTTAAACCAGAGGCCTGGCTGGTTATTTGTCAGAAACAATAAAGTAATAAAATCTTGCAGTGGGCAGGAAGTTAGACCCTGTGATCCCCACAGTTCCTTCAGTTCTTATATTTTTTAGTTCTATGACATTCCCAACACAAAATAAATAGGACTGACAGAGCAAAGTAGGGCTATTTGCTCCATTGTGAATATGATATCTAGATTAATAGGCAGAAGAGGGAAACAAATGATGAATGAGCCTGGATAGCTCAACAGACTAAAGAAGCCTGTTATTAACATTCAGCTCTCTGCAATTATTGCAAGCTCGAATCTCCCCAGGCTCAAGGTTGACTCAGCCTTCCATCCTTTCTAAGGTAGGTAAATTGAGGACCCAGTTTGTGGGGGCAATAAGCTGACTTTGTATAAAATATACAAAAATATGAAGGCTATTGCTTAACGCATTGTAAGCCGCCCTGAGTCTCCGGAGAAGGGCGGCATATAAATCTAATTTAAAAAAAATAAAAATAAAAATGCAAAACTGGACAAAATATCCTCAAAATATGTTGCAATACAACTCCAATTATCCCACATTATTGGACCTCCTACCTAGATCTGAATGGAGTTGCAGTTCAGCAATATCTGAGGAGGAGACAAGTATTTAGTCCCATGGAATGTGCTATATTGCAAAGTATTTCTATTCTCTCAAAATGTCAAGAAGGTGGCAGATGGTTTAGAGAGAGAGGCTCTAAAAGAAATGACACATTAGGGAAAGAGTAGATAGTACTGAAATATTTTAAGGCTAAGACAAAATAAGTGAAAGTCTGTGTACAGATGAACACAAAAGTGGATTTTTTTTCACTCTTTATTACATTAAAATACGGACTGAATGCAAGTACTATTACTGTGCTGTGGCAAAACATAGCTTCCGGCACCCCTGAGCATTATGTAATAGACAGTCACTGTAAAAATATGATGACATTTCAAATCAACTGGATTGATTCCAGGTTGTAAATGCAAATTCTAAGCTTTCCCCAAACCATCTTGCATTTTCTGCAGACTCTAAACTGGTGCTGTTTGCTCCCAAGGTTAGGAAAGCACACTTCAGAAAACAGAAACCTTTACAAGATCAATCCCCCCCTTTTTTTTTTTGAACTGCTGACTTTAGAACCATACAGCACTTTATAAAGTAAATATTTAGTAGACCTTTTGTTTAAATGTCAAATCTCAGCAGAAATCTATGAGAAAAAGCAAAAGGTTGAGTCTGGAATTAGTGTTGCCTTGATGGGAATTTGCCAACTGTCTGTCAAAAAGTAATTTGAGTACTGAGCAAAAAGTTCAGGGTCTAGCAGTCAAGATAGCAAAATAACTATATGCCAGGCTTCTTCTTGGAGGAATTGGCTCATGTAGATGATAAACAGGAAGCTATTGGACATCTGAAGGAGCCTGAAGTTCACATATATGCTAACCTGCATTCATTTGCCTTACAAGGAAAACAAATGGTTAGATTTCAGCATAAAGGTGGCCGTGAGAAAGGGCTCCATCTTTCCAATCAAAAGATCTCTTTCGGCAATGCAGGAAAATGATATAAACATTAGTGCAAGGTCTTGGAAAGAGTAAAAATACAGCGCATATCTTGAAAGATATTTGGAGAGTAATCATGTAGAGAATAAGGACCAATGACATAGAAGAGTGTTGCAAAAGAGGGGTAATTGGAAAAGGTAGACTTTTTAAAACCGGTCATCACATCAATCCCTTGCTACATATTGCTTCTTTAACAATGGTGTGCATTTTACTGCCCTCCTTTACAAAGGGTATTTCATAAGTATATTATTTATTTTTTAACTGTAACTGGCAAACTAATATGCAAGACAAGTCGCCAAGCAACTCAATTTTCTCAATTGATTTTCATTCTATGAATTGGAACAGCACTACCAGAGAGGAAATCTTTCCATCAAAATTTTCCATGGAAAATTGCAACTTCTACCCTCAAAATGACACTATAGGGCACTGCACATCAGAACAACTAGATACAAGGACAGTTTTTTCCCAAATGCCATCACTCTGCTTAACAACTAATTCCCACAACAATGTCAAATAATTTACTAAGACTGAATTACTATTATTCATCTCTTCCTTACTAGTATCTATCTCTTCCCACTTATTACTATAACCGTGTTGCTTGTATCTTTCAATTTATATTGTTTTTATTGTTTCCTAGTATGATTTGATAGCTTATTAGTAACCTTGACTATCACTAAGTGTTGTATCCTTTTATTCTTGATGAATGTATTTTATTCTTCTTATGTACACTGAGAGCATATACACCAAAGACAAATTCCTTGTGTGTCCAATCACACTTGGCCAATAAAGAATTATATTCTATTCTATTAAAAAAATATGAAAGAGATTTATTCCTTCTGCCTGTGTGTGTGTGTGTGTGAGTGAGAGACAGAGACAGAGACAGAGACAGAGACAGAGGCAGAGACAGAGGCAGAGACAGAGACAGAGACAGAGACAGAGAAACAGAGGACAATGGACAAATTGGCAGGACAATTTGCCAGTCCAATGAAAGGTAACATAGAAGGAGTCTATTACATTAAGAAGTTATGCTATGATATATTTTACACTCAAATATGCAGAGTTAAAGTTCTAGAAGCACAATGGCATGCATCCAGTACATTTTGCTGCCTATTATGAAGAACCCGATGGAACCTGCCTCCATTCCATAAAGGGTTGTCAGATGGGATCCTTCATGATGCTTGACAGCGGTTGTAGAATATAAGAAAAGCAGGAATGCTATGGAGCACTCATGGCTCTGACCTTTAAAACTGGGGACAGTCAAGGGCTCAAAAGGAAGAGCTGGGGAGCTGTCACTTCTGCCTAATGATAGATTTTGGTCAAGGAAGGAGTACAGAAAAAATGCTCTTCAAAAGTGACTTTCAGAGAAATCGTTTTGGATTTGAATGATGGCCACTATGTTCAGTTGTAAAATACTTTGTTCTGGGACAACTTGAAAGAAATATGGGAGCATTTTGAAGAAAATACATAATTGTTCTTTGGAAGGAGAGAAATAAACTGAATAAACAAGCTATTAAGATTTTTCCATTCAATCTGCAATTTGACTTGCATTTTAATCTTCCATTATTACAGATCATAAGTACATCTAGAGCTAAAGAAAGGCACTTACTCAAACTTTAAGTCACCTCATGATTTTTCAGTGAGCTGCCTTGTCTTATTAAGAGGTTCTGGTGCCAAAGCTGCTTTTGTGTTTTTGGAAACATGTCAAATCAATTATTTCTGAAACAGACTGGGAGAAAGAGTACTTAACTGGCTATCCTACTTCACTTTATCACAGCCAGGCTTATGTCAGTTTCCGAGTCTTCTCTTTGGGTCAAGAGTTAATGTTTGGAGTTCATTCTTTGGGACCATTCACATATTTTTTTTTAATTTCTACCTTGGAACAACAGCAATACAAGAAATGATTTTCTTTACTTCCTGTAGTAAGATAAAATCAGGCAGAAGATCCCTATAACTTTTTAGATTGCTACTTAATGTCAGGTGAACATCTCAGCTAAAACCTCACTCCGTATTTGCATAGGGAACTCTTGAGTTGTGGCTGTAATGGAGCCTGTCCATCAGTGTTGTAACTTGTGACACTCATAAAGCTGTGGATTTTGCAACCCTTTTGTCTGGGGGCGGTTAAACAAATACCATGATAGTTAAATAAACCAGTGGTTCACTATAGGTATAGTTTTGCCCCAAACTGGACATAAAATGCCATTTTTGGCAAAACCATAGTAAAATGTAGCCGTGTGACCATGGGATGCTGCAAATGGTTATGTGGCCTGCTTGCTGATGGCTTGAAGTGCACTTAAGTGACCATAGGGTGGGGGGAATATGAGAACTGAGAAACTGGATCATGACTAACCTCCAGGTAGATCCATAGAGACTTCAAACAATCACTAAGCACAAGCCAAGGACTACCTGTAATAGGATAGGGACATGATGGCTCAGTGGCTAAGGTGCTGAGCTTGTCAATCGAAAGGTTTGCAATTCAGCGATTCAAATCCCTAGTGCCGCGTAATGGGGTGAGCTCCCGTTACTTTCCCAGCTTCTGCCAACAGAAGCTCAAAAGCAGTTCAAAAGCATGTAAAAAATGCAAGTAGAAAAATAGGGACTGCCTTTGGTGGAAAGGTAATAGCATTCCATGCACCTTTGGCATTTAGTCATGCCGGCCACATGACCACAGAGATGTCTTTGGACAGCACTGGCTCTTTGGCTTTGAAATGGAGATGAACACTGCCTAGAGCCAGGAATGACTAGCACATATGTATGAGTGGAACCTTTACCTTCACCTTACCTGTAATATCTTCTGTTATGCCTATTATATCTGGAGTGCAAAAATCTGATTCACTACTAGATGGCAGCAAAAAGATACAGTAAATTCTCTTTGCTTCCATCTAATTGTTGTCTGGAGTTTTGAAACCCAGATTAGATAGCAGTAGATTCACAAATCTGATCAAAATATATAAAATGAAGGTGCGCCACAAACTGCTCAACTGCTAGTCCTTAGTGGTAGGTGTGATCTTCATAAGCCTCTCTAATTTATAGTCAGTCTTAATTCTGCAATGAGGCCAATTGCAGATTGAATGAGATTTATTGTATATCTCAAGCTAGTCTTCCACACTGCCTATATCTAGATGATTATGGTCCACATTAATCAGTCCTAGAATCAAAGAATCATAGAGTGAAAGGGACCTAAGAGATCATCAGTCCAATTCCCTGCAATCTGCTGAATTCACTGCACTATCTCTAATAGATAACAATATAAGGCAGGGCTGTCAAACTTGCAGCCCACGGGCCAGATGCATCACGCACTGGCCACCCCCATGCCTGGTTTAGCAAAGGGGAAAAAAGTCGCAATATGTCATATGATGCCTCCATGACGCCGCGAGTTTGACACCCTTCTGTTTGAAAACCTCCAGTGAATAGGAAGAAACCTCTCCATGTAGTAGCCTATTCTACTGATTGATAGGTATCAAGAAGTTCTTCCTCATGTCTAATATATACCTACATACTTGACTTTTTAGTCCATTAGTTCTAGTCTTATCCTCTGGAGCAAATGAGAATCAGTCCTCAGTACCTTAACTATAATACCAAAGTGACTCTACATATCTATGCTTACAGATTATAATATAAACTTGCTGGTCGCTGATTACTAATAATTTGGTAGAGGAGTTTTAGGGAGTTTTAGAAGCCACTAAAAAATTTCAGGTGCTGCTTGTATTTTGGAGGCTATATGGATTCCCATCTTCGATTTATATTAATGACTTCTATTAACCTGTGTGATGTAGGAAAATCATGTGATCACAGGCACATTCCTCTGGTAGCAGAAGAACTAGACACACTGGCTTTTGCCCATTACCCTAAGGCAGAGATCTCCAACCTTGGCGACTTTAAGACTTGTGGACTTCAACTCCTAGAATTCCTCAGCCAGCAAAGCAAAGCAAAGTCCACAAGATTGAAGAACCCTGCCCTAAGGAACTCTATCAGAATTTTTAGAAAATAGTCTGAGTAATGAGCAATTTATATTTCTCCAAGAGTTTGAGACATATTTGAAAGTGAACGTTGAGGGGATATTTGTGCATTTGACTACCCAAAGAGTTCAGAAAGTTTCCACTGAAGGTGAAGAAAGATAAGGAAACAGCTGGCTATATGGCTAAAGCAATTAATAATCCACTGACCTTGTTGTTGCCCCTAGCAAATGCAAACCAGTTCAACCCCTGACTGAGAAGGAAATTTTAAAAAAGTTGCTTTGCAAGCCATTGGGATACTGACAAGATATATAACCCTGAGCAAGCTCAACAAAATTTATGTATGTATTCTAAGCTCACCACAAGTTGTGACATATAAAGCAGAATTCAGTTCAACAACCGTTTTTGACAAAATTTGCTTTTTGCAGATGGGTAGCAAATTTTCCCCAGAAAGTTGTTCCAAGCAATAGCTTCACTTAATTATCCAAGTTTCCTAAACAGATAAAGTTACAGAATTTAGATGACGCATGTTTAGTGAGAAAGAGTAAACTGAATTCAATCGTCATGACTGAAGAAATGAGAATCACGAGAAATAAATAACACTTAAGAATGTTGCCATCACTTCAGCTGTTTTTCATTAATAATAATATTAACCAAGTGGGTTCTTGGAGTATGGGCCAAAACTCAAGATGGCAACTACGATTATGTGATTGAAGCCCCACCTGTTTTTTATGTGCTTCAGAGTGAATTCTGCCAGGGTGCTCTCTGGTTTCTATGTGTGTCATTGTTTCCTCAATTTCTTTCATTCCAAAGTAGTTCAGCATTTCACTTACCTCACTCCATTGACTGAGTTCAAATGTTCTGTCTTTGTTTTCTGTCTTTGAATTTCAACATAGTGGGTGATTTGTCCTAGGTTTTTAATCTTCAAATCATCCATAACTTTCCAGGTGATTACCCTTTGGTTTATAAAATATTAGCGCATGATTAGCACATGAAAAGCACATGAAAAACACTAATGTTTTTATATCTTTAGTTTTTAGTGGAGACATGGGTCTGCCTCATTTCTTGCTTCTGGGCAAACTTAGCTAAGACCTGATTGCTTGCTTTAGTCCATAAACGCTGTTTTAGAATTTGTAAATCAGTTCTGCTCCGTCTGGATCTGTCAACCCTGCTGGTTGCTACGTCTACGTTCGTCACTGAAGTTGCAATCAGAAAATGACTTTACATTCATATGTTTTATTTGCAGTTCCTTACTTGATGAAATACAAAGTAGTGTCATTATGACTTTCTCTGGGGCAAATGTCTCATCATAGCTTCATGATGACTACTTTATAAAAGTCAGATGAATGTCTGGGTTCCACTTTTTGGCATGATTTTATTTCTTTTCCACCTGGTAGACTTCTATGGGTACCCATTAATATTCTTTTATTCATATACTTTGTGGGTTTTCACCATATAAGATTGCATTATATGCCTTTCATTGCCCAATTTGACATTCAGGGTTCTGGTTCTCCTTGATCTACTTGTTCAGTATAAGTGGTTGGTTGGGCATGTCTTCTATTTCCTCCTTGCTTGACTGGTTGGGCATATCTTCTGCCTCTTCTTTGTATTTCTGGTCGATGGTGCTCTCCTGTTTCACATGATAGACATACTTTCTGGTATGTGTTCTTCAAAACTCATATGTTCTTCAATTAAAAATTCCATGTCTTATAGAAATGTATACCATTACTTATAGTTATTGTGCAAGACCTGAGGTACAGAATTTTGCACCCTTTGGTCATTTTGATGTATCCCATCATTCCACCCACTGTGGCTTTGACCCCTAGCTTTGAGCATTTTTTGCCAGGAATAAAAACTTCAGCTTTGCAGTCCAATTTTTATAGGTGGCTTATATAGGGTTCCATCAATTCCATAGTCCACATGGTCTCTTTTCTGTGATTTTGTGGATAGATAGCTGTCATCAGCATTTACCTTTGATAAAGGAAGATGCCAAACAAACTTTAGATGATCAGATGCAAATGTAAAATTGGATATGAGCTAGTATTTGAAAGAGTGGCTTGATAGGAGATGTTAAAATCCTATTCAACCATGCAGTCAACTCTGGGCTTCAAGCCAATCTCTGTTTTAACTAGCCTAATGGGATTGTTAAAAGACTTAAGTTGGATCACCCTCACAGATGTAAATTACAAGTTTATTGGAAGGATGGGCAGGATATGACAAATGTCATATTTGAGCCTTGGTGGCGCAGCTTACGAGCCTTGGAGGCGCAGCTGACTAAGTGCTGTTAAAGTAGCACCAGCTGCCTGCAATTACTGCAAGTTCAAATCTCACCAGGTTCAAGGTTGACTCAGCCTTCCATCCTTTCGAGGTAGGTAAAATGAGGACCTGGATTGTGGAGGCAATAAGCTGACTTTGTATTAAAAAAAAAAAAAAAGAACACCGCTTAGTGGGGGCCGAAAGCTCTACTAAGCAGGTATATACAAAAGTATGAAGGCTATTGCTTAACACATTGTAAGCCGCCCTGAGTCTCCGGAGAAGGGCGGCATATAAATCAAACCAATAAATAAATAAATGTGTCCAGTTGATGTAAAGGATCTCACTATAGAACAATGAACTAGATAGGTTTCACACTATGGGCTAGTTCTTTAAATGATATCCTGACTAAGATTTGTATAAAGAAAATAACTATGTACATGATTGATTATCCATGGGTAACATTACAATTATAAGGAAGAAGAAAGAGCTAGGAAGTATTGATACATTGGAATAAATATTTGAAATATTTATTTATTTAAAGCATTTTTTTTCCTGCTGTTCATTAAAAAAAATCCTCACAGCAGTTTACTGCCCAAATCAATAAAACCAAAGACATTTCTTTTTCCCATAAGCTAATGATATAACAAACCTGATACACATGATAAAAGAGAAAGGAGAATGAATAAAGTAAAATCAAACAGCTGCTGATAATGTTAGAAGCACAAAGATTCACCAAGTTTCCTCTCTATCATATAGTATAAGATCATTTTGAACCTGGATTTAAAATCAGCTTTTTCTGAGTACAGCTTTGCTGGTAGTGGTTCTTCTCTAAGAATCGCTTCTTCATGCAAGCCCATGCCCTAAATTAAGTATGTTTTTCTTGGGAGGGAACATTGCCGCAGTATATGCCATTAAAGATATTTTATTAGGTGTCTGCAAACCTACCATTATAGCAATGACTCTTCCAGGCTCTGCTATACTGGTGGTGGTTTGGCAGTTTTCCAAAAGTTAATTTTCTGATCCAGAAGATGACTCTGCCATGGTCCAGTCCCTAAACAGACTCCTAACTTTTCTAGACTCTACCCTTAAAAATAGAAAACATGTGTCTGGGCTAATCATAAATATTCTCTGGGTTGCATGACTTAGTCATCTTCTTACACGTTGCACCCACAATGCCAAGCTTAATTTAAGTTGTTATAGCTTGGCAATTATCTGGGATACATAGTTCCACTTTCTGTGTAAGCAAATTCGGAGTGCTTAATGTATTCAGGTCTAATTTAGATTTCATACTCTCCCCACTTCCAAGATAGTTAAATTGGTTGCATAGATGGGAAGACTCCTGGCAAAGCTAGTGCAATCGCAAAATTGATTAAAAGTAATTCTGACTGATGGGCTGTAGCCTTTCAACTCTCTTTACATTTATTAGAATGATTTCCCTAAGAACTGGAACCTTGCCTTTATGCTTATATCTTAAAGGGAAACAACGCTGGAGCCGACCAATATCAGGTTGCTGGTATAATTAGTAAACAATAGGCAAGACATCAGCCCCAGAAGCTAATTGACCAAATCAATCATAGTGATTAAAAAAAAAAAAAAAACTTGGAGGGGAGTAAGCATGTTGGCAGAGAAACTTTCAGTCAGTGCTGAGTCTTCTAACACCTGGTAGGTAATTACAACTTCACACTAGCAGAATTCTGTATGCAGCAGTGTTTTTTATTTGAAATCAGCCTTTCATCTAATTCCCAGGAACAAGCTCTGGAGGAGGCTTGAATTCCCTTCTATCGATCAGCGATGCTTGTCCCCAAAGCTCATTTCTGAGCAAGGCCACAGGCAAAACCAACTCAGAAAGGGTATGGTTGAGATATATTTTAGACCCACTTTTGCTTTGCTTGTATATTCATTCTCTGTTCATAAGCCTTATCCCATTTGAACTATGATCCTCAAAATTAGCATCTGCTTTAATATGCAGGTGGCACGGTGGTACAATCTGCATCTCTGACGACTTTATTAGCTGTTAATTAGCAACGGAGAAATGCTACTGAGGCCAGGTAAATATAGATGGCATGTAAATGGCTTACAGAACTCTTGGATCTTTTGTATTACTCTCATGTCCTTTGCCAGGTCTTCAAATTGAACCAGAGGCCAGCTTAAACTTCTGGTTTTTGTGTTTAAAGCTCACTTTTCACAAATTTCCTAATACCTTTTATTACATCAGTACTAGGTCATTTCTGTCAGAATGGTTAAGATTTGTGTCATTGTCCCTGCAACTTAGCATTTCTCAATTGCGATCAATCAGTTTTGCTTAATTTTCTTCCAAGTCTGGGTTTCTTGGAGGCAATGTAACACTGCTGAACACTGCTGGCGGCTCAATGTCACAGTATTATAGATACCTGACCTACTTTCTTTTTTCATCTGTTTTTTCTACTGATTCATGATTAGGTGTGCAAGTAGATTTTGCTACAAATGTCAGAGATCAATTCCACCCCACCCATCACAATTTAGATCTGATAAAGCAAATGAATGGGAACACTGACTTTGAATAGACTTCATTAAAAGTTTTCCTTCTTCCAAAAAGAGGAACTCTTTCCATGCAAGGTTGTCCTTTGATACAATTTTGTTCTTTGTAGTTTACCCTTCTTATTTACCTTGTTTGATTAAGTACAATAACCATGAGAAAGAATGCATTAATATCCCAAAGAACAAATATTTCAGTACTATATTCACATTGATTAAAAACAGTCCAGATATTATGTTTTTCCGCCACCTTATTGAAATTCAGGGCTAAAACTTTGTAAAGGATTTATTTGTCAACTTCATTAGGATTCTGTGACATTAATCTATTTCAAAATGTGTTCTTTCTCAAGGACATTGAATACAGGCAAAAGTTACAGATATATCAAGTTAGGTCTTAGAAATAAGGACAGTAAATGTGATAAAGTATCTAATATATCAGCATCCAATATCAGTGGAACTAATCATCAGACTGTTCTATCATGTTCTTAGTCAACACTAAATCATCTTCTGCGTAAAAGTGAAGAAGAAAGGAAGAGATCAGTCAGAAGATTTGCAGGTGGGGCTTGCAGGTGGGCCAATGGATCAAAAAGCAATTAGAACATCCTGAAATTTATTATTGTTTGTGCTCAATTTATATTTTTGCAAAAAAAATTCCAGTTTCATAGCAGTTTTTCTTTCCTTTATTTAAAGACTCCTGACTCACAATTTTTCATTTTAAAAGAAGAACATTCTGTATCTATATCTCTTCAGTTTTAAAGCTGTTCTTGGTCATTTTTGTGAGCTATTATTTTGATCTAAATCTTAGTTCATAAACTAATGTTTGGTTTTTTTCAAATGTCTTCTGAAAATTCAGTATTTCAATTTCAAATCTCCAAGCCACTAAGCTTTCATTAAGATTCTTGTATCCTATGTACTAGATCAGGGGTGTCAAACTGGTAGCCCATGGGCTAGATGCATCACACGCAGGCCACGCCCACCCCAGCTCCACGAAGGGAAAAAATGTCATGAAATGGCACATGATGGCAATGTGACACTGCGAGTTTGTGTACTAGATTAATTTTATTGAAGGTATTTTCTCTGCTTGGATCAGACCTTCCTTCCTTCCTTCCTTCCTTCCTTCCTTCCTTCCTTCCTTCCTTCCTTCCTTCCTTCCCATGTGCTACATACTGTAGAAAAGAGGCTAGCCTACAGTCCTATTGCATGGCTACCATCTTGACTTTTTCACACTCTTCATTCCCTGGAGACTGCAGCGCACCATTCCAGCAGTGGTCCGCCTTTTTGGAAAAGAGGAACTGTGGCTGGAACTATGAATCCAGGAATACTACTTGTAATTGAAAAAACCGAAGCAACTATATAATTCAGCTATCCACTCTTTTGGCCATTCATTCATTGGAATGAAAAATCTCGGTAGTCCCTGCTTAACGGTAGTAACTGGAATCAGGACCTCCATAGCTATCAGCCCTCTCAAGTAAAAGAGATGGGACATACAACTAGATGAACTAATTCTCCTTTATTTTATGACTGCATTAACATCATTTTGCAAATCTGAATGTACCAACTTCCATTAGGACGGGTTCTTCCTAAGTTTCTTTCTCTGCCCATTAAGCAGTGGTGGGATTCAAATAATTTAACAACTGGTTCTCTGCCCTAATGATTTCTTCCAACAACCAGTTCACCAAACTGCTTAGAAAGTTAACAACCGGTTCTCCCGAAGTGGTGCGAACTGGCTGAATCCCACCACTGCCATTAAGTTATTGGGGTGTCTCCCTTTCTTGTCTTATTGTTTTCTGGCTATTCCCCAAGGTCATCCACACATTCCATTAGAGTCACTAAGCAATGCAGTTGTAAACCATGACACTACATGACCATTCTGAATTACAATAGGAGTTCTGACAATTCTAGTTGCATTGTTAGATGAATCTCATGCAGTGTAATGTCACATGATCACCATTTGCGCCATCCTGCCAGTTTTCCCATTGAAGGCAGCAAATGGTGATCTTGTGACCATTGAACAGTGTGATGTCATAATTCTAAGACGGTTGTCAATTTCCTGAATCATGATCACATGACTGTGGAACACTGCAATGGCTGCAAGCTTTGACTGGTCATAAGTCTCTTCATTCAGCGCCATTGTAACTTTGAATACTCACTGAATGAATGTTAGTTAACTGAGGACTACCTGTATAGCCTTTATAATGGTCTGACTTAACTTCCTTAGGACTGCTGCTGTCCTCATCTGTGGAAACAAAATACTCTAGGTCAGCATTATTTCAATTTATTTAAAGGGTAATGGATAGCAACCAAAATCGATATGCAGGGACTGGCCAGCTTGTGTCTTCTCTCGACTTGACTCTCATTTGCAGGAATTCTTAAAAAAACTGACTGGCAGCACTGGCTTTTGCAGTTTTGGCAGCTAATTAAATGTTCACTCTTGTCTACCCAGCACATCAGCTGTCTCTCCAAAGTACATGAGAAGTGTTTTAAAGACTTTTTACAGACCAAATTTCAGCACCAAGTTCTAGCAGTAAGCAAACTGTCTGATAAGAATCACTTATCAAACACACACACTCTCTCTCTCTGTCTGTGTGTGTGTGTGTGTGTGTGTGTGTGTGAGAGAGAGAGAGAGAGAGAGAGAGAGAGGGAGGGAGAGGAGAGGAGAGGGAGAGAGAGAGAGAAAGAAAGAAAGAAAGAAAGAAAGAAAGAAAGAAAGAAAGAAAGAAAGAAAGAAAGAAAAGAGCATATTTCAAAAAATTGATATCTTTTTTGTATTCCAGGGACCAATGAATGCAGTCTTCCAACTGTGGTTTTACTAAACTACTATTGTATATAGCAGTACTAATACTTCACATGATCTTGATACTATTTCTCTGTTGACGCAGCTTAGGACTTCATTAGCTGTTTGGCAACTGCAACTCATACCTATGTGGTTCTCCAGTTGGACTCCTAGATATCTCACTGCTACTGCTGTTGAGCCTGGTACCATCTATTGTATACCTGCGCATTTGATTTTTCTTGCCTAGGTGTAAAACCTTACTTTTCTCACCACTGAATTGCATTTTGTTGGATAAGGTCCAGCGTTCAGGTTTGTCTAGATCCTTCTGAATCTTGAGCCTATCTTTTAAAGTGCAGGCTATTCCTTCTAGCTTGGTGTCATCTGCAAAACTGATGAATTCCCCTTTTATCCCTTCACCTAAATTGTTTGTAAAGATGTTATAAACTGGCTCTAAGACAGAGTACTGACTCTTAAGACAGAACTTTGGGATACCTCATTACATCAGTCCAGGTAGATGGAGTTCCATTAAAGACTACACATTAAGTGCAGTTTGTCAGCCAATTATGAATCCATCTGCTAGTATGCTGTCTATCCCACATTCTTCTATCTTACCAAGAAGTAAGTTGTTGCCTACTTTGACAAATGCCTTACTGAAGTACCCTAACCCATTTTGCTGGTCCCTTTTTGCTGCTGCTTGCCTGGAATCATCCTGTCTCCTCCCTTCCCTCTCAACCGCCCTCTCCCCCCGCCCGCCGGTCCGCAAAACTGAAAAGGTTGGGGAACTCTGTTCTAGTTCCCTTCTCTACTGTTTGGGAGATAAAGTTGTCTGCTAGGTTTGCAGACATCTTTGAATACCAGTCTACTTTTAGCTTTATGTTCTTACCATGTAGACTACAAAATAAACACTGTACAAAATAATATAAGAGCAGTGTCCACTTCATGAGAACAATGGCAACCAGAGGGGGAAAGGATAAAATTTAAGACTTGTGCTTCTAACACAATAGCAACACTTAGTACTGCATCAGAGAGGCAACAAGCCAAATTCCCTGTATGGGAATTCCAGCACTTCCAAACACTAAATTCAGCTCATCAGCAGTAATTTGGTAAAATGCAAAAAGAGTCTCCAGGGCCACATAAATGGAGAAAAATTATAGGACAGATGCTGAGAAATTGGAGAAAAAGCAAGACAAGGAACAGCATGAAACTAAGCATTCTGATAAATTTTAACTGTATAAATAGAGGGCATATGGACGTGTCTAGGTAATAAATGAGCCTTTGCTTTCAGCAGCCCTTAATGCCCTTCTCTTTTCAAAATGAACAAAGCAAATATGATCTATTTATACGTATTTTATGCAAAAATGATCTGAATTTGCAGCCTCTTGAATATTGTAGCATAAGCAAGAGCCAATGCTACCTTGTGAGATTAGAAATGTAGTTCAGGATTGACCTGAAAATCATGTTTTTTTTATTCCCCTCCCCTCCCCTCCCCTCCTCTTCTTTTATTTTATTTATTTTATTGCTTTGGCAATCTTCCAATTATGCTCCCACCCCCATGAACTTCATTTAATTCAAATGAAAGGTAATTCTGGGTATTCCCAATAAGATGACATTCAGATATCCTATGGAAAGTTTTTTGGAAGCAAGTTCCAGAAGAATTCAATAAAATTTAATCCTTAAATTAAGCACATTGAGTTTGGTGGGCTGCATAAACTGCACTAAAATGATATAGAATTGAATTTTGGCCTTCAAATACAGCAGGAAAAATCAATTATCCATAGCTGACATTCTAATTCAGAACATATAGTTCTTACCTTAAAAATTGAACAATGAATGTTCTTTTTGAATTTTGGATCATCTCCCATTTTTATTACATTTTACAGAAATTATATTAATACTGATTAGTTTTGAAGGTATACCCTGATGTAATAAAGTAATAGATTACCATGTCCAGTCCTTTAGCTTTGATCCTTTTCAGTAAGCCTTGTTTAGTGGGTCATGAATACTGAGTATGAATACAATACTGAGAATGGACATAATTAAACTGAAAAAAAGAAATTCATTTATACTTATTTATTATATTTATTTATTTATTAAATTTGTTGGCTGCCCATCTTACCACAAAGTAACATTATAAAATATGTCCAGAAATAAGTCTTATTTAATGGGCCATCTAAGAAAATTCCAATATACTTGTATTATAGACTGTGTATCTTATAGTACAGTGATGACGATCCCACAGATGGCACGTGGAGCCATCTCTACGGACATGCGAACCAACGCCCAGGTTAGCTCCACTGCACATGCCCATGCACCTCCCGCCAGCCAGCTGATTTTTGGGTCTCTGCCAGGAGACTCAAACGCATGTGTGGAGGGGACGGGGGTGTGGGGTGCCCTCCCTGTGCCCTTTTTGGTTCCAGGAGGCTTCAGGGAGGCCTGCTAGCATAAAAATGGGGGGTGGGAGGGTGCGGCACCCCCCATGCCCCCCATTTTTGGTTTCAGGAGGCTTCAGGGAGGCCTGCTAGCACCAAAATGGGTGTCACATGCACATGAGCGGGGGGCAGGAGAGCGCAGGGGGTCACATGCACATGTGTGTGGGGCGGGGCCTGGAGGGGGCATTGCATTATGGGTGTCAGCACACGCATGCGTGCTATTGCATGCACATGCTATTTCACCATCACTGTTATAGTATATATAGTAATAAATGCAAATATTTTAAATATACATTAATTTTGTTAATCTATCTAATATGGCCTTTATTTCTTCATGGGTACAATGTATCATAGGCAGTGCAAAATATTTTCTTCTAAAACATATAAAGGCATAAAACCTCCCCCTCCTTCTTTTCTGTTCATTGGATTTTATAGAGAGTGCATTAATTGTCTATATTCCCTTTTTAAAAGTAAAGTAGTATTGAGGTCACAATTCACTTACAGTGAAATTGAACAGTCATAAGTTTTAATATCTTCTTAAACTTCTTGGCAAGGATATTATTATTAGTGAAAGAAAGGAAATTCAGGGAATAATTCTTCGTGGAAGGAACTTCACTACTTGAAATGTGATAATTTTTTCAAATTTTCCAGTAATTACTGTTATTCTTTATCCAGAGATAACTAAAAACATTGTATTTATATGAAAAGTCTGTTACTAAAAAAGTTCTTTACTATCATGATCTGGACTATCAAAATTATTTATGAATGCAAACAGTGCAGGTAGTCCTTGACTAATTACCACAATTGAGCCCCAAATTTCTGTTGCTAAGTGAGAAATTTGTTAAGTGAATTTTGCCACATTTTACCATTTTTCTTGCCACATTGGTTAAGTGAATCACTGCAGTTGTTAAGTTAGCAACAAGATTGTTAAGTGAATCTGGCTTCCCCATTGACTTTGCTTGTGAGAAGGTTGCAACAGCTGATCACGTGACCCTGGAAAACTAAAATCATCATAATATGAACCAGTTGTCAAGCGTCAACTGTTTGTGATTTACATGTGAATGTAAATCACATGACCATGGGGATGCTGCAAAGGTGATAAGTCACTTTTACCAGCGCTGTTATAATTTCAAAAGGTCACTAAATGAACTGTTGTAAGTCAAGGACCATCTGTACTACACTCTTACATAAATACTATTACATATTATATTAATTATTTTATGCTATGCTATGCTATGCTATGCTATGCTATGCTATGCTATGCTATGCTATGCTATGCCTAAAACATTCTGCTAACAAAACCCACAAAATAAAACAGGGACCATTAAATGATATCAAACATTATGTGCAAACCAGATCCAACAAACTTTAGCCAGATATCCAGAGTTAACATATGCAAACACCTCTTTTGCAACCACCATTTTAAGAATGAAAATAGAGCCATACAGTAGCAAGTGTCCATTCCCATTGTCGTATACAAATATAGACTTTCATGTAAACATTCAGTACTAAGCTCTTAGCTATTGACTAGCTTGCAGTAGATGTTAAATACTTTTCTCTTTGCTTTAGGGAGGATAATAGTTCATAGAACTTAAGAAATAACGAGACCTCTTTTGTTCTGAATTGGCCAGGTATTTCACATCTTAGATCTGATTTTTTATTTTATTCTTTTGAACAGCAATTCCCTATTTTATTTTATTTTTTTGGCCAAGATCTTTTTTTCTGAGAACTTCTGTTTTAACATTCTGGAAACATTACATGAAGGCAGGATTTCGTAAACTCAGCAGCTCTAAGCTGTGGGGGACTTATACTTTCAGAATTCTTCACTAAGCCTGCCGGTTGGGGAGTTGTGGGAGTTGTAATCCACATATTTTAAAGTTGCCAAGGTTGAGGAAAAGTTGCATGGAGATATTCCTTTGTAAAGCATAGGACAAGGGTCCACAAACTTGGCAGCTTTAAGACTTTTGGACTTCAATTCCCAGAATTCTCCAGCCAGCTATGCTGGCTGGAGAATTCTGGGAGTTGAAGTCACAAGTCTTAAAGCTGCCATGTTTGAAGGCCTCTGGCATAGGAAAACCATTGTGGTGAAGTTGCTAAATCATTGGATTGGTAATTAAGACATTTAGGAACTGGTTTCCACTCTACACTAAGGTTGCTTTGTCCCATTCCAAGCAGCTTGCCTATTTGCCTATCCCTACTTATAAATTTCCTTCTGAATATTCTGTGTATAAGGGCTGCATTAGGAGGTCTCGAGAAAGATTACAGCAATTGTTCCTAATGAATAGGTGCACGCTTTCAAATTATTTGATCAGCAAAATGCATGAAAAATTGAATTGCCATTGACAGCAGGATGCATTTTGGGTGCATAAATATTTCATAAATTTAGGGCAGTCAAAAACCAGTAATTATCTATAATTAATTGCTGCTTCATAGGAAACAGCCCAAGAAAACATTGATGTTAGGTGCAGCACCTGCCTTTTAGGTTTGGCTGAGCAACTCCCTTAGTGAGACAGCTGCTCTGAAAAATGCCACCAGATGGAAATTGAGTAATTGTAATTTTGTTTAAGAGAGGCTCAGTAAATAATTGTAACAGATAAGTAGATTTTCGGGTGCTTATTTTACACAACATGTGACTATAGACCATGGTTTGTAAATTTATTGTAGATTCAGTAGGCTGGATCCATACCTGTCCCTTTATATATGAAAGCTAATTTCAATGGAAAGAAGAGAGCTCACATTTTCCTTTGTAATAACAAAGAGCTGCATCCTTTAACAGAGCTAAGAAATCAAGAAGTTACTCTCTTGGCCTCTTGCCCAGCAGGGATGCAATTCCATTGAGGACAATTAAACATTCTTCTTTATAAAGTGAAGAACACTGCATGCAAATAGATACTATCCCTGTCAAAGGATACCAAAAGATGCTTTGGCTTTATTGGTTTCTGCTGTCATTCAGGCTATCAGTGAATACCTTCTTTTTTGTATTGATATTACTGTGGCATGTTTAATATTACTTTCAATTTGACATGTTTTGAATAGCATTGTTTTTATTCCTTTTGTTTTTAAAGACCTACCTTCAGTAGGATGCAGAATATAGTTTTTAACCGTTGACAACTGAGTCAAAGTGGGCTCTAAGAATTCTAACTCTGACTATGCAATATTATATTTGGCAAAATACTTGTGTTAGATCTTGGCAAATTAAGTACCCTGAGCTTTGGTTGGTTTTTTAAATTTTGTATTGGCTTAATCGCTCCATTGGGCATATAGAAATCCATATCCTTTTCATGGAGAGCCAGTTTGGTGTAGTGATTAAGGCACCAAGCTGGAAATTAGAAGTCTGTGAATTTTAGTCCCATCTTAAGCCACTGGGTGACCTTGATCCTGTCACTTTCTTTCAGCCCTAGGAAGGTGGCAATGGCAAACCACTTCTGAAAAGTCTTGCCTGGAAAATTACAGGGACTAGTCCAGCAAGCGTCTGAGTATCAGACATGATTGAATGGAAATTTTTAAAAAATATTTTTAATTACTGTTTTAATATGGATCTGTGACAACAATAAGCAACCCAGAGTGAATGAATCAGTAATCAAAATGATAGTGGTAAAATACAAGAAATAAGACTGCTGAAGCCTTTGCATGACTAACAGACATTTGAACATACTTCTCTTTCTCAATCCTTAAAGAAGCATCCAACAGGTCATTTGACTTTCTTTAGAAAGGTTACTGAAAGCCTTGTAAAGGTTGTTTGACCTACAAATGCACGAAAGGAGTGTAAGTGGAGGACACCCATTAAAGAAGCAGATGTGCTACTAACAAAGAGAACAGAACAAAAGAGAGTGTGTCATACTTCCTGAAGATCATGGAGCTCAACCCTTTCCCTTATCCAGGACAGTTCACTTAAAAGCATCTATTTCAGGGCTGTCAAACTTGCAGACCACGGACTGGATGTGTCACACACTGGCCATACCCACGCCCAGTATAGCGAAGGGGGGAAAAGTTGCTATAAGTCATGTGACGATGCGAATTTGATACCCCTGATCTATTTGCTATTATGGCTGCTTAATTCAGGTGTGCATGAAATGAAAAAAAAAAGTATTTTGTTTCAAACTCCACGTTGCATTCTGGAAGCTCTGCCAAACCAATCTAGGTCAACAATGGTTTGGCAGAAACAAAACATTTATTGTTCCAGGTTTCAGCGAAAGCATCACTCTCGGGGATTCCCGCAAGATTTTTATTCTATGGATCAGGCAAGACTGTTAGATATCCATCCTTTCCCCAGATTTGCACACTGTGATTACCTTTTTGTAGGAAGACCGCAAAGTATTCTATGTAAAGATTCCTTTAAAGATGGAAGTTGTATATGGTGCACCATGTGTCTGCCTTGTTGTTTGAAGAACATAAAATAACATCTTTTTATTCTTTTTAACTGGTAGTCACTATAATTCTGAATTCAGCTCAAAGTAAAAATAATTTTCTTTAAAATATGGGACCAGTTTGAGGACCGAACAATGTAAAGCTGTGGTGTCCAATCTTGGCAACTTTAAGACTTGTAGACTTCATCTCCCTGAATTCTCCAGCCAGCATGTCTTATGCAAGTCTTAAAGTTTTCAAGGATGGATGCACCAAGGTAAAGAGTGATGGCGATGAAGTTATCTGTTCAATCATGTCCAACTTTTGGTGATTCTATGGGCCAAGTCTCTCCACATCTTCCAATCTTGCACTACTTCTTTTGTTTTTTCTATGTTCTGGCTGGTGTCAATTTTGATGGTATCCAGTCACTATGTTCTTTAACTGGTTGGTTGACCTGGTTTCATTTTACTGCTGACTCTTGCAAACATAATTGCTTTCTCCAGCGAATTCCCTGCATGACATGGCCAAAGTAAGTGAGACAGTTTCATGATTTTGCCTTCATGATTTTGCTGGGGTTGTGCTAACCAACTTGCTTGTTGGTTAGTCACATTTGCTGTTCCAAGAAATGTAAAGAGTTGCCTACCCTTATCTGAAGTTGTTGATCAGGTTTTCCTTCCCTCATTAAATATGTCTGCTTCAAACAGGACTTGTTGAAGAATAAATGTGTGCCTTCAAGTCACTCTTGACCCCTGGAAACTGCGTGCAATTTTCTTGGCAACAAATGTAAAAATGGCTTGACCTTGCCTACTTCCTGACTTTTACAACTATATCAAACTGATTTATATTTGATTTATATTTTGCTTTTCACCTAGGAACAAGATAGTTATAGCTGTTGTTGTTGTTGTTGTTGTTATTGTTCATTGCACAGTCAGCCAGATATTTAGACAGGATTTGGAATCTGGGATAGGCAAATGTTGTTTGATGGTGTTAGGTACCATTGCAGGATTATTATTTTTACAAACAAATAATGCTTTGTTTTTATTGTTCTCCAATGTGTACTGTGTTGTTTGAATTAATGAAAAAGATAGTTAATGAATTGTAATGGTTGCTATTACTTTATGGTTGAAACTGCAGTCTGCTTTTTTTTTTTTTAAAAAAAAATGCTGCTGTTTTACCTTTGTAATTATTATTTTTGTAATTTTTGTTAACTGTTTTGAGAAGGATGTTTTTTCAGGAAAAGGAACAAGTCCACACAAATCCATCTGACATTAATTTGTGAAAAGGTAAACCAATATGCCATCTAGTGTTTCTAAGTATTATTCAGCACATGAACAACAAAATCTTAGGCATAAATGTGAGAAATCTAAAGCTACCTCATAACTTGGAACTTTTATCTTTTAAAAAGCAGATTAACTACATCTTAAATGATTTTATTTATTAATAAATATTTTTTCCATGCCTTACATGAGATTATCTTCTTTTACCTTCTCAGGGTTCAGCCTGAAACCAAACAACTGGCCAAGAGCCACCTAATTATCAATCTTTGAAAAATGGAATTCCCGTTATTTTGTTGTTTCTGAATTTTGTGCAGAGCCCTGTGACTGTATTTTGTGCACCTCTTATCTCCTCTTGTTCATTGATCAAATAATACAAAAAGACAATGAGAGGAAGGGGGAATCCTTTGATAATCATATATATAATTGCATCAAGATTCTTCTAATTCTATTTTACAGTGCAGAAATAGATTATCTGAACTCTTTTCGATCTCATTCAGACCTGGGCAAGGAACAGAAATAGCAGTAGTAGATTACCTTTGCTGTGATCTTAAGGAGGGGAAGCCTTTAGCTCAGTGACAGCTTCTTTGTAAGGTGCCTTGGGATTCAATCATTTCCATAGCATTTTTGAAGATCCACCTAAAACCCCTGGGAAAACTTATCGATTATTTGTGGTGTAGTATTATCAGTACACCAATGACACAGAATTTAATTTCTCCACTCTGGACTGAGGCAGATATGCTTACATTTTTATCCTGGGTCTGGAAGTTTTTAGGGGCTGAATGGAACAAATGCTAGCCAGAGGACGTTGTTCCTTGTTTAGAAGGGTTGGCAGGTCTGATACAAATTTTGGATTAAGTGCTAATTCTTTGAAGAAGTAATTCCATGAACCTGGGGTCCATCTGGATTGCTTGTAAGACAGATGGGAGGCTATAAATGGGGGTGAGATTTGCCCAGTTTTGGCTGGTACGTCAGCTATGGCTCTATCTGCAATTCTATACACATGGAAGGCCACTTAGGAACTGTAATTGTTCCAAAATGCAATACTTAGTGTATTGTCACAGCTGTACTACTTGTGTTACAGGACCATTTTGATTACCATTTTAATGTGCAATTTATAGTGCAAGTTTTGTTCTATAAATCTCTATAGAGCTTCACTCCAAGGTACCTTTAGGCATACTGAAGTTTGTGTAGAATCTATCTATCCACTGTGCGCTTCCCAACATAATGCACTGGTGATTCCTCTAGAATTGAGAAGCAAAGGGGGCTCTGCAAAGTGTTTCCCTGTTCTGGCTCTCTTGATATGGAATAAGATTGATATGGATTTGGCTCAAGTTATCAACCATCCTAGTGGCTGTCTGAAAAATAATTAAAGAACAACTATTGTAGTTAAATGTATACCATTGTGCTGTATGCTGACGTTTTTGTATTGGTTTTAAGGTTGTTTTTATTGCCTTGGGAGTCATTGCAGTCTACAATAGTATGTAAATTAAATAAATCGATGCCTTGCACTACTGCAAAGAACCTCCAATATTTTAGGTTGCAAAAGATGGATGGATGGGATTAGTGAAAAGCAAGTGTTCTGTCATGCAAAAGTACTTTCTGCTCCCCAAAAAACTGTTAGCGCATAAAATCCATGCAGGAAGTAGGGTGTTGATGGTAGTGGCAATCAATTTCCACTTGAATCCTAAACTTGTTCATCTGCTAAGTAAGGGAGAACAAACTGAAATTAAGAGTAAGACTAGTAGTCATTGGTAAACAGAAAACTGGACTTAGGGATGGAGTTCATCCTGTAGTTGTTGGGTAGTGTGATGTTGGCATTGACCTTTAGACATAAAACATCTAATTGCTTCTCTCATTATGAATTTGTCCAGCTGTTAAAATCTTCACAAGAAGCCCTGTTGTATTTGTGATGCGAGGTACTTCTGTCCATGGTAAAATAATACATCTCAGCTCTCTATACTCTGAAGCATTCTCTGAATCCCACTCACCCAATTTCCAATAGGAAATCATGCATGTGTTTACATGTGGGCTAGAATGACTGTACATGCACTGATTTTAGATTAGGTCTTTGTGAAGACCTATTACACAATCAAAGTAATATGTTATTCTTTACACCAAGATGATACAAAGTTCAGTAAAATTATTCTCAAGCACATAATACATTTTTTAAAAAATGTTTCTTCATAATTACTGAACTTGATCCAAATCACAACCTATTCACACAGATAATCACACATTTCTATCTGATTATTGTATAAAGTTCCAGAAACACTTTATTTAAAAATGGAGCTGTAAATGCTTGTAACATCATACATAATAAGTATAACAAAAATAAATAAGGAGTATGCATCCATACAAATAAGAAAATTGTAAATGCAAATATTACAGAACACAAAATGTGTAAATGTCTGGAAAAGAATACACAAAAAGAATTGTGTTAAAGAGTCAAAAGGTTTAATTTTTCTATAGCTATTTCCTAGTTTCTCATACTTGTATGTTTGTGGTTCTCCCAAGCACTGAAAAGATAGGAAGGAATGATGATGGCCAAAATATCACTATTCTCAATATATGTATTTTCATCATATATCAGTTTAAACTGCTATGGTATCTGTAAACAATTGTTTCCTGACCTCTGAGTGGGAGACAGAGTTTGACAAGAGGCAGATTTTAAATTTTCAAACAAACAAACAAACAAGAAAAGTAATCCAATATACAACAGGATTATTCGGTTCTTTATATCACTACAAAAAAGTTTTTTGTATATTTACTTGGCCAAGCTTTGCAATGACTTCCAAAATCCTGTACAGTTCCAAAATCCTGTACAGGAAAGGAGTATTTTTAAACAACCGACACTTATGATTATTGCTGAAATATTAAAGACTAGTTCATAGAAGCTTTGAAGTTGTATTTTTAATTTTAGTATATAGACTGATGCAAAAACACAAGAAATTTCCAGTTATTAATTGCATGTAATAGACGTTTTTGAAATTACAGTGTTCTGGAAATAACAAGATGGTTAATTTTTTAAAATTATTTCCAAATGTTAAAATTGGGACAGTTTTTAAAGATAAATAGGCTTATATGTGATATTTTAATAGATTTGCTATTAAGCAGTATAAGCAAAAGTTCTATGTTAGCAGTTTTTTCCAGAAATTCTTATAAACATATTAGACAGATTTACTAGAGATTCTACAGGAAAACATTTATAATTTGTATGCCTGGAGTCAATCTAATGATTAGATTATCACTACCCTATCTCCAAACTTTGGAAGAAAGTTTCACAAGTCATGATCAATGAATTTTGTGTCTGGTCTTGGTAACAAAGCATTTAAAAAGAATTTCAAGCAGTAGACACACACAGCAATATATTTAAATCGGTTTTGTAGTTCCAAACATCTGAACAGAAATTATAACATTTACTTTCATTAACATCAAAAAGACATATTGTATAGGATCCTCAAGTGTCAAATGGATCATCCTAGAAAGTTGACTTACCCCACTTTCAAAGTGGTATTTTGTTTTTTAAAAAAGGACAATTTTGATCATTTTCCAAAGTACAGTATAGCATAATTAGTTCCTACTGATATGTTCATTCTCCACTCTCAGCAAATTCTTAGTGCAAACATAATATTTGAGCCCTGTAAACCTTTAAGCAATCTCCAGGATACAACAATTAAATATTCTGAAGTCTGCTTTTCCTTATATTGTGATATCATTAAAATGTAATGTCCTAATTAGCTCCCTTTATTCAGAATCAAGCTTAAGTGATCATTTTATACAAATTTAAGTCAAGAAGCTTAATTAAGATCACTTTGTCATAGAAGACTTAGAATTTTAAAATGAAGGACGGTTGGCTGGTTGAAGTCCGCTTAAACAAAACAAACTATGGAGGAAAATATTCAAAGCAAGTGTTTGTGAAACTTGTAAAATGATCATAAACTATGCATCTTTATTGGTACCAATGTTTACCTCAATGAGTCAAATGGTTTGTGACATCCAAAATATCACAAAGTAGTTGGTAATAACAAAGCAACAACAGTTTTACCAACCTTGTTTTACTGTTTAGAGGGTGCTAAGACTCTTAATGAATTTTGCACATTCATACTAAAAGTACTGATCACATTCATGTCATTTACACAAAGTTGGATCTTCTTCTTCTCCATCTGGATTGAACCTATTGAAATGTATGCTGAAATCATGCTCAGATTCAACAGTTCCAAGTTCACGTGAAGTAGAGGCAGTGGCTGGCCGTACAGCCCTTGCTTCCGGCAGACAGTTGGGCTGTATCTGAGGATGGGCACTTTGAGAACCAGGAGTGGATTTCTGCTTAGGATGAGCTGCATGGACAGGACCAGCAAGTCCCAAATTGCTTAAAGCATCCAATGTTCCATCAGGGTCAATCATTGAATTAATCACTAGCAAACAGAAAAAACAACAGAAAGAAATCAGTCTGACTGCTGGTTAACCGAGTTAAAATTAATATATTACTCAGTCTTTTAATTTCCTTTCTATCTCATTTCTTCTTGAAAATGTTAAAAACATTGGGGGCAGCATAATATATCCAGGACCATTAATTTCAATAGTTCAATACAAGAAACAAAATTTATTAATAACTAAGGAATATTGTACATGAATATGGTCTTTTCATATCAGTGTTGGAACATCACTACAGTCAATAAGCAAAAATCTTCCAGAAAACTCAAAGACTTATTGGTCTGCAGATACAACTAGCACAGGTGTGAAATCCAGCAGGTTCTAACAGGTTCTGGAAAACCAGTAGCAGAAATTTTGAGTAGTTCAAAGAACCGGCAAATACCTCTGGCTGGCCCCAGAGTGGGGAGGGAATGGGGATTTTGCAATATCCTTCCCCCAGGAGGGGAGGGAATGGAGATTTTGCAGTATTCTTCCCCTGAGTGAGGTGGGAATGGAGATTTTGAAATATCCTTCCCGTGCAACACCCACCAAGCCAGGCCCACAGAACTGGTAGGGAAAAAATTTGGATTTCACCCCTGAACTAGCACATTGTTTTTTCTTTTTATTAGACTCAATGATCATTTTTAGAATGTAGAAATGATGGATGGCTGTAGGCCAGCAGTTGTTTGGAAGTATTCACTGCCCAGAAATAAAAGAGAGGGTAGGAGGCATATTGGATAGTCAGCGTGTATTCTAACCAGTTTGACTTTTTTCCCCTGCCTCCCCATGTCGACCTCAGCATTAATTTTGTGAATTGGCAAACCCTTTCTCTCTAGGCAGAGAAATGAATCATTCTCAGATTGTCCTACTGGCTCAAAAAGGTTCATATCATTATCTCAAGTCCCCTATTCAAATCAATATCTTGGTCATAGAAGTAATAAAAATGATATAAAAATGGTAGAGATACAATAATAACCAACACTTTGAAATGAAGGGCTAAGAGTTAAGTTTAACAATACAAAACTGTAAAACACTGTAATATTGAAACCTCTGTTCAGAAAATAGCACAGGTTTCCACAGTGATGTCCAATGAGTTTACAAGCTGGCAGGGGCAAATGGACTAGAGAAGGCCTATTCCTGTTTATGTACATGCAATACAAGCTTTAAAAAAAAGATGAAGGTTTCCGCTGTCCAGTCGCACATTTTAAAAGGGCAGGGATTTGAGCACCTGGTTACAGTGTAGAGTATGTGTATCGTTCAGGGACATGAAAAAAATAATACAGGAGTAATAAATAAAATTGCTAATAATAATTATTAACTATTTTGTTTGCAAATTCTGCTTATCAAAAACCTGTGGAAAACCTAGCTTGACTGACCTCCTCAGAATTGTTAATAGATTAAAGTGGTTTAGATTTTAGATTCAGATTGTCCACCAAGCTATGGCAGCCCTCTCTGAGCCTATTATTAGTATTTTTTGTCCTGGAAAATAGGATATAGCTGAAATCTAATTTTCCTTATGCTCTGGTTCCTCTTCAGATCAGGTAAACCTTTCACCTTAAATCCATAGACCAAGTCATGATTTCCAGAGTACAAATTTATAAAGCAAAAAAGACTAGGAAACAGATAATATCCTACAGAAGCTTATTCCCTATTAATTTCCAACCCATAATTTGGTAAACAGCCTTGAAACCCAAATCCTAGTCTATATCCTCTATAAATGTTACATGTTTATTTTTTCTGCCAACCACAATTCTAGAAATTGTTGGATGAAATATTCAATACCTTGCAGTTGTTTCTCCACTCTTTTCAATTCTTGCAATATTGATGAGATTTCCTGCAGGAGCAAATATGTCACTTTTACTAAGGTTCAAGGATGGAATACAAAATAGCAATCCCAATAGCTCACCTACTGCTCTCCTTATAATGCAGCCCAGTCCAATCCAAATGGTTTCTTTCTGGTTTAAAGATGACCCTTTCCTAATTATAGTTGATTAGGGGTCAGCAATCTGCAGCTCCAGAGCCACATGTGGCTCTTTGGGCCCTCTGCTGTGGCTCCCTGTCAGGTGATCCCACCCCTTGCCCTCCCCTCCCAGTCACTCCTCACCTGGCCCTGAGAAGGTAAGGGCGACGGTGGGGGATGGAGAAGCGGCCAGGGCAGAAACAGGGAGATACAGAGAGAGGGGGAGAGAGACAGACATAGAGAGATACAGAGAGAGAGGGAGGGGGGAGAGAGGGAGGGAGGAAGCGATTGGAGAGAGAAAGATGTCAAAAGGATTTTGTGGTTCCTGGTGTTTTTTAACAATAGGTTTTCTGCCCTAATGACTGGCTGGGTAAGTGTGGCTGGGGTGCTGGTGGTCATGTGACTGGTGGAAGTGAGTGACACCAAGTTGGCACACCCACCCAGGTTTTGTGGCTCCCGGTGCTTTTTTTTTCTGTGGAAAACGAGTCCAAATGGCTCTTTGAGTATTTAAGATTGCAGACCCCTGACTTAACTGAATGGAACACACAAACATTTGGTTTTATAAAGCCAATTTGGTATTTGATTTGACAAAATGATAGGCAGTGGTGATTTTCAAAGATATAGGCTTGGGTGCTCTCTCGGTCTCCTCAGTGTTAGGTAACATTCTGGTATACAATAATGTCAATATTTTGAGTAAGTTTGCACTGGCTTTTATAATAACTGAACAATCATATTTTTTAAAGGGGATTTATTTTTTAATGATAAAATGTCTCACTTCTATTTCTTTAAATCTGTTATTTTAATCATACCATGCTTGATGTTTTCACAATTGGAATATCGCTTTCAGCTCGTAGTTTTTTTTCAATGTCTTCCCAATTCCGGTCTTTGTCCTTGAATAATATTCTGTAGGCAAGAAGCACAAAAAAGTGACGTGTCTTATTATTTATTCAATTTATTTCATGCCTTATTCAGTGTTTAAAATACCAAACAAACTAAAGTAATACATTACAACTACTAATAAAATTAACTATTAAAAGCTTGAAAAAAAGTAATGTACTTTACCAAGTTTCTGAATGCCAAGAGAGTAGGCAGCAAGCCCTTAGGGAATGCAACAAATAGCTTGGAAGCAGGAGAAGTGGCAGCAAAATGAGCTTCTGGTAGCGGAGACAATTTTAAAAAAGCATCTCCTGCAGCTTTTAATGCCTGGGCAGGTTCATAATGGGAAAGCAGATTCAAAGCTCTTTAGGTCTTTAAAGATTAATGGCAACATCTTACATTATGCCTGAAGTGCAACTGGGAATGAATATAGAGCTTTCAATGCAGAGATTATGCGATCCCTTATTTTAGTTACATGCTGCATTTTGTACCAACTGCAACTTCTGAGTATTATTCACTGGTAACTCTACATAGACCACAATGCAGTAGCCAAGATGGAATCTAACTTCCATGGCTATGAGTTTCCAAATGTCATTGGTTCAGGAAGGAGGAAGTAAACAAATGTGCTCTAGGCCATAACTGTTAATTGTGAATCCAGACTGTGGACCTGTTCTAAATAGGTTCGATCCCCTTGCTATAAAAAGAGCACCTTTGACAAACACCTCTACTATTGAGGCTGAGCATTAGTCACAATCCTGGGAAAATCAAAACAGATAATGATCAGTGAGACCAAACAGTCTGTGAGTAAAACTTTGTGCCAAACCAAAGTGTTGAACTGTAGTGAAATAAAACTCCAGCTGATAGGACAATGCTATTGAAAGAATTCAGGGTGCACATAGAACAGAAGCACCACTGATTGTGATATTTTGTCAGAACATGGGGGGGAGGGAACGGGTTACTGTGCCCCTTCTGGTGCTTCAGAGTCTCACAGCAGCTTTCAGGACCATCGTCAATCGTGGTATCCTTTTTGAGTATCTATGGGAATTGAGCTTTGCGACCACTGTCCTTCAGGGATTCTACACCTTCCACAGTGGTTGGTTGGTTTCAATTGGTGTTAAAAGGAAAGAGAATTGATCAAGTGGCCTCCTATATATGGAGGGACATGGAGTTCTTTTGTCTCCCCTTATTATTTAACAACTATATGAAGCTGCTGGGAGAAATCATGCATTATAATACTGCATAATATCCATATGCTAAACGATGTGGCCATCCCAACCTAAGCTGATAATATTGTAAAAGTCTTGGTACCTAGACTCTGTAGAATGATGAAATCAATCATGAAACAGACTGAAGCTGAACCCAATTAATAGGGAGTGCTGTTTATGTAACATCTCTTGATCAAGCAGCACCACCCCCAGAGTGAGCAGATTTGCAACTTAGGGTTCCTCTTGTATCCATGGCTTCTCCTAGATATACAGGTGGAACCTATAGCCATGGAGGCAATTTCCCTAGCATCTGCAAATTTTTCCTCTCATCTACATCTGCACCTCTTTTTACTAGCCTTCCCAATACCTACCCATCTAAAATATATGGTTTGGCTGCAATTTACCTTGAGGTATATCACTACCTGAAGATAAACCTCTTGATGGCATGCTGAGGTTTAGCTGAGCTGCCTCAATAGGCATCCTCCACTTCAGTAATAGGACACAGGTATGCATAGCCCTTGATGCTGATTGAAGCAAAGGGGCCGCATACTCTATTCCAACAATTAGAAGCCACAGGCCATGTCATTGGGTTTGTTCAAAAAAGCTATTTTAGCTGAAACTGTAAAATTGAAATGTTCCTTCAAAGATCATCATAGTGGTTACTACAATGGTTTTCGACTTGTGTCCCCATCCCAATTTCATGTATGCACATGTTTTATCCTCAGTTTATTAAAACTGGGAGAATTTTGCACTGCTGGTTTCCTAGTTTTGCAACAGTCTCCTCAAAAAAGCTTTATTGGCATTCGTTCCAATATGTTTTAAATATTTGCAGATCTTTTCATTTTCCAATTTTTGCCTTTATCGCAAAAATAAAATAAAAATAGGAGAAGAAAATTAAGACAAAGAACAAGAGGCACACAGGATGTTATTGAAAGGTTTATGGAAATAGCTCGATTTTCACCGATTTTCTAAAAGCTACTGGGGGGGACCTTTTTATCCTTATGGTATAATATATCTGTCCTTGTAATATATTTGAAAGGCAAAGTAAAATTTCCTTCTCTTGGAGCCGTTACAGAAAAATCACCATTCCACTGACTAACAGCAGTCTCTGAATGTCTGCTTATTTTCAGAAGCCCAGGTATTTGTGCTACTATGTGCCTGTATATTAATGCAATAAACCAATTTTCTTCCAAACCTCAAAATATTTCAACTTACAGACACATTTCCTCAGATGAAAGCTAATTTGCTGAAAACATACCCCCTTCTACAAGTTAATGAATTAAATTAAATTCTACTTTAAATGTTTTTAAATGTTTACAACTGCAAGAATATAAACTTCATGTAAGTCAAAGCTATTACACTTATTTTACCATTCGATATCAAATATTGCTATTGTGGCAGGTAAGTCTGTGATATATGTATCCAAACAGAAGTTTTGATATCTGGTTTTGGAGGGAACTTGAAAATATGAAGAAGGTTTTGTATATTTTGAAACAAGTTCTCTTCTGGCACATGGATTATTCCTAAAACAGTAAATCTCTATCAGACAATATTGTGTCTAAACAGAGTCAGTGTCTAATAGCTGAATCACTGAATAGGTTAGTTGCCACAACCCTATGTGTAGTTGTTAGAGTCATAATGCAACTCTAGGCTTTCATTTCCCATATCAACAAGACAACAGTGGGGGAAAAAGTTATTTCAGAGATGAACAGCTTTATATTGATGATTCTGTGAAGAACAAATCAAAGTATATGACTACTTAGATTTAGTCATACCTAATGGCTTACCTCTGTAGGCTGCACTTGACTGACAAGCTAATGCTCTAATTCCTTGATTGTTGTGACTTTTCCAGAAAGTTGTGTGGTAGACAAATTTAATTTTACCCATGTAGTTGTATGGAGAGAGAGAATATATGAGGAAAGTAGCTATTCCATTGTTTCTGGAAAATATTGCTATTTCTCTTAATTCCTGCATATTCAGGAAAAATCTGCAGAATTGCAGGAATTCAAGTTTTTCATGCTTATTTATTTATGAAATTTATGAACTGCCCCAGTTATGACTCTGGACAACTGACAAAATACAATGGTAAACATATCATAAACATATAACAATAATTAAAAGTCCAGGAAAAACAACAATCATTTTAAATTATACCCAAGGACCGTACAAGGTTCATTATTTATTCTAATTTACGTGCTAGAAATAATCAAGCCCTGTGTGCTCCTAATTAGCAATTTGCCTTGAATTGCTATTTATATGCAACGGCCAACAATAGTTGCCATTCTCAGTTTTTCATGACTGCATACTTACAGTAAAAATAGGTAATATTAAAAAATCTTAGAATAGATAGTATATTATAAAACAGAAAAACATTTATAGGAGGAAAGCTTGTAAAATACAACAATGTATTCAAAATACAACAATGATCTAACTCTTCTACATCATGTAATTATCTGATGCATGGATAAAATACAGAAATTGGGTAAGACTAATGTGTTTAAAAAGCAGAATATTATCTGCAGATGTATCATCAATGGATTCTTAATTCGTATCTAAATGGATCTATTCAGATTCAGAATGAATTTAAACCGAATTATATTTTCTTGGTTGCATTCCCACATCAGTAATATGAACATTTCATAACTGTTCTATCTTTTAGGGTCATATAATTGACTGAGATAATGCACTGTGAAAGAGTAACAATATTTCTATTTTTTGGGGGGGAAATTATCCAGATAAATTCCTGGGTAGAAAGATAAATAGACAAGTTACAATAGAATATTATTATAAAGAAATAGTCATGACATGTACATAGAAAAATAACTGTTATTTCAAAAATGTGAGAATAGTAGCTAAAAAAAATGAAAAAAGAAAAGCACACTACATGTTGGGTAAAAATGGCTAAGTCACTAGAAAGGGGAAAAATATCATCTCCTGATAGTAAAAGCAGAGATTAAAAACTGGCAATAGACATATTCTTCATATTGCTAACAAACTTCAAGTATAAATAGTATTTAATAATGTCAATTCTGTATGATTTACATTAAAAGAAGTTACATCATAGTGGAAATAACATATATAAATACATACATACATACATACATACATACATACATACATGCATACATTCTGTAAAGCATGAAGGCTACATTCTTTTTTTTCTTCCTTTTATTTCTTAATCGACAGTACTCTTCCTCAATTTTAAGCCAGAAAATAAAATTATATTTTTATATTTTATAACTCTTTTTTAAGAGTTATATTTTAACTCGTCTATATATATATATATATATATATATATATATATATATATATATATATATATATATATATATATATATATATATATTTCTTTTCTCAGGTTTTCGCGGGTGTTTGTATGTAGGTCTTCCAGGAAGCACGAAGCCGAGAACACCAGCCTGAAGATGACGAATGAGACTTCGTCGAAACGTCGCCAAGACACTTCCAATTTTACGTGGGAGAAGACCCGAATAACCAAAGACCTACGTATGTATGTATGTATGTATGTATGTATGTATGTATGTATGTATATGTCTTCTTAAGTTTTCGCGGGTGTGTGTATGTAAAAAGTTAAAATCTCGGGTGATTCTGAGCTGTGATCTTAGCCAGGATTTTAAACATTTTAACTAACAAACTTATAATGACGCAGGAAAACACCTGAGATTTATTTATTTATATTTATATATATATATATATATATATATATATATATATATATATATATATATATATATATATATATATATATATATATGTTTCTTTTTCTTTTTCGTAGGCTTTTATGTGCATATTCTTTCTAGCCAGGTTTTACCTACGTAAGCTAAGATGGGCAGTAGAACATCTTGGTTTATGTAGGTAGAACCTGGCTAGAAAGAATATGCATATATATATATATATATAATATAATATAATATAATATAAGCCTGATGATGGCAGATGGGATTCTGCCGAAACGTCGCTTCTACCCTTTTAGGGATATATCCACAATTACATGGGAAGAAACCCGAAATATTAACTATACACACACACACACACACACACACACACACACACACACACACACACACACATATATATTACAGCCATGTACATAACAAATGTATTTGTTATAACATCAAAAATATTATGTAATAATAAAAGTTAAATTGTTCTTAAAACTCAAGTATTGGTCACTACACAGTTGTTATTCTAGAAGTGTTTTAACAGTATACCCCATGCAATAAGTAATACAGTATATTCTACAGTTCTTTCAAAGGATTTGCACCACCATAGTAAATATAACAATTTTAATAGCAGTATTAAACAGTATTTTGGCTAAAGAAAATAGGGTACCTTATTTTACCAGCTGTTTTATCTATAGATTGCCGAATCTTCCGAGAAAACTGGAAGACTGAGGACAGCAGCAAGGTATCTCCCATAACCTGAAAATTTTAAAAAATGAAATTTTAAATTGATGTAATAAAAAATTTTATTCTTACAAAAAGCAAAACCAACTATCCTAATTCACTTTTCCACATTGTGCTCGATGTCATTTCTGTCATATAATTTCACTTAGATGGAATGTGAGACCATGATGATCTTTTACTTAGATAGCATTAAATAAATGTCCAAAATATATATTTTAAACCTTCTTCTACTCTATGAATTAATGTAGAAGTAGAAAGATAATCCTTTAAACAGTCCAGGACTTATACAGGCCTATTTAACTCAGAATGCCGCATTGAACATGCTCCAAACTGCTTCTGAGGTATTCAAATATTAGCTTCTGGATCAATCCCACAACAGAGTTATTTGAAGGAGGAATGGAATGTTCTGGAATTCTCTGGAATGTCTGCAGAATGCAGAATATATTTGATCTTGCATACGCCTAATGTAAAATAACTTCAAACTAACTACACTGAAATTATTATTTTATATATTATTGCAAATATTGTATTATATTAGTTTGTAAAGTTTGGGGATGGAAAACTTACAATTCAAGAAAATGTCATTAGAATTTAAGAAAGAATCTACTCTACAGAAATAAACATCCTTAATTAAGCAGCGATGAACCCAGTGGCTCTACATATGGAAAAACTGTACAAGCAGTCCTTGACTTACAACTATTTGTTTAGTGATCATTAAGTTACAACGGCACTGGAAAAGTGATTTATGACTGTTTTCCACACTTATGACAGTAGCAACACCCCTGTGGTCACGTGTTCAAAATTTGAACGCTTAGCAACTGGTTCATATTTATGACTGTTGCTGTGTCCTAAGATCATGTGATCACTTCTTGAGATCTTCTGACAAACAAAGTCAATGGGGAACCTAGCTTCACTTAACAACCATGTTACTAACTTAACAACTGCAGTGATTCACTTAACAACTGTGGTAAAAAAGGTAAATAGTTGATATACAATTTATAGAAAGGAAATCAGGATGGAGATCTAACCCACAAAAAGTCAAGAAAAGAAGAAGCAGGTCTTACAAAAACAAAAAACTTTTAAACTAAACAACAGTGCAATGCCAGTTATCTAAGAGATGATTGAATATAAGAAAAGATTGCTGAGGCAAAGTATTGATTTATATTATCCTGAGGACAGTGACAGACCTCTGCAGTGCTGTACTTTTGGGATGTGAAAAGGGCCTTAAACTGAATGGATTGGAATTATCTATTTTGGATTCTTTGATAAATGTATTACGTTTATGTTGAGCTACAAGGCAAGAGAGTTATGGGATTGGGGCACGCAGAAGATCTGGTCGTTACTCTATTACGGTGGTTGGAATTAATAATTTAGATGAAAGACACTACTATAGACACTATATGGAATACAAATATAAAGTCACTCGGGTGGTTGTTTTTTATATATCAAGACATCTATTGTTGATGGGGGCAGATGGTAATTGAAGATACCGAACATACTGTTGGAATTAGGATGTGATGTTACCCTAATATGGATGATGGAGTTAACAATCCAGCTGAAAGACACTACAGAAGATATTATATGGAATACAAGTTTAAAGTCATATGAGGATTTTATTTATATAAGGGAATACTTCTTAGTGGTGTGGGCAGAAGAATAAAGAGATCAAGAATTATTATGTATGGTAGTTCTATAGGAATGTGGGTGGAGATAGGTTAGCTTATTGATGGTTTAGTTGAAGAAAAGGGATATTATGTTATATTAATATATCTATTATGTTTAGATATGAATATATGTAAAAGATTTGAGTTAAGAGATATATCTATGGGGGTGGAGGAAATGGGGAGACTATGAGTCGAATAAATGTTAAATTAGGATTTATTATATAGTTTTATAGTGGAAGGTTGCTTTGAAATGTCATATTAATATACAAAAAAGATTTGATTTAAGAGATACATGTATGGGGGAGGAGTAAAAGAGTAGATCATGAGTAAAAATTGTTAAATTGGGGGATATAATAATATTACTATGCTAAATTAGGAGTTATTATATAATGTTATAGTAGAATGTTATTTCGAAATGTATAGTATAAGGGGGATATAATAATATTATTAGAAAGAAAGGGTCAGCATATGGGGGATGGAGCAAGGGGATGGTAAAGTATTATATAATCTGTTATGAATTTGGGTTGTACTCTGAAGAAGCCACAGGGGGAGGGGAGGGGGAGGGGGGGGTTAGGGAGGAGGGGGGGGAAAGGGGGAAAATTTGTATTTGAAAAACTTTTTCAATAAAAAAAAACAACTGTGGTAAAAAAGGTTATAAAATGGGACAAAACTCGTTTAACAACTGTCTTGCTTGGCAACAGAAATTTTGGGCTCAATTGTGGTTGTAACTTGAGAACCACCCATGTTCTCTAATGCAGGGGTGTGAAATGCATGGCCCGCGGGCAGGATGCATCACGTGCTGGCTCTGACTCTACCCGGTTTAGCGAAGGGGAAAAAGTCCCGATACGTCACGTGATGCCGTCGTGATGTCGTAAGTTTGACACCCCTGCTCTAATGTCAGCAACAATCAGCGCAATGTAAAATGTAGAAGCAAACACATGCTAGATAAAATGGAATTATTTTAATAATACAAATATGTTAAATTGGATACAATTTAGTGAAGAATTTTAAAAAGTAATGTGAGTGCATTTCAATAGCATGGTTAAGCGTAAAATATGAGTCTAGTTTTTAAAATATAATAAAGAATTTGTACATTTAGTTCCAATGATTGAAAGAGTGTGATTTTTATAAATTTGAGAAATAAATACATGAAGAATGAATGAATTGCAGTCCAGAATATCTGGCTCAAACATGATAATAAAACTATGGCTTTCTCCATTTAGGCTATTATTTTGTGCTTCTTCCTCCCCGTGTCCTTTTCTGTCAACCAGAAGACTTTTACTTCAGTGTTTTGTCTTCGTTAACCCATACCTCCTGCCCTCAATCAAAGTAAAGCTGCCTGTGGCGCAAGAAAAGCATTAAGATACACAATGGAATTTTATTATCTGATGTCCTACCTAAAAATGACAGTTCACTCTATGTGGTTTAGCACTGAAAGCTGAAAATTAGCAATTCTGTGCCATTTTTGTTTGGTTCTTTACATAAAATATGAATCCTTACTTCATCTCTGCTCCAGGTTCGGCGACGTGTAATTGTGGGAGGTTCAGGTACATCTGTTGTCTGTGGTTTGGGATCATTCGGCCGAATATTTCCATCTGGTGTTTTAGCATTTACTACTGGAGGAATCTTCCTGAAGTTTAGACTTTCATCAAACACACGGTCAACAAGCTGAAAAATATATTCAAATATATATATATATATATGATTGATAGCAAAGCCTAGTCTTATAAAGCTGACTGATTAGATGTATTCAGAGGCCCATTTATTATGATCTTTTGCTATAGAGAAACATAAACACCCAAATGATTTGAATATTTAATTTATTATGTACTAAAAATAAAATATTTCATTAATGTTACCAAAAGAATGATTGCCCATTATTTAAGTGTTAGGGTACAGAAATACATACTTATTTAAATATTAAACAATGCTGTGTATAACGCTATTTATGTATTCTACACTATAGATTGCAGTTTACTGCTAACATAAGAGGGGGCTTTACATGTATTTAGTAAAGATGTAAATCAACATTATCTATCTTAGAGAAAAATGCATATTTATATTAGCAGATGCTTAGTACACATGTCTAGGGGAAAGAGAGAGAAACCAACACAAACATAGTAAAACCACACTGAATAAATGATGTTATGTGTCTTTGTTATACCCAGTTTGCAAAAATGTACACAGAACATGATGTTAACCAAGTCATGTACAAGCTGTTGAAATAAATAAAAGGAGACAACACAGTTGATGGAGAGAAATATTCAGGGTTGGCAATATTCTCTACTGTAGGATTCTTTCAACTAGATTATGTTTCTGGAGTTCAATGCATTTGACTACTCATATGCTCCAGCTAGTGCTTTTGCTGAAATCTCTTTCTGAAGTTCCTAATGGCCATCTTAAAGCCTGTGACACAATCTTCTGAAATGTTGAAGTGTCCCTTGCTGTTTCTGATTTCAGATCTGTGTCTATTGATTCACTGTATATAGAGAGCAGCCTGTTTAAATGATAAAACATTATGAGTTAGTTAAGCAAAAAGACAAGAATCTCCATGTTCCAGGGCTGGAAAATTCTAATGTTCCCAGCCCTTCTAGGAGCAATTCTTCTCTTTTTGGAAGCAAATCTTCCGCAGCACTCCAGATACAACCTGATTCTAAAAAAGACTCATTTTGGACTTAGATCTCTGATTCTAGATGCTCTCTGAATCTAGAGTTCTGTATATTGTTTGCTGTAATTGAATATTAAACTTAGGGAAGAGACACATTAACCTTGGAGGTGATGGATGGGTATATTTTGGAACCAGAATATGGACATTTGCATTTTTGTATAAGACATATACAAAATTTGAAAATAAGAAGTACGATTTCCTCAGATTGTACATGTCACTGTCGGGCCCTCTAATAGTACTGCCAAAGCAAATATGAGAACAATAGCTCAAGTTATTTTATTTTTTTAGAAAATATTTTTCATCTCTTAAAATGAAAAAAAAAAACCCTGTCATATTCAAGAATTAAATTTTTCAGTGTAAAAGTAGCTGGTGTTTTATTTTATAAGCCTGAGATAAGTTGGTATGAGATACACTGAGTAGGCCAAAGGCACCAAGTGAGTTTTCTATGGCTAAGCATAAAATTTAGTCTGGGTTTCTTGGTCCTGCTATAATCACTATAGCACACTTTTATGGCTATGAAGGTATGTCTGTTTAGATTGATTATTATGTACTGAGAGGGATTTAATTTACTTGCTAATTCTGAAGGTATGTCAATTTATTTCTATTGTTTATTATCTGTTGAGAGAGATTTAGATGGCTGATTATAGACTACTGAGAGGCAAAGATTAATGAAATGCAAAGCCATTTTAAGACCACTAATCATGCATAAATTTATTTACTTCACAAATAACAGTTTGTAATATCTGGCACTGACATATGCTTAAGGATTCTTTTTCACTAGGGAATACATAGGCACAGCTGTTGTATCTGTGCCTAGGATGAAAAAAAATACAATGATGTTATTACAAAACAATAACAACTGGAAGTGTGTTCAAAGCACAACTGTTTTCTGCACTGACCATAGGAAGAGATCTGTCCCTTAACTAGAAATAACTTTCAATCATTGCTCATCTAACTTTAAAATTAAAGAGAGAGAATGCTGAGATTCATGCACACAAGAGAGGAAGTAATCAAAAGCATGTCAAAAGAGTAAAACAAAAGAAATAAAGAAAAGAAAGAACCTTATGCATTTCTCCATGAAGATCTCCTACCTCTTCTCTAGTGTCTATGGCAGAGCCAGGGGTGGTGGCAGCAGTGCTTACTGTGGTACTAGGAGCAGTGCCTGATGAAGTCACTGAATCGATCTCTCCTGCTACATCATTGATTTCCCGGGCAATGAGAGCCAAATCTTGACTGATCCTGTTGATGATTAAAGTAGCATTAGTAGCACAAAGTTGGGGAGCTGATCAATATCAGAGCTTCTAGTTGAGACAATTGGAAACATGAAGCATTTTCTTAGTTTTCCTTTTCAATGATTCCTCAAAATTAGTTGCAATGTAACAGTGCTCTATGAAAACTTTACCTTTCTTCAACCACCATTGTATAAATCCACCTCAACCATTTTTGAGCTAGAATCCTTTATACTGCTTTACACTTGCAAGTACGCAGACATACTTATATATATATTTCAACCACCACTACCCTGTATTTTCTAACCTTATTAACCAAGGTTTTTAATTAGATTCTTTCACTAGAAAGATTGAAATCCAATATCTCATGGGAAAAAAATGTATTTGCATAATGTGATTCAATGCTCTACTTTTTTCTTCAAAGGCCTTTGCTCCTCAGATTTGAACTACAGGGTCCTCCAACTTTTGAAGTATTTTAAAAGGAATGGAGCTGCAGAGGAAATCACTATCATCCCATTCCATTGACGAAAACCATTCTTTTAGCAGGAGGAACTAACTGAATACAACTCCAGGAAAATATTTTTGCATATAGTATTTCATCATAATCCTATCTCGGTACAATTGAGGGCTCTGTGCCCATGCTTTTTCTGCTCAGAGTCCATTCCCAGTATCATTGTTAACTTTGCTCATCTATTATTAGATACCTCTTCCTCTTTGTTTCCCTCTCCTTAAATTTATCAATGTCTAAAAGTCCCTTGTCTTACATGGTCAATCTGTCTTTTGTTTATTAAATAGTTATAAAATATGGTCTTGGGGGGAAAATGACATGATTTAATTTAGTATGCATATGTATTCTGTATAAGCTATTCTGTGTTTTAAAAACTGGGTTTCACAAAGATCCAATCTGAGTATATTAAATAATATACGTTCTTAGAACTAATTAATATGCATTTTAATGAATAACAAGTTTGGTTGGAAATAGAAAACATTCCAATTGCTTGCCATGCAATATATAGTAATTGAAAAAAAATCTGAAATAATTCTTGTGTTGTGTTGACTGATCAATCAACTATTTGTGTGGTTAGGCAAAGGTATTGTCTTCAGATTAGGGAAGCCACCCTCAATTGAATTTTCATATACTATGCAAAGCTATTCATACACAACATGCCAATCATTTAATCCAGAGTTGAGCATCATTTTTGGTCTGAGTAGCTCACACTTTCTTTAAGAGGTGAAGAAGGCATAGCAAGGAACATCACAGAGCCACCAGAGTTGGTGGTCTATTTTTGAAGTAGGGGGTGAGGTTAAGGAACCTGCTAAGGTATCCATTTTGTTTTATAATTTCCTCCAAAGCTGAAAAAGAATCTCAATTTTTAAGTTTGAGATTTTCTAAAGGAAAAAATAGTCCTAAAAGCATATTTTGATCGGTGAATTTAAAAAAAAAAAACCAAAACTTTAATCAGACAGGAAACAAACCTACCCCCAAAGTTTGTTTTACTAAGGCTGCAAAAGAGGCACTGCAATTTAGGGGTTGTTTATTTGGGAGATATGAAGCCCACCCACTGTCCTTTATAGTCACCATCATTTGCTGAAGTATCTATGCAATGCTAGTAGTGTAAACAGACTGTCTAAATAAGCATAAATTATTTCAGTTACTTTTAAAGAAAGTCATATTAACTTTTCCTCTGTTCCTAATCCTCTTTTGTGGAGAAAATCCTCAGAAAACCACTCAAGGACCAGTGTAGACCTTATAGCAATTCATGCCATAAAGTTGCATCAACAAACCTGTTACATAATTACTCTTCATATGGGGCTGTGGAGGATGGGGAAGACAACAACCTATACACAATGATGTCATGTAAATGCCACAACTTAGATGTCAGGGCACAAGTAAGCATTTGCATGCTAACATCACTGCATGTTGCCATTTTTTGGTATAATTGTGGTTTGCTGCAGACACTGCTGATTGTCCTGATGGTGCCAAAATTACAAGTGAAGGAGAGGCTATAATTAATGTCTTCTGCTTTTCAGAGAGTTATTATTTCTTGGAAAGCCAACCTTGCTATTTCTTCTCGATGAGCAGTCCAATCACGAATGTAGTCCTCCTGTTCTTTTATCCTATGCTTCATGGCATTGCTACTTTGTACTGGTGTTCCAATGTTCTGCACACGAGTAGTTTTCAGGGCTGGAGAAGTACGTAGACGGGCATGTTTAGGAGAATTACGGTTTGATCCAAATTCATCTTCTGAGGTGGAAGCATAATCAGTAGGAAAGCGCCTCCATCTTGAATTTACTAAATTAGTTTAATTATTGAGAAAGAATTATTGTTGTATTTATTGCAGATAATACAATTACGACTTTAACAACATGACTGCATACCAAAGTTGCTTAATAACAAACCCCAAATGCCTCATTAAAGTGTTTACTGACTAATTTGAAACTAAAAAAAAAAATAAAATAGAATTTTGTTAAATAATAAAAACTAATTGACAAAATGTGAAAAAGAGTACTCTGTATACAATGTTGAGTTAATAAGACTGAATATTAATATTAGTGTAAAATATTAAGACAATACAGTGAATCTGTATGTTTTTTTTGCAAATCATGCCAATTTCAAAAAATGTGTAACTGCATATTTGACAACACATAGAAACATAAGTACTATTAATGGGACGATTTAGAGAAGAAAAACTATAATTTGTGTCATTTGAAATCCAGTTAGAAAATACTAGGAGATATTGACTAATTATTATAAGGGCACTTTTTGAGTTCACGGAGTTGTGAGGAAAACAGAGGTAGGAATATTGGGTTGTTCACAACCTTGTTTATATATAAAAATGGTGGGAAATAACAACAACAACAACAACAATAGAGATTGCTGTTATTTTTCTAAGAAAGAACAGTGGCAGATTTAACAAAGAAAATGTTCACTTCCACATAGACATTGAGAGCCACTAAAATGATTTCTCCTTTTTAAAGCATGTAAGGGAGGCTTATGATAATATAGCATCAATTCTTAGCGATATAACAATACAGTCATACCTTGGTAATCATTGTTAATTGGTTTTGGGAGCGCAATGAGTACCAAAAATGATGAGTGCCAAACATATTTTTCCCATAAAGAATAATGTAGTGAGTCATAAGGCAGCCGACAATGACAAGTTTTAGCCTGTGCATTGAGTACCAAACAAATGATGAGTACCGGGATAAAATTTTCACTTAAAAATGTTGGGTACCAAATTTGATAGTTTCAAAGCAGTTGAGTACCAAGATACCACTGTATTTCCAAAAAATAAAAAAGATAAAAAACCCACTAAGAGAATTTCAATTATCTTTGCTGTCAAGCATGCTTTTTATCAATTGAGTGAAAGCTTTGTTAAAGTCAATGACAATTGCAGGGATTCCAGGCCAGGTGAGGAAGAGTTGATTGAAAGAGTAAAGGTGATTTTAGTGTGCTGGGTTTTTATTGTTGACACTGCTCTTGGGGAAACAGGATTCCACTGGAAAAAAACCCAACCCCCTCCCCAATACCAGGGGGGTAAGTGTATATGAAAATTTTACCAGGAAAGAAAGAATCTATGTCTCCCCCTGGATAAAGTCCTGAATTAGTCTTTACCTGCAATAAAGTATTTACCTTTCTTAAAGGCATATAATCACCAAGTGCCTTAATTTCATAGAATCATAAAGCTGGAAGGACCTTGGAGGTCTTTTAGTCCAACCACCTGCCCAAAGCAGGAATCCTTATACCATCCTGGACAAATGGTTATCCAATCTTTTCTTCAAAACTTCCTGCAATGGAAGACCCACAATTCCGGGAAGCAAGCTGATTAATTATTCTGTCAGGAAATTCTTCCTCATTTCCAGGCTGAACTTCCCTCTGACAAACTTTCACCCGTTGCTCCTTGTCTTGCTCTCAGGTGCCATGGAAAGAATAAACTGATCTGATCTTGTTTGGTTTTTCAACCAAACAGCAATGTTCAAATCAAACAAATTATTTACTAAAGTCATAAAAGGGATGACTCACACCCTGGTCAGCCCTTCTTTATTCTCCTACCATCTGGAAGGAGATATAGAATCATAGGCAGTCACACAAAGAGGCTGAAGAACAGTTTTATCCGTGGGCTGTCAGACTCCTGAATGAAAAATAACTCTACAACAACATAGCATGATTGGCTTGAGGGGCCGGCACAACATGCAATAAGTTCACATAGGACTGAGTGTTTGTTAGTAGGATTCACTGGGCTAGGGATTTTCTTTTTGTCTTTCACTGTGAGTTGTACTGTGCTGGGGGGAGGGGGGTGCACCAAGGGAGGCTCAGCCAATCTCATTGTACACATGTTGTACTCTGACAATAAAGGTTTGAATTGAAAAAAGCCAGAAAAAATGAAATTGTGGGGCATTGAAAAGTGGGTGTCTTGTCTGTTCAGACTGATTAAGTGCAGAGGTGACACTTCTAGAAACTTAAGGTTTTGGGGTTTTTTTTGCTGAAAGTTTAAATAATGGGCATAACTGTGACTTGTAAATGAAGGCAGATAATCCTTAAATGAGTTTGGAATGAGTGCACTGAGGGAGCTCCACCAAATCTCATTGTTCATATGTTGTGCACTAGGAATAAAGATTTGGTTTAGGAATATAGATTATTGTCCTATTTAAAGAATGGAAAGCCAAATATGACTATCATATTTTCTTTCAATATTACCATGATAATTCTAACAAGCTTGATTTAATATCAAATTCTCAACATTCCCTTTTTTTTTTTTTACATTTAATAAGCAGGGGGGAGGGGGAAAATACTTCTACTGACTGTAAACACGAAGTCATGGACAGTTCTGAATAGAGTTCAATCATCTTGGGTTAAGTATATCTTTGAACTCAAAATTCTTCTATACCTTCAAATTGCTTATTCCAAATAAAATTCCAATTAGTTTTTTAAAAATACATATTTAAAACTAGTTCTGTAACTCAGCATTGTACAACATGAGTATTTAGAGAAAAAAATAGGGGTGAAAATTTCAAAATACATGATGTCCAGTACTCTACCACTGTAAGTTTCAACAGCAGGATCTGGGTCTGGAAGAAGATGATATATCTCTGTGTACAAAAATGTGTTATCAAGTTATTGACACATACGGATTTAATGCATTTGTCTTAAAGATAATAATTAGGTTAATTCCACCACTTTAAAAAGATGTGGAAATAATAGGAGCACTACTCACACATTTCAACTCACTAAAGTATTTCTGGCATTCAATTCAATTTGAAAATTTAAGTATCAATCTATATTGCAGCGAGGAGAATCACAAATGTATTTTTAATAACAAATTATTTGGAACAACAACAGTTAAAAAGTGGTACTGTCTATGTATAATTAAGATAAAACTTACTCATACTTACCAAGTTTTGGGAGAGAGTAGTGCAGTGTATATGATTGTGTGACAAATACTAAACTTTTCAGAGGATAATATTCTTTTGAATTACATACCTAATGCATAGAATTTGACAATTGGAGAACATAAATGACCAAAGGTGCTTTTCCAAAACTGAATTGATCTGAAGAAGCTTCGTGGATGAGAAGTGATACATTTTCAAAGAAAAAACAAGAAAGTCCAGTTGCCTTTTGGAAAAAGCACCTTTGGGACAACCATGACCTGGATGATTGAGAATCTCTATAAACAGGCTGATTTGAGTTTAAAGGGTAAGAAAAGAAGAAGGCTTTTCATGATAAACTGTTCCTATTGCCTCCTTTAAAATGATGTGAGTCAGTCATTTTGCTACTGTATTTCAGTAACACAATTTTAGGATGATGATAGATTGCAAATAGGTTGATGGAAGCCATAGGCAATGCACTGTGGATGCTCAGCCTTATTTTAGAGTGGTGTAAATTTTTTTGATGCTTCTGCTATTAAGCTCAAATGAAAGTCCTAACGAAATGAAAACTGATTTATAAATAACCCCAGTGGATTAACTGAAAGGATGCTTAAAGTACAGTATATCACGCTCAGAAGTATGTAATAAGACTTCCATCCTGTAGTCAGATTTTAAATATGCCTATGCATGCACAGCAACTTCCTCTTCAAGCTATCACAGCTAAAACTGTCACACGACCCCCCGTGATTTCATAAATCTTTCAAAGCAGCAGTTGGTATATTCTGAATAGATAGTGTGACCTTAAAAACATTAATGCAAATGTTATCCCTGTAGTAGTTCTTCAAATTCTACCCAGAATGTTGATAATTAAGCAAGCTTTATAATTATCATATGGCACAAGAGTAGTATTTTGCAAGTATGCCTGTTTCCATTTATAGTACCAGTCACATGAAAATTACATGTCTTTGATGCAGACTCCAATGACTACCAGTAGCTGTATGAAACTGAGTAATTGGGCAGGCCACATACAATGCTATTATGTAGAACACTGCAACACAAAATTAGGTCACTGCAGTTTAGGTTCAACATGAATGAACCGTAAATGTCAGGTCTGGGAAGCAAATCTACAATCCAGAATCCTTTAATCTTTTTTCAAATCCTCTTGTAGTGAAAAAGCATACAAATAGTCCTCAACTTACAACAGTTCATTTAGTGACCGTTCAAAGTTACAATGTCACTGAAAAAAGTGACTTATGACCGTTTTTCACACTTGTGACCACTGTAGCATCCTCACGGTCACGTGACCAAGGTTTGGATGCTTGACAACTGGTCCAAATTTATGATGCGTCCAGTGTCCCGGGATCATGTGATCCCCTTTTGCGATCTTCTGATAAGCAAACCCAGTTTCACTTAACAACCAGGTTATTAATTTAACAACTGCCATGATTCACTTAACAACTATGGCAAGAAAAGTCATAAAATGGGGCAAAACTCACTTAAATGTATTGCTTAGCAACATACATTGTGGGCTCAGTTGTGGTGGTAGTTTGAGGATACCTGTACTTGGCTCTTTGTGTGTGTGTGTGTGTGTGTGTGTGTGTGTGTGTGTGTGTCCCCTAATGCTTTTTGTTTAATTTGACTTAATATTTTGCACGAGAACAAGCACAAATTTTAATAGCCACATGACCAAATGAAAATGGAAAGTGCTGAAAAATGAAATTATTAGAGATAAGATGGAAAGTATCTCATACCTGATGGAGAGTTATGGGCTGAAGACAGAGATTTGGATTTGGAATCTGATAGACGAGAAATGCTGTTAGCTCTAATTCTAGGAGAAACTTTAGTACTGTCTGCTGGTGGTGTTAATCTAATGCCACTTCTAATTACGGTGTCTGAAGTACGAGATGTAGAGCTTCTAGTTACTGTTGCTTCAGAGTCACTTCGTGCCGATAAAGACCCAAGTCTGTTTCTCCGTGGCTGGGCAAGCAGATCAATTCTTGAAATATTTCTCCTTCCTGATGGAGGCTTAGATGTAGAACTCGTAGTCGATACCTCAGAAGCAACTGATGCTTTATCTGCATCTGCAAGTTCACTATCTGACACTTCACCAAGCCGTGCTCTCCGTAACAGTGAAGTCCTTGTAGGGCGAGGCCTTGGAAGAGTGACTGACTTACTGACTTGCCCAGTTGATGGTAAAGAAGATTTCAACTTAGCTAATTTAATTCCTTCCGTTTTGGAATGCAAATGTTCATCTGCTGAGGTAAAAGGAGTCCTTCCGTGTGATTTGCCAGAACATGTTTCCTGGTCAGAAGATAAAATATCAGAAATAGCAGAATGAGGTACACTAGAGGTTTGATCATCATCTGTTAAATCTACGGAGGGCTGCCTTATTCTTCCACTACTCTGTGCAATCTTGCGTGCATCACCCCTTGAACTAGCTTCTGAGGAGCGGCCTTTTGTTTTCTTTTCCATTTTGTCACTGGCATTTGAACAAGATGACTTTAAAATATCTTTTGAGGGAGAACTAGTTGAACATCGATCTTTATAGAGGGTAGTAAAGCTTTTGCGTTTCTGAGTAGTTTTTCTTTCACTGTCTCCGGTAACTAAACTAATTGTACTAGCAGTATCCACATCTGATTCAGGTGAAATGGAATTGTCTCTATTATAGCTGGGAGTGTCAGGTCCTTCATCTGTTTTATTTTCTTCGCGCAGCTTTGCCTCAAGAAAAGCCATTACAGCTTCCGTATCTTTTAAAATAAGAGTTGTATCTAGACCAGGATCTGTTTCCAGTGAATCACTTTTCTCACTTGCTCTGTTGGTAGATGTTAAAGAAATTGATGGAGTAGTTCCTTGTTTATTAATATGAGGAATTAATTCTATGGGTATATTTGCACTTGGTTTATCTATAGTAAAGCTGCCTTGTCTTACTAATGGCTTTGAGGCTTCCTTCTTATCTCCACTAAGTCCTTTAGTTGGTTGCAATTTGGCTTCCTCGGCTTTCCTTCTTTTTACTTCACTTTGTGCCACTTTAACTTCTGTTTTACCTGCACCACGCCCTGATGCCTTTTCTTTCATATCCAATTTATGGGAAACAGAAGATTCCTCTCTCCCTTTTTCAACCTGGCCTGCAGTTCTTGCAGAAGATAATTTAGCTGGGATCCAATGTGTCAGCTCATTTTGTTCTTGCTGAATTTTAGTTAAAGATTGCTTTACCATAAATGTTTCTTTGCCATTTTCATTTTTCTCTTTTTCAGAAGAGAGGCAACTATTGGAGTGAAAAGCCGTCTTATCTACTTTAGGAGAAAGGCCATTTATTGTCCTGCTCACTTTAGTCAAGCTTTTATCAGTGGCGTGTCCTATTTCTTTTTGAGAATGAGTTGGGGTTTCTTTCTCTTGAAGTTCTGTGTCCTGTTTTTCACCTATCTCTGATCTGTGATGGGCTGTAACTTTTGTTTTTTGTCCTTCGATAACAGCAATTTCTTCCTTTGGCAACTGGGGGAGTGTCCTCCTTTTTCGATCTAGGCTGGTTAAAGAGGTAATTGAGCCAGAACTTCTAATTGACAGGCCAGATTCATTGATGTCAGTATCTAAAATCAAAAATGGAAACAAAAGTTAAGTAGGAATAGACAAAATTAAAGCCTCTTTTCTTGTCACACACATTATTCAGATTTAAAAATTAAAATGTAATGCAATTTATGAGATGGTTCCATAAGAGTTGTGTAAAAGTGAATCACTGAAAAGAATGAAACATATTAATCAAACCCAAAATGTGACTAAAAAAAATAATTGATTGATAATAGTATAAAAAGAGCTGTGGGTATTAGATGTGGTACCATTTTCTAGATGAACAAGCGCAGATGACTCCATCCGTACTTCATTTTCTTCATGTTTTGTATGATTAGCAGCCAGACTAGCCCACTGTGACACCCAGCGCTTGCTTCCAGATGTGCCAGTGCTTTCCTAATATGGGATTTTAAAGAAGATCAGTTACACACCCAATAAAACCAAACAATCTAATCAAAAATTTCCTATGGTAAATATTTACAGGATCAGGTCTTATGCACTTTAAAGTAGGAAGCTGAAAAGTTTGAAGAAAATTAAGATATAAAACAAATTATAATTGTTTAAAAATCCACACTGTAAGAGTAAATTTATAATCTTACCTAGGAAGTATAGAATAACTCAAAGTGGAAAGTTTGCTGAGAATGAGGTAGAGTACACATGAGCCAATAAATGCATAAATAAATAAAATAATATATCAGCATCAGTTTAATATAGTGTTTTAAAACCAGTGTATTCATTTTTTAAAAAGATCATCTTAACTGTTGGTATTTTATCATTTTGGTTAAAGCTCTGAGTCTTTCAATAGATTCAGGCCAACTGATTTTTGGAAACACAGATTTTGGAAAATCAGTTTTACTCACATTATCAGAATAAATTGGGGGGGGGAGAGAAAGGAAAGAACCAATAACCCAGAAGCCATGATATGTGTAAAAATCCACATTTGGCATACATGAAATAAGTCTGAATATTCTTTCTCTTTTCTGAATATTTTTTCTCTTTTCTGCTTTCCATTTCCATTGACAGAATAGTTCCTATTTCCCATGAGTTTTCTGGAATGTTGGATGAGCCACTATTTAAACTAGGACTAGGAGTGTCCAATCCACAGTTCATGAACAGTTTGTAATGCAGCCCCACAAGATTTTATAAAAATTATTTAAAAAATAAACAAAATCAGTTATTTATATACATTATATTATATACTTTATATGTGGCCTAAGACAATTCCTCTTCACTCAATGTGGCCAGGCAAACCAAAAGCTTCACAAACCTGGTTTAAACATTGACTGAAAGCCAGGATTACAAACAAGATTCAATAATGGTTTGAAACACTAGGAAGGTGACAAATTTACAGTAGCAGTCACTTAGTACTTTACCGCTGATCAACTTAATCACCTAAGAAGAAATCTAAATGAATAGTTTTGTGTGAACTATTTCTAAATAATGGCAAAGGTACTAATATAAATTATCACACTTATCATCACATAAGATATTGTTGTACATTCCAATATGCATTATTGACACAGAATACAAATCTGTTATGGAGTTTTAAGAGTGTTGGCCAACCTTCTGTATTTTATCCAGAAACAAACAGCAAGACAGCGCAAATGCTTTAAGAACAAGTGTAATATGATCACTTTGTACTCTTCCTGACTCTAACCTGACTGTTGAGTATTACATCAATTTAAATTTTTAGACCATAACATTTTAGTATTGTTAAGGCCAGAGGTTTCAATTTTCATCCACCAGAGTATTAAAGTCCCTTTCTGAAAGGGAACCAAATATTTAATATTCCTTTTAAATGTTTAAGTATCTGCCCATCACACAGAAAATGATTCTGGGCACTAACAAAAACAAAATCAAAAACTACAAAACCAAAATACATAAAATGGCTAGCCAAAGAGTCATGCAAAGAACCAATATGAGCTCAACTATTCTCCTGGTCCTGACATCCAGGAAACTGTAGTACTCACTCGAACCTGAAAAGAATTCATGGTTGTTAAATATGAGCCCCCCCGCCCGCCAAAAAAAATCCCATTCTCCTGAAAGCATTATATTTAAATCTTTGAGGGATCAATAGTAGAATTCTGGGAAGGGAAGGGCCAAGCCAGCCCCTCATGTTACAAAGCATCTGATAGGTTTTGTAAGTACACACATGCAGAAAATTGCTTCTTTAAGCTTTCAAAGGCCTGAATTCTCTGCCTAGCCACATCCAAGTTGGTTTTTCCTCCAGCTACATTCTATTAATCCATCTGGCTACTTTACCTGTCATAGCCCACCTGTGTAATCTGATGCCACCTTGGTCTTTGTTATACTGACCAAGTATGTTTCTATACGCAAATTGTGAGGATCTTTATTATTTTAGGCTGATCTGATATTATAGAGTCACAAGATCAGGTTTTTTTTTTACAAGATTAAGATAACTCTGAAGGCCTGAGATATTTTTATTAGGGATCTTACCAGAGACATATAATAGAGAACTGCAATATTTAATTGTGAATGTTTTAACAGCGGCTAGAATTATATTTGCAAAAAATTGGAAAGGAGAGAAAATACCCACTGATGAAGAAATTATTTAGAAAATGATGGAGTGTGCTGAAATGAGTAAATTGACATTTGAAATAAGACAACAGGAAGATAATCATTATTATTTGATATGGTGTTTGTTTTATCGTTGGATAGAAAATAAAACATGGAGATGAAATATGATACATGAAGTGAAATTAAGATAAAATGTATAAAAATTTGTTTTTTGGGAAAAGAAACATGTGTCATATATCGATATTTTGAAGATTTTGTGAGCACAAAAGGAGGCTAACAAACAATTACACTGTCTGTAATTGTTTGAAAATATGATGCTTTTATGTTGTTTTTGTTTTTGTTTGAAAATAAAAAATTCTTGGGGGAAAAAAAAAGATAACTCTGTAGGCCTGATAAATAATATGGCCATCAGATTGGTAATTAAATTGCTCATTATGTTTACATTTCCATCAGATTAATCTCCCTTTCTCTATAATGCTCTGCAAAACCAAATCTTTTACTATCTGTCCCGGTTCCATAGAGACCTTGCCCACATCAATGGAATACTTAAAATACACACACATAGTGTTCATCCCAGCATCAGAAAATTCTTATCATATTATCTAACTCAAAGATTGGCTGTAACTCCTAAAGTAGCAACTAGCCTTTTTTTCTGACAGCTGCTTCCCTAAGAGGTAGAGCTTAAATCCCTTACCCAACTGATTCTGATACTCATCCAAGAATATCACTCTTACATCACCTTCCAAAGGAACAGCATCAAAAGAGGGCTGACCTCATTCCAAGGATCAGCCAACAGGTAATTACCAAGCATTTCCTGGAGAGAACCACAAATTGATGTGCATTGATAGGCAATGAGTCCACCATTTTAGGACATGCATCCCAACTGGTGAAACAGCAGGAAGTGGATGTAAAGTATCAGAATATTTTGCTTCATCCGTTCCTCTGATCTTTTCTGTTGCACCTCTTGCTTTCTTCTTCTGGAATAAATTGTCCCAGCAGGTATAAAATTCAAGGGTTTTATTGTATTTTGAAGGATATCAATCTTCATTATATCAGTTAATGACACAAATAGAGTGTTACCATTTGAACTTTTCTCTTTGGGACAGTACACCAAAGGGGATCAGTAACAGAATAACAGTGTTGGAAGAGACCTTGGAGGTCTTCTAGTCCAACACCCTGCTCAAGCAGAAAACTCTATGCAGTACCATTTCAGACAAATCTCTAGTGTTGGAGCACCTACAACTTCTAGAGGCAAGTATTTTTCAGACTATAAGCCACACTTTTCACCCCCCAAAAAGAGGGTGAAAATCTGGGTGCGTCTTATAGTCTGAATGTAGCCCTGCCCACCTGCCGGCCCCCACCCTTTGGCCTCTGCCTCCCAGCAATTTACCTCCTTGCAGCAAGCAGCTCATTTCCGCTTCAGCACAGCCTAATTAGCATAAGCAGTTGATTGTTGGTTAGTTCGGCTTCCCGACCCTCAGCTGTTTCAGGCTGCGGGGATTGCCATTGCCTATTGCCGCGCGGGCCTCCTGCAAGCAGGCAAATTGCTGGGAGGCAGATTTTTTTTTTCTTGTGCTAATCAGCCTGAAAACGAAACTAAAGCAGGCTGTTTGCTGCAAGGCAAATTGCTGGGAGGCAGAGGCAGAGTTATTGTGAGTGTTTTGTGAGTCTTATTTTCTTCTTTGTGTCCTTTTATTGTAAAATTTCTGTCTAGAATCAACAATTAGCTGGAATTTAAAAAGCATTTCACTAACTTAATTAAAATGTTACCTGAAGGAAAATAAAGAGAGGGGGGAAAAAAGCTTTACATCTAACAGATTGCATGCTGAATAACTTACTGATTCTGATTACAATACCAATCTATGCAAAGAAAAAAACTTAAAACAGTTCCAAACTGGTAAAATTTCATATTATTTCCCATATCCATGCACTAGCGTATATCTTGTTTTCCTCCCCAAAAAAGGTAGGTCCGTCTTATAGTCCTGAGCGTCTTATACTCTGAAAAATACGGTAATTGTTCTGTGAGGAAACTTCTCCTTAGTTCTAGGTTGGTTCTTTCCTTGATTACTTTCCATCCATTGCTTCTTGTCCTGCCTTCAGGTGCTTTAGTCACAGTCACAGAGCCAAATTTCAGAAAAGCCAGAGAGATGTGAAATAAGTACCTGGATAACAGAGAGAGCAAGAGTACGCAGCTCTGCAGTGATCCAGGTCTGAAGTTGGGGTGATTATAAGGTTTATGTTATATCACATAGCACCTGTTAGCAACTCCTTAAAAGAGTACCATCTTTCTCTGGGTCAACATAGATGCTATGGTCCACTCCCAGAAAAACAGTCATTGGATTTTTAAGGAGGTGTCAACAGTGGTTCATGCTTACTGAGGTATGCTCTGAATCATATTTTCCCTTTTGAATCTGGCTATCTGCAGAATAGGAACTCTGTTAGAGTTTAAGAAAGATTTATTTTGGCTCTACTCAACACATCAAGCCCCTTCTTTGTACTGATCATGCCAGAACACATATTACAATTAATAGGTATGGAGGGTCACCTATTATTCATCTGAGAAATGTTTACAATGAACAAAATGCTACCACATGAACTGCCTGGAGAAACTAGATTCTTCAGGAATGCCATATTACAAATATGGAATAGATACAAATCAACACTATACTCAGATATACTTTTATGGGCCTCAGCCCAATAAGCGTTTTATAGAAAAATAAAATAGCAGGCAAAGAAAAATGGTTAAAATGTAAAGATTTGTTAGTATTGGAAAAAGTAGAGCTGAAAATGAAATCAAGAGAACAACTGACTGCACAGGGGTTTAGTTTTCAATGGTTCTCATATGCACAATTAAGAGAAAGATATAAAAAGGTATCACAAATAGAATATGATAAAACAAAATTTGAAAATGAATTATGCTCAGATGGTGAACATGTGATTGCTAAAATGTATATGCTTTTGTTTAGATTTGAAACAAAAATTCTACTTTATATTGCATTTCCTTCAAATGATCAGACTGGCACAAACCACGAAGGCCTAAAAATCTATTCTCAAGACAAAATAAAAATAAAGGGGGAAAATTAAATTAAATTTCAAAAGCAATATGAAAGTGTACATTCCAACTAATTTCTTTGAAAAGTTAATGTTAAGTAAAAGTTAATGCTGCTTTTGCTGCATTCCTAAAATATTCAGGGAAAACATACTGAAAGTCAATAATTTCTTGTTACTTACACCATATGACAGTTTCAGAAATGCAGAGTTTTAACTCCTGAAAAGCTTAGATCCCATGATTCCACACATTAGATTCTTTTTGTTTACTTCAAGATTTATTTTGGGGCCTAAAAACAGCTGGACTTTTATTGATGATATTCATGTTAAAAGACATATGGAATATGTATATATGGGTTGCTATGGATATGTTATGGAGTCACTTACTACAGATTCTAAAGGATATTAACATTCTTTCAATACTAATAAAAGCTCAAAATATGTTCTGCATTTTATAAATACAAAATATTTATAACAATGATATGTTTAACTATCCTAATAGTTCAGGAAAACACATTATCTCTAATGGTCAAATGAAAAACTATGGACAGATGCAGAGGCTTCTAGCTCTTCTCAGTTACAAAAATAAATTATGGAATGTGGGAAAATAGATAAAAATTGATAATATGTTGTGTTAAATAATAAACTAAAAACATTAAAAATAAACTAAGAAACATCTAAAATCTGATAATGAAAAATTAATACTTAAACTGAAAGTAAACCCACAAATTATTATAAATTGTTTGCAAAGCTCAACTCACATTTGAGGGAGACTGTTCTTGAATAGCAGTCACAATGTAGATGAATGCAGTTTGGCATCTGCTGTATTCATGTCAGGGCTAGGCAAATTATATTATTCACAACCAACTGCTATCTTACTAACATGGCAATTTGATATTTGTCATAAAAATTGCCTGTTTTAATGCTATTTAAACAGTCAATAGATTTTTCAGACAAACATGTAAACCTAGATACATTCCAGGTTTTATCATTCTCTAAAACTCAAACTGGACCAAATAGGCTTTCTTTTAGAATTTAATTATGATAGTTTAGAAACCTAAGCTATCATACTTGCTTCCACTTCAAAAATTTTCATTCCAAATTATGAATGTGCGGGATGTTTATTAGAATAGTACCATTAACCCTCAAAGATTGATTTGAGAAAACAGCAGTGATTGGTTGGCTTATGTACATGAAACTGCTTTAAGAATAGCCTAGATTTCTAGTTTGAAAAGGTTGATAGGAATTTTCCCACTAGTGTTAGGATGGGATGTATAACATCTCTGAATAACATTGAATTAATGAAAACCACCACCATTTCCCATGCTTCCTCTCCTTTACTAAAGTCTTATTGTCAATTTAAGCTACTTTAAATCAGTATTTATTACTGACTTTTATCTTTTTAATTATTATTTATAAAAAATATCTTAAACAAGAGGATAAAAATAGATATACTATTAAGAGAGTTTAGGATAAAATTTATCATATAGAAATATTGAATATGAAAATTAAGAGCATCAAGATTACATTCTAGAAGATAAAGAGGAGATTGAAGATTTGTAAGAAAAGAAGTATAAGCAAAATAAAAACAAAAGTGCAAAAGAACATATAAATACCAAAATAAGAATGTTTGAGAATAACACATAAGGGCTATTAATTTATAATGTTAATTATGAAAAATGTAACCGTATATCATAGATGTTAATGTAACAAGCCATCTTAAGCTTTGGATATGTTTCTTTCCATCATATTCCTTTAAAACAGATGAATACTGACATCTGTTGATCTGTGGTTTAGATCTGCATGTGTGCAGAATTTTGGATGTGAAAAATTATCAACAAGTTTTAGTGTAGTGCTATAGAACGTTTGAAATTTCTTCCAAAAGTATGACACAATTTCCATCTGGAAACAGCAAATTCTTTTCATCTCTGCTTTGTTTCTGCAGATATTTCTTTGACTTGTAAATTTTTTCCAATAACTATAATCAAATAATAAAAGGAATGGTAATATTTATACAACAAAGCTAGTATTTAGGTTCTTTCAGTTTCCAAAAATCCTGTGTGTCAGTGCTATGGTGTATATGCAGATAGAATAGCAACAGAACAAAAGCAAGTGTGAGGATAGCTTTTTAAGAACTAAGAGATTATACATAAGCTCTAATAAAGAATAAAGAAATATTACTATTATATAATAATAAAGTATTTAATAGCTCTTACTAGCTACTTAACACTGACTCTAAAAAGGTCCTCTCATTTAATGGAAGGAAAAAGAAGACCCATCAAAATTTGATTTCTACCTCTGTATCAAGAAATCCAGTTGTACTCAGTAGTCTTTTTTCTTCAAGCACTATTGTAGCAGAATTAATAGCCCAATCTTTTACTAAATCTTTCTGGCTTTCGTTGATAACAGGCCTATTATAATCCTGGCTGTCATCCACTCCAAAAACCTGAAAACAAAACAAATCATCATACATTAACTGAAAGCCTCCTTTGTAGTGTCCAATGGGAATGCACGGGTACTGCCACTAATATAAAGCGAGTGCTTATAAGGCTGTTTTTTTAAAAAAAGACATAGTTTCACAGTTAATTGTGACACAAAATCTTATGAAATGATTTGCTATTCAAAGTAGAACTGATGTGTTCCAATTCTAGAGATTCAAAATAATTATTAATATTTTCTTTGAATGAAATCAAAATATGATCCTAAGGAGCCTTCCTTTAATACAAGAAGACTTTCTTACCTCCGCTGCAATTTCTAGAGTATTTCCCAAATCTAGTGAAACAAACTAGAGAAGTCCTGGAAACAATTTTTAGGCTTTGTGAGGGCTTGTTGCAGAAAGATGGATAAATTGTTTCTAGTGACAGAAATATACCACTGGATTGCACCCATAAAATCAGTCTCACCTGAATATATGAATGCTGTAATTTTAAACAAAATAAGAATTACTTAATAAGAAATGTTTTAAGTAATCCTTTTGTGCCTCATGTACTGAAGCTTTTGATTTGTGTGTAATGTATAAAGGTAAAGGTTCCCCTCACACATATGTGCTAGTCGTTCCCAATTCTAGGGGGTGGTACTCATCTCCATTTCAAAGCCAAAGAGCCAGTGCTGTCCGAAGACGTCTCCGTGGTCATGTGGCCGGCATGACTAAACTTCAAAGGCACACGGAACGCTGTTACCTTCCCACCAAAGGTGGTTCCTATTTTACTACTTGCATTTTTTACATGCTTTCGAACTGCTAGGTTGGCAGAAGCTGGGACAAGTAACGGGAGCTCACCACATTACGCGGCATAATAATAATATAATAATAATAATAATAATAATATAGTATAATAATGTATATCATGTGCTTATTACTGTATGGATTAAATGATATATTCTGTTATGAAAGAAATGGACCATAAAAACTAGATACATTTCTGTTCTTGCTCCTTTAACACCTGGATGAATGCTTGGCATAAATGTATGGAATCCAAGCAACCCAGTGTGTAAACTTTGCAATAACAATGACATCAGTGAAGATTTGTAAAAACAGCAATTAGTGCTACTGCTCCAAAAGATATTTTTATGTGGCATTGAAATTATCTGGCAAGAATTAGATCTGAAAAGTATCTTCTTCTATCCAGGGATTAAAAAGTACCAGATTTTAAAATTTCATGCAAATTTAAATATGTACTGATTTGAAGAAAGAAGCATATGTCTTTAGAAAAACTCTAAACAATATATCATATTTAAATACTTATTGTAATAAGTATTTCATTATTTTCTTTTTTTTTTTAAAGTCATGTTGTTTGATTTCTTTTGTTTGTGTGTTTGTTATGTGAACCATCCGTTAAAATCTGAAAGCTGTGACTTTATAAAAGCTTTCACCTTGGATAAAATCCTCTACATCATACATTTGATGAAAAGTGTATGTTATCATACATTTATACTGTAGTAGTGCCACAATGCTCTTCTTTTTATTTGTCATCCTGAGGAAGAACTTAAACCACCTTGAGCACAAACAGAAAATCCTTTTTTTAAAACTTAAGTCTGTTTCAGTGGAGATCAGCTTAAAATTCTCCACATTTAATATGTGCAAATTGCATCAACTGCTTACTCCAACCTATTAAATCCTCTCTATTCCACAGCATGTTTCTAAATATTTGCTTTGCCACAGAAGACACTGATAGACTTTTTAAATGCTGTGCCATAATCCATCACATTGTATTAGTTCCAAACACTCAAGGGATTCAGAATCAAAGGAAAGTATAAAAATTATTTGATATAGCATGGGGAGCCATAATTCAAAATGTTAAAAAAGATAAGTGAATACTATTTCTGAGCATTCTTAAAATATTAATTTGGATCTCATGCTCAACATTAAAAAGTGTGGATTTTTCATCTATACATACATACATACATACAGGTAGTCCTCGAGTTACAAGTTTGTTTAGTGACCTTTCAAAGTTACATCACTGGAAAAAAGTGATTTATGACCGTTTCTCACATTTACAACCATTACAGCATCCCCATGGTCATGTGATGAAAATTCAGACGCTTCGCAACTGACTTATATTTATGACGGTTGCAGTACCCTGGGGACATGTGATCACCTTTTGCGACCTTCTGACAAGCAAACTCAACGGGGAAGCCAGATTCACTTAACAACCATGTTACTAATTTAACAAGTGCAATGATTCACTTAACAACTGTGGCAAAAAAGGTCGTAAAATGGAGCAAAACTCACTTAACAAATGTCTCACTTAGCAACAGAAATTTAGGGTTCAATTGTGGTCGTAAATTGAGGACTACCTGTAAAGTCTTGCTATTTGCTAATAAAGTGCCATTGCATTTACATACAGTATATGTTCTAGTATCATATGGAAAAAATCTGTATGCCACATGAAATTTGGGGATCCTAAATATTGAGATTTTGTGAAGAAAAAAATAGCAATATATTTCTCCACATTATACATATATTTTCTAGAACTAGGGTGCTTAGCACTTCATAAGGATGCACTTATGCAAAAATTATAAATATATTTCCTAATTAGAAATGAAGTTACATCACTATCTATAGCTGTTTTCAGTTCTATCTTTGTTTATTTGAGACTTTTAAAAGAACTAGAACTTTATCATTTCTATTAAAGAATACTCCCCAAAGTCAAATTTGAGTCTTTCTTAACAGTATGGAAATGGTGTGACATAATCTTCTGGGATTTTTTAAAAATGTTTTTAATGTTTAATTTTAATGTTTTTAATGTTTAATTTTTCTTCCTAATACACACTATGGCCCGGGTAAATAGTAAGAAAGTCTGACTGTGTTTATTTTTCTGAGCATAATAAATAATTTTGTTAATAAAGTATCTTTGATGTAAAGCCATTCACAAGATAAGCATGCATGCAAACATTATACTGTTACTGAAGTTTAAAATTAACAGAAAACCAATGATATGATTTGGATTAAAAGAGTGACTTAATTTAATAACATAATAGGATATTATTCCTTCCTGAGGGAAGCTGCCTCACTTCAGCATTAATGATTTATAGCTACCTGGTAAACTTTCCTTTTTAGGACTGGATTTTGGTAAACTGCTGTTTATCTGAGTATACTAAACTGTTATTTTTATTTTTCCATTCTTAATATTTGGGAGTTCTTTTTTTTTACTTTTCTATTCTTTTTTATTCTGATATTTACCTGAGAATAGTCAAAATGGAAACAAGGGCTTATTCCTAGATTTTCAACAATTTCTCGTTACTATGAAGTATAATGCCAAGTCAGATCTGAGATACCTACAATCTACAATTGACAATTGCAGCTGAAATGCATCCTGAGGATCTCTGCTCTCTCCAATAACTAACTTCAATAACTAGTCCTCAGGTTATTCTGGCAATTGGGATCAGGATTGCTGGTAAATCACGCGGTCATGAAGTGTAATGTCAAGTGACTGCATTGCTTAGCAACAACAATCCCCGTAGTACCAGTTGCCATTGTAGCCTGAAGATACACGGGTCTTTCTCAGGAAACCAAAGTCATGGAAGTTCCAAGTAAATGCCGGGAGAGATCACATGTAATCTAAAACAGGGAAGTCCCAGGTAAGGAGTATGGGGCTGCTGCAGGGGAGTGGGAGAGGCTGGGGGAGGGCTTGGGAGGGACAGTGCAGGTTGTGCTCGAGTTGGGGGATGGCAGGGGAGAGGGTGCTATGACCTGAGTACGGGAAGCTGGAGGGATATAGCAGGAAGTGCACACAGGAAGACTGAGGTGTAGATGGCATGGTATGGTGCATGTGCAGAAGTTCTAAGGGAGAGATTACCATGACTTGAGACCTTCCCTGACACCTTTCCCATTGACTTTCCCTTTGGGAAGCTGGTAGGGAAGGTCACAAATGGTAATCACATGACCATGGCAACCGTCATAAGTGCAAGCTGGTTGCCAAGCATTCAAATTGCAATCACATCATCACAGGGATGTAGTGACAGCCAAAACTTTGAGGATTGGTCATGGTTGCTGAATAAGTGGTCAGCAAGAAAAGACTACATGTATCTATCTACACATGACATTCATATATATTTTCAGAAGCCACACGATAAATAAGGGTAGGCCCTACTTAAATAAAAAATACATATTAAAACTATTTGCCCATTAAATAAGGAACCTATTTGTAAAATTCATATATCTATATTTTCTCCCAGATTTTCTAAAGAGTAAAATAGATGGAAAAAGAACCATGCATATTATATTGTACATGCAGAAAAGCAGTATGTCAAATCAAAACTGAACTTTCTTAATGTTATTTATATTTTCTCATGAAAACACAAGTTCAGAAAAACATATAATTTCCCTTGTGTGCTGGAAGGAAATTTAATATTCAGCCTTTTCTTTTAAGCAACATTACTTGTGATGATTTACATATACTTTTCATTAGTTGCCAGCAAAAGCAAAACTTTCTCTATAAAAATACAGTTTTATACACATGCCTTCGCTGTTGAGTCTATTTCCACATAGGAAAGCTAAGCGACGAGTAGAAATTCCTTCCAGACTTTGCATGTCATCATGGTTTGGCCTAAATTTGAAGTAAAAAAGTACTTGGAAGGCTGAAGGCAGATAAGCCTGTCCTACGCAACTTCATCATCCCACACAATTTGAGCCCTCATGCATCTTAAGAAACACTTGAAAAGGAAAAGATTAGAAGTACATTATGTTCTTTGTTCACAGGATCACTTATTGGGATCTTGAGCTATCCATATCCTTTTTATGCAGGGAGATATATTTTCTGAGAGTCAGATGTTATATGAATTTATTAAATTACCGGTAAATTTAAAAATGTTTCCAATATTTTGCATCAGGAACGCATCCTAAGCACGTAACAGAAATTTCAGAGCTTCATAAAAGAATTCAGGAGAGGCATGCTCTGGATCCCCTCAATCAAAGAGTCACATGGTCACTTTTTGGATTCATGCCTTCTCTATCATAGTATATTTTATATTTTATCACTTTTTCACCACCCTCTAGGATGAACAGTCATATAAATCTGTTTAATACATAAATAACTACGCAAAATACATATATTTAGATATACAGACATCGATTCTGAAATAGTATCTATTCTATTCCCCTTTTATGAAATTAATATGCATCTGGTGCCCAGGCAAGTCATCTATCTAGCCAACAAATCTGTTTACAAGTCATCTATCTATCCAAACAAATCTGTTTAATTTCAAGAACACTGCTCTGTCATGAATCTCATATAAAATGGGTCCCATCCTCAAGATAGATCTTTAAATTATTCGTAATTAGGACTGAACATATCCTTTGAAAAAAGTGGTTTGTAATGCATTCATTTTTATGTGGTCCTATTGATCATGATGTTCAATCAAGTCCCGATTCTTGGCAATTCTATGCACCACTTCTCTCCTCATTTTCCCAGTGTGTATGGCTTCTTTTAGTTGTTTTATGGTTTGGCTGGTATTGGCTTTAATGTCTAGCCACAGTGCAGCCATGTTTAGTTGCCAGACTGATGTCCTTGTTTTTCCATACTTGATTCATGTTCATCACTGCTGTGTGATCCAGGGCAATTCAATTTATTTCTGGACTGCCTTCACTGCTTTGATCAATCAATATTACTTTCTAAATTGCCTTCACTGCTTTGATCAATCTGCGATCCTAAGAAGGAATGCAGTCTTGCATATATTCAATCTCTTCACTGTCAATTCTAATGTATTCTGTCTTTTCACCATCAATTCCAATTTTGACACTCACGAATTGTTATTTTGACATTTGCTTACAATGAGCTTGGTGTTTTTGATGCTCAAGAAGAGACCAAATTTTAACTTTCTTCTTTAAAGGTTTTGATCAGATATTTCATGCTTACTTTGATTTCTGAGAGAAGAGTTGTGTTGTCAGCATATCAAAGATCAATCTTTACTCCGATTTTCCAGCTTCCTCACGATATAGTATACAGGTTGAATATTTAGTTGTTGCTGTTGTTGTTGTTAACACTAATTACTATTACTAATACACATTTTGATAATTTCTGATTTGGCTCAGATTTTATTTCAGTTGAGAATGAAGATGAAAATATGCAGGATTTAATGAAGTACATAACCATGACTACATTATCATATATAATAAGCATATTCTTACTGGTTAGTAGCAAATACACAATGGGAATATGGAGCTAAAGAAGCATTCTCTTTACATTATTAAATACACGATAATGAATCATATCTATATAACAGGAATGCATAATAGCAAATATCACTCTGAATAACTGAAATATTTCTAAAAATAAAAAAAAATGTAAATGTAAAGAATATCACAGCATTAAGTTAAACCATGGCATTTAACTGGGATTGTAAAAGAGACTGTTGTCATTAAAGACACATTTAACCTTTGTGAGATTCTTGACAAAAGGAACACTGACAGCTGATTATATAATTTGTCAGAACAACAGAAAACAATCAGCACAAATCTATAAAAATGGATGGAATTAGGTCACACAACAATGCTAAAGAAAAATGAATAAAAATAATTGTAAACAATAGTAACAAAATAACATACAATACAATAATACATAATATATAAAATATGGGTAACATAGAAGTAGAAAATCAAAACATATACTGCAATTCAATTTATAAAACAGGAACATACACATCTACTAATATTAAACATGGTATTTATAATAATTCAAGCAGTACCAGTTACTTAGAAACACTAAGGATCAGAGCAGATTTCTTCTGCACTGAACATGAGGAAACGTATGGGTCTGTCATTCAAGACGTTCTTTTTATATGTCAGTGAATTTTAACCTTCAAGCTAGTGGTCCCTCAAACAGTAAGCACAGAACAGAAAGTTGGATTGACTAATCAACACACTTCTGCACAACAGTGCAGTTGGGATTTGGGAGGTTTGCAACGGCCTGTCTGCAGCCTTCTGCAACCTCTGCTTATGCATTAAGCCTTTCGCGGTGTAGGTATGTGAGCAAGTCTAAATCAGCCTTGAGTATGTACAGATTCTTCCTCTCTCTCAGTTTTAAGTGTACACACACAGTCAGTTCGGATTATTTTGTCATCAACATCACATGGGAAACAGGACTGCAGTCATAAATGCTGTACTTTCAAGTATATACTCGAACTCAGAGTACAAATACAGGTATTAATATTTGACTTGCGCCTATTTAAGAAGCAGCCAATGCAAATAAACCTAAATACAATACAAAAATCACCATAACAATTGAGACTGTTAGCCATGGTTATGCAAAATGAGATTTTAGAAATTTGTATTCTAGTTTGGGGGTAGGGGCAGTGGTGAGATTCAGCCAGTTCGCACCACTTTGCGAGAAAGAACCGGTTGTTAACTTTCTGAGCAGTTTGGTGAACTGGCTGTTGGAAAAAAATCATTAAGGCAGAGAACCGGTTGTTAAATTAGTTGAATCCCACCACTGGGTGCGGGTGAGGGCAGCCTGATGAAACTAATTCAAGCAACAACCAGTTTCCCAGGAGATTTGGAACCTGGCATGATTTTAATCTATGCACATTGGATTTGTTTGAAATAGGAAGCTATTTCAATGGAACACTTATATTATAAAAGACCTTTCAGGCCATACAATATAGGAGAACAGCAGTACTGTACTCTACTGTAGATGGATAACTTCACTATTGATGTGGCTATTATTTAAAACCTTCTCTTTTAATCCAATTTGTATTTCCTGAGGAAGATATCCAAGGAAGATATCCAGGGAAGATTTATCTCAGATATAGGAATTTTCACTGTTTTTCCCACACTTTTACAAATCTAGTGCTAACTCCCTTCCTCAGCTGTCTTTTCCTGTGACTTTGGATACAGGAAACCCTTTTATAAGCCTCTTTCTTTGTGATGTTATTGTTTCATCTCTTTTCAAGCTTTAAAATAAGATACCCAATCCCTTCCTCTTCCTCCATTTGTCCAATTGCTCTACTTTGTCCTCCACTCTCTTCCCATTTGTTGAGATCAGCTCTTTTTGTGCGTGTACATGCTAGTTTTCTCTTTCCACTGTGATCCAACTCCTCCTCCCTTGCCAATTTTCTCTGCCCAGACCCCTCTCTCTTCTTTCTTCATCCTCTCAGTTCCTTTAAGGAAATTTTACAATGGGTCAGGTGTGGGTCCATGTAGCATCTGTGCCTGGCTAATGCCAATAGGTACATGGCAGCCTGCCAATGATTTTAAATACAGGCAATGAGCTTGGCTGCCATCCTACTCCATCCTGTTTGGCAAATCCTTTAAAACCAGAAAATGCCTCCAAGAGTGTGCTCTCAGGGTCGTTCCCATCCCTCCCCCCACTATAGAACTTAAAACATTTTCACCAAGTGCAATCTGTACGTTTGATCAGTTTCCCACTGCAATATTTTTTTTCCTAAAAATTCATCTTTATTCTATTAATGCACAACATGACTGAGCAATATACCAATGACAAAATAGTCACTATTTCTTTCGTATTTTTTCAAGGCCCTCATGGAACCTGTTATCAGATAATACAAGATAACTGTAAGCCTTTTAAACCTAATTCTCTAAAGCTATGGCATAAACAAAATTTGTTTAAGACCAATATCTATTTATTTATATCTGTATCAGTATCTGTGAATCAGTGGTGGGTTGCTATCGGTTCGCCCCAGATCGGGCGAACTGGTAGTGGCAGCGGTGAGCGAACAGGTAGCGACGGGGTTTGAAACCCACTACTGCTATGAATGTACTGATGGAGAGGGAGGGGAAGGGAGGGGGGGAGGGAGGGAGAGACAAAGAGATATTTTGCTAGGACCCTCTCCTCTCCATTCCAAATTGTGCAATTCCCATTCTGACCTTGGTTCTCTCTTCATAGAGCACTAGACTGGGAGCATTCAATACTCCTAACAAAATACCAAACTAGCTATTGGAAAAGACTTCACCATGTTCCATAATGCAAGTGATAAAACTGACAAAAGTAACCCAGAACTGCAGGACTTCACTGCTACCTGCACTGAATTCATTTTTCTAACCTGAGGGGAAAAATGTAATATAGTACCTGCATGTGTCTCTCATTCCTGGTACTAAAGTCATCAGAGAATAAGAGCAAAACCGAGTTTCAAAGAAGACTACTTTCTTTCTTGTTCAAGTCTTATTTCTATCCTAGATCATTCAGATGCAGACTGATTTAGACACAGATTTGAGACAATTTACTGTATTTAAACTTTAAGGATTATACATAAATGCACATGTTAAGAAGTGCAAACATGGAATAATTCACAAGAAGTAGTAAAGATTAGTAATTAAAAAACAGTGACTCACATGTTTCAGATAATAAAACATTAAAGAATACTTGGTTTCTCAATTTGACCTATATATGAAATACTCTATTGAATGAAAATATATACATACACACACACAAACACACACTTTTCAAATATTGTATTTCTTAGCCGTGTATTTAGAATTGTAGTACAATCCCCCCCCCCAAACTCATTCTGTATATAATATTGTGAACTATCAGCTCCTTTGAAGTATTACACACTAGATCTGTAAAGTAAGTTGTAGCCTAATAGGACCCTTAGAACTACTGTAATGTCCATTCAGATGGGGATTTTATCTCTAAGGATAGTAACCAGAAAATTATGATATAAGCATTACAGGAGTTTAAAAACAACATGTGCTATTCTGGTTGTCATAGTTGTTGTTTTTTTTTCTGTTTTCTTGGTTATGAATAACGTTTTCTACCTCTATATTAAAAACTACAAATTTTTAATTTTATATCATTTATGGACTTTTTTTCTACAAAATGAAAAATCAGTAGTTATAATAATTAAAAACTGATCAAGTTCTTGCAGAATTCCCCCCCAAAAAATACTAGGTTGGATTGGTCTCCCAGAATACAGACGATCAGCTGTTCCAGCCTGTGGGGATCACCGCCGCCCATCACCGCCGCCTATTGCTGCCTCTGCGTGCCCCATTTTCAGCTTCCACATGTCCTGTTTTTGGCCTGTTCCAGGCAGTGGGGATTGTGGCTGCCACCGCCTATCACCGCCAAATGGCGGCGATCAGCAATGATCCCCACCGCCTGGAATGGGCTGAAAACGGGAGATGGGAGGCCAAAAATGGGGCACGTGGAGGCTGAAAATGGGGCACGCTGAGGCGGTGATAGGCAATGGCGGCAATCCCCGCAGCCTGGAACACCTGATTGTCAGTATTCTGCGAAACCAATCCAACCGCCAATCAGCTGCTTGTGCTAAATCAGGCTGTGCTGAAGCTGACCAGGCTGTTTGCTGCAAAGAGGCAAATTGCTGGGACGCAGAGCCCAAAGGGTGGGGGCTGGCAGGTGGGTGGGGTTTCGGCAACATTCACTCTATAGGACGCCCAGACATTTCCACCCACTTTTTTTTGGGGGGGGGGGGGAGTGCGTCTTATAGTCCGAAAAATATGATAACTTAAAAAGGAGTGCACAAGTTAAGCAACATAGAACAATCTTGATTTATACTGGCATTTAACTATAAGAGTTGTTTAAAAATATTTAATTATAAACTCAATACAAGGCAACTTATAAATCAGGCAATATTACCTTATTTCATTTCATCTGCTTTGGAGGAAATAAAAAAACTTGAGGACATAAATTCATATCAGTTCTGGAAAACTAAGTTTGAAAAACAAGGCAAATGTATGGCGCTATTAAAGCAGTACATTAGGATTAAGCAAAACTAGAACTGTGTACTAGCAACAGCTTGGGAAAACACTGTACAACATAGTAACAGTTTTGCTTTGGTATTGCACCTTTAGTCCAATAATCATTACTATAGTTATTATCCTATCAAGTCCATCACAAATAATAGTTAATTAAAATAACAACATTTATATGGCTTACCTTATCAATCATCTTGCGTGCTTCCATCTCCTCTGCATTAGGATTTTCCAGTTCAATAGTGTAAGTACCTTTATCACTTTGGTCATCATCATCCTTTTCAAGATTCACTGAAACAAGCTGAGTTTTTAGCTTCTTCTCCATGTCCTCGTTTGGACTTGGTCTATGCCCAAGGCTTCCTGAACTTCTTAACAATGCACTTTGTAAGAAAGGTAGTGCAGCAGAAGGCTCTTCTGATTTTTGCTTGAGAAGTTTTGCATGCACCGCCCTGTGCTGGGCGGAGCTGTTCTGTGCCGATGATGGGGGAGGTTTCACTTTTTCAGTTCTTGCAAGGGATGCTGGAGAAGGTGTTTCAGGGCAGAAACCTCCTATATTTTGAGAAAAAGAATACGATCGCCTCTTCCGGGGATGGCCTTCATCAAAGAACTCAATCATAAAGGCAGTCTGACTTAAAACAGGTTGATCAGAATGTTTCTCTACATTCAGAGCTTTTGAATGTAATTTTTTCTGTTCAGTATAATGATGCTTTAAATGATCTTCAAGTGTAGCACGTTTACTGTAGAGCTTGTGTGCTCCAACATTTTCTGAATCACTCTGTGTTCCATCATCATGCTTATTTCCTGCAAAGACAAAGAAAAGAAAAATCTAGCTCTCTATATTCAGCATAATGTAAAAAGAGCATTCCAAAGTTAATACAAATACAGTATTTGGTTCTCTGTTAGAAGCTCAACGGTTCGTTAGTTATCAAGTCTTCAGGCTTCCCATAGCAACAACACACTCATTCAGACTTGCTATACAATAATGGAGTCATTTGCCAGCTCACCACCAAGCGTTTGAATTGCCTTATTCAAAAGACATTCTGTTCTTAACCAATCATGTTCTGATGAAATCTGAACACTATACTACCAAAATGAGGGCACAAGAGAGAACTTAATTTTCAACCAAAGTATATTAACTCCTTGTTAAAAACACCTCATGAACCAGGAAAGAAAACTTACTTCTAAATGTTCATTAAAAGTAGAAAGCAAAAATAACTATTGTATGGGTTTTACACCTGTTAATTGTTAATCTGCAGAAAACTTAGACCTATCCCTTGGGTTTCCAAAATACATTCCTTCATTTGCATTAATAGTGACAAAACTTGAAGATTTTTTTTGCTTTAATTAAATAGTTCTTGTGAAAATTTATTGTAGAAACAAAGCTAAATACGGTAATATAAATTTTTATATATCTGATTTTAAAATGCAGTTTAGAATCACATGGAAAAATGTCTAAATAAAGATAAAATATCTACCTGAATAAGTATAAAGCAACTATATAATATGGAAGTCTTTACAGTAAAAAAAATGCCAAGATGATCAACAAGAATTTCCCCTACATAAATTGAATAATTTCTCAAGGTTTCTCCATAAAGTTGATTGGCTGTAAAAATGCACTATTTTCCCTCCAAACCCCCCCCCAACAAAAAACAGTTGTGATCTAGATACTGAGTAAATTTCAATATTCTTTCTTGACCAGGAAAGACAAACCCTGAATAACATGCTTTCATCTTCATAACAGTCTTCATAACAATTACTTCATAGTCAGTAATTGTTTTTTGGCCTCTTACATGCATATTATCTAGGAGTCAAGGGTGGAAGTTGTAACAAAACACGGCTAGGGATTGCACACAAGATGTTCAATACTGTACGTTACTGCAATGCATTCTACACTCAGCAATACAAAACCTTCTGATAACCCATCAACATTAGATCACAACATTTGAAGACCACCTCCAAAAATATCCAAAACGCAAGGTCTTTTTTTTAAAACAAAAAACAAAACAAAACAAAACAAAACAAAATTCTAGAATGTCCTATATTCATAGAACTGTTGTTTGGAACCTGCCCATTGGCTTTATATTTATATTTTAACCATTATAATTATTACATCTACTTTTAGCTGAAAACATTGTTTGTTTCTTTTAGTTATGAATACAAAAATGCCAGAAATCCTATTTTTACTTGAATTCTATTATAAAACATTATTGGAAAATTATATCAGTTTATGTATACAGGATTTAAAGGAAATGTTTATTTTGTAACTGTAATAATGTTTCAGTTAACATCACAAGCTTTGACAAGCACAATGTTTTGGTCCTGGTACAATTTGCTATTAATCAAAATGCTCTGATTAAAAAGTTTTGACCTATAAGAATCCCAACCAAGTGTAGTAATTGTATACATTTCTAGCAAGTATACTTACATTATGTGTTCAAGGCAAAAGAAATAAAGCTGAAATTATTTATTTTACCTTTCAGTCTCTTCAAGTAGACTGGAACATCACTCTTAATACTTTTTGAGTCTTCTTCTGATGCTTCCCACATCATTGTTGGGGGATTGTTTTGTGCTAACCAGTTTGCCACTTTACTTTCCGGTGCCATCATCACAGTTTGAAGCCCAGAGAGATCCTGAGCACCAGGAGACTTCTTAGGCTTGGGACGCTGATCTGGAGTGAATTTTGTGACATGATCTTTGATGGTTACTTTTCCTGGGGTGCTGTTATCAAATTCAATAGTAAATGAAGCATGCCCTGCCCCTGCTATGTGTGTATCTTTTGTTGGGATCTCATGAATAGTACCCTCAGGTGTTTGTGAATGTTGCTGGGCTTCCTTTGTAGGGATTTCAAAATAACTTGGTTCCCTACAAAAAGGATAAGATTCTTCTCCAGTTGCAGCTGCAGATTGCTCCTCAGCTTGCTTGCCATCTGTGCTGCCTCCTATTAAGAAAAATAAAGAAATTGAATTCTCCAATATTGTGCAACCCAAGTCTTCAAGGAATTTCAGAATCAGTATGAAAGCCGGGTGAAAATTCTTGAAAAAGAAATATAAATTTGTGCAGAAAGAATGAAAAACAGCTTCAGAACTGCAATTTTTCTCCACCTTGTTGGTATTTTAATTCTGGAGACATGCATTAAAAACTGGCATGCCCAACTAGATTGAACTGGATTCATGAGAAATCCAGAGAAAATTTGGAATCTGTTAGATTTATTGATGTCAAATTTACTGAAGTCATAGGTGATATCAAAGAGATCATTTTTTAAAGAAAGTATTTCCAACTCCATGGGCCAATATTGAAATCCAAGTATAGACTTAGGTTTAATGCAGATTTTAAATATACCTAGTTATATTATATTTTAAAAATATTCCTGGAAAGATCAAGTAAATAAGGGAGACGGCAAAGATTTCAGAAGTGTTTTGAAAATCCAATTTTTAAACTACAGAAGGGAAATGAAGATCAATTTAAATTGAAATTTACTATAGCAGCAAAAAACAAACAAACAAGCCAACTACAACATGTGGAACTGTAAATTTCTTATTTTCTGATGAACAAAGAATGTAGTAGAAGAAGAAAGACAATGTACATTCTGAATAAATGTTAAAATGTTTGTGAAACATTATGCAATTAGCATAATAAGCTTGACAGTCAAGTGTCAAGGATGTGAATAGAACCACAAGCAACTGCTGCTGAAAAGAATATTGGATAGTAAGTTGAAACTGCTGAATTAAGAAGCATAATTTAGTTTAAGATGCTTATAAAAAACACAAGAAAAAAAATAAGATATAAATAACATTTTAGGAATCTTCAATATGCTTACTCTATGGATGAAATAATGGTCCCATATCATGCAGAATTCATTTTAAAATGCTCAACAAAGCAAGCTGCAAGCAGATTCCATGATGTTGTTCAGAAATAATCACATTTAATTTAAACAGAAAGGTTCTTTAGAATGGAAACAGGAAACAGCTCTGTATCTATTTTTATAGTTGAAAAATAAATGACAGTAGTAATGAATTAAAAATAGCATACAGTATTCTATGATCACCAATCTAAAAGAAGTCTTGTAGCTGAGGCTTCCACTGTTTTACAGTAATGATAAAACGTTAAACTTTTATCTAATTTTGAAAGATTATACTACATCCAATTGAGAGACACAGCTTTATGCACAATCTGTTAAGATTCGGGACAGAAGAAAATTGCTCTGAAATCTACAATTTATTGTTTTCTAGGAAAGAGACAAATTCAGATCAATTAAAAGAAAATTTCAGTAATTTAATCAATCGAAAAATGTGTTTTTTTGGGGGGGAGAGAATATGCATTTATAAAATATTCATTTAATTAAGCAACAAATCTAGCGTGTTTTAACTAGTTAACTAACTTTAACTATATAAAGACTGTCTTTATATCCAGTCCAATATGTTTAGTATCATTTTATAGACTATCTCATGTTTTCTCTTCTTAAAGTGAAAGCAGTTACTGGGCTTCTGGTGGTTAAATCCCATGACCTCTGTAGCAAGTACTGTGGCATGCAAAATGTTAAGGAGTTCTCTGCCAGGATATTGTACGTATAATGCAGCATTGGTGGGGAACAAAACTGGTCAGTTGCTTGGTTAACACGCAATGCAGAGTGGTCTATATAGCAAATGAATTGCATATATGTGAGAATAACTAACGGCACATATGAATCCAAAATCAGAAACCAGGATTCTGGAAGTGAGAACAGCAAGCTTTTGTTTGAAATGGAAGAAAACACAACACAGCAGGAAGCAAAAAAATGCTTAGGACAGACATGGAGCAGCATTGGTTAATAACAAGGTAGGAATGACAAGCGTAAAGAGCAAACTGGGTAAGGAAGTCAGGAACGGCTGGTAGCAAAGACTGTGGATGACCAAAAACTGAACTAAAACATAGTGTTTCCTGTGACCGGATGGGATTTTGGACTTAAGACAAGTGAAAACCATTGTTTCTGTAAAAGAAAAGGATTCTATGTAACAGGAACGTAAAACAGAAGTTTTATATTTGTTAGCACAACAGATTGTTTCTAGGTAGACAGGAGCAGCCGTTCATACAAAGTAATGACGGCAGAGAATAATTCTGTTGATGGCCAAGTTATTTCCTACTTATTTTGTAACCTCGTTATAAATTTTATACTGTAAAACAAGCCACTTAATTTAGTAATCTAAACTGAGGGCCAATTAAGTATAGTGATTAAGGCACCAGGTTGGAAAGCAGGAGACTGAGTTCTAGTCCCATCTTAGGCAGGAAAGCTGGCTGAGTGGTTTTGGCCCACTGTTATGGTGTAACCAGCTGTACAGAACATCAGCACATGAGCAATTTTGGGCACCTCAAAGTGGCGTGTGTAACACTTGAATGCCAGTTTGCTTCCAGGTCCAATTCAAGGTATTTGTTATGATCTTTAAAGCCCTATATGGCATGGGACCGTGAACCTGTGGAACTGTCTTCTCCCCATTATATCAGTCTGTCCCACACAGTCAAGAAGAGAAAGTATGTTACAGACACCACCAGTTAAAGAATTTCAACTGGTGGAGCCCAGGAAGAGAGCCTTCTCTGCCATCATGCCTGCCTTTTGGAATATCTGTTTCTGTTTTTTACTTTGGCTGTTCACCGCCCTGAGTCCTATTTGGAGAAGGGCGGTATAGAAATGGAAACAAATAAATAAATCTTCCCCCCAGAGGTAAGGCAGCCCCCACTCCCCTGGCTTTTTGGAAGTCCTGGCTCTGCTAACACATATGAGGCTCGTAGAGGAGCATGCAACATTGGGGTTGGTTACTGCCTTGAAGTCGTCCCCCTGCTTTTTAAAAAATGTTAATTGTTCTGTACTTGTTTTCACTGAAATATATTTGTATGGTTTTAATGTTTTTAATTGTACACCACCAAGCCACTTTGCGAGTGACTGTCTCTAAATCTGACAAACAAACAAATAAATGTTTCCTGCATTGTTTATAAAAATAATAAAGGTGGGATAAAAAAAATCTAAATAAATAAATCTTAAAATGAAGCTAGAAAGGTTGTCTTTTTAGTTAAAACTGTTCCATAATATTAAGATTTACAATGCTTTTTAGCCAAAATTCTTCAGCACGTCAATAATAATTTCAAGTCTATGAACTGATCCAGGCTTAACTGCATAGCAAAGTTATTTCAATAACCAGAAGCTCTGAGAAATGTTAATGAAAAACTACTAATTAGTTATGTTTGGTTGGCCCATTCCCTCTGAGGAGTTTTGGTTTATTATTTCCATTCAAGTTTACCTCAGAAGAGAAACTTGCAGTAAGTCTTAAAGTAGAGTTGTAGCCAACTAGCCCCTATCCTTTCCAAAGCACTTCAAGGTATTTTCCTTCTTGCTTGCTTTGCTGTTATTTTCTCCCCTTCCTTCCACAAAAGTCAGCTGACATTTTAGGACCACCAAATGTGTTCAATCCTCATTGATCCATCTTTGCCCTTTTCCCTTACAATATTTTTGCATTTCGGTTTTTCTTGAATCTCCATACTTCTTTCTTATGCTTGTGAATGGAACAAATTTTGTTACATAAGGATTAGCACTTAGAGGAGAGGAGATCCACACACAAAGACACAAATGTATATAAAACAATGAGACACATTTGCTGGGGATGTTCATTTGGGGATAAGTATCCTCAAATACTTATATTGAAGTTATATGATTGCAAATTCACAGGTAAAAGCTAAAATACCAGGATAATTGCTTTGTGCCCGTTTTCAGACACCATATAAGCACATTTATCAATATTAAAACTAAGGAAGTCAAAATCTTTTTTAGGTCTGGAAAATTTACTAGCCTGGAATCAGTAGTATCTTTTAAAACTACAAAAACCAGTGACAAGATGAAAAACTGATTTAAACATCAGACGCTGTGCAAGCACCCAGACAGTGAAATGGCAGAATTGTAGTAAAATCCAGGACATCTTTAGTCATTATGAAATATTGTGATCTCTCACATTTTTCAAAGAGTTTACTATCAAAGGATAGTCTTTAGAAAAGACAGACTGCATTTATAATTGGTGTCCTATAGATTTTCATCTAGCTCCAATTTTATTTCAAAGCTTCATGTTATTTATTGGGTTATATCCATTGATAGTGTTTCTGATTGCTGGTTAAGAAAGCATCTCCCATGCTTTCTTAAATACTCATGTTTATTACTGAGAGTTGGGGGATCTTTGATAGAATAAATGCGCAATGGACAGTTGCAGAAATGACAAAAATGAAGCAGAAGGAGAAGAAACAAATGAGGCACATATACAGTATTTGGCAGTTTTCATGCAGTGTCAACTTGTGCTTATATGTTTTTGAAAACTGAGTTATTTTAGTTCTGCAAATCTGTTTAAGAACATTCTATGCAATAAATGTAAGCCCAGTAAATTAAATAATAGTCAAATAAAACCAGTTTAAAATTTGTGTAGGATATGGTAGAAACAGAATTATTTATCTTTCTATAGGCCAGTGATGGCTATCCTTTTTGCCATTGCATGCCAAAAGCAGGGGGAGCGCGGTGGGGTTGCGAGCATGCATGCCCACAGCCATAATTATATGTGCCCCACCCCCTCACGCATCCGTACACTACCTCCCTCCGCGCTCCCCCCCCCGCTTTTGGAATGTGATGGCACGTTGGGCCCGGTAGGCTCGGTTTTTTGCTCTCCCACCAGAAGTTGGCAAACAGGCCATTTCCAGCCTCCAAAGAGCTTCCGGGGGGGGGGAGAGGAGGCCATTTTCACCCTCCCCAGGCTCCTAGAGAGACGGATCGTTGGTCTTACCTGATACGTTCCTTCTCGTTGAGTGGAGACAGCAGCCAGCGTGGGTAGTGCTCATCCAATCAGGTTGAAGGACTGAGCCTGCCAATTTTTCTTAGTCCCGCCCTATTGCCGGGCATGCCCAGTTTTGGCGAAGACTGGAAGACAGACTCGGCGTGTGGGACAAAGGAAACAAGACAGAAATGCATGAAGAAAGTTTTCGAGTCCAGCGTGAGAAAAAAACAGGGAAGGGTCTGGCTGCTGTCTCCACTCAACGAGAAGGAACGTATCAGGTAAGACCAACGATCCTTCTCCATTGAGAGTGGAGACAGCAGCCAGCGTGGGACATACCCAAGTTCACTGTCCCGAAGATAGGGGGGGATCACGCTGGACCGCATTGTCCTCCCCAGCCACAACTCTTTGCAGAACCCGGCGACCAAACGAAGCTTCAGCTGACGCAAACTGGTCGAGTTTGTAATGTCTGATGAAGGGGCTAGGAGAAGACCACGTGGCAGCCCTACAAATTTCCAGTAACGAAGCCTGTGTCGCCCAAGCTGCCGTCGTAGCTGCGCTGCGGGTGGAGTGAGCTGTTAATCCTGAAGGACGCGGAAGGGATCTAACATCATAGGCTGTGGCGATAGTCTGGCGAATCCAACGACCGATGGTTGAAGACGAGACCTTACTGCCTTGAGAAGTAGGTAAGAAGGATACAAAGAGAGACTCCGAACGACGGAAAGAAGCCGTCCTCTTCAGGTAAACCCGCAGTGCCCGCCGGACATCAAGGGAGTGCCAACGACGTTCCCGAGGGTGAGTAGGCCGGGGGCAGAAATTAGGTAGGATAAGCTCCTGGGCACGGTGGAACACGGAATTGATCTTCGGCATGAATGTCGGGTCCAAACGGAGCACCACCCGGTCTGTGTGGAAAACGCAAAGGTCCGGACGAGTGGATAATGCGGCGAGCTCAGATATGCGGCGAGCCGAAGTGATGGCCACCAGGAAGGCAACCTTGCAGGTGAGAAGTCTGAGACTGGTCGTCCGAAGTGGTTCGTACGGGGGACACGTAAGAGACTGCAAAACCAGAGGAAGATCCCAGGTCGGGTAACGGTGCAGAACAGGAGGGCGCAAGTTCTTTGCTCCCCGAAGAAAACGCCGGATCAAAGGGTGTTGAGCTAGAGATGACAAGGAGCCGCAGGTAAGAACCGAAGATAAAGCTGCAATGTGTCGGCGGAGGGTGTTGGGGGAGAGCCCTTGGGAGAGACCCTTCTGCAAAAACATCAGAATATGTATAATAGACGGTTGAAGAGGCAAGACCCCGACCTGACTACACCAGTTGTAGAAGCTCCGCCAGGTGGCAGAGTAAATGCGTTCCGTAGAAGGCCGTCGGGAGGATAGCAAGGTATGCACAACATCTGCCGGGACTTGTACCTCCCTCAAAGAGCACCGCTCAATCTCCAGGCGGTTAGATTGAGCCAGGCCGGGTCTGGATGCTGCAGGGAGCCCTGTGAGAGAATATTGTCTGAGAGAGGAATGCGCCACGATGGGGCCACCGATAGGGACACGAGGTCCGCAAACCAGGGTCTCCGAGGCCAATGAGGTGCCACAAGGATCACTTCCGCTCGCTCGGATAGAATCTTGCGTATGACCCTGGGAAGGAGGGCCGTCGGGGGGAATGCGTATAGAAGGCCCGATGGCCATGGAATTCGAAGAGCATCGACGCCGGCCGCTCGAGGATGGGGGTATCGTGAAAAGAACAGCGGAAGTTGAGAGTTCTCGTGAGTCGCGAACAGGTCGATCACCGGACGGCCGAAGCGAAGAGACAGATCCTGGAAGAGGCGCGGAAGGAGACGCCATTCCGCATTGTCTATCTGCCGGCGACTCAACCAGTCCGCTTGAACATTCTGAACCCCGGAGATGTGTTCCGCCCGAAGGGAACACAGGTGGCGCTCTGACCAGATACCCAACGCGATTGTCAGGGTCAGAAGAGACTTCGATCTGGTGCCCCCCAGTTTGTTCAAGTGAGCCTTTGCAGCGACGTTGTCCGTGAGGACGAGGACGTGGGCTCCGGAGACCAGATTGCGGAATGACCTTAGAGCTAGGAAGACAGCCTTCAGTTCCAGCCAATTGATGGGACGCCGAGCTTCCGAGTGGTCCCAAGTCCCTTGAGCCAGCTGACCTTGGCAAAGGGCTCCCCAGCCCAGGAGACTGGCATCTGTCGTCACCACCACCCTCGTGGGCTCGAGGAAGAAGCAACCCGCCGAAAGAGCGGGGGAACGCCACCACCGGAGGGATCTTCGTACCGCCGGAGGAAGAGGAATTGGCTTCGATGAAGTGCCCCTGCCAGCCTTCTGCAAAGGTAAGAGAAACCATTGGAGTTCCCTGGCGTGGAGTTGAGCCCAGGGAACAATAGCTATCGCAGATATCATCTTACCTAAGAGCTGAGACAAGACATAGGGGGAAACCACCCGACTCCTTTCAACCCGGTAAACCAACTGTCGCAGACTAGCTTGCCTATCGGGAGAAAGGAAAACTTTGCCCTGAACAGAGTCAATCAGAGCACCCAAGTGCACTAATCTAGTGGAGGGAGAAAGATGGCTCTTCTCCAAATTAACAGAGAAACCATGAGCCGCTAGCGTCTCAACCGTCAAACGAATATCTAGGGCAGCCTGCTGCACAGAAGGGGACAATATCAGAATATCATCTAAATAACACAGGAGACGGACTGACCGGAGACGGAGCTGAGCCGCCAAGGCAGCCAGCACCTTCGTAAAGGTGCGGGGGGCAGAAGAAAGGCCAAATGGGAGAGCCCTATATTGGTAGTGTGCTCCGTTATAACAAAATCTCAAAAACTGTCTATGGGATGGGAGGACAGGGATATGAAGGTAAGCCTCGGTCAGGTCAATGGAGGAGAGGAGGTCGCCCCTCCGAACACCGTCCAGAATAGTCTTCAATGATTGCATTTTAAATTTTCTGTACACAACGTATCTGTTCAAACGCTTGAGGTCCAGAATGGGACGCCACCCCCCCGATGATTTAGGGACCAGGAACACCCTTGAATAGAATCCCGAACCCTCCTGACCGGGAGGCACAGGTTGAATAGCCCTGATAGTCAGGAGATGCTGGACCGAAGAATCCATAAGGGACCTCCTGACGGGATTACGAGAGATCGGACAGCAGACAAAGGAGAGAGGGGGGGAGGCAATAAATTCAATGGCCAACCCAGATTTTAAGGTGGCGTGGACCCACTTGTCCGAGGTGGATTCTTCCCAGATAGCGGCAAAAAGGCCCAATCTACCGCCAACGGGAGGATCAAAAGAGCAATCAGCGACGGCGACGGGCGAAACGACCTCCTCCCCCTCGAAAGGGCCGTCTAAAGTTAAAGGGACGCCCTCTAAATGACCTATCAGAAGAACCCCGCTGCCTGCTGAAAGACCCATCTCTCCTAAAAGTGGGGAAGGGAGAAGAGGAGGACCCCCCATCCGCACCTCTGGAGTAAGAACGAGAAGGGTAAGGTGAGAAACGGGGTGCCCCTCTCCGGAAGACAGCAGCTAAGACCTTCTTTTTGTCTCTGGTTTCTGTGAGGAAAGAATCTAAAGCGTCCCCGAAAAGCTTCGTGCCCTTGAAGGGAACCGAAGCCAATCGCCACTTATGTCTGGCATCTGCCTGCCAGTGACGGAGATACAGCAAACGACGAGCCGTGACTGCCGAAGCCAAAGACTTTGCGGAGAACCTTGCAGCATTCAGAGTAGAATCGGCTGAAAATTGTACGGCCGCCACGATTTTGTTCAGGTCTTGTCTGATACGAGCATCCCCGGGGGCTAACTTTTCTTGTAACTGACGCAACCAAAGCAACGTTGTTCGGTTAAAGAAGGATGCTGTGGTGGTGGCTTTAATCGCCCAGGAGGAGCTTTGAAAGGCCTTTTGAAGGACTTGATCAGACCTGCGTTCATCAGGACGGAGACCTTCGTCCGGTTCGCCCGGAACATTGGAGTTAGGAAGAAGAGCCGCAACTGGAGCATCCACCGAAGGAATTTGAAGGAGGGCCTCCAGATCCGAGGATACTTGAAAGTTTCTCTTGTCATTAGCCGAAGGTAGGGGAGCAGAAGCCGGAGATTCCCATTGGCGTTTCACAACGTCCAGAAAAAGAGGAGGAGTAGGAACTGATGTTATGGGCCTAGCTGGTTCCGCAAACATCGGGTCTAAAGATCCAGAGGAAGATGAAGGAGGAATCGGATCTGCATTTGGTGAGGATAAACGGGCCGTATTAACAGCCTTGAAGAGCAATGATTTGAACAATGCTTGAGGAAATAGACCTGTGAAGGCTGGCTGATCCGGGGGAAGGTTCTCATCCTCCGACAGATCAGAATCAGGATCTCCTTCGTCAATCAAAGCTGAAAGGTGACTGTAGTGAGAAGAAGTAGGAGAAGCGGAGCGAACTGAATGTGAACAACCTTCCTCAATGTGGCCTGCTGAAAAGGGGGAGGCTTCTCTTACCGACCCGTGTCGACTGGAAGGGCCCGAACGGGCGGCCAAGGACCTTTGAACCGCAGCCTCAATCATCTGCTGCAGTTGATCTGGAGGGACGAATGGATCCAAAGAGCGGGCAGGTACAGATTCAGAGGAAGGAGCCGCCTGTAGTGTTGCTGGATCAGGAACCGGTTGCTGAGAAACTGCTCCAGGACCCCACAAATTCTCATCGGAAATAGTTACTGGACAATCCTGCAGAGACATCTGGTCAGGAGTAGGCGGATGGGACACAGTGACAGGAGGTGGATTAGAAGGAACAGACTGTGGAGGGGTGGGAGGAGGTAACTGGGCGCATGCTTTGTCACATAGCCTGGTCAAAACCTTGTCTCTACGTTTTTCTACTTTAGAAGAAGAAGATGACAAGACACCTGAGGAAGACTTGTGGTGGGAGCGTGAACGTTGAGAAGCTTTGGGAAGAGACCTGGATTCTTCCATGGCAGATTGCTGGGTAACAGACGCAGGGTCTGATTGGCCAATTTCCGCTGCACTAGCCTTCCGGCCGTGCTTAGATTTAGAAAGGGCCTTAGGCATGACAGACAAAAAAAGGGGGTAATGTGAAACCCCACACACCAGACTGCGCCTCAATAAATAGAATCTGAGTAGATAAAAGGGAGCGAGAGGAACTCCACAGGAGACAGCCTCGAATATATTGACAATTAAATTTCAACCAATCAAATGCCAGACAGAAAGGGATGGGAGCGTAAAAAAACTCCACAACTGGAAAGTGTGGCGAGTAAGGCCCAAGGCAAATTAGAGGCGTTGGTGAGAGGCGGGCAATCAATCAACTAATAAATTAGGCAATAAAGACCACAGTCCTGTGGCCGTTGCAAGCAGGAAAGAAAAAAAGGGTGGGGGCGTGAAGCTCCACTATCAAATAACGAAAGGTAAGCGTAGAGACAAACAATTGCTGCAATAAAATAATGGGGGCGCGAAGCTCCACTGGGCACGATTCAAGGCTCCCACGGATCCGGGCCCCTGGCCGCAGAAGGAGGGGGGCGCGAAGCTCCTCAGCTATAGAAACTCAGGCAACACGTGGTTAGTAATTAATTAGCCTGAGGAGAAGGAACTGCGGTTAATTTATGGCCAGCAGATCAATGCCAGCAGCACAGAAGAGGGGGCGCAAGACTCCACCAAATAACCACTCAGCCAGCCACGCTTCTCCTCCAATAAACTTAGCCTGAGGCGAGCGGCTGAGAGAGGGTCGTTTCGGAGCGAAAAAGCCTCAGGCGGAATAAATCGTAATCAGGGATTGCCGGTTGCAGAAATAAGCGCTCTCTCCAATGGCGGGAAAACTAGCAGCCCAAAATGGCCGGCGCCGCTTTAAAACGCCCGCCGCAACAGCCGATAGAAGGGAGAGGCGAAAGCGGCCAAATGCAGAGGGCGAGGATAGAGCAACCAAGAAATGTCCCTCGAAGATCAAACGATCCTCAGCCTTCCCTTGAGGGGAATTAAGGCAGGGAATCCCCACGCCCCTAACCAGGTCAGGGAAGACCGATGGCAAACGAAGTTCTGGGTAACTCACAAACTCGATGTCAGCGGTCCAAATCAGCAGGAGTAATCAGAAATGTCCAAATCGGAATCCAAGTCACAGTCAAACAGTCCAAGTCACGAAAAAACCAGAAATCAGAACGAAAGAGATAGAAAGGAGAATTTAGCCAGGGAGAAGTCCCACACACCAGCCAGCGCTGAAGGACTGAGCCAAAAACTGGGCATGCCCGGCAATAGGGCGGGACTAAGAAAAATTGGCAGGCTCAGTCCTTCAACCTGATTGGATGAGCACTACCCACGCTGGCTGCTGTCTCCACTCTCAATGGAGAATGGGCCCTAAGAGAGCAAAACATGGGCCTTCTGGTCCCACCAGAAGTTGGCAAACAGGCCGTTTCTGGTCTCCGGGGGGATGGGGAAAGCCATTTTCGCCCTCCCCAGGCTCCTAGAGAGGCTCTGGAGCCTGAGGAGAGAAAAATGGGCCTTCCAGTCCCACTGGAAGTTGGCAAACAGCCATTTCCGGCTTCTGGAGGGCCTCCAGGGGGGGTGGGGAAGGTTATTTTTGCCCCCCCGGCTCCTGGAGAGGCTCTGGAGCCTGGGGAGAGCAAGAAACAGGCCTTTCCCCCCCCCGAGGCAGGAAACAGCTGGTTTCCCTAGTTCTGGTGTGCCCAGAAGGCCTGAAAAGGAGCTGGGCTTGCGTGCCCACCGATATGGCTCCGCATGCCACCTGTAGCACGCATGCCATAGGTTCGCCATCACGGCTAAAGACAATTTCAGAATTATTTTCCAGATCTTAAAAGGCAAAATTTAATTTACACAACATCTTATTCAATTTCATAATCACACCAGTATTCTTTTTGAACTGTAGGGAAGGCCTGAATCAACACATTTATGATGAACTTGAATGATGAAATCCACCACAACTCTACGTATTCAGATCAGAGCACATGGGAAATCTTGATTATGACGTGCCTATGTAGCTGCCAATGGTAAATGAAAGCTCAAACCTATTAATAGACCCAAGATAAACGTATTGCCATATTTTTTTGCTTTCTTTTTGCAAGAGCATTAAATAGCAAGATATTGACAAGTAAATGCCTGAACAATTGAATGGGGATTTAAAAGGGAGATTCAGGTAGTCCTTGATTTATAACAGTTCCTTTAGTGACCTCTTGAAGTTATAGTGAAACTGAAAAAAGTAACTTAGGAGTATTTTTTTCACCCTTACGACCACTGTAGCATCCCCATGGTTACCTGATCAAAATTCAGATGCTTGGCAACTGACTCATCTGTATGACAGTTGCAATGTCCCAGGGTCATGTGATCACCTTTTGAGACCTTCTGACAAGCAAAGTCAATGGGGAAGTCAGATTCACTTCACAACCATGTTAGTAACTTAACAACTGCAATAATTTACTTAACAACTGTGGCAAGAAAGGATGTAAAATGGGGCAAAGCTCACTTAACAAATATCTCACTTAACAAAAGAAATTTGGGGCTCAATTGTGGTTGTAAGTCATGAACTACCTGTAGTTTAAAAGTGAAAATAAACAGCAAAATGCTTAATTATATACACCCTCTATTATCAGCAAACACTTCATGAATATTTATAGTACGTTCTATAGTACAATAAAAATATTATTCTACCAAAAATAGTATCATTTTGCATTTGATTAGAGCCAACTGTGCCTCCTCAGTAGTATTTTTCCATCAAAGCTTTCAATTATGGCAGGTGGAAAAAGGTATTAAAATAATCTGATTATTTTAAGGCTATTAAAGCTAATTGCATCTAGTTGGCTTAGCAGCAAGTAATCTAGTATTTCAATCTTCTCATTAAATCATGCCATGCTATATCCTTTCCCTTCTAGTCAGTGAATTGCCATTTTAAAAACAGTGAAAACTGGAGGGTAATATGGATTAATCTGGCATCGTTATTAAGTTTATTTTAAGTTGCTTTAAATATAATTAATAGTAGAAAAACAATATCACAGCAAATTATTTATTTCATTCAATTCTGATGCTGCCTAACTCCAAGACAGCTAGATATAGTGAAATGCTACCCGAGATTTTAATAAATATCCACACCCCCGCTCCCCCAAAAAATCTTAGCGATCAAATGCACTGGAGAATTTCCCAACTCACTTACATATTTTTTCAACATTCCATTAAGTAGGAGAGAATAAAAATGATTTCCAATACATTCAAATTGTTTTAAAAAATTCTCCATTGGAAATATAGTCTGTGCCTTCCTGTTCTCAGTCTCCTTTCTAGTAACTATTTGTCAATTAATAAGATCATTCCCTCTTCACATGCATAACTTCTAAATCTATTTAAGTTTTTGATAAGTTCATGTATATTTTTAAATATTGTTATAGTAGAAATTTATGCATCAAGATAAGGTGCAAAATTGCTAGAAAAATAATCACTTTCAGAATTTTGTCTTTTTCTTTGAAACTCAATATAGACACATCATTAAATAAACCGGTAGGATCAATGATTGTAATTCAATGCAAAAGTAGATTATTTTGGTCTTAATTTGTGATGGGTTCCCAACACGTTTGGTGGCATTATAGAAGTGGTTTCCCACTGTCTTCTTTCAGTACATTCAATCAGTTTGGTGAACAGTTCCACAAATTCGAAGCACTACCTTTTTTTATTTCTACTGATTCGATAGATAGGTTGATCAAAGTTATTTTAAAAACATTTAAATCAGTTATGTGCAGCTTTGTGTAGAGATTGCCGAAGTAGCTCTCAATTTTTCAGATTATCAAACAGAGACCTATTTTGTTATCTGTAATAGAATTTCAGAATATTCCTGAAAAACAACTTTGGTATTTGTATTTATTTCTGAAATGCATACAATACCTCAATCCAATATCTAAAGTTTGAAATGAAAACGAATAATATATTGCCCTTTTAATAGAAATGATACTATGTCTCAAAAACCTTGTATTCAGTCTAACAAGCTGCCAAAGTTTTAATATAAAAGAAGGGTAAATTATTAAATAAATGGCTAGTAAACTATTTAAGTTAATTTTAATAAATAATTATACTGAAATTAAAATTTAGTTCTGCTAGTTGCTTCCACTTTTGTCCAGGAATGTGACCTGAACACTACGGTAGATGTAATCCTTGTTCTAAAAAAGATTACATATCCCAAATAGAAGTAATAAAATTTTGAAAAGTTAATTTGCTATATTTTTATAATCACTCTCTTTTAGCATTGATGATGTTACCTATCTGGATTATGAAATGTCTGTAAGAAAACGACCAAGTTCAGAGAGCACCAAGATCTCCATGTTTAATAACTCCACCCATTCTGAGGTTATAAATAGATATCTCTTTTTCCTATAACACATCCTTTATTTGTAAGCAAATTGATAAACACATAGAACTAAATATTTTAATGCTAATTTTGCCAAACCATTCTTGATCTAAAATGTATGGTTTGCTGGAGCTAGCCAGCTCCACTTAGAACCAGTTCCATAGAAACACTGCAAATAGCCACAAACATTTTAACTGGATTTCAATTGGGCTGTTCTAAATAGCATTAAGCTGTACTTGAACAACAATTTGCCAGAGATAGAGAAAAGCCTTAAGCCATCAAAACACCAGTCTTTATGCTTCTGTAACCTCTCCTTTGATATCAATCCTGATATTGCTTTCTAGTCTATTCTGCAAACCTTCTAAATGCTCCTCCATGAAGCTGTTTTCATGCTTCAACATTTGTACTGAATTTCCTTGAAATGAGCTTGATCCATCAAGCTGTGAATTGGAGCCAAAACATTGATTCAGCCCCTTTTTCTTTTGCTTCTCTCCCACTTAACACTATATTAAATATGTGCTAAATTTATATCACAAAGATTCTCGAACACATAATTTCCCCTCCTCTCTTTTTAGTTTCTCAAAAACTAAGGTGGATCCTTTTTGAAGTCTTCCCATACTTTCCCCAACCTGCAGACTGAGCTGCCTCTTATCAGGCTGTTGTCTAGGTTGTGGGTCTTCTTCCTGTGTCCCAAAGTCATTCCTACATGTTATCAGAATAATACAGAAATTAATAATCTACAATATTGTGACCTTTTCTTCTCTCCTCTGAACCTGCATTGTTCCAATATACAAGAATTTTCATTTTAAATTATTAACTTAGAAGGAAGAGTAGTATACAATACATACAAACCTTACCACTTCTGAAAAGGATCTGGGGAAAAGTTACAGGAGGATTTACCTTCTGGATAACCTCACCTAAAACTACTGTTTCTTGTGCTTTCTCTTCAGGTTTACCATCTTGTCTACTGCCATTCTGCTCTTCAGTCTCATCATCACCCCACCAAGATGGCTGCCCATATAATGGTGTACCTCGAGGCACTCCAGAAAGATCTAAATAAACAGAAAAACATTTTTCTATAAAACAATCAATGTAACAATATAGTATACATAGTTCTGTCACAAGTGCAGATATATTTTAAATCCTCTGATTCTTTCACTCAAGTATCTTTAAGACATTGTGTAATCTATGGCTTGCTATACAAATTGTATCTTTGCTTATACTGTAGCTGCTCACAATGCAATTTAAACAATTGCCTTGAGTTTCAAGTGAACTTTAAGTGACTTTCTCCTTTTTTACATTGTTTATATTGCAACTTGCTGGATTTCAGAGCTGCTACAGGATGAAATATTTGCTCTGGGACAAAAGTTAAATTGCATTAAAAACCCGTAAACATAGACTGTAATGAAATAGACAGCAACAATTTATACCAATTCATAGAATATAATGATTTGTTATAATGTAATTTTCTGTTTCCATTTATATCTTATCAACCAGAGAAGCATACTATGGTATTTTAGAAAAGTGTTTTATTTTATTTGCCTTTATGGAATGAGAGTATCTTTGCTACCGTTCTTCAGTGTGAGAAAAAGTTATGACAAACTTTACAATGGGGGAAGAAAGTAATTATTGTTCCCCCAGCAAGCTGTCTTCAGAAGTGCCTGTAGATGATCTCCAGGAAGAAAAGTAAAAAAAGGGGAAGGAGGAATCTCTGAATTTAATGGGCATTCGTGTTTAATTAACATTCCTTCCTCCTGAACAATGTAATAAATTAAGGTTTCACTGTAGAAGTTAAACAGGATGCTAAATCAGACTGGTAACTAGAACAATCAATATAGAATGGGCATTAAATGGTACAATCACTTAATCTCCAGAAGAATTCGAATAAAATTGAACAAATTCAATGTTCTGAACTCTGGTAGGAAAAACATTCCGAACTTGAACTGTCTTGAATTCACAGCATCCTATTGTGAACTTTTGAGGATCTTGGATATATTATCTAAATATTACTTCATGCACACATTGGTCTGAATTCAAAAACATTTCATGTATACATTTTCTGAATTCTCTTCAAAGGCAAAATAATAAGACAATGCTATATTAGTGTAATGTAGCTATAACCTGGCCTGTGCAATTGTGACAAAATTAATATTTTAGATAGGGTTTGGGCCTCAAGAAAGTCTCTTTGCAAGTCTAACCTGATGAAAAAGCACTCCTATACTTTTATGTCACTCATGTTTCTGCTTACTGTACTGAATCCAAGAGTATGCTAATCATCTTCTCCTGTGTTTCTATTGAAAGACAATAGAAATCCATCTTAGTCTTGTTGCACTACTATCTTGGACATAGCAGAGATGGAGCAAAAAAAACAAAACCCTTTGCCTTTGTCTTATTTGGGTTGTCTCAAGCTGTCTTCATTCATCCCAAAACTATTCCCCAAAATTTGTGTAGACTTTACAGAGACTGTTTAGAATTGAGGAAATAAAAAAGAAGTTGAGTCCCATGCCTTTTATTTATTGACACATAGATCAAACGTCGCAGTAACTCTTCCAAGTATTTTCACATCAATATTAAAAGGCATGATATCTCAAAAACTGATGACCATATTTATCTGCATAGGACTAATTGCCAGGCTTATACAAAACAGCCTATCTTAGGTATGCAGGTATAAGGGGTTTCTTTACTCCCTTTTACATTTCTTAGCTAATCACTTCTTATCAGCTACAGAAAAGAGACTAATGTAATTCTTTAGCTGTGAGAGAATGCTAAACTGGTAATTTAGCACAGAATACTCATGCTTCATGCACTTACTTTCAAGGGCTATCAGCCTGACACTGTCATTGAATCACTGTCTCATTTATGATCCTATAAGGCTTCTATCTTTCTTTAAATAGCAGTATTTCAAAGTGCAAGAAAAATCATAAAACATTCTCAAATATACCTGTATTTTTGTAAACCACACATTACTGAAAGTGGCAGAGAAATGTAAGAATCTGAAGTGCCTTTAATAAATTGGCTGAGAGTATAACAAATTATTTTTCATACATAGTAACTCTTGAATGCTATTTACAGATCATCCTTACGGCCACAATCGGGATGAAATTTTTTGCTAAATGCTGCAGACATTAAGCAAGTCATCACGCAACGAGACCCGATTTTATGTCCATTTTTACCATGGTTGTTAAGAGAATTACATTAAATGAATGTAGCTTTATATTGTTTTTGTACTATATTGCTTTTAGGTTTTTAAATAGTTTTTTAATTGTTGTGAGCTACCTACTCATGTATTCGTGATGGGCAAATATATTAATAGAAATAATCAATTAAATAAATATTCACTATACTTTAAAGATTGTAGTACTTATTTCATCCCTCACCTGCTGATTTTTCTTCTGATTTGAGAGCATCAATTGCTTTGTGATGAATTTCAAAAGTGCTGTCTGGTACTCTTGGTTCTGCAGTTTTGCCACTGCTTAGTTTTGCACCGTCTACCTCTGAGGATTTCTGAGATAATTGTAGCTGACTAGTAAACTTCTCATGCTGAAGAGTATACAAAATCAACCAGACAAAGCAAGAAAATATTAGGACATATAAAAACATGTTGTTTAATACACTATAACAAAACTGATTAATATTTGATTCAAATACTAATGCATAAATTCATGTGTCAGAGGATCCATTTTTAGTAAACATATTTAGCTATAAATGTCCGTATGTTCTTCAAAACTTACAAAGTGACACTTCCATTTGGGAGCCATATGTAAAACTGTTACAATTTAAGCAATTCAAATTACGTTTTAGGAGGGTGGAAAAATAATAATAATAATAATAATAATAATAATAATAATAATAATAATAATAATAATAATAGTTGTTGTTGTTGTTGTTGTTGTTGTTGTTGTTGTTGTTGTTATTATTATTATTATTATTATTATTATTATTATTATTATTATTTTATTTCTATACCGCCCTTCTCCTGAAGGACTCAGGGCAGTATACAGCCTATTAAAAGCACAAAGACAGACATCAGTTAAAAATAATTAAAATTATTAAATGATTTCGGCTCAGATTTTAAACCCCAAAATTTAAAACACCCAATTTAAAAATCATTACATTGATAGCCCAGCCTGGCGGAACAACAGGGTCTTGAAGGCACAGCGAAATACACGGAGGTCGGAGATCTTACGCATTTCCGGGGCAGTTCATTCCACAGGGCAGGGGCTCCCACAGAGAAGGCCCTCCCCCTGGGTGTCGCCAGCCGACATAACTTGTCTGAGGAGACCCTCTCTGTGGGAGCGAACTGGCCGGTGGGAGGCTGTTGGTGGCAGAAGTCGGTCTCGAAGGTACCCGGGTCCTATGCCATGGAGCGCTTTAAAGGTGGTAACAAACACCTTGAATCACACCCGGAAGACCACTGGGAGCCAGTGCAGCTCGCGCAGGAGGGGTGTCACGTGGGCACAACGGGTTGCGGCCATAACCACCCGCGCAGCCGCATTCTGGACCAGCTGGAGCCTCCGAGTGCTCTTCAAGGGGAGCCCCATGTAGAGAGCATTACAATAGTCCAGCCGGGAGGTGACAAGGGCGTGAATGACCATGCGCAAGGCGTCCCGGTCCAGAAAGGGCTGCAACTGGCGAATCAGGCGAACCTGATAAAAAGCCCCCCTGGCCACGGCCATCATATGCTCTTCTAAAGACAGCCATGCGTCCAGAAGGACACCCAGATTGCAAACCCTCTCTGTGGGGGGCAGAGATTCACCCCAATAGTCAGCGATGGCACCAGCTGACTATATCGGGACGCCGGAAGCCACAGCCACTCGGTCTTGGAAGGGTTGAGTCTGAGCCCATTTCTCCATAAACATCCATTTAACCTTTGCTCCATTCAAAGCAACAGCACTGGCAAGCACATACAAATGGAGGCTGTCACTTAATGGGAGTCAGTCTTTAACTACAGCACAGCGCAAGAAACAAAGTACATATACATTTAGTTTTTTACCTTAAGTGCTTCTTCAGGCACTCTCAGCTCTCCTCTGACTACAGTGAAAAGATTGGTATGTATGACACACTAAGGAAACTAGTGACTCTTGTCCAACTATTTCAGAAACTTCAAATTATTTTTAAACGCTACAAATCTACAAGTTTTTGAGACACTACAATTGTTTACTGTTTCAATATATAAGCAACATGGATAGGCTTGTCCTTGAGAACTGTGTAAAGTCATGGATAGTGGTTTGAGGAAACATGTCTGCTGCAGCATCTCCATTGCTTCCTTTCTGATTCACATAGTCTTTCTCCTGCCCCCTCCCTCTTAATTTCATATGTAAACAATCCCCACCTCTGCTTTTCATTTATTGCAATTGGGCTGTATATCTCCCTCCCAGCTGCTTATATTAGACAATTAAAATATCATATCTGAAAGGGATATGCGCAATTATAAAATAGAAAAATATGGAAATATTTTTCTGTAGAGCAGAACATTTCAATATATATAAAAAACTTCAGTATAAAACATATGTTAAAAAGGTGTAAGAAGGGAGGACAAAAATGATAATCATTTATATGCTAATGAGCTTGATGGGAAAGACGCATGTTACTTGGCATTCCAGGGAGGAGATAATTTACAAGTGACAAAATATGGCATTGTCCAAGGGTAGGAAAAGGGACAGGAATTTTCCAGACACAAGCACACACTGTTCTTCTCCAAATTACAATATTGCTTATTGTTACAGTACTTTTCAAATAAAATATTACATTCATCTCTTTATATACACTGGCCTTAGCAAGTTCCCTCTCTCTCTCTCTCTCTCTCTCTCTCTCTCTCAAAACATGTTTTTCTATTGTTGTGTTATTGTTATGTTAAGGATATCATATCCAAATCTCAGTTTATCATCAAGTTTTAGGATGATGTATGTCTGTTCTGGAATCCGCACATCATTCACGAAAGTCTGGAAAAAAAAGAAAGCAAGAATGTTGTTGCTGGGATAAAATTGGAAAAACACATAACCCATGGTGAATTTTAAGAGAAAGGTAGGGTATAAATCTAATAAATAAATAATATTAGAGTAATATATTTCTTGATGTTTTCCTTATTTTGGTAACAAAGTCATAGCACAGCATATGATTATCCAAACAAAACAACTGTATAAAAATATACATACTTGTACCATACATACATCACATTATTTCTTGTTAGGATAAGTAACATTATGCAAAGAATGGGGGGAAATTAATAAACATCCCCCCCATTTAAATATGAGATAGGAATACAAATAGAAAATACACTTAAATTTTATTGACAGCAACATCATTTACTATGCCTCTCTATACTTGCAAACTATCTTTGCTTTTACCAAGTTCATACATCACTTCATAACTATGTTTAAGGATTGCAATACATCTCAGTATATCTCAAAATCAGCACATCTGAAGGAAAGTCAATTATCTTCTGTAATAAGTACCTCACTTTATTCATATTTATTTACAACATTTAAAGTAATATCAGTGAATATTCTACCAGCATGAGCTTCATAAGAAACCCTAAATGTTTAAACCATAGAACTTTCATATTAAATCAGAAATGTTATGAACACTTTAATTCCAGTCTATTATATTCTGGCTCATATGGTGGGTTAACTATAAGATGTTTTTCTTTTTTAAACATGCATTCTAACTTTTTGCTGATATATTTTAAAACTGTTATTACTGAATGATAGAAAAAGCTTTTGCTGAAAGCTCCAGAATGAAGCAAAGAGTGAGCACGTAACTGTTTACTGAAGGCCTAATTTTACATTATGCAATTCTACATTATTCCCTCACAAAGCAGGGCTCCCATTTATTCTCCATCTCATTATCCTGTCCAGTTTGGCTTAGCAATGGATGCCGGCATTGGGACAAAAGAGGAAAATTTCATTCTAAGTAGTTTGTAATGGGGCTTAAAATTTAACTTACTAATATTTTCTGGTATTTGACTAGTTTTCAAATTATTTTTAAGTTTAATATGTTAGTAACTAGTACATGCTACCAATTTTAGTTTCATATATCTTCAAAAGATACTCTCAAATTCTCCTAAAATAACCTCCAAACCTGGAAATCACCCCAAATATGGGAAACACCCCAACTATGTAACAAGGAAAAAAACATTTGCATATAGCTACATAGCAATTTATTTTATTTTGTTTTGTGCGTTCATGTCCATGTTCTCATGGCAATTGCCTAGACTAGTCCCTGCACTTTTCTTGGCAAGGGTTTTCAGAAATGGTTTTCTTTCACCTCTTTCTCATAGGGTGACTGGCCCAGGGTCACCTAGCTGGCTCTGTGCCTAAGGCAGGACTAGAACTCATGGTCTCCTGGTTTCTAGCACAGTGCCTTCACCATTACACTAAAGTGGCTCTGACGTAACAAACATACAGCTAAAAATAGTTGTTTTGAACCATCTAGACAAACTCGATTTCATTGAGGACTGCATCAGGATTGTGTTTGACCTTGGGCGGGGCAGGGTGTATGTGGCCGGGGGGCCTGGCCATCTCGACATCATTCATGTCGGGGGCGCCAGTGGTGGCCTGAGCGCTCTGCCAGCGAAAACAGGCTCCCAAGCTCCATTTTCGGCTGTGTCAGCTTCCTGCAACTCTCTGCCAGCGAAAATGAAGCTTGGGAGGGCCCTCATGAGCTCCGTTTTTGCTGGCAGAGACACCGCGGGCTGGTCCTTTGCTCTTTCCATGGCAGCCCCACAGGCCAGATCTAAGTACCCTGCCTTGAGTTTGACATCCATGAGCTAGACTGAATAAAAACAAAATAAACTTACCCCATTTAGACTGCCTAAATCTTTCACCAAGTGTTCATCAGCAGAGGCGTCATAATTGATAACAGCATGTTGCTTATCCACACTACGTGACTGAAATATTCAGATGACATAATTTCTATATTAATTTATACATCTGAAGTAGCAAAAATTAGTGTAATCATTTCAGAAAAAGTAGTTCAAACTGAATTATTATATAACTACAAAATACACGACACCATCATTGTGAAGAGTTGTTAAAGTGTAAGAAGCCTGGAATCAACATTAAAATGAAGTACAAATGGAATTTTTCAAGTAACACTACATGTAACATCTGCTTTAGCACTTGAGATTTTTGCATAATATTGGGTGACTATTAGGAAGTCCAGTAAAAGTGAATGGCCAAACTTGAATGGGAGAGTAATACTTACAGCTAATTGAAATCTCTCTTTATCTCTGTATTTTCATAGAAACCTAGATTAGTTATTCAAGAAAATTGCTAAAGGGTAGCATTCTTTAAATAATGATCACTAGATATTACAATGAAAAGGCTAATAAGAGGTCCCTTCTTCTATTCCCCAAACTATGTTGTTATAGAAAAATAATATAAATAAATGTAATATGTAAACAACTATTATTAAAAGCTAGAAATAGTACATTCTGTTGAAGTACATATATAGAGTTGGCCATGCAGATGATTAATTCCAAACAGAAATGTAAGAATTCATTTGATGCAACAAGAGGAACAAACTTTTTTTTTTTTAAAAAAATGGCTTCATATTCATTAATGTAACATGCTAAAAAAGTAGCAGCAGTTATATATATATAATCTTTGGGAAAATTTAGATTTTCATATGAAAAAAATTACCTGTATGCTGTGTACATTATAAGCAACAAAAATAAATTTTATTAAGGTCTAGCATTATATTTATTGGATTGTTATAGGCTTATAAATCCTAATTATTTGGGATCAACAAAACAAGAACCCTTATTTGGATGTCACAATAAATCAGGGATGAGCAATCAGGAGTCTTCTAGATATTTTGGGATAAAAACTTCCACATTACTTTTTTGTAATGGTGATAGCTTGGATTGGTATGAGTTGAATTCCAAAACATCAGGATGTTTACCTCTACGAAGCTTTCTCATTAGTTTTGACCATTCACACGCAGTTGTATTTCACAGTCATGCACATGCACAGATAATACATTCAAAAACTTGTAATTACTTTTTGTAACATTCTATATTAAATTGATACTGTTGCTATACAGAGGCTAGTAAATACCAAATGATTTGAAAAATGGACCTTATTTGCAATAACTGAGAAAAGATCATTTACCATTTGGTGAATGAGTGCAGAATTAATATGTGGAAGTAATGAGTACCTCTCAATAATTTATACGAAAAAATAAAATGATGTTCATATTACACAATTCTAAAATAGCAAACTGTATAAATTTAAAACTACTTTATTCATGACAAGAGTTGAAAAACAAAGAAAATACTAATGCTTGGCACAATCTTGGCGGCCACACCTCATATCAGGACACATTCCCCATCTCAAAATTTCCTAATACTTTCTGATCTCTTCAAATGTCTTTTCTTTTTCTTTTATCTATTTAATCTCTACTTTTTTTGATGTTCTTTCTGCTTTCTGCCCCATCTCCTTCCATTATAACATAGCCTTTCATATAAATCTGGATCTTACCAGTAACTTATATGCTTGAAGCTATGCTTTGTGATCTTGGGTCAGGGCTCATCAATGCCAATTTTGTGGAAACTAATCTATTGTTGTATTATTAGTAATGACAATGGCCCCAAATAGGATAAAAATATACACGATGGACTACAAAAACCTTGGATATTTGATCAAAATATAACATGGAGAAATAACTGCTGAACTATATAGGACAAACAGTTCCGGAGTTATTAAACTTGCTTGTTACCTCTTACCAGCCCTTTACAATCCTTTGTAAGATCACCAGACCATGCATGCAAATCAAGCATTATGTTACTAGGTTACCAAATTTGTTAACCCAATTTTAAGCTTTCCAATTTCAACTGACATCTAGAGTTTTACAGCTAACTTTTTAGAGTAGCATTGTATACTTAACTGTCAACTTTAGTTCAAAGATTCTCCAAAGCCAGTTGTAGCATGATGAACTACTTTGTACAACACTGCAACCTTCTGAATGTTAGTGATGCAACAAACTTGGTTAGATTTATGGAATCCATCACTATTTAATGATACTTTTTAAAGCACAGCACTTTGTTTATTAATACTGAGAAAATATTCTAGAATTTTACATTTTTTCTAAATTCTTCTATTTCAGATCTCAATGGGGCAAAAAATGAAATGAGGGAGCCACAGGATGAGAATCTTTAGATGTCTGAGCTATAATATTTGTGAGATTCAAATGATTGCTAGAGGCTAAATAGGGAAAAGTAAACTACTTAACAGTTCAAAATAGACTCCTCAGAAAGTAGTATGCATTTAGTATATTACATCCAAGCCTTCGACATTTACTGCCTGGAGAACAGATAGAATTACCTGCAACATCAGCTCACAGTCATCTCGTCCAACAAAAATCATCTCTCGTGGCAGTCTATGACGGGTGCCTCCACTGCTCACCAAAAACCAGGATGTTAAGCTCATTTTCTGCTTAGCTGATAAATCCTCACAAGGCTACGTCATCCTGCAATGAGAAGGGGAACATATTTTAGTTAACCTTACATTCTAGTTCCTAATGGGAATTTTTTTTAAATTGTTGGGAATCCCTGCACTTTCCAATGCTAGAAATTTTTATCAAGGTTTGTTTCACAGACATTATTTTTCATACAGAAATGTATCACGTTTCCTATATGTCGCATACTGTTTTTAGTCACTGCTTCCAATGCACGCATCCCCCCCCAAAAAACCTCTTTGAAACATGATTGTTTTCATGAATGAAATAATGAATGTTCTTTTCCCCTACATCAAAACTGCAAAAGTGATGCCATCCTAAGAACTTCTTCAGATAAAGAATTAACGTTTCAAGATACATTTTATTTGAAAACAATCAGAACTGATTGTACATTCAGTCCTGGTGTACATTTTCATTTGCCTAGAGAGAGGCCTGCTTGGCTTTTCCATGCAAAGATATCTTAAAAGGCCAGCCTTCTATGCCTTTTGTGCTCCTGAGACATAGTTCATGGATGATTCCTTTAGAAATGGAATGTCCCGTATATTAAATAAATAATTATTTTAAAACTATCTCAATTTGCTAGTATTTATTATTACAATTTATGTTCATAAAATTATTGGGATTGTTGCATTACCAACTTCCTTTATTGTTTACCGTCTTGATTTGAAATAATTTTAATGGTGTTTATCATATACATTTGAATTGGTTTTTCAGAGTACTGTAAACCACCATGGGTTTTTCTGATTTAGTTTTATAAAAATGAAAACAAATAAATTTAAAAGAAATTAGAATTGTATGTCTTCGCATATATGAAAATTATCATACTATTCACTATCAGGATAACTAGCATTATGCAAAGTGCCAAAATTAATCAAAAACAGTAAGCTATTTTTTTAATGAGATTAAAAATAGTAAAGGAAGCATGGCCAAATCTATTTATACCTATCTCATTTACTCACTATAAAGCTCCTTGTATATTTATCTATTTATTTATAGATAATTTGGAGTAGCGTATGCTTGGACTGAAATGTGTGTTTCAGCAACAAAACTAGGTTGGACCTAGATCCAGGACATAATTGCTACAAGCAATAGCATTATGGTGTTTTGCAATGCACAGCTAAGAAGAGGTAAAAGAAAAGAAGTTGATAAAGGATGGGAAGAATGGATGGGTGGATTTTATACGCATGGCAGTGGAAGTAGCAACAGTGGATAGCTAATGAGAGGTGAGGAAAAAGAAGGTGTAGGAAGGTCATGGGGAGAACTGGGCAAGCCAGGCATACAATCAAAACAGAAGGAACCATGCTACTAAAAAGAGTTAAGGAAAAGGCAAGCACAAAACGATGGGGGAGGGATTGTCAGCCAGGAGCAGGAACATATATAGGCCATGTATGGATGAAGAAGAGGAGCTCCAACTTTGCCCTACTCACTCTCTAAAACATCCTAAATTTGTTTCAGCCAGAAAAAATACAAGGCATTCTGGGGGTTTTTTTTGGCTGGACACCCACCCAGAGTGGTCTGGCCAAACCTCCAAGCTCTGTTTATTCTGTGCATGGAACAGAACATGTTTTCTACTTCATGCATACCTCTGCTATCCTTCTAAACCTTCTCATCTCATCTTGTAAACCTTCTCATTATTTTTCAGAATCTCAGTTCAACCCAACCATAATTTTCTTAAAATGACACTCTTCCATCATACAATATACAGTATCTGTTTAGTAATTCATTCCTGATTGTCTTTTAATTATCAAACCACCTCTATGTACGTATTTTGTACTTGTTGCTCATTTTTGTATTCAGTCCAAATTCATTAAGGATCCATACATTCTTGGCCCCATTGTTTCTTGTTTAATCACACATTCTTCTTAAATATCCCAACACTAAAACCAACACTATATTAAACTAACTTTTAGCTTCTTTTGATATTCCCAACTGTCATTCTATATAACAAAGAACACAATCACTGCTACTTCTTTTAATAAATACTATGAAAGAATGGCCATGGAGAAAAAAATGGACCCCCTTCAATGGAAAAGGGATAATTCCTTATAGAGGATTATGGGCACTTTAGCAGCAGCTTGTTACTTATTAGACTCAAATAATGAATAGGGAAATACAGAAGATGAAAAACTGAAGAGAAAAAAAAACATAGGAAAAAAAACATAGAAAGAATAAAGGAGTGGATAGAAGTATGTATATGCTTTCTACATGGCTGAAGAACTTCTCTGTGCAGGGAAGGGGAGAAAGACTGAGAGATCTTGGAAGCTGCAGATTGCAGAAAGGCTTGGCAGTGACAGATGCCAGCCCACACTGAGAGAAAAAGAAGTGTCAACTCAGAGAGATAGTGTTAGGGAAGCCCAACTAGGTTAAGTTTCCTCAAGGCTGCTGGAGAGCAGTCTGTCCTGTGTTACAGGCTAAGCTCTTAGAGAGGGAGCCAAACCAAGAAGAAAGGGGAGGAAAGGAAAAGTGGTTTCTCCCCCACCACTTTGGTGCCCCAAGCAACTAATATAGCAGACTCACGAAGCTTAACAGAAAAGATCTGAAAGGCTAAGCTGATTGTAGTACAACTACAGTGAGACAGTAGTAAAGCCAACCATACCAGCAGAAGTCTGCCACTGTAGTAATTGTCTCTCTCTCTCTCTCTGTGTGTGTGTGTGTGTGTGTGTGTGTGTGTGTGTGTGTGTGTGTGAGAGAGAGAGAGAGAGAGAGAGAGAGAGAGAGAGAGAGAGAGAAAGGGAGAAAGGACGAAGGAGAGTGAGAGAGAGAGAAAGTGAGGGAGAGACACAGAGAGAGAGAGAAGCAGTGAAGCAGAGAAGCAGTGGGGAATGGGAGAAGCCTTTGGAGAAATATATATTCAGGCTCACGGGAGAGAAGAAGCAGAGCCAAAAATATGTGGTCAGAAGCCTCAGTAAAGTCCAAAGAAGTTGTGTGGCAGCATCCGGAAGCAGTTTAAAGGAGTCTGGATGCACACCTCTGTTGTAGCTAAAATCATGAGTGGGGCTTAATTACGATTCTATGCATGAGACAGCTTTAAGCACTACTACAGTAAAGTATTCTTTGAATTTGAGGCCTTGTAGTTGTTTAAGACAGATAATTTTGAAAAATCCAATTTTAGTAAAGCTTACACATCAGCTTGAACGCAGCAAAGAGTTAGCCAATTGTATTTGTTGCTTATTTTCTTAACCTTGAAATTGACTTGTTATCTCAGGCAAACAGAAGACATCTCAATTGCTGTCTATCCAAATATTTTCACAAAAGGAAGCTGAAATCATGGTGTTTCCCCCCTAATCAGTTAGCATTCCATTAAAATTTATATTAATAAATTGAATGCATTTTCTCTTTTGATCAGGGATTTACATGGGGTATCTGTAGTTCTACTGTATCACTCAGACTATAAGTTGAATTCAATTATTTAGAATAAATTTAATCATAGGTTCATTAAACTGTCTAATGCTTCATATTTTCAGTTTTCTAACTGAATTATTATCTTATTTCAAACCTTGACAACATTCTGTAAATACTTTGACAACCCTTTAAATATATTGATAATTTAAATGTAAACTCAGTTTTTAATTTATTTTACATTATGATTTTTTGTCTCACAAAGAAGAATCAGGCTCATAAAATTCTTCCCTTCTGTTTCTAATTTCAAGCAAGCCACAATTTCTTAGTATGTTTGAAATGAGATCAGCAAAAAGAGTATAATTTCCCCATCACACTTCTTTTTTGTCTGATTTCCTTTGACAGGAGTTACAACCAATTGTTCAGCACTCTTCAAGTTACAATGACACTGAACAAAGGGACTTTCAACCTGCCTTTGAAGTTTAGGCCATTGCAACACTTCTACAGTTATGTAAATAAAATTCGGGCACTTGCAACTAGCTCACACATATGACCCATTGCAGTATCCCTGGTGACTTTATTGCTGACTTTCTCTGTCAGCTTCCCACAAGCAAAGTCAAAGGGGAAGCTGTTAGGGGAGGTCACAAGATGTTTGGGCAGTCTCCCCCCACCCAAACATTTCTTTGTGCTTGCACACTATATAGCCTCCTTCCCCTTTCACTGGTTTGCACCCATCTGCACCCTCTTTCCCCAGCTTCCCTGCACTTGCAGACAGCACCTGCAACTTCTTTCCCCAGACTGGGTCCCTGTGTTCATACCCACATGCCCCTTCTTTCCACAGCATCCCTGAGCTTGAAGTGCCTTATGGGATACCTTGCCTGCAAGTGTTTCTTCAATTTTCTCAACAGATTATAGGTTACCAACTACATTGTGCATTCTTTAATACATTTAACTGCCACTGGCCAAATGAAATAAATAGTTTTAACCAGGGTGGATTTGATTTAAAATGGCTTTGATAGTAAAAAGGCTTGATTTAAATCAACTCGATTTAAATCATAATTTTTAAAGGGCAACTATCATCTCTGCTACTCCTTTGACCCACTGTTGACTCACCGATAGTTCCAGTGTTGCAGAATATACAGCCTCATGCTACATAACTAAGCTCCATTTCATGCTGAATAAACTAAATTTATGTATCTTAAATAGAAAACTATTTTACGATAGATTTTTACCCCCAAAGTTTTTTATTAAAATAAATTTGATAAAAATCAAAAAAATCCGATTTAAATCAAAAAAATCCGATTTAAATCAAAAAAATCTGATTTTTTTGATTTTTTTAAAAAAATCATTGATTTTTATCCACCCTGGTTTTAACAAGGAACTTCTAGCTATTACGAAGGCTTTCCAGGTTTGGTTCCACTTCTTTAAGGGAATGAGTTATCCTATAAAATCTAAAACTGATCCTGATAACTTAAATCCCTTGCCCACTTCTCACAAGTTTCCTAAGGCCAATTCAGACTGTCACTTTTTTTTACTCGTTTTGATTCTTTACTGTTCTGCTCCAGCTACGGACCCTAAAGAACGCAGCACGCACAAAGTCTGTACAAACCTTAGTGTACTAAATTAAATTAGTCTTTTTCAAATAAAGGCTGTTAATTAACTTTCTTAACAGCCTACAAGAATCCAAAGAATAAATAAACCTAATCTTACTATGGTTGGCAGAAAGCCCAGAAGCAATTTGTAGGAAACTGATAAGAGAACTAAAATCAGGACGTGAAGGAGTGAACAAAGTTGTTCCCTGCAAATTGCCTCAGTCGTCGTCCTTTCTTAAATAGGCTAAGGGAATGGCCAATTAGTCCCACGCCTTACTCTCGAGGATACCTCCTCCTAAGGAGCCACTCCTGCCTTTTGGCAGCTCTGCGTGCCCATGCATTGAGCTCCTCCTCTTCTTCCTCTTCACTTATGGGAGCTTCTGAAGGCCCTGGCTGAATCCCCGCCTCTGGAACCACATCTTCTCCAGCCTCCTCATTGTCTGACTCGAGTGCCAGCTGCACAGCTGCTGGCGCAGCACCACACCAGCATCCTCGCTGTCAGAATCAGCTACTAGCTGCACAGGCCACTGATGGGCCACAACATTTACGCTCCATGGATGCAGAATTTATAGCCTGGATTTTTATTATTTAAATCAGAACAATCTTTACTTTATCACCCTCTCCCAATCTCCAATCTCCACTGAGATAACTTTGGGGATCCTCTAATAATTTGTTACCAGGTGGGAGATTCTGAAGAGAGAAAGAGAATTCCCTTCTTAATAGAATGAATCTGCTCTGCAACAGTAGCATCCACATGTGCAGGCTAGGATGGATGATCTTGGGGATTCCTTTCTCTTTTCCTTTCCCTTTTTCTTGGAGCAGGGAGAGTGGTACCACAAAGACTGGTGATAGCCATAGCCCTTAGACTTATATACTGTCATACTGCTGACATACTGCTTCACAGCGCTTTACAGCCCTCTCTAAGCAGTTCACAGAGTCAGCATATTGCTCCCAACAATCTGGGTCCTCATTTTATCAACCCAGGAAGGATGGAAGGCTGAGTCAACCTTGAGCTGGTGAGATTTGAACTGCTGAACTGCTGACAGTTGGCAATTAGAGGAAGTAGCCTGAAGTACTGCATTCTAACCACTGCGCCACCACCTAAAAGGAAGACATTTTCAACTCTGACAGATGGCAACAGAACTTCCTTAAAGCAATCCACATTTTTAGGGGAGGAGGGGCTCATGACACAGTAGCCATCAAAAATTATGTCTCATCATGTCACACTCATTGCATTGTCAAACCCTAAATCAGCAAATCTACTGTCTGCTGCAGTTCTACCAATCTTACAGAAGCTTTGGGATGAAATTTTCCTGGATTTTATAACTGATTTGACACTTAAGAATAATTCAGGTGTTTCAGGTGATTAAGCATGTTTTAAGAAATAATGAGATCACATCAAGATTTCCAATAATAAGATAGTCATTGGAACATTCTAGCTTCCTATTAAGGACCGTCATGGCTGCAACACTCCCTCCAATACTAGTTGGGGAGATGAGTTGAAATTCAGTACATTCTAAGAGTGGATAACTTACGTATTTGATTTATTGGAATAGTTAAATAGACAAGAGATAGCAGACGGTGCGTATGTGTCTTGCCTTTTGCCATCTCATCGTAAACCCAAGTTAGCTATCTTGTTGCACAGTAAGAAATTTGGCAGCTGCAGAGATGCTGCAGGAGAAGCAGGATTTAGAAGAAAGAGATAAAATATGAATCAATGACTGAAAGAGTCTGCAAAGACAAAGTTATTCATTGGCTCGTTACCCTTTGAAAGGGAAGGTATTAAATTGCCTCAGAGAGACAGACTGAAACTGTAAGTTTTAGCTGAAGAACAGAATTCAGCTATTGTTTTATTTTAACACACACACACACACACACACACACACACACAACTACTTTGATCAGGCTTTTGGAGGTTTACAGCAGCACAGAAAATGTAAGACTAAGCTACAGAGACTGAAGAGGAGAGGAAGTATCCATTATTCCTGTTGCTCTGACCCTGAAACAATAGGCTCCTATTGCCTTGGAGATGGAGTAATGGGAAGAAAATCTCTACTGTACTAAGTTAGGACGTGGGATGATGATGGTTCTGATCCTTGTAGATAGTTCTAATGGATGGAGTAAAGAATGAAGAGGATGTTAGGATGGGAGTTGAAAATATAAGTTTCTCAGGCTAGAGATGTCAGTTATACCAACAACCATCACTTAGTTTCAAAGCCAAATGAAGGGCAAAAAGTCTATTAAATTATGGAAAGACTGGAAGGAAGAAGCACTAGAATCTATACTACTGTGGTGATTATAAGAATACAGTCATACATGCATTCGATAAAGAATTGTTATCTAGCCATGCAGGGTTGTGTGTCTGAGAGCTTTATAAGAAATATGAGCTTAGAGCCAAGCTTGGTCAAATGCCTGGAAATTTTGCCAAGGACTTGCCAATGAACTTGGCACATTTCCCCTTTTCAGGGAGGCATGCATTGAATTTCTCTCTGCTATTGGACAAGAATAAACTCTTACCCGTAAGATAGAAAAAACCCATTTATAAATCTTATAGCAGTAAAGAAATCCTTGAAATGTATAAACACAAATATATTGAAGAACGTGTTATTTTTTAAAAAAATCTTTACAAATAATTAATTAATTTAATAATTTAATATTTACATTTATATACCGCCCTTCTCCCAAAGGACTCAGGGCGGTGAACAGCCAGAAGTAAAAAACATCAAATACAAAATATAAAAACAATTTAAAGATGAATTAAACAATTTGCCCGACAGTTAAAATCCCCCATTAAAAATCCAAATTAAAATACACAATTGGCGAGATTAGGCCAGCCCGACTTGATGAAATAAAAAGGTTTTGAGGGCCCAACGGAAAGTACGTAAGTCTGGAATCGTCCGTATCTCCGGGGGGAGCTCGTTCTAGAGGGCAGGTGCTCCCACAGAGAAAGCTCTCTCCCTGGGGGCCGCCAGTCGGCATTGTTTGGCCGACGGTACCCGGAGGAGCCCCTCTCTGTGGGAGAGTACTGGCCGGTGGGTGGCTCTCGGTGGCAGAAGGCGGTCCCGTAAATATCCTGGCCCTAAGCCATGGAGCACTCTAAAGGTGGTCACCAACACCTTGAATCGCACCCGGAGGACCACTGGGAGCCAGTGCAGCTCATGCAGGAGAGGTGTTACATGGGAGTGCCATGAGGCTCCCATAATCACAACGCGGCCACATTCTGGACCAGTTGGAGCCTCCGGGTACTCTTCAAGGGGAGCCCCATGTAGAGACCATTGCAGTAGTCCAGGCGGGAAGTGACGAGGGCATGAGTGACCGTGTGTAAGGAGTCCTGATCCAGAAAGGGACGCAACTGGCGAATCAGGCGAACCTGATAAAAAGCCCCCCTGGCCACGGCCGTCACATGCTCTTCTAAAGACAGCCATGCATCCAGAAGGACACCCAAGTTGCGAGCCCTTTCTGTGGGGGCCAGCGACTCGCCCTCAATAGTCAGAGATGGCACCAACTGACTCTATCAAGACACTGGGAGCCACAGCCACTCGGTCTTGGATGGGTTGAGCTTGAGCCTGTTTCTCCCCATCCAGATCCGTACGGCCTCCAGACACCGGGACATCACGTCAAGGGCATCATTGGGGTGGTCTGGGGTGGAGATGTACAGCTGAGTGTCATCAGCGTACTGATGGTACTTCACCCCGAAACCACAGATGATCTCACCCAGAGGCTTCAAATAAATGTTGAACAGAAGGGGTGAGAGGACCAACCCCTGAGGCACCCCACATACAAGGTGCCTCGGGGTCGACCTCTGCCCCCCCGTCAACACAAACTGCACAAACTTCCTCAGAGAGGAAGGAGGAGAACCACCGCAACACGGTGCCCCCCACCCCTAACCACTCCAACCGGCACAGCATGATACCATGGTCAATGGTATCAAAAGCCGCTGAGAGATCTAACAGGACCAGGACAGAGGAACAGTCCCTGTCCCAAGCCCTCCAGAGATCATCAACCAATGCGACCAATGCAGTTTCCGTGCTGTGCCTAGACCTGAAGCCCGACTGGAACGGATTGAGATAGACCGCTTCATCCAGGTACTGGGGAAACTGTCGCACTACCACACTCTCAACAACCTTCGCCACAAAGCGAAGGTTGGAGATTGGACGATAATTTGCTAAAACAGCCGGGTCCAAGGAGGGCTTCTTGAGGAGAGGCCTCACCACCGCCTCTTCCAAGGCGGCGGGAAAGTAGCCCTCTCTCAAAGAAGCATTAACAACCTCTTGGAGCCAGCCTCGTGTAACCTCCCGGGAAGCCAACACCAACCAGGAGGGACACGGGTCCAATAAACATGTGGCCAAACTAGGTCAAAATTAATAAATCAGAATGCTGAGCACATAATAACTAATTAAGGGGACAGAAAGTGAAAATAACTGCATATCAGCTGTATCCAGTATTTACTGTATCTAGAACTGTGATGGCGAACCTATGGCACATGTGCCACAGGTGGCACGCGGAGCCCTCTCTGCGGGCACGCCAGCCGTCATCCCAGCCCAGCTCCATCGCACGCCTCCTGCTGGCCAACTGGTCTTTGGATTTCTGTCATGCATGCGTTGGGGATCAGGGCGCATGCGCGGGGGAGTACAGGTTGGTGCAGGAGGCTTTTCAGACCCAAAACGGAGTACCGGGGGTTCGTGGGTCACCCCCGCACCCCATTTTGGCTTCCAGGTTGGTGCAGGAGGTTTTCAAGGCCCAAAATGGAGCACAGGGGGCCTGGAAAACCTGCACCAACCTGGAAGACAAAACGGGGTGTGGGGATGCCCATTTTGGGGGTTCGGGCATGCATGCGTGCATTTGTGTAGGTGCGCGTTTTGCGCACTCAGCACCAAAAAGGTTAACCATCACTGATCTAGAACATAGTTGCTTTAAATTGAATTCCCCTCCCCCATAAAAAGTTGGAGCAAGCAACTTTACTACTGGAATTGGGGGAAACAAGTGGCAGAATTATGACAGATATGTAATGTAGATAAGCATTTTACATTCCTCCTATGGTGGAATATTTACTTGGAAGTATGTGCTGTGAATTTAATACCACCTATTAATTTTTTTGTCATCAGTAATGATTGCACTTTTAAAATTTAACAAGAAGAAAATTGGCTTTGCTTCTCTGAGAACCAGATTTGAATAAAAGCAGTTTCAACTCAATTTAAAGACTTAACACTTACACACTTTGAAAAAAGATGTGATGAATTTCAAAGTTCTGTGAGAGCACAGCATTGACACCTCAAAAATCTAGGATCTCCAAATTCTATTGTAAGACCTGAATAAGCATATACAGTATTCTGCTTTTTATTTCTGAATGCACATTCAAAATTATATTTCTCTTTCATAGTGGTTGAATATACATGAATATACATGAAAGTGCAGAGCTGTAAATCAAATGAAGTTAGCCTTTAAATAGAAAAATACCTGACAAGCTAAATATACTGTGGCAATAGTTTCATTCAGTGTATCAACAACAGAAGACACCAAGAAACGAACTTTCATGAATCTTACTAGAGCTTCTTAACAAGACTTTAAGAGGCCAAAGATACTCCATTTCAGATGGTCCACTTTGTAAGGACCTTAATGAATACCCTGAAATCCTAAATTGTAACCAGACTGCAATTGTTCTAAAGAGACTGATTTATACTTATTTGAAATTCCGCATGTGGTCGCTTTCTTTTTTTATTTAGATGTACTTCTACAGCTGATATCATTAATCATTTGCTTAGACTAGGCTGATTTATACTTAACTGCCAACAATAGAACTCAGATTTATAGTAAAACTAAAGTGGGTCCTAAACAACCAACACATGCCAATCCCAGCCCTATAAGGCTCAAGGAGGAGTTTGTGGTAGCAGACAACATTTGTAAAGAAAGAATCCTTCACTATGAGAATTCAGACACTTGCATAACATAGCATAAGGTTCAATAACATTAATGAAATACATATTTTCTATGCATTACAAAATAATTCATTTATTAATTTAATGTGTAGGCCAACCATATATTTTTAAGTAGGGATACTAGATCTGGGATGCAAAAATCTGGATGATTACCGATGGGAACAAAGTGTGTTGCTTTGCTCCCATCTACTAAACATCTGGGTTTTTACAGCTGATATCTGGTTTACTTTCTATGTTTTGTCCTGAAATTTCATTGACAGTTTTAAGATCCTTCTGATAATGTCTTTCTTAGTCTCTGTTTTAACTTACTAAATGATCATTTTTGTATAGTATTTAATTTATATGGTCTTTTAATTTTTTTAACTTGAATGTCAATCTGGCAATTACTGGCCAGAAACCCAAAATATTTTTGCAAATATAAATGAAATTATTTAACAATATTGAGTAGCTGCCCTAATCCATACAGATTCATTCTGAAAGGAGGAAACAAATGTTATTGTTTTAGAAGCTACACTGTTTAGTGCTGGTTTACAGAGAAACAAATGTCACAGAGGATGCAACTAATGAAAAATTATCAGTAAGAAATTTATGACCTAGAATCAGAATTCTGCATTTCTGATTCCAGCTAAAAATAAAGGCTATCACCTTTTGAATGATCTGCATATACTCTGCCAATATTTGAGTTAAATATTGATGTGAACAATTCAAATCTGAATTTGAATTGATAATCTATGAAACACGTTGTTTTTGGACTTTTAAGTCAGCAATTATTGTGTCACCGATCAAGACAAAGTGATCAAATTTCACTTCTTATAGAGCCTGTTGGTCTAGAAGAAGACGAGCCCATAAATCATATCTATTTTGCTTGATTTTTCAGCAGAGCTGAGCCTGACCTTGGCAAGCAGACTACAACAACAATCCTTTACCATGCTTCACTATCTCTCAGACATTACTGAAATGAGGTTATAGTTCTCCTTCTAAAGCCTAACGTACTTTGTAGGCATTCATGTAAGTAATCTTTTTATTTCCAGGTTTTTTTATAGAATAATTAGGGACAAAGGTTTGTGCTTCATTTAAGATATTCACTGCAGTGCAATAATGCAAAAATATTTCAGGTCCAACCATTTCTGCTGTTCTGCTTACTGCTAAATCCTACCTTCCCTTGTTCCATGCTGTTGTTTCCTTAATCACAGACTGGATTCACATACTACCATGTTTTCCCAAAAATAAGACCCTGTCTTATATTTTTTTAACCCTGAAATAAGCACTTGGCCTTATTTTTGGGGAGGTCTTATTATTTTGGGGTATGTGGAACAAGATGGGGCTCCTCTTGCCGTCTTACCTGATTTCCAGCTCTGCGTTTAAATATTTTTGGGTAGGGCTTATTTTCAGGGGGAGGCTTATTTTAGCGCATGCGCTCAAAAGCCCAATTGGCCTTATTATCAGGGGATGTCTTATATTCAGGAAACAGGGTAAGTTATACAATAATAGTTTGCCAATTAGAATTGCTTATAAACATAATACTGTATACTAAATCAAAACCAAACAATTGGTTTGACTATACATATGCAGCCTACCATGTGTCATGGGAAAGAAGTAACAGAGACATGAGTTCAAGACATGCGAACACAATAAATGTAACTATGCAACTAAAATGATGCCCTCTTGGCATAAGTAAATCACAATCGAATGGGAGCATTGTTGCTGTTTACATTAAACTAATATGAAGCCATGACACTGAAATACACCCTAAATATTAGCCAAGCACTGATACATTCTTCTACCAGATTGAAAGATTAGAAAAAGATAATACCTTTTGGGGGAAATGGATCTATTGTGAAAGTTAGAGAACCTGTAGAGGAAGAATTATGTGTACCAGCAATTAAATTTTTAATATAAAGATTAAATAGAATTATGGAATATCTTGATTGGCTAATGTTTTCTGATGGTTCAGCAAATGAAAGCCTTTTCTGAGCAACTGACTAAGTAAGGTGAAGGTAATGAAAGGTTTCTTAATGCTTCTCTGTAGCTATGCTAGGTGATAGCACAGCTTAAGCACCTAACTTGACCAAGAAGTGACAAAACTTTTTATGACAGCTGAGTCATTGTAGTGATCAAAGTAAAAAGGACCTGAGATAACTCAGGCAATCCAAATAATTTAGGTCACCTACATGTTTATCAAGCTATGCAAGAGATGATATGTATAATGATGTTAAAAATATTCCCTCATTGTTCTGTTGCCAACTGCAATTTATTAAAGTAATATAGGAAAGGAATAAAAGTTGATTCATTCAAGCAGATATAACAAATAGAATTCTGCAAGTGTTACTGAAAATGAATCCTTCTTGACTGCTTTTAGAATTTATCTAGTCAGAGAATTTAGAGATACAAATATCAGTTCATTACTGTTGAGGGAAAAAGAGCCAGCTGTTAAATGTATGAGTAGGAAGAACCAAGAAGCAACCAAACAAGACAATGAAGCAGATAACAATTTACACTCCCTAATGACAGACCAGCTCTTAGCAAGGCAGAGTTCAAGTAAACACAATATGTATTCTGACTATTCAGCTGCTATCTCTGAACAAGAACTGATTAGCTGTTTTAGTAATCTGTCATAGGAAGAACAAATACCGTTGTGGAACTAAGGTGTCAGCCAAACCAATACTCCTATTCCCAAGAAGCTCCAAACTATGCAAATTGGCATTGTTATTTTGAATTTCAAAATACCACAAAGCAAATGATCAAACAGATGAAGCAACTCATGATGAAATTGAATTGATGAAAGAATTGGCAGTTAGCAAATGATACTTGGACTTCTATAAGTCTTTGTATTTGGTCTTGTCTCCCTCTGGTAAAATATCCTGATGAGTGCTCTTTAGTTCGCCATTAGCTTATACAGCGTTTCCCTGAAAATAAGACACTGCCTTATATTTTTTTGAACCCTGAAATAAGCCTTATTGCCATGTGCTCAAAAGCCCGATTAGGCATATTATGAGGGGATGTCTTATTTTGGGGGAAACAGGGTATTAGGAATTCGATCTAGGAGATTGATATGCACTTTTGGTTAGGAGCTGGTATCTCTTTCTCTGGTGGTGTGGAGGTTGTCAGAAATCTCTAGTGATTCCATCTTCTGCTACTCAGGTTTTAAAAAGATTCTCTGCCCAGTTAGTGCTTGGATGAGAAACAAAATGAATATTGTTTTGTGTCAGTTAGAGCCACTGGAGGGCCATCCTTGCTTGGTGCCAATATCATTTGTTGGGAGGGAGAGACATGTCTCTGGGAAGTCATTAACTCAGCCTATATATTTCTGCCATAGTAGTGGCTATGAGTGTGAGTAGTAATGGGGAAAGAGGGTGGACATTTTGCTATTCCAATCCATCTTCATTAAAGTGAGGGTAAGGGGAGTCACTGCTTACTGGGCTAATAGTCTTCTGGATGCAGTGGTGCCACTCTTTGGTTTCCTACTTCTTGGAACTGAGCCCTGGGGCAAGGCTTGTTTCCATGCATTTGGCCTGCAGTTCTTGGCTCAAGCTGGCTTCAACAACAGCCACTCTTGCTTTTTAAAATATGATTTTATTCAGTTTTTTAAAACAAAAAAAATATCTATTTAATGTTAAATTTATGTTAAAGAAAACACCCATATACCAAACTCTAAACAATACAAACTAAAAAAACAGGGTGGATTTGATTTAAATCAAGTCAATTTAAATCACAATTTAAATCACAATTTAAATCACTAGTAAAAAGGCTTGATTTAAATCAACTCAATTTAAATAATACTTTTAAAGAGCAAGTCACCTCTGTCCTGCAGCGGCTCCTCTTCTGACTTGCTGTTGACTTACCAATAGTTCCAATATTGCAGAATATATAGCCTCATGCTACATAACTAAACTCCATTTCATGCTGAATAAACTAAATTAATAAAGTGCAATTACTGCTGGTTCGAATCTCTCCAAGACTCAAGGTTGACTCAGCCTTCCATCCTTTCTAAGGTAGGTGAAATGAGGACCCAGTTTGTGGGGGCAATAAGCTGACTTTGTATAAAATATACAAAAGTATGAAGGCTATTGCTTAACGCATTGTAAGCCGCACTGAGTCTCCGGAGAAGGGCGGCATATAAATCAAATTTTAAAAAAAGAAAAGTATCTTAAATAGAAAACTAACTTTGGATAGATTTTTACTCCAAAAGCATTTTATTAAAATAAATTTGATAAAAATAAAAAAAATCCGATTTAAATTTAAAAAGTCTGATTTAAACTTTAAAAATTCAGCTTCGGGTTTGAAACAGAGATGAGCACCGCCCCCTAGAGTTGGGAACGACTAGCACATATGTGCGAGGGGAACCTTTACCTTACCTTTTATACTTTTAAACAACAAACTACACACAGACTATTTGGCTTTATAATGCCTCTCTGTCAATACAAAGTTTTTTTTAAAGGCACAGAGATGACAAATTTCACTTAGCCGATATGTACATATTATTTCAGGAATAATCACTTTTTTCATGATAGTCCAGACATGATGTGACGTTTTGCATAAAATTACAAATTTTGGAAAATAATGCAATACATTACTGTGTTTAAATCCTGTTCTTGCAAAAACCTGGTTCTCCACACTGATAGTATCACTGATTATATAGTATATTAATATCATTGATTAGGTAGGGCACTCTGAATGGGCATGCTGAAAGCATGAGCACTAATGTTCCTTCATGTTTATTACATTTCCAGTATAAAAATGATGACAGCCAACCTTTTAATTTTCACTGAGAAATCCAATATGTCTGAAAAATACTTTTTTTAAAGAACTTGGCTTTTAAATCATATGAAACATAGAAAGATTGTTTTTGCTGTATTTTACATTGGCATTCTGGATAATATTTAGTAATATTGAATTGTGAATTTGATTGCTGTAAAAAACTTTTCCAATACACTTTAGGCATAAGGGCCAAACAAGGAATATACAGTGGATATAAAAAGTCTACATACCCCTGTTAAAATGCCAGGCTTTTGAGATATAAAAAAAAATCAGACCAAGATAAATAATTTCAGAATTTTTCCACCTTTAATATAACCTATAATGTATAACCTGTACAATTCAATTGAAAAACAAACTAAAATCTTTGGAGGGGGATAAATAAAAATTAAAAAATTACAATAACATATTATTGGGACTTTTTTATCGCTAACACAATGTGTAAAAACAGGGTTACATCAGATCTGGTAATTAAAAGTATAAAGTATATGCCAAAGATCCATTCTAGGTATAGCATATCAAGTCTGAATTAGGATTTTGCAATTTCTGACTCCATTCTAGATTTTCTACGTCATTCACTCAACTAAGAAATCATATATTGGGGGGGGGGTGTAAGCGGGGGGGGGGGGAGAGAAATTCCTTTGGAAATTCCTTTGATGGGAATGGATCAATTTGTGAATAAAACTACTACAATGTTCAGTTTTGTTCTTAAAGTTAGAGTAGCCATTTTGCTTTAAGACTGCATATGTACTTTTGACTGATGTCCTATGAATCCTTTGTAACAGGATTTAGTTCTCTCCTCCTGGGATTTATCTGGTTTATCCTTCTGATCTACTCTGTGGTTAGCCTTTTAATGTTGTTAGCAAGTAAAAGAAGCTCTTGTATTCTACCACCTGAACTTGATAATCTGATTATCTTTAGACACAGTATGTCAGTGGATATAAAGACTCACAGATGAAAGTACGAAGATCTCTATGCATTATTGCTTAAATTCATAAAGATTACATTATTTAGTTAATGTGCACTTAAAAAAAACTTATTCCATTTCTCCAAATACCATTTGGTTCTCTAAAACAAACTAGAAATATGATACATTTGTAACACATTTTAAAACAAATATATATTTGCACCACTTGCGAAGTAAGCAGTTTCTTATAACTGGACTATCAACAATTATAAGCTAGTATGGATATTCAAATATCTGGAGAGGCTGCAGTCAAGCTTTATACTAAGCCATTATACAGTTGTTCTTATTTTAACTTAAGAGTGCTATATGAAAACAGTACCATATTTTTTGCACAATAAGACACCCCCCACCCCAAAAAGTGGGTGGAAATGTCTGTGCGTCTTACAGAGCGAATAATGCAGTGTGGGGGAGAGGGGTTGGTGCAGCGGTGACGGCCGCCGCTCATTGCTGCCAGGGAACGCTGGAGCCTTCGTTGCCAAGCACCTGATTGGCGGTTGGATCGACATCCTGGAATATCACCGATCAACTGTTCTAGGTGGCGGGCATTGCTGCTACCGATCGCCACCAATCGCCAGCAGTGGCAATAGGCATGGCGATCCCCGCCACTTACAACAGCTGATTGGCGGTATTCTGTGAGGCCGATCCAACCATCAATCAGCGTTCCCCGGCAGCAGCAGCTTAGCTCAGTTGACCGGTGATGGGCGTAACAGAGCGGAGCCCTGAAGAGCCACATCCTGGGGCTGCAATAACATGCTGAAGCTGACCAGACTGTTTGCTGCAAGGATGCTAGCCAGATGAATACCAGATGGATGCTGGGAGGCAGATTTTTTTTCTTATTTTCCTCCTCTAAAGTTAATGTGCATCTTATGGTCCGGTGCATCTTGTAGTGCGAAAAATATGGTAATTGTAATCTGCCAACACTTATGGTTAGGCAAGGTGTATGAACAAAACCACAGAATTTTAGTTAAATTGTTATAAACACAAGAAACTAGAAATCTACACTTCTCCCCCATTAACTAAGTACCATATGCCAAAGAGCTGAGAAAGATAAATGACCATTATGCTTCCTTATTTTTAGTCTTCATGTCAATTCACAATATATATGATATATAATGTAATATAATGATATAGTACAATGATAAATTGAATTATTTTGTCACTATGTGGCTATTTATGAAAAGTTATTCTCTTTGCAACGCTATATTATGCTGTATTTCCTAGGGTTTTGCTTTGGTCAGAGGGCATTTTAAAATTTTTGAGAATATGCTGTGGATACTACTGCATGGACATTCGTGTGCTCATTAATTCAAAATTACTATTTGTTTTAATTTGTTTCTAAACATTTGTTTTTCTTATAAAAATTGCAATATAATTTAACAGTTGTATTGTTAAATACAAATGTCAGTTAACATTTTAGGAGCTAAACATCAAAACAGGTTTCCAGTCTAGAACCTGACAGAAATTTAGAGCTTGCAGAGATGCTTATTCAGTTTTCTTTCTAGTTCAGAGTTAGGAGGAGGGAACCACCACCAATCCTGCTGAGATATATGCACCAGGCTTATCAATAACTACATAAATTGCGGAAAACCACAATTTCATTAACTGGACTAACATCAGCATACTATCAAAAAAACCAAAAGCCTAATATTGTTAAGACCTGTGATGGTGAACCTATGGCACATGTGCCACAAGTGGCACACAGCATCCTCTCTGTGGGCACACAAGCCATCGCCCCAATTCAGCTCCGCCGCACATGCGCATGCCTCCCGCCGGCCAGCTGGTCAGGTCTCTGCCGCAGATGTGCGGGGGCCGGACCATGTGCACATGCACAGGGGGCACAGGGTGCGTATGCACACAGGGGTGTGGCACATGCACAGGGCTGTATGTGCATTCGCGGGGCGGGCACATGCTCAGGGGCGCATTTCATTTTGACGGTTTGGGCGAGTGCGCATACATTTGCACATACAAACACACGTGCTTTGGCTAGTCAGTCCAGAAAAGGTTAGCCATCACTGGTTTAGACTGATATTCAAACCACTTTGCTGAAGTAAGTACAGGTTATTGCTAACCACAATACTTCAATGCATGTTTTGCCAAATACAATATTTTGGATGGTATCCAAGCAAAATTTTCAACAACCCACTTCTAAGTTTCCAAATGCTAATACCAAATAGTAAGCACTGATTGGATCAAGGATTGTGCCATCATAATCAGGATTGGAAAAGGCTAATGCGATTTTTCCCCCTCCCACCTATTTGAAATAATTATGTATATTATTTTTAGAATATTAGTGATACAGAAAAATATGTAATTAATATTTAAGGTTAAAACACATTGTGCTTTTTATACTTCCAGAAATAAAAACAAAAGTGATGCAACAGACACACTGTATCAAGAAACTTAGCATTTCTCAACTATTTTGGCTTTCCTCAGTCTGCCAGATTTTTCAAAATATGGTCCTGTGGGAAAACCCTGCCCTGAAAAAAAAAGATTTTAAAACTGGATAAAAGAGTGTATATTCATTTTGAACAATTTTTATGCTATTCTTCAGATTCCATTTGTTTTGGTTACCTTTTTCCTTTACTTTTCTTTGGAGTATGCTAATTTATGACTATTTTATTAATGAGACTAGGGTTATCTTCTTCCTATTGATGAAATCATGGTCAATTAAGCCAATTACTGGCCAAGGGACTCTGATAATGATAAAATTATAACCTTAGCTGATTACTTTCCATTTATACCTTAGTTAATGGCTATACGCTTTGCATCTGGATCTCTGGAGTTTATCTTTTGCTTGGGGACTAGCAGCAAAAATGGAATACACAGCAAACATTTCACCACTGAGCAGAGTGTGTAGATATTGTCCCCTGGCTTTTCAGGTATATGAAAACCTTTTCAGGTATTAAAATGTATAAGCAATGTTTGTGGCAGTATTAGAAGTGTGTTGGTTTGGATATGAATGCATATGTTTATATGACGATTGTGCTGTATTATGGGCTGACAATCCAATAATCTAGAATAAATATTAATATAAACGCAGTATGGATCAAATACTTGTAATACAAGTAATGTATCAAAGCCCAAAGTTTTATTGTGAGGCAAATTATACATGAATGGCTAAAAATCAAAGCAAGTAGATGAAATCTGTATCAAGGAAAAATATTTATTAAAGATGCAAAAATGGATGAGGAAGCTAAATGTTACCATCTTTCCATTTTTCCTTAATTCTTACTTTTTTTCTTAACAAAACTTATCTTGAAAAGAAACAGCATGAGTGTCTATGTGTAATATGTTTACAATGACAGCAATATTTTGACTGCTCTTATAGCTTCAAAATCAAATACCACTATTTTATGATCTAATGTTGAAACTTTTTAATCACCATTTAACTCACATACATTTTTTTCTGGAAAGTTTTGTACTTTTGTTCCAAATTAAGTCCATGAAAGTTTACTCGAAAATATCACTTTTTCTACGGAACTGGTTTCTATGCTAGATAAGTATACAAATATATTGTATACAATGATTACCTTCTTCAAAATATATGCTTTAGCTCATCACTGAAAGCATAGTAAGAGCAAAGGACACTGATTCTTCTGTCTAGGCTAACATGACTCTTAGTCATGTGCGAAATATTTTAAAACAAAATCATTCCAAGTGTGAAAGAAGCTCCCTCAAACATGTTGATTTCAGTTCAAATTTGAAGCCTTTGTCACATTGTTATAATTTTTTAGTACAAGAGGCAATTGGATTTCACTAGCAATAGGTTACAAATTAAGTATCTATTTACAGAATAACTGTATTAATAATAAATTACCAACCATCCCTTTTAGAAATTATAAAGTATACATTCTTCCTCAAGAGTAATTTTAAAATGAAAAAATTAAAAGTAACTGATCTAATTTAAAAGCAAACTATCACACCTGCTACCTTCGTGATTCTTCTAACCCCCTTTATCAAGTGGTTCTATTTTTCATGACTCCTTTAAGATCTGCAAACCTAATTCAGCAGCATATAGTTTGTGTGATTTTTACAATTGCTAAACAATTCAATGAAAATTTCATTATTAGATTACATCACATGGCTATCACTGTAATAAATCAAATGTACATAGGTTTTGTATTTGCCAGGGTGGATTTAAATCACGATTTAAATCATATTTAAATCACTAGTAAAAAGGCTTGATTTAAATCAACTCAATTTAAATAATAATTTTCAAAGAGCAACTGTCATCTCTGTTCTGAAGTGGCTCCTCCTCTGACCTGCTGTTGACTCACCGAGAGTCCCATTCAATTTAATCGGACGGCTGGTGGCGGTGACACAACAAGATGAGGGATGTGGCAGGCAGCAGGTGAGTGGTTGTCCACTAACAGGCACTGCCATGATGGATCTGAAATTACAGGTGCTCTTTAATATTATATTTATAAGCTGCTTAGAAGGTTTCACTTTCATTTTTACTGCTTGCCCTTCCTCCTCACACTTAGAGCCTAGTGGTACAGATGCATTTCTCTTCAAATAATCATACAGTTTGTAGTGTACATAGATTTTCAAAATAATGGGATAAAGGAATATTCTTGAATTTTGTTTTATGATTTATCTCATGGTTACTGTGAAATTGTTTGAATGCATCAATGCAGTACACGTTATCTCAGCTTGCAGAGCTTGGATTCATTAAATGAGTTTACTAAAAATGTAAATATTGCAGAATATACAACCTCATGCTACATAAACTAAATTATTAATATATCTTAAATAGAAAACTTATCTTTAGATAGATTTTACTCCAAAAGCATTTTATTAAAATAAATTTGATTTTAAAAAATCGATTTAAATCAAAAACATCCAATTTAAATTTAAAAATCCAATTTTTAAATTTCTTTTAAAATAGTACTTGCACATTAGTGAATAACTAAATCTATAAATCACTATTGTTGAAATGTTAACTGCTAGATACTTTATTATCAATATCACAAAATCCTTTGTATATAGTACAGTTCTGGGACACTGATCACTGCAGTTCCAAAAATGAGTAGATGAAGGTGAAGAAATAAATGTGCACATTGAATGTCAAACTTTAGAGGCACCATTCAACAAAACCATTAACCTTTAATCATAGTTTTTAGATGTTTGACAATTTTGAACTTGCACACTTTGTAGCATCTTAAACCCTTGAGCATCAAATATTATTCAGCACTTAACTTTTATTAATTCATGAAATAGGCTGGATTCTTTTAAAAAAGATTAAGTTGAAGATAGGAACTTTTCCTAATGAAGAATAATTATCATTTGTTTTAAATAATTATGAGCATCTCATCCAAATATTTACAGAAGGATTTACAGTATAAAATCAACGAACTAAGAAGAACGTAAAACATTGCCTAACTTCACATATTATCCTAAACCATTATGTGATTTGCATGTCGCTTAGCAGAATGTTCTGAAACTTTGCAAACCTATGTATGACATGTGAATCCAGCCAGTGAACTTAACTGAAAGAATACCATGGGGTTTGCACACAAGACTTCAAGGGTGTGATAACTGAAAATTTATCACATATCACTTATTTTTTAAGACTCTTAAAAAAGATCCCTTGCTGCTGAAAATAGAAGTCAATAAAGGAAGACATGTTGTTTTAAATGTGAAGCAGCATAATGTAGTAGAAATAGAAAGCGGTGTTGGCAGCACCTATTTAAAATTATCCTACTTCAGACACTAGCAAGTAGCACAAATCCTTCAGCTTTCTTACCCACTAATACCATGCTCTGAACAACTCTAGCTCATTTTTAAGCTGTTTCTAATTAGGATGCTTAGGATTTTGTCCAATGCCATGTAGTAGATTAGCTGGAATGCAAATATTAAAAAGTACCTATATAAGAGTACAGTTATGAACGGAAACCCTCCCCTTCCCCCATTTCTAGCATCCGTTCCAAACAATTAGTGGATGATATCACAGAAGAAGACTCATCTGTACAGCTATCATTTGTTTCCTTTGGACTCTCTTTCCTAATATCCTGCGTATTTCAAACCTGCTAAGATTTTTTAAATTGACAGGTAGAAATCTGCTGTAGCCATATACATTCCATGTGCATCCACAACACACGATTCGAAAAGATAGCTTTGACAAAAGATATTTCTGTAATCATTTCAAAGAACCCATATTTCCTTCTGGAATCTTTTATACAGGTAAAATTATAAGAACAAAGCAGACGCAGATGGTATCAAAGGGGAGAGAGGGGAAAAGGATTGGGCATAGCTTCTCCCATAGGGATGTCTTTTAAGGTGTAAAGCTATGCATCATTTTAGGTACATTCAACCTACAAAGCAGGGTGAAAGCAGAATCTTCCCCCCCCCTCTCTCTCTCTTTCTCTCTCACACACACACAACAAATCACGTTCACATGATTCCTTCCATGTACGCCCTTCCATGTATGCGTTGAAAAGAGAAACCCGACAGCTCGCAAAAAAAAAAAAAACAACTAATCGGGAGGAAAGGGGGGAAAAAAACCGAACAAAGAAGAAAACGGTACAGTTGCAAAGAAGGGAGAGAGGGGAAAAAATGGAAAACGACGAGCCAGAACAAAACGCCCAAGCAAAGCAGTAGCCACCCACCTCCCTTCACCCCTCAAGCCGCGTCTTTCCACAAGGGGGGCTGCTTGGAGCGGGGCGGGGGCTGAAGCCTGAACTCAGGGTAGGGAAGCCTCCACGCCACGAGAGAGAGAGAGAGAGAGAGAGAGAGAGAGAGAGACCCGGGGGAAGACTGGCTCACATGTGAAGGAGGGAGGAGAGGCAAAAAGAGGAAGCGGATGGTCGAGTAAGCTCCATCTGTATCCAATCTGGACCATCCCCCCTCATATTTCATGCAGCAGCAGCAGCAACCGCCTCGATTGACTCCCAAAGGGACAGCCTTCCGCGGCCAGGAAATAGCAAAAAGGGGGTGGGTGGGGAAACGAAGCGCCAAGGAAAACGATCCTCGTAGCGGGAGCAATCTTGCCACACTGCTAATAAAAAGTACGCCGGGAGAAGGAGCCGTTATGGTTGGCTCGTATGAATTGGAGCATCAATTTATATGTGGATCCGCCCCAGGATCGAAATCGCTGCCGAAGGCAAGCCAAGGAAAGGACCGCGAAGAAAAAGAAGACGATGCCTCGTTATGTGGTTGATCGCTCGCTGCCGGGCAAAGTCACCCCTTCCCTTCTCTTCCTCTCCCCTCCCCTCCCCTCCCCGGCAAAGGATCCCGCAGCATCACTTACTCACTCCCTTTGAGGAAGCCTGAAAGTGCCGGCTCACTGATCCACCATCTTCTCCCACAACAAGGGCGCGCGGGACGGAGGGGAAAGTCAAGGGCGATCGCTGACCCTCCGCCAACCTACGTTGTTCCGCCTGTAGCAACCGCTTCAACGTTATCCCTACTATAAAGCGGCTAACGGCGCGGAACACAGGGAAGCTACTGCGCAGGCGCCGTCCCAGGGAGCGACATACAAGCGGAGGGAGGGGAAGGGAGGGGAGGGGGGAAAGAGAAGAAAGAATGGATTTGCCTCAGGACGAGGCCAATGCGCAGGCGCGTGCAAGAACGCGAAGCAGCCGATTCGTGCCGCGCAGGCGTCGTTTTCCAGACTGAAGAAGCTGGAATTTGGGTATTGTTATTTATGTCTTGTGTTTTTTTCTTTTGATGGCACGAACTAGTGAAGGTTTCGAAAAGTGTAAAGATATCATCTTTTTTGGGGGGCTGGGGCCGTTTCCTTGCGGAATATGAAAAGGACAAATATAGCTTCTCTTATGAAAATGCTTTGTTCCTCTCACCTTTTCATAAGAATGAAAAAAAAAAAAACCCGCGCTCACTTTAAAGCAAATAAAAAGTACCATCTTGCCTTCACCCCTCCCACAGAATAAAACCGTCTTCTGTATATAATAGCCCTGGCTGGCCTGGCACCCTCGCAGGGCCAAGCAAACCCACCGTATGGACATTGTTCTTGCACCAAACCACAATTCCCAGAAAGCAGCGCGGCAAAGACTTCCTCGACATAGAGGACCGTTACGGCGTGTTGCATTTCGGGCGAGAGAGGAAGCCTTCTGTCTTCTTTTACGTTCGGAGGCAGCGCGTGCCCCGCGTCACACGTCACTTGATTATCTGCGGGCATAAAAGCGGTCTTCGAAGCGGGACTCGGGGAAGCGCCGTTTCTCGGTTGTCCTAGCAACGAACCGCTTTCGCAAGATTCATCGGAACCTCCTCCGCCCCCGCCCCCCACCCCACCGCGCTGTCCCTGGGGCTTGTAGTTGCTTCTTAGTCGCCGGGGCTGTTGCGTGCGCTGCGAAAGGACGGCGTTGGAACTACAGAGACCGACAGCCCACGAAGAAAGCCTAGCCGGGAAGGGTGGGGGGAAAGGGGAGGTTATACTTCCCACGCGTCCCAATGGAGGGAGTCTCAGAAGCGGTCGGTATAGCCGGAAGAGTTGCGGCGTGCAGCCCGGGCCCCGGTTGGAGCGGGTCTCCGGATTCACTGGATCCCGTGAGGGAAGCCACGGGAGAATCGGACTTGGCGCAGTCCCTGGAGCGGTATCACCGAGGCTTACGCGGTGAGGACGAAGAGAAGACGGGCGGGCAGTTTCGATGTCCGTTTGAATTTGGGCTCCTCGACCTTGATAGCTTTGTTAACTGGCCTTTTCCGGAGCCGCTTCTTAGCTAGGTCTTGGGGAAGAGATCGTAGGCTTACTGGAAAAAAAATTTGGTGGCGACGGCTTCAAAAGCAGGAGGTCTTCCCCATTCGTGATCTTCCCATCTCTTGATTTGCCCGACGGGGTGAAGTGTGAAACTCTGGCAGATGGATGTGCTCGATGACAGACGTTCTGAAATGAATTTATTTTATTTTATTTTTTTATCATTCTTAGTCTAATTTCAAAACTCCGCTGACCAGCCTGAGAAAGGAGCTGTTCAGGAGAAGGGCCAGAACAACATGTCTTGCTGGTTCTAGTGAATGATTTGACATCTTTTTGTATAAGTGGTCTTAGATAGGGTGACTGACAGGTTTCAAATACCGGTAATTCGTTGAAATTATGTCATGGTTGACGGAGAAAGTCGAAATAGCAGGAATTGCATGGGAGGATAAACTCAATTGCTTCCAACCATTATTAGCCCAAAACGAAGCAAGCCATGTTATGGCTTAACGTGATGTGTGAACTTAAGTCACTAATTTGTGAGACAGAGTGTTTTGGTTGGTCAATATTTACTAGTTGTGGTCAGCTTGAAGAGTTCCAGAAAGCAATAGGTAACGTCAACGTTTGACATCTGTATAAAAAGGCAAAATTATTTTTTCTACACAGGTAAATTATAGTCTTAGTAGCATTATTTCTTTTTTTCATCAGACGCAAGTTAAATCAGTGGAAATATTGATGGTAGTAATTGAAGAGATTAGGACAAGTACATTAAAGCTCAAACTAGATAAAGGAGAAGGTACAATTAACTAGGTGCTAATTACCAGTAGATTCAACTCTTGATAACTATGCAGATATACCCTTAAATCTTGTAGTGTATCTTGAACTGTAGCCCCACCAAAGACACTTGAATAATCTCTTGAACCATCCATTTTATTATCCCTTGTTTGCACTCAATTATGACCAGCATCATAATTTTTTCTCCTCTTTATTCACATCACCTGCACAAAGTATGTAAATTTTGGCTTAGTGATAATCACTTCAGCTTAGCAATCAGCTTTTTTATATGATGGAGAATTTCTGTTCTTTTGGCATTTCTCCATAGATAACTCAATATTTTGTAAGATCTTAAGCAAAATGCTACTCAACTGTGGAATCAAAAGGATCAAATGTGATTGAGGGCATTATTGGGTCTAGCATAGTTATTGGAAATTCAAATAGCATCTGGCATATACTGCTTTTTGCTTACATATATATACTTACTCTATGTTGTACAATGTAGAGAACGTAATTATGTCTTAGTTAAATGTTAAATAAATCTGCTTTAATGAATAGCGCCTCCCTGTTATTAATGAAAGAGCCCCTCTTTTCAGACTGCCCTAAGTGTGCACTGCCCTAATATGTAGATATTCATTAATGCAGACTTGTAGCTTGTCTTAAAGCTAAACTAAAATTTCCTATGGAGAGTGAGGTATATTCCTTTGACCATGTAACATTTTTTTCATAAGATTTTTCTTAAGAGCTGAATTATGTGTTCAGTTTACGCAAATAATACCTCATTAAGAATCTTACATGGACACCCATCTCACAAAATGGACTCTGGGTGGTGTACAACAATAATTTAAATATATGTATATATAAACAGTCGTTACAAAATATATAATTAAAACAGAGAATAGTGCAACTGTGAACAATGCAAAGCTGTTCAGAGTCTCTGTCACATTTGCCATCTACTCCTTGAGAAGAAATTGTGAGTGTAGGACACGTGTGTCAAACTCGCTGTGTAACGTTGCTGTCACATGATGTTTCACGACATTTTTCCCATTTGCGGAGCTGGGGTGGGTGTGGCCTGCATGTGATGCCTGTGGGCCGCCAGTTTGACACCCCTGATGTAGGAAGACCGTGAAGATTGAGCAGTGCCACCCCATCCATCAAAAAGGGATAATGGATGAAAATTGTTCAGTATTGTAGGATCCAGCAATAGTTTCTTGAGAAATCCTCTTTAAAAGGTAAAGGAAGAAATCCCATCATTCAAAGACAAATTAACCACTGTTAGAACATACACAATAACTTCCCCCCTAATCCTTTCACAAGCCAGGAAAGGGATGGATCTAAAGAGCAGGTGACTGAGCTCACTGCCCTAAGGACCTGTCCACTTCCTCAAGGTTAAAATCATTCCCAAATACCTGGGCAAGACTCAACCCTGGTTCTCTCCTTGAGACTTGCAACCAAGGCAGTGTCTTAACTAAAGGTGAATCCAAGTGATCTTGTCTGACATGCTGAGCAAATTCCTCTAAGCATCTTTGCAGAGGTTCCCAGGGCCCTCTTTACCTAAGATGACTCACATCACCTGAAACAGAGTTGTGGGATGCTAATGAAATGCAGTAAGGGTGGATAAGTATTGCTTCTTTACTGTTTTGCTGCCCTTACCTTATCTTATCAGTACCTTAATAGTGTTTTTATTGAATTTGTCCTTAATTGAGCATCAATGATGTTCTATATATATCTCTTTTGTGTCATCTCCCTCAAGCTCCTCTGGAAATCATGGAGAATAGTAGGATCCCAGAGAGGGGAGAATTCACACGGATATGATTTGATGCAGCACCTCAGTCACCCATTGTCCCAAGTGACAACCAAAACTTTGAATGAACTATGCATCAGAACAACAGAAAGAACCCCCAGCTCCTTCTGAAATGTATCAGGGTTCATCATTTGCCAGTGGTAGAGTGATCTAATGGTTTCAGTCTCCCTCAAGTGGAAAGTGGCACTAGAGAATCCCATAGAAACCAGGGCATGACACCAAGAGCTCCCTCAATTTCAGATCACATTAGGATCACTGGATCTGGAGCGTAATCACTGTCCCATGTTGGACTCTAGATAAACTGGGATGGGCCCATGGGTGTCAGGGTGGCCATGCACATCCAAGCCACCTCAGAACCCATTCCTAGAAAGGGCAGATTAAAGTCCCGCAGAACCATAATCCTGGAGAACTCTCCTACCAGCACAGAAATGGAACCAAGAAGCTCAGATAGGGAGGTTGCTATGCAAGACAGAGGTTGATATAACAGCAAGAGTGCCAACTGATCCCTAGAGCCCAATTTAATGAACAGGATTTCACATCTGGTGATCTGTAGTACAATGCCACTGAAAGCCATAAGGTATGACAATTACCATAATATCACCTTTGTCCAAAATCTGAGTTGGTTCCACACCTGAAGCCCCATTAGTCATATCTCTGAAAAAGTATTTCCATTTCCAGACCCAGCCAGGGTTTTGGTAATACATGACAAGTCAGTCCACTCATCAACAATTAAATCACTGATAAGAGAGGCCTTATTGCAGATTGACCTGGCATTAATAGGTGTAACTGTATATATTTTCCCACTGGTGACGGTGCAACTTTATATATTCTCTTCTATTGGATATTAGTATGAGTCCTATTTTTTCTTTTTTTAAGACCATAAAGTAATTTATAAGCAAGGTGAAAGTGGTCTTTACATTCCTGTATTCTTATACAAATTTATGTACCGGTATGTAGTTGCTCCAAGAATCAAATGGCAATGTCCTCTTGAGTCAGTGCCTTCAAGGACCTCATATTTTCTAAATATGTGTGTGGAAGTTAGGCAAGTTGTCTAGTGAAGTCAAACGGATATTAATTCTTAACATAGATCTTATAATCTATAGATAATCTTCAATTTATGACCAGCTGGTTAGTGACTGAAGTTACAATGGATCCTCAAAAGCTACTTACACCCCAGTTCCAATGCTGCAATATCTGCTCCCCTTCCATGGTCACGTGACTGCACTTTGGGCACTCAGTAACTGGTCCACATTTTATCATGACTGCAATTTATGTTGTTTTTTTCTAGAAACCAGCCTTTATTTCTGGTTTCCAGAAAAAGCACCCCTTGCAAACAAAGTGTTGCTTTAACAACCATTATGTTTGCTTAATGACCACTGCAAAAAAAAAGGTCATAAAATCCACTATGGTCCACAAGTTCAAATAATAAATAAATAATGGTCATGTGATGACTACTTTACAATTGTTACAACTTATAACCATGTTTGCCAGGCTCAATTATGATTGTAAGTCAAAGACAACCGTATTTTTCGGACTATAAGATGCACCAGAGTATAAAACGCACCTTAGTTTTTGGGAGGAAAATAAGAAAAAAGCTGATTGGGGGTGGATTGGCCTCCCGGAATACCCCCAATCAGCTGTTCCCAGAGGTGAACTTTAGCAACAGGTTTGTTGGTTGTGAGCTCTGCGCCTTGCTTTTTCTGAAGCTTCATTTCAGAGGCTTTTTTTTTCTAAAGCTCCGTTTCAGAGGCTTTTTTTTCTGAAGCTTCATTTCAGAGGCTTTTTTTCTGAAGCTCCGTTTCAGAGGCTGGGCGGGGCTACATTCGGAGTATAAGATGCATCCAGATTTTCACCCTCTCTTTGGGGGAAAAGGTGGGTCTTATACTCCGAAAAATATGGTACCTTAATTAAAATATTAGAACTGAAAATAACCCTGAAATTGGAAATAAACAATCCTCCCCACAAAGTCAGACATATATACACATCATAGAAAGTGTGATGCAAAACAAGGCTTTAGCAGTTTGAATATTAAACAACATATAATCAAATATTTATTAATCCTATCATTTATTAAACACTTATTTAAAACATGAAGGCATAAAAATGTGGCAAAAAGATAGAAAAATAGTTCATTAATTATTGCCTCATTCATCATCATGTCCTGTGCTAAGCATATTGGGCTACCAGCGTACTCCACAGTTTTCGGTCCACAGCTACAATCTCTGCATTCTTCCATTTAAGATTGATACTTTTCAGATCTTCCTGAAATGTTTGGCACCAGGTTTTTTTTTGGCCTTCCTCTTTTTCTCTGATGGCATTCCAATTGATTTTGCTGGAACACATTTCCAGCAAAGTACATTCTTCGTTCTGTCACTATCTCAGAGAGTCTTCAGGAATTACTTCTTTATTGAACTTCCTTGTTTGTAACATGGTCGCAATATGAGATCAAAGAATCCTCCTGAAACAATGTTGTTGGAAGACATAGATCTTAATCAGTGGTGGGTTCCAACCAGCATTACTACTGGTTCTCTTCATACACGCGCTTCGAAATAAAGGTAGGAATAACGCGGGGGCGGGCGGGAGGGCCCAGCTCCCAGACAAAGAGAACCGGTTCGGTGATGTCACATCGTCACCGCTACTGGCTCGGCTGAACTGGGCCGAACCGGAGGAACCCACCACTGATCTTAATGAATAATTCTTGTAGTAGTTTTTTAGGTCTCACTGGCATAGATGGCTCTGATCTGCCCGTTTATAATATATATATTAGTGCCCTTCTTCTATTCTTTCTTTGCTCCTATGAATTATCTCTCCAGTTAAAATATATTCAGTAAGCAAACTAAGTTATGTCTTTGAATTTCTCCTTATTCAGTTTCTATAGATATAAAAATCTTGATAATACATCTTATCTGTATTTCTTACCGAGTCACAAAGAAACTTTTAATCACAGTGAACTTTCAAAATTATTATTTTTAGATCGTGCTAGTAAAAGCCTTGATCAATTGAAATATGTCTTCCATGAAAAAGATCCGGCCATAGGCGAAAATGCAGCTACGTTGGATCAGTTATTTCCTAATTCGGGCCAAGAAGTGACTGAAGATAACGCTTGGCAGGAGCTACAGTACAGCCATGCAGGTTTAAAATTTTTCATTTGATTTTTTTTTCAAACTAGAATTACTATCTTAGGTAAAATATGTTTTACTATTGTGTTATAGTTAATCAGCTTAAAGCATTATTACGTCAACAAGAAGAAAAGGGGAGTGAAATATCACCTTCAAAGAAGAGAGGAATGTCACCCACAGTAAGTATTATCCTCTTTTTATCTCTTGTTACATGACCAAATAATTACATCTCTGTTTACAGAACAATATCTACGTAGTATTTATGTTGTCTCATTTGATGAGTTATGTAGTTACTTAACAAAGCATTAGTAGGCTAGCTTATATATAAGCTTTTGTATTTATTTTAAGCTACCTATTGTTAGTTCAGCATTATATATCTAATGAATTGTGAATGACATGACAAGGCAAAGCATAAGGATGAGATTGAAGAGAAAGGTCTGAATTTATTTGGTTGTGGAGTATATGCAAGCGCATTATGATCCTTTTAGTTTAACAATGGAGTTGTGTTTCTGAATTTCCTGCAAGTGTCTTTATATATACCACATATTGATTTTGAGCTGTGTTAGCGCAGTAGTTAGAATGCAGTAATGCAGGCTAACTCTGCCCACAGCCCGGAGTTCAGTGCTGCTGTGGCTCAAGACTGACTTAGCCTTCCATCCTTCTGAGGTTGATAAAATGAGGACCCAGATAGTTGGGAGCAATATGCTGACATTTGTAAATCTCCCAGAGAGTACTGTAAAGCACTATGGAGTGGTATATAAGTCTAAGTGCTATTCCTATTGCTATTTTGCACATGTATGTTAAAGTTTTGAAACTTCTACTTGAAGGAAAAGATAATTATTAAATCCATTGATCACTTCTGACAAGTCACATGTCAAATAATTTTTCTTCTGAGTGGTTTTTCTTCTGGAAACCTGCAAATCAAGTTTATCAAAACCATAACTGGACATAAAAGCATATAAATATGTGCTTTATTTGATAGTAAATATTCCCTGTTATTTGTTCATTGTCTTTTTCTGCTAAATGTATGGAGAGGGTAAATACAACAACATTTCTTCAACTCTTTTTAAACTGATGAAGGATGTTATGTCATGTTAAGATTTTATTTATTTATTGAGCACTACCAATTTATATGCTTTAATGGAAGCTAATTAAAAATATTTCCCAGTTAGAAAATATTTCTATTCTATATTTCCTTCTGGAAGGAAAAAGCATTAAAAGGTCTCTTGAAAAAGTGGAATTTTAATATAAAATTTTAAGGAGTCTAAAGACTATTTAAGATTATAGAGAGGAAGTGAGTTCAAAAGGATATAATAATAATAATAATAATAATAATAATAATAATAATAATAATAATAATAATAATAATAATAATAATAATAATTTTATTTCTATACCGCCCTTCTCCCGAAGGACTCAGGGCGGTGTACAGCCAATTTAAAAACACAAGACAAAACAATGATTAAAAATTAAAATAATTAAATAGATTTGGCCGGTTTAAAACCCCAAAAATTTAAAATACCCCAATTTAAAATTATTATGTTGATAGCCCGGCCTGGCGGAACAACAGGGTCTTCAGTGCGCAGCGAAACACCCGGATATGAGAGATTGTTCATCATGAATCAATTTTATTTATTAATTAAATTTCTATACAGCCCATCTCACTAATACAGCGAGTGACTTACAATAAAATAAAAAGTTACAAAGTGCTAAAAACAATTAAAATTTGAATAAAAGATTAAAAATTAAAGGCCAAGATGATGGATAGCCTGGGAGCAAGAATTTTCTCTATCCCATCAGTCATCCCATTGTAGCAGGCTCCTGTCATGGCCTCAGGGCAAGTGGCAGAGCCAAATTTTAGACTGTTCCAGAGGAGTGTGGAGACAGATCTCATCTCTGTTGGGAGAATATTCCAAAGCGTGGGGACCACAGTAGAAAAGGCTCTTTTCCTGGACCCAACCAGTATTTATCCCACAACATTGAATGGTTCAAAATATCTTAACATAGCAAGTACCATATATTTTGTAAACAGTGTTACTTGGGCATTCATTCACTTACTAAAATTTATAATTTGCCTGGTTCCAAGATTCTGGGCAACTTAAAAGTATATAAAAGCCTTGCAACATAAATCATAAAGTTAAACTTGAAACATCTCATTAAAACACTTCAGAACAAACAAACAAACATTCCTAATGCCCTGGTAAAGAGCCAGGTCTTTCAAAATGATAGGAATGTGGGGATTCTAGGAATTTCAAAGGATAGCATATCCCATAGCACTGGGGCCATCACAGAAAATGCTTGCTTCTATCTCCCATCCCCCTTTGTAGTCCTTCAATCCAGAGGGGAAACCCATATCATGCCTTCTGAGCCCTTGATTTAATGTAGAGAATGGTATCTTGATAGCAAAATAAAATATATAAAGATGAAACTCTGATGAAAACATGTCACAATACTGATAGAGAATATTTGTAGCTCACAGTTGAAATGAGGGGTATTTGGTGCTCTCTGAGTTTGATTGTTTTCTTGTAGCCATTTCATTACCCAAACTAGGTAGCATCATCAGCTGCTTCAACTGGTGATGAATGCAATGCAGTATTTGGGCCCCCCAAAGTGGTCCATGTTACACCTCTGTCTGCGACCTACACTGACTGCAGGTGCAATTTAAGGTGTTGGTTATTACCTATAAAGCCCTACATGGTATGATCCAGGTTGCTTGAGGAACCATCTCATCCATGGGATAGACTTGTCCCACTCATATTGGCAGAGGAGACATGCCACAGATTCTATCAGTCAAGGAATTCCAGCTGGCGGGGTCAAGGAGAAGAGCTTTGCTGTGGTCTCAGCCCTTTGGAACATCTTGCCCCTGGGTTGAGATTGGTCCCGCTATCTTGACCTGGAAAACCTGGCTCTGTCAATTGGCCTGGAGTTCCAAAGGGGGAGAGTACCATTTTGGAGGTGATTGATGGACTAATAGTAGATCCCATCTGCCCCTCTACTCATCTTGCTTCATCCCCTCCCATCTTTTAATTATAATTTTGTATTCTTTTAATTATTTTGTATTCTTATTGTTATAGTTTTACCACTTTTAATGTACTCTTAATATTATTATTAATGTAAGCTGCCCAGAGTCACCTTGTGGCGAGATGGGTGGCAAATAAATTTAATAAATAAATAAATAAACTGTCAGGATAGTTTAATGTCACATTTCTTTCTTTCGATGATCAGTATGGCTATTTGTTCTGAGGGAAAATAGCTACGATCCCTCCCAATTATATTTTTCCGGTTTTTGCAAACATTGAAATTAGTGCCATTTCATTGTTTCTTTAAATAGGTTTAGTATTCTGGATCCATATTATTCTTTTATATACCATATATGTTTGGTTATTTTACAGTTGTAATATATTTGAATAGCTTATATATCCAAAATGCAAAGGATATGCTTTTTTAAAAGAAACTGGTAGGCCTTTTGATTAAAATGAATAAAGATCATAAACATGACCTTTTAATCATGGTATCTTATTGGACCATTGGAGACCCCATTGTGTAGTAGCTTTTTCTTCCTAAGTGGATGGTTTTTAGTCTGAGGTAGTAGAAGGTGAGGGATCATCCAGTAGTCCCTGGAATGTCCGTTGCTGTGCAGATCAGTCCTTTCTCTCCTGCTCTTTTAACATCATATGATGTTAAAAGTGGGGATACGTTAGTTTAAGGTGTGGTATTATCTATACTCCAATTATAACTAACTTTAAATCATCAGCTGTAGAGGATATAGTATGCTGTCACTGCCCTATTCTGGGCTTGGAGGCTGTAAGATAGAACGGAGTAGGCTGAAGTTGAATCTAAGTAAGATGGAACCACTGTTGCTGGTATTCCTCCACCTAGGATTAGGAGACAACTAGCAGCAGATGCCGAGAGAACCAAAACAAGAGAAAGATCAGCATTCTTTGAATGGATACATGCCCCAAACCTGTCAATTTAGATCTAGGAAGAGTTTTATGGCAAAAACAAATATTCTTGAAGACACAGGAACAAAAATGAATTAGAAATGAAGGAAAGAATTAATGGCATAAGGAATAATCCCACAATCTGATCTCCTCTGTGTCACTTGGAGGACATTGAATAGGTTTCGGGGTGGGAGTGCCTAAGTGTAAAACCAATATGCTGAAATGGGGGTTGCTAGCGGATAACCAGATGCTGTGTGAATGTGGAAAGATAAAGAGCCCCGCCCATTTGTTGGTCTGTCGAATATTACCAGTAGAATGCACTGAAAGTGATTTGTTTCTGGCTAATGATAAAGCCAAAAAGGTGGCCTAATTTTGGCAGTTTAAGGTTTGATCTGCACACACACACACACACACACACACACACACACACACACAAAATAAGTTCTTGGTCAAAGAGCAGATGGACGCATGCCTAGAGGAGCTTTTGCCTGGCTTCAGCTGGTGGACCAATTGCAATTTATATGATGCAGTAGAAATTAGTTATACAAGTCATCCTTTCATTACCATCTGGTTGAACTACTGCAACACACTTTGCATGGAGTAGTTCTTAAAGACTGCTCAGGAACTATAGCAACATTCATCAGCCTATGTGCTGCGTGTATGTAATACCAATTCTGAAGCCTGTGCACTGATTGCTTTCAAGAAATAATGGACTTGACTTATAAAGCTCTTTATGGCTCAGCATCTGGGTAGCTACAGGGTATCTACTCTCCAACTGAATTGGCTGACTGATTAGTCTGAGAAACTACTCAAAGCCCCACTTTTGAGAAGTTGTTTATGCATGTATTACTGTATTTATTTGTCAGATTTCTACATCTGACTCTGGGCAGTTTGCAAATAAAAAAATGTTACTGTTTTAATGTTTAAATTTGTTCGTTTAGTTGGAAGGGTTTTAATTTAATTGTGTCATTTTAACTATACCATGTCTGTTTTAAAGTATCTGAGGGTTGCTGGATTTTGGTGAGGCATAAGTTGAATGACTGACTGACTGACTGACTGACTGACTGACTGAATATAAATAAATAATTAAAAAAATAAAAATAAATAAATAAGCGAGCAAACATCTTAGGGAGGCCATCTGAAAACATGAAGACCACCATAAATATGCCCTGATTCTTTTTTGATGGCAGTTTAGTATTCCAGTTGAGAAAAAATAGATTTAAATTAGATTTAAAAAAAAGGAGATTAGAAGTTGGGATGGATGTATTCACAGAAATCGACATCAAGATGGTTTTTCAATAGTTGGTCCCAAGATGTTTAGCAGAAAGCCCAGTTTGTTATCAACTCAAATAGTTCAGTCTATCAACAAAGAGTAGTCCAAGAGTCCTTTGATAAATATTTATTCCATCTTACATACATATTAATGCTTGTGCATTGTCTGCACATGCATATGTACCTCTGTTTGGATTAAACATGATATATATCAGGTAATAAACTAAAATAAATCAACTTTTATCTATCATGCTTAATTGTAAAAGTACAGTGCATATGCAGGTACATGAAGTACACGAACATTGAATGCTTAATTAAAATTTAAAAAAAAATACAAAGCAGCAGTGTTTACATTCTATCTGCTTTAGAGGCTTTCTTTGAGTGGAAAATAGGAATCTTCTGCTAACAGACATTTGTAGCAGAAAGTCAGGATTTGCTTCCTCAAGCTTTCTTTCATCCTTTTCCTATATCCGTCCACTCAGGAAGACCTCAATCTACTTTGAAATGGCCTCCTATTCCTTCTGAGCAATCAGCATCCCATTACTGAAGGGAACCCATTTGATAGATTTCTTAATGTAAATTATTCTACGTTAAAATGCTATTCTAATATGAAAGAGTTTGGAAAGAATTTTATCTGAAACATGTAATTCTGGTGTTGTTGCCTTTTATTTCCTCTAGAGAACATCCAAAGCTACTGATCACAGTTTGCCTGCCCTTTCTGAACTTGTTCCCATCATTAATGATCAGTCTCAATATATTAATCATTTAGAAGCTGAAGTCAAGTTTTGCAAGGTATCGTACCTGTTCTTTCAAGGCAGCTTTATTCATCTGCCATTAACATTTGAAGTTTTAACCCCACAATTCTGTATATTATATTCAAAACAGAGATAATTTTTAGTAATAGAAAAGAAAGCATTTCATTTTATTTTTATTGGTGAAAAGTTTATTTTAGCCAACAGCTTTAGATGTACCTGAAATAGGAAATAACTGTCTCTACTGTAATACCATATTAAAAACATGAGAATTTGAACAATAAATAACAAAAAATTATAGATAGTCCTTGACTTATAGCCACAATTGAGCCCAACATTTCTGTTGCTAAGTGAGACAGTTGTTAAATGAATTTTGTATTCCAGTAGCATATTATTTCAAGCATGCTAGAACTTGCAAGAAATCCTTTTCTGTTGTTTGATATGTCACTAAATTTAGCTATGCTTCCATTGATGTAAGATTTTATGCAAAATTGAATGTTAATTACACTACTGTCATTATGTTTGTGAAGAGGATTGATTCCATTTTTAAATAATTACATTAATAATTATTTAACTTTCTAGGAAGAAATATCTGAATTGAAAGCACGTATACAAGTTGTTGTAGTTGAAAATGAGAAACTACAAAATGATCTGAAAATGGAAACAGAACGGATCTTGAGAGAGCAAACTGTCATCAATGCCTCAGTGAGTTCTATGGAATTTAAAATGTCAAATATAAATAAAAATGTAGTCTTAAAATTTTATTTAATAAGAAATCTGTAGGAAATGTAATAATGCATCAAAATATGTCACATATATGCAGCTTATGTTACCAGATATATAAACAGAGAGATAGATCTGTATTGCACATAGCATAGTACACAATTTGCATAATTTAATATTTTGTATTTTTATAAAATCATAATAACTTGAAGGAACCTCAGTAATCCATACCCTTGCTTTGGGCAAGATCTGTTGAAGTATTTTGGATGAAGGGCTATCTAGTTTCTGTTTGAACGAGGGGCCAGGATCTAACATAAAGATGGCTAAACTAACAGACAGAAGGACTTTAACCACATCCTCAGACCTAACAGAATCAAGCTCAGTTTAGATCAGCGGTTCTCAACCTGGGGGTCGCGACCCCTTTGGGGGTCGAACGGCCATTTCACAGGGGTCGCCAAAGCCCTCTCTCACCCCCCCCATGCCTTCACTCACCCTCACTCTCTGCTCTGTTGGATCGCCGGCCGTTCGCTTACCCCGCCCACCCCCAATCTATTGCTGCCTCCTGAGTCCCAGCTGATGGCTAGAGGAAAAAAAACTGTTTAAATTCTTGTCGCGGGGCTTCAAAGGGCCGCCCTATAGCCAGTGGTGGGATTCTGCCGGAACCGTTTGTTAAATTGCTGGCTTGCCCCGCCCCTCCGCACCACTATTTATTGCCAATAAATAGTGGTGGGCGAGCCAGCAATTTAACAAATGGTTTGGTGTTTTTTTGTAATTTTATTGGCCCGCGGAGTTTCAGCATAGGCTAATTAGCCCTTGATTAGATCGGCTCCCGACTCTCAGCTGATTTGTTTCAGCTGTTTTGCTCAGGGCTCTGCTGCTTCCTTGCAAAGAGTCCTGGAGCAGATTTTTTTTCCCCTAGCTATGCTGAAAAACAAAACTGAAACTGCTTTGCTGTTGCTGCAAGGTTGGAAAATTAGTCAGGCAGATTCCTTTTCTTTTTCCTCACCAAAAAAGGTAGGTGCAAACAATGGGAAATTTAGGGAAAAAGAGGAGAGTACAAGATTTTAAAACACAAAAGAAAAAAAGCTCTATTTAACTAGGGAATTATAATAATTGAGATAGTATTAATTGTATATTTCTGAAAGCAGAAATGGTTAAGTTGTGGTTTGGAGGAATATATGGGGGAAATTATTTGGTTTATTATTATTGGTAAATATAATTAATTGATTTGTAAGAAATTGGATTGCATAGAAATAATTGGAATATTCATGTTCATATTGATTAATATACAAAAAAGGTAGTTATATAACTAATTGATTTATATTAAAATGTTGAATTTATATTAAACAACTATAATATTACATAATTAACCAATGTGAGGATGGATATAAAAATAGATGACAATGGGAAGGGGTATAATATAGAATAGAAGGGAAAATTGAATTTGATTAAGATTAGAGATGAGGATGAAGGGTAATATTGTTTTTTTACAAAAATAGATGAGGAATAAATATGGCAAAAAGGAAATACAGAAATTGTAAATTTAATTGAAATGACTAAACACTGTTTAAATTTGTGAACCGGCCAAATACTCTGTTCAAAGAAAATACATTGTATGTTTGTATGTGTGTTTCTAATTATTGTTATTTATTCATATTTGTTCTCTTTTATTCTTTAAAGTTTAACAATTCATTCTTTATCTTAATATCTTTATATTTGTTTGGGGTTGGCTTTCTTCCCTTTCATCTTTTTTATTGTACAGCAATCTTTCTCCTCAAACCTACCACCTCTCTCTTTTCTTTCCTTCTTACTTTCTCTTCCTCCCCCTCTTCTTCTCCTCCCTACTTTCTTTTCCTTTCTCCTTCTCCTCCTCTCTTCCTCCCTCTCTTACCCTCCCTCCTACTCTAATTTCCCTTCCCTTCCTTCATCCCTCTCTATTGCTGTATCCTTTTATGCATATGGACTACTCAGAGGGCTGAAAAAGTTATTTCTGACTGGTCCTCGCACTTTTGACCAGTCCTCGAACTTACGACTGTCCTCACATTTTACGTTTTTGCCCTAGCTTGTCACCATGGTGAAGAGAAGCAGTTGTGAAATGAGTGACACGGTTGTTAAGAATGCTGCATGGGCATAAATGTGAAGATGGTCATAAGTGTGAGGACCAGTCAAAAGTGCGAGGATCTGTCAGAAATGATTTTTTTCAGCCCTCTGAGTAGTCCCTATACACATAGCCATGGCCACCCGGTCATATGACCAGCTAGCCATGCCCACCCAGTCACATGACCTCCAAGCCACACCCACAAAATAAGCCACGCCCACAGACCCCCCTGGTTGGGGGTCACCACAACATGAGGAACTGTATTAATGGGTCGTGGCATTAGGAAGGTTGAGAACCACTGGTTTAGATAATATTACAACTGGGTTGGACTTGCCCAATCAGTGTCCAACTCCAAGTAAATCTGAATGACGTTGTCTGCAAGATTGCATGAATATTTCTTATCATGGTCCTGCAGATGAACCTGAGGCCCAGCCTGTCCTGAATATGAAGCGGGTTACTCTAAATAGGGCTGCTGGCTGATATCAGAAGATGCAATAAATATGGAGAAATAGCAACATTTTGCCACCTTTATTGTCATGACATAGGTCTGACAAGAGGTTCTTACTCAGTTGGATTCATTCTTTGTCTTCCTCCATTGGCGCTCCATTCGTTGATTCTGGCAAAGCCTTCTGCCCTTAAGTTTCTAAACATGAAGGACATACAGATAGGTTTAGTTTATCACTAAATATATGTCTCGTCTTGTAGAACGGAATACACTGAAAATAGAAATAAATTTAGTCATCATAAATCAATAAATAACGAGTTTTGTTTAATTACATATTTTAATGGCTTCATATGGTAACAATTAATGTTGCTTCCACTCATTTTATCAGCAGAATTTCATTTGTGCGACATTGTTTTTCTGTCCTGATCTCTTTATCAAAACTAAAACTCTCTTGTAAAGCTCTTAGGAAAGTTCTGGAAATGGTGCAGAGATGATGTTGTAATAGAAGGAATAACTTGTGGAAATAGTTTGATAATTTGTTATATTAATAATATAACATATAAAGTTATATCATTATCATTAGTTATTGAGCTTGTTATGAATAAATATAAGAAGATCAATAACAAACATCATATAAACCTATAGTATATCTTTAATGTGTGTGCTATGTATATACATTTAACATGCACGTTCATTGTTGATATATGTTTCAGACCCTTCTCTCAAAATCTGGTGGTATAAATGGTGATCATTCTCATATTTGTGGAGCTGCTAAAGCATCTTACCATGTCATTGAGCAAGCCAAGGCACCTCCACTGGAATTGGAAAAGTGGCAACAGGAATTGGTCAGTATTTTTAAAATGTTGATTATTTTAGCATTAACAATTTATCATTTGGGTAAAATGCTCTACTTTTATGTTGAAAGTGTAAACATTTAATCAACTAAATTAATTTAGATTGGTTTAATGAAATATATTGTATGACCAGAAAGTACAGTTCAAAATAGAGCTGCTGATGAGAAACTAATGAAACACTTTTATGTCACCTAAAATAATTTATTTATTTATTTATTTATTTATTTATTTATTTATTTATTTATTTATTTATTTATTTATTTATTTATTTATTTATTTATTTATTTATTGCAATTTATATGCCGCCTTTCTCCCTAGGGACTCAAGGCGGCTTACAAAATGACAACTTCAATACAAATCACAATACAATACAAAATTAAAAGTAGTAACCCAATTAAAAAAACAATTTAAAATTATACCAGTGTACCCCCAAACGGATCAGTTTAATTGGCGGAAGAGCCACGTCTTAAGCTCGCGACGGAAGGAAAGAAGGTTGGGGGCTGTCCTGAGCTCAGTGGGCAATCCATTCCAGAGGGTTGGGGCTCCCACAGAGAACGCCCTCCCCCTGGGGGTCGTCAGCCGACATTGTTTGGCCGACGGCACCCTGAGGAGGCCGACTCTGTGAGAGCGCACAGGACAATGGGAGAACGGCTGGAGATAGTCCTGCAAGTACCCCGGGCCTAAGCCATGAAGAGCTTTATAGGTGAGCACCAGCACCTTGAAACGTATCCGGAGTGCTACCGGTAGCCAGTGCAGCTCACGCAGGAGAGGTGTTACACGGGAGTATCTAGACGCCCCCGTAACCACCCGCGCGGCTGCATTTTGGACTAGCTGAAGCCTCCGGACACATCCCAAGGGCAGCCCCATGTAGAGGGTGTTACAGTAGTCCAACCTAGAGGTAACAAGGGTGTGAGTGACCGTGGCGAGGGCATCCCGGTCTAGGAACGGGCGCAACTAGTGCACAAGACGGACCTGTGCGAAGGCCCCCCTGGTTACGGCCGTCAGATGGTCATCTAAAGACAGCCGAGAATCCAGGAAGACACCCAAGTTGCGGACCCTATCGGAGGGAGCAAGGGTTTCATCTCCGATCATTAAGGTTGGAACCTCCAGATCCCGGGATGCCGGCATCCACAGCCACTCAGTCTTGGAAGGGTTGAGTCTAAGCCTGTTCCTCCCCATCCAAACCCACACCGCTTCCAGGCAGTGGGCAGGTAGCAGGTTACCATTTTTTCCCCCTGATCTTTGTTGTTCAGTTCTAAAATCTTATACAGCCTGGAATCTAACTGTCTGTGAGCCCAATTTCTTTTCAGTCATTTACACTGACTCAGTCAGTCAGTCAGTCAGTCATTTTTCCTTCAGGATATTGCTATTTTCTAAGATGATGACTAAACAAAAATACTCTTCCAGGAATAGTTGGAAACTCTCTTTATTTTAACATGTTTTAAAAAAGATATTCAGCAGAACTCAAGTTAAACGTATTTTAAATTTTGCAGTTTTGCTGCAGTTTATTCTATGCTGCATTTTTGTTCTGCATTTATTTTATATTTCTAATTTTAATAATAGTAATGTTCAAGTAGGTTGTAAGTCAAGACAATAAGTAAAAATATTGAATCCAAGTTATTTTATTTGTCTATCAAATTTCTATGGCTGCCCATCTCACAAAAGTGACTCTGGGAGATGTACAATAAAACCAGCAATTAAAATCATTTTACAAAAATCATTTAAAACAATTAAACTTAAACAAAAACAAAATCACGAGAGAGGATGCATCAGAATATTATACATGATGCAATCAGTGCTCTGTATTCCTGCACATATTCCTGCTGCAGAATAATAATTGTCAACATTGCAGAAACAACAAAGTGTGGATAATTTAAAATAACCATTTACCAAATAACGTTACACTGAAGTATGTCTTTAATGATATATTTTGCCTTTGAATGTTAAAGTTTAATTTTCTGTCTAAAAATGGTTAAGAAAAAGTTTGTAATTTAAATATTAGAAATTTACAAAAAATGATAACCTAAATCCCTAAACGATTTGATATTTAAAACTTAACTCAGTGGATCTGTATTTTACAGTTCTATGTGATGTATAACAACCTTATTTCAGTTCCCAGCATTTCTAATCAATAATACTTAGATAGCAAATTTAATAGAAAATACCCAATAGTTAATAATGCTTAGTTAAAATGAATTAGTCAATGCTGTGGATGATTGAAATCTCTGGAAAATGCTTCCCAATATGCTTTGCACAGGACCTAATGATGATGATGAAAATGAGTTAGTATATGACTATTCTTAGGCGGGCAGAGTGGTTGCTGTGTAATTTAATTAATTTATATTTTCAGCTAGTACTGGTTTGATATCCAGAGCATGATGGAGTCAGATAGCCTTTATAACTTTAATGCTAGAAGACAGACAGATTGCTAAAATTTTGCTGATGCCCTGGCAGTCCTGACTATGCCTTATTTATAACCGAACAAATGATAGGTATTAATTTTATTTTAAAGGAGAAACTAAAATATCTTCATGAAGAAAAGACTGAAGTGTTTGAAGCTCAGATACAGTCTTTACGGTAAAAAAAAGTTTATGTATTTTTAGATTGAAGCGTGATGTCTCAATAGAATTGTCTCATTTTGCCTCATTATCTCTGTCCATAAGTCAGTAGAAATAAATCATCATTATTTTATTCTCTGCTCTTAAAAAGTTTTAGACATATGCCTTATAGTTTAATAATGAATCTGTTTCTGCAGTTGGATTCTGTAATTGGATATATGTTTGTTGCTTTCCTGGTAAGATTGCTAAGTTATTGCAAAGCATCAATCAGTATCTAGAGGGGAAAAAATCCCTAACATTACAACCATACTGCCATTTTATACAGATAAAACTTTCAGAACGGGAAAATGCTTGTTTCAGTTCATCCATGTCCCTCTGGTGCCTAAAATAGTATTTTTAAAAATATTAGTTTTTTGTAAGGTGAAAGATTTGTGTCTTTCTATTTTGCAGCATGGTTATTTTATGATTGCACAGTAAAATTCATTCATTCATTCATTCATTCATTCATTCATTCATTCATTCAATTAACTTCTACAGCTGCCCAACTCATCCATGATTCTAGGTGACTTATAATTCTAAAATTATAAAACAATCAAAACAATGTAAAAAAAAAAACCATTAAAACAGCAAAAACATCCATAAAACAAATAAAAATGACTTTAGGTCCATGTTGTGGTTGTTGGCCTATTTAAGGAAGGGGCAATACTTCCTGCACCCTCTCCTAAGACGCCATCCTTGGAACTAATAATTTTAGTTAACTATCACCCTGTCTCTAACCCTCCCTTTTTAGAAAAGGTTGTTGAAAAGGAGGCTGGTGTGCAGTTGATGAATGTATGAAAGTGGATTATTCAGACCTGTTTCAGTCGTTTCCTACCAAGATCTGAAGTGGGCAAATAGGCAAATATACAAACTATTTAAGTCACTATCATTCAATTCATTTCATTAAAAACACGCACACAAAATTTCTAACTCTTAAAACAGAGATCAAGCTTTCTTATCATGCTATAGATACACATTATCCAGCTTTTAAATTTAAAAATACCTGTTTCATAATGGAGTGATGCTCTTTTATTTGTCACTATTCATTTTTGCCTCTCATTTCTTGTTTCACCATGCTTTCTTCCCTTTCCCCAGCCGTGACATATGGTAATCTTTACTCAGGAAATATTTTATACATACGATGTGGATTGTGATCCATGAAAGGTTTATGTGGTGATAAGCTGGTTGTTCTTTAATGTGGCAGAAAGCTGTGGTCTTATAGAAAGCTTAAAGCAGTAAGAAAAAAGTTGTTCCAGTTGCTTTCCAGTCATTATTGTACTCCGACCTTGTCTGCTGTTTATAATTCTTTTATGTTGCTATTGTTGCAGGAAAGCGTTATCAGAGTCACAAAAAAACTGTGAAGAGCTGAGCGGAAGATTAAAACATCAGCATTTGATCAATGCAGCGAATAATTCTAATAGGCCTGGTGGTCTCTGCTTAAATTGTGCACAGCATGAAGCGGTTCTTTCCCAGACTCATTCAAATGTCCATATGCAAACCATTGAAAGACTAACCAAGTAAGTAGATGGATAGTTCTGAATTTTTTTTAAAAAACCCACAGAGTATAACAATTGTAACATAATTTCATGAACATCAGTGATTTTAGTGCAATTGACTATGAAGACCCATTGCAATGTAAGGAAGCTTTACAACAGCATTATTCCTCTTAGAGTATCTTCCTGCTCAGCAGCCACCTACCATAGATTCCTAACCAAGTGCTTTATTTGATTGTGGAATGGGTTTTAATGAGTCCCTTAGCTCCATTTCACACATGGCTTCCATTTTCCTTTAACAGAACAAGAAGTTTTCATACAGCCCTTCTAGTTGCTAAGAGCCTAAAAGACTCAATACTTATCTACATTCCCAACAGAGCAAATGAAGCCAACAAGTAAATATAAATAATTCCGTTTGTCTTTTTTGTACATTAAATGTATCCAACCCATACTTTACAAATGCTCTTTATATGTAATTTAAAAATGGAAATCATTGGTTACAAAAAAGGTAATTGAGAAATAAACAATAGGAATTTACCAACTGAATGAGGATCTGCCCTAGGAAACTGCAGCCAAAAAGTCACCATATAAATAAGATGCATAGAATAGCCCAAAGCATACATTCTGGTAGAGAGAAGTTCCTTGAAGAGGTGCTCCAGCACAAGTCCGAAAACTCAGAAGACTAAACCTCTGGTCCTGGTGACTGACCCAGATTGGAAACTGCATATATGTATTGTTTATTCCTTCTTATTCTAGGTAATATTTGAAGACTTGGGGGCTGCTATTTAGTCTTATGAAATTCTGCAGATTTACAGGAAGCTTTCTGATCATGCCATAAAATCATTGAAAATAATAGAACTATATTTTTTCTGGCCAATTTTTTTCTGTTTGGTTTTGATGGGCATGGGAGTAGCAACCTTCTAGGATTGCGAACCTTTTCGGTACCGAGTGCCCAAACTGGAACGCATGCGTGGTAGAGCCCCGGAAACTCAAAGACCAGCTGGCTGTCATGCACATACGCACTGGCCAGCTGGTCTTTGAGTTTTTGGGGCTCCGGTGCATGGACGTTACAGTTTGGGCACTTGATGCCAAAAAGGTTTGCCATCACTGCCATATTAGTTTCAGCAGGAATTGTAGGGGGAAAGTTCTTGGGAAGGGAGCTATAGTTATGCCGAGATTATCCCTTCCTGATCTGAAATCTAAACTACTACTTGTAGAATCATTGCTAATTTACAGCTTAATGTGTAAAGATGTGGCAGACTCTGCCTATCTTTTTTAAAAAAACTGGCATAAATCTAATATGATTGCTTTCTATATAATAACTTATAAATGTTACTAAATGTTGATGTTGCTCTTTATCTCCCTAAAGTATCTCCTACCTGTCTAATATATTGATCTTTTCTTTCTTTTCTCTTGTTGTTTAAGAGAGAGAGATGAGTTAATGGCAGCACTTTCTACAATAAGAATAAATTTAAATGAAATGCAACAGAGGGAGTGCAGCGCTTATGAACAAGTGAAACAAGCAGTACACATGAGTGAAGAAGCTAATTTGGAAAAAACAAAGGTAAAATTGTGCAAAGACACAATAGTTTAGGTATCTGAAATTGTATCTACCATTTAAAATATGCAAGAATTCTGAAAGTAATGCCTTGTTTATGTGCCTTTGAGAGGCATCTTGCTTGACTACTTTAGGCTTTGAATGCTAGATTTAATGGACTCTGTCCTAATGTGACTTTCCCAGCCAACTTTTGATATGCAAAGTCAATGGGGAAAGCTGGATTTGCTTAATGACTGCACAATTCGCTTAACAACTGCAGTGATTCGCTTAACAACTATGGCAAAAAAGGCTGTAAAATCAGACTCACTTAACGAATACCTCACTTAAGCAATAGAAATTCTGGTCCCAATTGTGGTCACAAGTCAAAGACTACCTGTATTCATACAGCCTAATGGCTGTGTCAGCTTTGGAAGCCATATTAGGCCGGAAGCTCCAATGCTGCCACCTTCTCACGTGTGGGAAAGTAGGAGAGGGGGTTAGTAGACATAATAACATTCTTCCTGTAGGTCAAGGTCAGAGCGATCCAGCATCTGGAGAAGGAGTGGTCAGGGGGCTGGTTCGGGATGGAACAGATGTTGATTGGAGCATGTAACCGACTGGGTGGAAAAGGGGATGGTTTTGGGAGTTTTATTTGCTGAAGGAAAACCTGGGCTTTTCAGATTCGGGTTTCCCCAGATGTGCCAATTTGCCTATTCTAGTAAAGAGGACTTTGGAAAATGTTTGCTTCCGCGTCTTTACTTGGAGTTGGGGTTTTTCTGGAACGCTGACAGGCTGCTAATTTGAATAGCATGAGCTTGGTCTCAGATACTCTTTTCCCTATTCCCTCTCCTATTTATGGTTTGTCAGAAAGAGGAAGAGTTGGAATAGCTGCATTTTTTTATTATTGCCTGTTCATTTAGAAATGAATTTTCTCTCTCCTCAGTTTCAAGAATTTAGTGGGAGTTATACTTTTAGTAAACAATATTGAAGAGCTTTTCTAATGTAAGTTAAAAAGCTTATTTTAGACATCTCATGCTTTAGATTGATTTATTACCTTGGTAACTAGCGCCATCTGCTGTGGTATTAGTATATTGCATATAGTTGAAAGAAATTTGTATTGGAAGCAAACATTATTTTTGTAAGGGATCAAACAGTATTGTGCAAATGGAATTCAAGTATACTCTGAAAGAATCCAGTTAGCTTCAGTTCTAGGAATAGTGATATGACAATATCATTCATTAACTTCAATAATTTCAGGAGGTACCCAATGGTAGCAAACCAGAGGTTTTGTTTGTAGTATTTTACAATGTTCTGTAAAATAACATTTCTTATTCCTGTCACTTTAACAAGAATTGCTGAAGATGCCACATGCAGAGAATGTTGTTTGGGTCAGCACTGCACCTGTGTAAGCAGAGTGCTTATGCATGTATTCTTCATTTTCAGAGTTGACCCTGCATATTTGTGTAAACTAGAATCACTAGACCTAGGATAATTTATATTCAGTTAGTATATGTAGATGACAGATGGTTAAAAAACAAACAAAAAAATATATAGAAATATATGTTTTTAAGGTGGCAATTTTGTTACTCACCAATTTACCTATCAAATTTCTTGTTTTAATATCAATAAAAAAAAATAAAGTGTAATTATTGAAAAGCTACTGAATGGCCATGTAGGTTTAAAAGCTTGCACTGAAGCTGTAAATCTGAAAACCGGAGTAGCATACTTGCTAAGGTGTTTGACTGGGGATAAGGAAAGCAAGATTCTGTTTCACTCTCAGGAAATTTCATCACCTCAGCACACTCTTTCTCTGTCACCTTAACTTATCACACAGGGTTGTTGTTGTAGGGGAAAAATTGGAGAAAAGCATGCGTTGTATGTCACCTTTTGCTCCTGGAGGAAAATTGGGATAAAAGTGTAGAAAATACATTAATAATATTAAAAATATTTTTACAGATTAAGTCTTGCAAAATCAAAATAGAAAAAAGTAATGGCTGTAAGGTCTCTTAATGACAAATTAATGATTAAATGAAAGCAATATTTTGTAGAGACTTTATGGTCAAACAACAAGAGTATATTTACTTTCTTTTAAGCCTGATTATGTTTCAAACAAGACCCAAGAAATAACTGCCTATCTAATAAGGTTTGATTTAAAATACTAATATCACATAAGAAAATAACATTTAAATTGAGTAATTTAGCAAATTTGGTCTCAGACTGGAACAAAATATATGCTTGAAAAATGTGATGAAAAGATGAGATAAAGTAAGCACATTCACATTGTATGCAAATATATGCACCTTTATTCATTTTCATTGTATGATATATACTTCAAAATGTGAAATCAAAATATTTATGGTGAAATGTTAATACGTATTTAGGACAGACACATCAAGTATTACCACTAAATTAAAGTTCTTTGAAAGTAGCAGTAATCTATTCTTTCAACATTCACTTATGAGCAACACATTGTTTTGTGGCTGTTGAAAGTATATTGTATAGTTATAAATTTATATAATATAATATAAATTTATATACAGTATGAATCTTTATATATTAATGAGAACATACTTAAATTTAAATGAATTTTTAATTTCATTTTTCTCCAAAGTTTAACTAACTTGCCTTATATTAAAAGAATATCTAATTTGGTTCTACAAATATTAGAGTGGTCTTCCTCATCTCCACAGGCTTTAATTCAATGTGAACAGCTTAAAAATGAAATGGAGAGACAGAAAGATCGCCTTGAAAAAGAATTAGTGCTTCAGCTAGATAAGAGAGCTGGAGAGCGAGAAGCAGTTCGTGAAGAAATGAAGAAAGAAAAAGAAAACCTGTCATCACTGGTATTTTCCTATCTTTTAATTACTTTTAATTAATTACTTTGGAACATAAACAATTTACCAAAGTTGTTTACCAAAAAAATCTGGTTGTTGTTTTTAGTAGTTATTACATTTATGAATTTTTGTTGGAAACAATGTGTACTTATGCAACTCTAAAAAATTAGAAAGTAAAAAGAAACTGTTCTAAACACTTGAGCTATTTGATTATATGTTTAAATAGTTTCACTTAGCTCCAAAATATTCTTATATGTATCTACATTTCTGTATACAAATTTGTTACTATGAAATGGTTTAAGGAAGTTTTAAATGAAGCATGGAATATACAGAGTCACCCACTGCTATTGTTTTATTATTTGAGGAATATGAAATCCTTACTCATTAATTTAGATTTTTTTTCTCAGATTTGCATTTAAAAATATGATATGGAACAGATAGCAAAAGAGCCAAGTAAACTTACAAACAATGGGAAAGAATAAAATAGATGTAATGTGTCTTTAAACTTATGTAAAATAGTCTTTTTTTCATTTGCTTTATGGTAGAAGAATTGGCTTGGTCATTCTGTTAATTTGCTAATCCATGGTGAGCAGCCAAGAGTCATTTTGGAATTGGAATTGAAATTGGAATAAGCCTAGAAATTTGATAATTGAATAGACAAGAAAATAACTTAAATTGTGACTTCAGAACTCTTCTCAGGTTTGTCTATGGAGATTCTCAGTCATCCAGATGTTCCAAAGGTGCTTTTTCAAGAGGCATCTGGACTGTCTTCTTTTTCTTTGAAGCCGTTTTGCTTCTCATCCAGCAGCTTCTTCAGCTCTGACTGGATGGTGGGGAATGGAAGGATTTATGCTCCTTGCAGACAACTGGTTATTTGCATTCTTTTAGAGAGTTGTTGAGGCTACTTGGAGAGAAAGTCCAGTTGCCTCTTGAAAAAGCACCTTTGAGTCTTCTCAGATTTCTTCTACTGAAATTCAATGGCATTGGCTTATTGTATACATGAAACTTAACAATAGGAACAAAAGTTGGAAAAATGCTGAAAAATCCCACCCTCATTATCTACCAGATCGTGTAGCCCTCAAATAAAAGCAATTTTTTAAAAAAATTCTAAAATTTGCCTCTACCTTCAAAAACCTGTAACAATAGACAGTAAATAACATTTACTGACTGTGGTATTGGAGGAACACTAATGACTAAATCAGAGCAAGAAAAGTTTAAGTGTAGTGAAAATATAGAAAATAGAATAAATGTTCAAGGAGGTTATTACAATTAGAGCACTAGTATTATGACTTCATGTCTTCTGGCAATTGAGAGTTGTTGCATACAGATTACCTTTTAGAATGCTAGTTTTAATGCCAAAATATATGTGAAGCAAAATGCTTTGAGTCCATCAATATTGTCCAAATTACTTCACTTTGAACCAGCCAAGACACGAGTTTTAGAAGATGAGTTTGGCAGCGATCAACTAAATGAAAGCTTATAAATATATAAGAGCATGAAGATCAAACAGTTGATCAAATCTTGGTTATAAATTATTATTTATGACTGTCTCATTGGTGGTCATTTGCTAATTTGACCCACAATAAAGTCTTGGTGTTGAAAGCTCATAGGGATAATGTGTTCCTATTCAGCAATCCAGAGAAAAAAAGAGATTGGATGCAAAATTATAATAACAAAGTGTGTCATTAGGCTCAGTGGTTATAATAATTGTTGGAGAATAAAGATATTTAATATAAAATGTAATAATTTTTATCTATGAAACAAGTGAGTCAGAGAAAGATGTGGCAAGTTAAGATAAAGGTACCAGGATAAATGGAAATGGTGTTAGGTAGGATCATGGAAAATTATCTCCAGCTTCTGGTTGAACTTCCGGTGCCTTTGGAAACCATATCCACGACCTCCATGGGTCCGTTCCGAGCTCTCCCTGTTGGGGGCTTCATATTGAAGCCATAGCCACCCTGTAGGGGTGATGAAGCAAAGGAAATTTAAAGGAGTAAATATTTGTTTAAAAAAAATTAAGTTGGAAATGGAATCCCCAGAACAAAAGGCGTGATATTAAGAAGGCATATTAAGATGCTGGGACTATAAACATACCTTTTCTTCAAATAATTTGCCATAAGTAACAGAGTTATAAGTTAAATTAAGCAAGAGAAAAAAATTTGACTTGTCAAAATAAACGCAGAGCGGCAGCAGAGTCAAAATAAAAGCAGAGCGGCAGCAGAGTGAAGTAAAGAGCGCCATCTGCTGATGACAGTGAATTTTTGCAATTTGGGAGTAAATATTCAAATGAGGAGAAATAACTGTTGAACTATACATATTTACCTTCTAACCACTGGAGACTGGAATATTAAAAAAAGAATTTGTGTCTGGGGACCCCTAAATACTATTGTATATACAAAAACAACTTGAGGAGTGGAGGATCCCTGAAGTAACTAACTGATTTGATTGAACATTGATGAGACATTTAAATTTGACTTGGAGGTTTGGTTTGAACTGACGATTGTGAAGACTCAAATGGAATGGAGTTAATGATTAAGGACATTAAGGACATTAAGAACCTTATCCTGGAACAACACAAGGACATGGTGGAAGTATTTGATCGTATAGATTGAAGACCGGAAAATTGTATACAAGAGACAAGGAGCAAAGACCAGGACAAGAAGGAAAGAATGGAATGATCAGCTGGAACAGAAGGGGAATTAGAACTGAGAAACCAACAAAAAGAAGATAACAAAGAGGAGACACTATTAAAATTAATAAGGATTGAGGGATTAAAACGGGGGAAACATTTTAAAAGATTTTAAAAAGAAATGGGAGGAACGGGAAGAGGTTTGGAGGGGAAATGATAGGATTTAGAGCAGAAAGCTTTCAAATTAAACCGTGGGAAAAGACGGGCCAAGGAGAAAAAATTAAATTATGGATTCAGAAAATAAACTTTGATGTAGATGGAATAGAAGACTTAAAAGGAAAACAGGGGAGACAAGTCAAAGAAAAAGGTAGGATTAAAGGAGGGGATGTGGATAAGAGATAATGGTTAAGGAGAGAAAAAGAGTTATAGATATGTCATGATTATATGTTAATAATTGTATTAATATTAGAATGATATAGGCTGGACAATTAGTTGGTATTTAATATAAATAAATATTAGGATAAACATTACCATAAATAGATATGAAACTGGAAAATTATGAATGAGAATTCATTAATTGGAAATGAGAGGTTGAATGATGTGTATTATTAAATGTGTATAAAATATGACTATTGTGTAGGTAATGTGAAAGTAGATATATTTATGTGTATTAATAAACTTTAAAATATACAGAGAGGAAGAGTTAAATAATGAGAATATGAATAACAAAACAGAGTATCATGTCCTTGAATATAATAATGTGGAGGGGGGAAAATATTAGTAGAAGTTTAGAATTGAAGGGTGTGAAGCAATGTATCACAAAGTCAAATAAGTTAGGAAAAGAAACATGAAAAATAGACACAAAGAATGAAAATGGTGGTAAGCTTGAAATGTTAGGATGTAAGAAACTGGTATTCAGATGGTATGCTGTTTGATCAATGAAGTGATGTTAGTATTGAAAGAATAATATTGTAGTTGCATATATATATATATATATGATTATGTGT